>NC_090401.1:27410935-28610935 GCF_036365525.1 Heterodontus francisci
CGATGTAGGTGTAGAGATCAGGGAGGGGGATTGCAATAAACTTGAACATGTTAGCATTGAAAGGGATGAATATTAGATGTTAAGCAGGCTTAAAAGTGGATAAATCCCCAGGCCTAGTATCTCAGACTGTTATGTGAGGCAAGACAGGAGATAGCAGGGGCTCTGACACAAATTTTCAGATCCTCTCTGGCCACAGGAGAGGTGTCAGAGGACAGGAGGACAGCGAATGTGGTACCATTATTCAAGAAGGGTAGTAGGGATAGACCAGGTAATTTCAGGCCGGTGAGTCTAACATCAGTGGTTGAGAAACTATTGGAAAAAATTCTGAGGGACAGAATTAATCTCCACTTGGAGAGGCAGATAATAATCAGGGATAGTCAGCATGGCTTTGTCAGGGGGAGATCGTGTCTAACTAAATTGATTGAATTTTTCGAGGAGGTGACTAGATGTGTAGATGAGGGTAAAGCAGTTGATGTAGTCTACATGGACTTCAGTAAGGCTTTTGATAAAGGTCCAGCATGGGAGGTGGGTAAAGAAGGTAAGAGCTCATGGGATCCAGGGTAATTTGGCAAATTGGATCCAAAATTGGCTTAGTGGCAGGAAACAGGGTAATGGTTGAGGGTTGTTTTTGCGAGTGGAAGCGTGTGACTAGTGGTGTACCGCAGGGATCGGTGCTGGGACCCTTGCTGTCTGTAGTGTACGTTAATGATTTAGACGTGAATATAGGAGGTATGATCAGTAAGTTCACCCCGATGACGCGAAAATTGATGGTGTCGTAAATAGTGAGGAGGAAAGCCTTACATTACAGGACGATATAGATGGGTGGAGCAGTGGCAAATGGAATTTAATCCTGAGAAGTGTGAGGTGATGCATTTTGGGAGGACTAACAAGACAAGGGAATATACAATAGATGGTAGGACCCTAGGAAGTACAGAGGGTCAGAGAGACCTTGGTGTACTTGTCCATAGATCACTGAGAGCAGCAGTACTGGTAGATAAGGTGGTTAGAAGGCATATGGGATACTTGCATTTATTAGCCGAGGCATAGAATATAAGACCAGAGAGGTTATGATGGAGCTGTATAAAATGCTGGTTAGGCCACAGCTGGAGTACTGTTACAGTTCTGGGCCCCACACTTTAGGAAGGATGTGATTGCACTGGAGAGGGTGCAGAGGAGATTCACCAGGATGTTGCCTGGACTGGAGCGTTTCAGCTATGAAGAGAGACTGAAAAGACTAGGGTTGTTTTCCTTAGAACAGAGAAGGCTGAGGGGGGACATGATTGAGGTATACAAAATTATGAGTGGCATTGATAGGTTAGATAGGAAGAGACTTTTTCCCTTAGCGGAGGGGTCAATAACCAGGGGGCATCGATTTAAGCTAAGGTGCAGGAGGTTTAGAGGGGATTTGAGGAAAAGATTTTCACCCAGAGGGTGGTTGGAATCTGGAATACACTGCCTGAAGAGGTAGTAGAGGCAGAAACCCTCACAACATTTAAGAAGTATTTAGATGAGCACTTGAAACGCCACAGCATACAACGCTACCGGCCAAGAGCTGGAAAATGGTATTAGAATAGTTAGGTGCATGATGGCCAGCACAGACACGATGGGCCAAAGGGCCTGTTTCTGTGCTGTATAACTCTATGACTCTATACCTCTCTGGTGTTAATGCAGAGCACCACCAGGCAACAAGTTACTTTCTGCAAACCCTCCCCCCCTCCCCCCCACCTCCCCCACCCCACCACAGGCACCGAAAAAACTAATTTTTACTGATATAATTTTCAGTTTTGCTGCACATTAGCTTATGCTGCATTAAGCCCAACACAGTTTATAGCATACCTTGGTGAAGAATAGGATTTTACTTTAACTTTTCAGTTCTACTTCTTTAGCAATACTAAGGAACATTTTTTAATTTTATAGTTTGTCATACATATTTCAGACAAATGATAGACTGTTGAAAAGATTGAAAGTGCCCTTAGTTAAAATTATATCTCTAGCTCCTGTAACTTACTCCAGTTCACTGGAGATTTGAGCACATAATCTTAGCTGCCACTCCAGATAGCATTCTTCCTTCAACCAATACCACAAAAAATAGATTAAATAGTAATTGATCTTATTGCTATATTTGCGCACAAAGGGTGGGGAATTTGCTTATATGCCAACCACTGTACTTAAGCAATTTTTTTTAATGTCAAGCAGTATAAGATGTTTCTGAGAGTAGGATATGAAGTGCTATCCTTTTTTCCTTTTTGGCCTCCTTGTCTCGAGAGACAATGGGTCAGCGCCTAGAGGTGGTCAGTGGTTTGTGGAGCAGCGCCTGGAGTGGCTATAAAGGCCAATTCTAGAATGACAGATTCTTCCACAGGCGCTGCAGATGAAGTTGGTTGTCGGGGCTGTTACACAATTGGCTCTCCTTGCACTTCTGTCTCTTTTCCTGCCAACTGCTGAGTCTCTTCGACTCGCCTCTCTTCAGCCCCACATTTATAGCTATCCGCCAGCTCTGGCGATCGCTGGCAACTGACTCCCATGACTTGTGGTCAATGTCGCAGGACTTCATGTCACGTTTCCAAACATCTTTAAAGCGGAGACATAGACGGCCGGTGGGTCTGATACCAGTGACGAGCTCGCTGTACAATGTGTCTTGGGGATCCTGCCATCTTCCACGCGGCCGACATGGCCAAGCCAACTCAAGCACCGTTGGCTCAGGGTGTATAGGCTGGGGATGTTGGCTGCCTCGAGGACTTCTGCGTTGGAGATACAGTCCTGCCACCTGATGCCAAGGATTCTCCGGAGACAGTGAAGATGGAATGCATTGAGATGTCGCTCTTGGCTGACATACGTTGTCCAGGCCTCGCTGCCGTCGAGCAAGGTACTGAGAACACAGGCTTGAAACACTCGGACTTTTGTGATCCGTGTCAGTGTGCCATTTTCCCACACCCTCTTGGCCAGTCTGGACATAGCACCAGACGCCTTTCCCATGCACTTGTTGATTTCTGCATTGAGAAATAGGTTACTGGTGATGGTTGAGCCTAGGTGGGTGAACTCTTGAACCATTTCCAGAGCGTGGTCGCCGATATTGATGGATAGAGCATTTCTGACGTCCTGTCCCATGATGTTCGTTTTCTTGAAACTGATGGTTAGGCCAAATTTGTTGCTATATAACTGTTATATAAGTGCTATATAACTGTGAAAAAGTGATTATTGTCTTCAGGTATAAAATAGTTCTATTCTAGTTTGCATTGCTTTAAGACCCAAGTGCTAATAACGTGCATATTTGTGTGCTATCTTGTTTGCAATACGATTCACAATTCCAGGTTCAAAATCCACAGGTTCTAAGGAAGAAGCCATTGGTAGGAAATGGAGATTGTATGTAACTCAAATTTACTGGGGTGTGGCAATTAAAGGGGAGTGTCACAAGGTGGGGGTCAAACATTTAGAATACTTCTGGATAACATTGAAAGGCATTTCAGTCTATCAACAATGTTGGCCATGACTGAGGGAGCATGGTATGAAGAATTGGCAAGTCAGAATGAAGGGAAAGTGATCATAGTTACTGGCATGTATCTACAGATCTGTGGCAGTAAGCCCAACACATAACCTTCTCTTTGATTACTGTATCAGGTGCTAAATGGAGAATTTTACTCTGTGCCACTCTACAGAACCAATCATTAGTCAGCAGTGCAGCATAGCTACAAGCAGTTGCAGTCAAGTTTCAGGCCTCGGATGATCATTATGGCCCTGGAAATGTACAGATTCTAATCAGCATGGTAATTTCTCATATACTTGCAGTAGATGGCAGAACTTGACATTTCCTATCTGTTGATCCACGCACTGAGAAAGCAGGTTATCATAGTTATTCATAAATGGGTTTGCCAGAGCCCAAAATGGTTGGCGTCTTGGTAGGTGTAATGTAAAAGACAATGATGGCTCCTGATTATCCTGCCATGCCTTTTTTATATAATACCATGTAACATATGACAGCCTGTTATTGGAATGCTTGTGAAGGACCTTCCAGCATAAGGGTTAGACATGTTGTCACATCTCCTGGTGGTGCCACTGGAAGTCTGTTTGTAAAGCTGCCATTGGAAGAAGAGCCTCCACAATATTGCCTGCCAAAGTGACCTCTCTGTGATTCAGATGTGGGTGGGAGGGCAAAGAGCGCCTGTGGGCAGGTCTGACTTACCTGCTGTCTTTCCACTGGTGCCTTTAACCTCAAACAAGTTGGTTCAGATGATTGCTGGTGGCAAACCCTCTTGTGCCAATAAAGAATGCGTGGGACAAAACAAATAAATAACTGCACCTGACTTCAAAGTATAAATGCATGATGGAAACAACAAAACAACATAAAAGAGCTTTTAAAATTTACCTTGAAACTTTTCATGGACATTTTAAGTGCCCTTCCACTGCAAGTTTGCATGAGCCTATATCCACTCTCAGGTTTTACTGGCGTGGTGGAGATTTGACATTCAGCACGCCCCTGAGGCCGAAAATAGTACAAAGCCCTTCTATTCCTCCTCTTGAATATGATAGAGAAACTCCTGCCTGTTTACAGTGGAGATACTGGCCCTCAAAATGAGGACTGCCCAATTATCGGAACAGGTGGGTCTCTGTCAGTAAATCCAATTTTCATCCAGCTATTGCCACATTCATGATGCAAAAGGGAAATGAAAATCACCATACCCTCTCCCTTTGCAGGTGTCTTTTATGCATACACATGATTATCCTCAAGGTAAATTACCATGCTGATCAGAATCTGTACATTTCCAGGGCCATGTTATGGAGAGCACAGCAGGCCACCACAATGACCAAGACCCTTTCAGGAGGGTATTGGAGGGCACCATCCAACTGATCCAGGCACCAAAATCATTCCTTCAGAAGCCCTATCGCCTGCTCAGGTTGGCCTGCTGAGCAGGTGGAATTGGTTGTATTACATTCGTGCCTCTATCTGGGGCTCCCGTAGAGAGGTCAATAGTCATCTCTTCAAGGGACTTTCCTTGTCCCCTTGGATCCATCCATACACTTTGGGGGGATGGAGTGAAGTATTGAGGCAGCCAGGACTGGTGGAGGATGAAGGAGGCATGGCAGCTGCTAGGTTGTTCCTGGGATCAGCTGTGGACCTAGTGGCATCTTGTAGTTGGCGGCTCATCAGACCATAGAGGAAGCTGTTATTGTGGTCGTGTACCATTTGGATGTTAAGGTAGTGGAAGTCCTTCCTGTTGATGGTCTCACTGGCAAGTTGCTGGATGCTTTGATGGCCACATGGTGCAAGCAATGATGCCTTGCACCTGTGAGAATCCAGCGATTGAGGCTGAACCCGATGCTGTCTGTCCCTGCACAGGACCATCTGTGTCAATGTGGATGCCACCCCCTTCCCTCCTGAAGATGGTTTCTGTGACCTGCCTGATGGCCTGATGAGCTGTCGACTACAAGATGCCACCTAAGTCCACAACTGATCCCTAAAACGACCTGGTTGCCTAGCAGTTTAGGACAATGGAGACCTTGTTGGCTGCAGGTGGGGGACTGCCATGGAGGCTGTGAGGCCTCAGGTCATTGTGGATCAGACCACATAGGTTCGAGACCATCTGCCTGGATAGGTGCAGCCTCCGATGGCACTGACGCTCTGTCAATTACAGGTAGCTGACTCTTGGGCTGTGCACCCGATGTCTGGTGTAGCACCTTCTTCCCCTTGCAGCCCCTCCCTGTGCTCCTCTGGCCTCCTGCTGTCCAGGAGGTAGCATCTGCTGCAGTTCATCTTGGCTGCTTTTTCCAATGTCAGAGTAGTTTGTTCCCATCTGAACTCCCGTAGTGTTCAACAGGCCTTCCTGTGCCAAACCCTGCTGCCCAAATGATGCCAGCGGCCTAACGTTCCAAGACAAGCATGTCTTACAGCTCCAGCACGGATCACTTTTCAAGCAGCTGTGTTTTACTTTGTGTCTCTGTAGTATTTTAATCAGCCCTTCCCATAGCCGACATGGCCCTCCATAGTATTCATGATTTGAACAACCCGCTGTGTTCCCCACATGGCGTCCTCCACTTTCCCAGCCTTTGAAAATTATAATCTGCTGCTGACAAGCCTGTTAATGAGCTCTTCAATGATCTCAACAGGCAGTTAATTGGAGGAGTGTGCCCAACCCGTTCCCTCCTTCCTGGCGTCCCTTTAAAAATGGCGTTGCGTTTCTGAGGCAGCAGGTTCCCGTGCCGACCTCCGAGATGGTGATCTTCAAATCGTGCTCGCTTCTGTACCCGCACACAGTGGGCTTTAAAAATCCAGCCCCAGATTTAGCATCGTGTAAAGAATTTTGAAGGAGGGATTGCAGACTCGGAATTTATTTCTATTATGGTTGATAAATACTGGTAGTACCAACAGTTGTCCATCAACCCACCGCAAACCTGCCAAACACAATCAATGGGCTATACTATTTGAAGCAAGTGCATTGATCTAAATTTATTTGGAATTAGTAAAACAAGCCACCGATTACTAAACAATAATCTAATTGAAGGGTTCAAATGATAACATAATCATTTATAACTGTTGTATGAATCTTGCAATCTGATTATAAAGCTGCACCAGTGAACCTTGCTGGATGATTTGATTGAGTGCCGATTGCAATGATTTGTTCGTGTCAGCCAACAAAGGAAATACAAATGGTCATTGTGAACTCTTGCTGCCAGGCTGCTTTGTGCCTTTGATATATGATTCCCGCGTGAAAGAATTAACAATTGCAATATCATGATTCAAGATTATCAAGCTATCATTAGCAATCACCCAACAGGAACATTTTTGGACAATTTTATTTCATGTATTTATATTGAGAACAGTGTTTCCTTTTCTCATTGTGCAGCAGATTGATTCGTTTGATATATTGGAGGTGAGTTGAGAGAGTTAGTCTGCGTCTAAGGGCAGGATGGGCCCTGGTGGGGCCAGGATGGAGACGACATGGGGCGGAGTTTCACACCGCCAGCCTGCATGCCCATTCCCCCGCTCCATCCTACACCTGGCCATTTTCCCAGAGGTGGGATTGCGGGGAGGGCGGGGGTGCGGGGCAGCAGGGCTACCTACCCGCAAGTGGTGGCTAGCCAATCAAAGCACTTGAAGACCTATTCAGACCTGTTAACGGAGGGTGACTGGGATTTCCCTGTCAGCCTCCAGGTCCCCGCAGGCGTCAGGGAACAGTTTAGCTGCCTGGAGGTGCTCTCCCGGCGACAGACTGGGGGACCAGCACTCCAGGGAGGCTTAGAGACCCTTTGGTTTCAGTAGCAGCCACAAGCCACCTATGGAGCTGCTCCCACCCCATAATGGTGGCCAGGCTGCTGAATTTATTTTTTAGTTTATCTTCAAAAAGGTTGGAGAGAGGGCGCCTCCATTTTGGGACATTATGCTCTCTCACATACCTGCCATGGCATCCTGCTGTTGCTTTCAAGCTGGAGAGCCTCCAGCCTGCCATCCTCTATTGGACAGCAACCCTGCCCTCTGGCCATTGAATGACCAATCTGGTGAAAATCACAGGTGAGTGGCCGTTTCTTACACAGTGCAGGCTTCTGACTCCATTTGACAATGGAGTTCAGAAGCCCACAGGAAAATCTTGCTCCAAGAGTTACCATTATTGATGATTTATTTTGCTGGGTTTGAGCCATGCTTGGTGTTAATAGTGGCTTTTATTTCAGTAAATAAATTACTACCTCACTAAAAAAAAAAATGATTTTATTTAAAAGAGGTCAAGTTTTTTTTGAAGTGATAGACTAACAATTTGTTCAATGGCCCTTGGAAATGCTGAGTAATTTGATTTGGTGAAGTTATTGGACAAAGATTAAATGATTGCAAATCAAAATGCAAAATAAAATCAAATAATAACTGTTAAATTGCTTTCCACCTGGTATATCAGATGGTTACTGCAAGTAAATATCTGAAATGTATGCATTTTTTAAAAATGAGGTATTGAAATTGCAAAGTCTTAATTCTAGACTGTACCTTCAAGCATAAAACAGTGCATAATGTAATTATTTGACGACAAATAAAGAAATGTTTTGGATATTGTCATTCCCAGTAAAGACATATCATTCCTACCTTTAAGATACAAACTTTATTCAAGGTGGACTCTTTAAAATTGACTTTACCTTTTTTAAAAAAGGTGGACAGTGCTGCAAAAGATGGTCGCTGAAGGTCAGATGACCTGGCCTGTGTATTCGAACAGTGCTTCACTATCTGTTGAGGACAAAAAGATGCATTCCAGGCTGAAACCATCAAGAGACATTCCTGAATTGAATGGGTTCTTCTGAAACAAAGAAGGTGTGAAGAAGCCACATCATAACAGGATTACCCTCATCCAGACATTAATGGAGGCCATGCATTCCACATCTTGGTCCATTGTGTGGTCACACCAGAGGAGAAAAACCATGGGGGGAGTTTTATGCTCTTCCTTGTGGCGGGTTTCGAGGCGGGGAGAGCATATAATCGGGTGGGATGATGGCGGGGGCCGAGATGAAGTCCGGGACGGGAAGGCCTGTGAATGGCCTTCCTGCTCTGCTGCCAATTAAGGCCCTAAAGTGGGCAATTAATGCCCAATTAAGGTCCTCATCCTGCCACCACAATTAGCCTTGAAGCGTGCAGGACTGTCACCGCACAGGAAGCATGGTAGGAAAAACCGTGCAGACTGCTTGCTGGCTCCGGGGTGAGGGGGTCCCTCATTAAAAGGCACAATGCCTGATCGAGGGACCCGGCATCAGGAAGTGGGGGGAGGGGCGTTGAGAGCCATCCCACTGCCCGTGCTGCCGAACCCCATACAGCCCCCTCTCCCATTAGTTTCACCCCACGAGACCCCTCCCACCCTGACCTATCTGTAACCTGGGTCCGGTGCCACTCCTGACCCTTGGGTGGGTATACCGCCAGCAGCTGCCACTGCCTCCGCCCGCTTTAAGGATAGTTGCGGCGTTGGGGTGAGGCCCTCAATTGGGAATTAATTGCCCATTTAAGTGCCTAATTGACACTTGAATCAGCGGGCCTCCCACAGATGCAGCGATGCCGGGATTTCGGCATCAGTTTTGCCAGACGCCGCGATGCCCATCATCCAAATAAAATTCCAGCCCACATGTTAGGTACCAGCAATACTAATGATGAATTGTGACCTTAAAAGGTAACTCTCTGGACAGAGAGAGAAAAGATCACAGCAGCATCACAGAAGAGCAGTACAGCAAGCGACTGTGGAAAGAGATCCAGCCAAAACAAGGAAGGAGTCCTGCTGCTAATTCTACATTTCAACTTGGTGCAGCAGAGAAATGAAAGTGATCACCAGCTCCAGTCTGAAATCATAAACAGAAATCTACAACACCTCAACAAGTCAAGACTACAAACAACCCAGGCCAGCATCTTTAAAAGAGACTGTCCTACTTAGAAGATTCAACAGGTTTACTGTAAACTATGAATACCTACCACGCCTTAACCCTTACCTTTTGCCTTCTATCTAACTTCTCTTGAGAGTGCATGTGAGCATGAAAGAGTGCGTGAGTAGTGTTACGAACATTTTGGCAAATGAATATTGTTGAATAAATAGTTAATCTTCTGGATTAAAACATCAAGAAAACCTGTCACTGTCTGTTTATTTGGCAAGTAAAACACTTAGGGGCTTACTCATCATTTTAAACAAAACACAATTGCGGTCAGTTGGGAGGTGAACGGTGGGATCCACCCACACCCTTACCACCTGGCCGTAAAAATATCTTTAGAGTAGTTATGAGAACAGCCCAAAATCAGTGTCATCTTCTATGCTGAACCTTTAGATGATGGGTTATACGATATTAATTTGTTTTCTCATGCTGCCAAATCAGTCAAACAACTTTTGGAGAATAGTACTTCATGATTTTTAAAAATAAGTTGTCTTTTTATCAACAATTTTCAATCCGACATATTATTGAAAAATAGTAAACATTAATATCTTTTGAACTTGTAATTGTGATTCCAAAATTCTACGTCCTTCATAAAGTTAACCTGCTTACAAGTTAGCATTTGCAACATTCATTGACTTCATTTTGTGGGAGGGAACGTCAATGTTGAATGACTAATAGTGGCGTGCTGTAACAAAAAGAGTGAAGTGTAGTTACTTAATTACCATAAATCTCAATTTGATTAAAATTCTTGTTTGAAATGTTTGAAAACAGATTGTGGAATAAGCATCTTATTGATCTGATGGCTGTTCAGGCCCATTGCAGGATTTGATCACGAAATCTAGGTTGACCCTTCAGCACAGTACTCCAACTGTACTGCGGATTCAAAGGTGCCAAGTTTCTGATCAGATGGTAAAGTAAGGTCCCATCTTGCCCAAATTGGACCAGGGGAAACCAGAGAGCTTTCTTAAGAAACCTAACAGGCACCTGGAGTTCATTGGAATTTTTCAAATGAGACCCAGGCCCAGTATCAAGCAAGCCTTGAGCCTCCAGCTCCTGGTGCAGATGGTGTCAATGATTTTACACCCAAGCGCAAGCCTAATCTGATTTTCACCACTCTCACTTTTATTACTGGCATACATAGGCACCTGAGTGCCCAATACCCAGCACGCCATATACACTAAACCTGATACCCAATGACGAACAAGTGTTTTGATTGGTTTTATCTTAAGAATTGAAAATGTTAACAAAAAGCAAAGGTTTATTTTACTTCATACTATTATTTTTAATTCATAAATTTAAATACATTCACCTATGCTACTATTTTCAGTATAACTGGCTGTAGCAAGTAAACAGTTGTGAACCGAGGAAAATTATGATTGCCATTGGCTTAACAGAGGGGCAGAGCTCTGATCACCTTTGCACAGTTTTGGTAAGGGTACTGGTGGAAAGGCACAAAAGTCACAGGAAAAAATGGCATGATGTGAATCAGTACGTAACTCAACAATGCCATAATTTCCCTGAACTTTTTCTCTGTGAAACAAACATAACATGGTGGTTCAAGTCCCAGGAAATTCTGTGTTGCCTTCATTAAGGATCTCCAGTAACCAGGCTGAGCATCTCACTTTTATGGGAGTTGATTCCCACTACCCATCTTTACTTATGCATTAGCAGGAACCAGGTGTGTAGCAATAAAGCTCACTCACAATCTAAACCGCATCTCTATGTCTTTCGCATTTTTGCTTTAATCTCTCTGACGGTGAAGTTTGTTACAAATCGCAAGCGACTTTCTTCAACTGTAAGTTGAAATGTGCAGAGCATTAGGAAAGATCAAAGTCAGTTAATTCAATTAGTACAATTTGCATTCACGTAATGATAGGAAAATAACGTGATGCACCTCCTATTCTGGCGGTCTTTTTTTTTATTCGTTCGGGGAAGGTGGGCGTTACTGGCTAGGCTAGCATTTATTGCCCATTCTTAATTGCCCTTGAGAAGGTGGTGGTGAGCTGCCTTCTTGAACTGCTGCAGTCCTTGGGGTGTAGGCATACGAACAGTGTTGTTAGGAAGGGAGTTCCAGGATTTTAACCCAGCGACAGTGAAGTAACAGTGATGCAGTTCCAAGTCAGAATGGTGTGTGGCTTGGAGGGGAATTTACGGGTGATGGTGTTCCGATTCATCTGCTGCCCTTGTCCTTCTAGGTGGTAGAGGTCGCGGATTTGGAAGATGCTGTTGAAGGAGCCTTGGTGAGTTGCTGGAGTGCATCTTGTATATGGTACAACCTGCTGCCACTGTGCGTCAGTGGTGGAGGGAGTTAATGTTAAAGGTTGTGGATGGGGTGCCATTCAAGTGGGCTGCTTTGTCCTGGATGGTGTCAAGCTTCTTGAGTGTTATTGGAGCTGCATCCATCCAGGCAAGTGGAGATTATTCTATCATATTCCTGAATTGTGCCTTGTAGATGATGGACAGGCTTTGGGGAGACAAGAGGTGAGTTACTCACCCCAGAATTCCCAACCTCTGACCGGCTCTAGTAGCCACAGTATTTATGTGGCTGGTCCAGTTCAGTTTCTGGTTAATGATGACCTCCAGGATGTTGAGAGTGGGGGATTCAGCAACGGTAATACCATTGAATATCAAGGGAAGATGGTTAGATTCTCTCTTGTTGGAGATGGTTATTGCCTGGCACTTGTGTGGCACAAATGTTATTTGCCACTTATCAACCCAAGCCTGGATATTGTCTAGGTATTGGTGCATATGGACACGGACTGCTTCAGTATCTGAGGAGTCACAATGATGCTGAAGATTGTGCAATCATCAGCAAACATCCCCACTTCTGACCTCATGATGGAGGGAAAGTTATTGATGAAGCAGCTGAATATAGTTGGGCTGAGGACACTACCCTAAGGAACTCCTTTATTGATCTCCTGGGACTGAGATGATTGACCTCCAACAACCACCACCATTTTCCTTTGTGCTAGGTATGACTCTAGTCAATGGAGAGTTTCCCTGCCAATTCCCATTGACTCCAGTTTTGTTCGGATTCTTTGATGCCATGCTCAGTCAAATGCTGCTTTGATGTCAAGGGCAGTCACTCTCACCTCATCTCTTGAGTTAAGTTTTTTTTGCCCATGTTTGGACCAAGGGTGTAATGAGATCAGGAGCTGAGTGGCCCTGGTGGAACCCAAATGTGCATCCATAAGCAGCTTATTGTTGAGCACATGCCACTTGATAGCACTGTCAACAACCCGTTCCATCACTTTGCTGGTTCTGGAGCACAGGCGTTCAGTACTATTGCTGAAATGTTGTCAGGACCCATAACCTTTGCAGTATCCAGTGCATTCAGCCATTTTTGATATCACTTGGAGTGAATCGGATTGGCTGAAGACTGGCATCTGTGATGCTGGTAACCTCAGGAAGAGGCCAAGATGGATCATCGACTCGGCAATTCTGGCTGAAGGTGGATGCAAATGCTTCTGCCTTGTCTTTTGCACTGATGTGCTGGGCTCCCCCATCTTTGAGGATGGGGATATTTGTGGAGCCTCCTCCTCCTGTTAGTTGTTGAATTGCCCACCACCATTCATGACTGCATGTTGCATGACTGCAAAGCTTAATTTACTGTGTTACTTAAATTGATCAATTTTCTTATCCTGTCCCACAGCCCAGAGCAGAACCTCTCTCCTTGTAGTCTGCCTATCTTTTCTGCCTTTCCTTAGCATTTTGCTTGACCTGTTAAGTGTCTATTTTTAAAATAAATAAAATAAAATAAAATAAAAGCCTGTCTCTAATGTCAAAACTGACTACTCATCCTCCACCAGTCATTTGTGCAAATACAAGACGTATGGAACCTGAAACTGAATTGCTAACAGAATAATACTTTAGTTGTTGCATTTATTCTTGAGGTACTATTAATGTATTCTTAAGATTGGGGTGAATTAATGCAAACTGCTATGATGTTTGACGAAAATGAGTCATGAGGACAGATATATCTTCATTTAATACCAACTATAATTTATGATTTATTAATTTCTAAAACAACGTCCTGATAATGTAATGTAGCAAGATAAACAACTTTTTTAAACCATTTATCCTTGGACAATGAAGTAAAGGTTTTGTATTTATTCGCATATAAATTTGTTGGGCAGTTTTGTGAAAATACAAGACATGTATGCTCTTTGCTTTATTGGATAAGAAATCAATCCTTGCCAGAAATGCTATGAAATCAGCCTTACTCAAAGTGATATTGAAAGCAGCAGTCCTTAAGTAATTTTAAATAATGTATATATGACATGTTAGATTCTTAATTCACATATTTTGAATATTTAGTTGTTTTTTAAATCAGTTTAATTTGGTCTTTGTTGTAAATTGTCTTTTGTGACAAGTTTTTTGAAAGCATTTATAGAAGGATTTGGCTAGGTGAGTTTGTAAATGATATAAAGAATATTAATCAAAGGTTATCAAGTCAACCTTTAAACCCGGTACTTCAGTTCCACTTCAGAGAATGGTTGAAAATTTACAACACACATCTAAGAGTTATTAGAATTGTAACATTTTGATTCGTCTCTGAACCGTATTATATTACTCAGTCCAAAGTATATTAATAGTAAGATGAACCAAGGGGTCCCTAGAGCACTACTGAAAGAAAGAGTTACATTTTTGCCAAAATCATCAAAGTTGAAGTCAGATGCAGAAATCTGTGAAGTAATACTTCATTATTAGTGCCTCTATGATAGCATGATTAATATTATTGTATACTGAGAAGTACACAGAGTACTTGGCTAGATATTAATTAACAATTTAATTCATTATAAACACAAGTGTATATTAAGTATATCATAGCAGCATCATTTAATAAGCAATAAAGTTACTCAATGTTTGTGTTGATGAAGTTGGGAACACTATTTTGTAATTAGATTCCTTGACAAATTAACGACTTTAAACAACAAATCAGTGCATTTAATGGGAAACTATAGAATTATATAAGGGAGAAAGGAATAGAACGATATATGTATAAAGTTAAATGAAGTCTGGTGGGAGAAGGCTCGTGTGGACCATAAACATAGCACAGAACAGTTGGGCCGAATGGCCTGTTCCTATGTTGTAAATTATATGTAAATCTATCAAGGTACATTTATAGGCTGTTTCAACATCTAGCTGATGAACTACAACCTTTCACAATATTTTCTTTATTTCATATGCTCTTGTTTTCCTGGGCTGTGTTATGGTCATGCGGTGCGATGTGGTTGGTTTCCACTGTTCAACTCCCCACCTGACTGCAGCAAGTGTTTTGTTATTAGGGTTTAACTCCTTTGTGATTTATTTTTCAAATGAACAGTGACAGGTTTTCTTGTAGGTTTAAAAAAATGGAACATTAAATGTTTATTGATGAACATGCCTTATCCCAAAATTGTCGCAATTGCATCCAATCTCACATTCGCTCGTACACACACACACACAAACACAAGAGACAGAGAGGGAAAAAAGAAAGCAATTTTTTTAGTTTGTTGGGAGGGTCGGGGGGAGGTCATGTTAAACCTGTTGAATTCTCTTGGAATTCAAGTTATCGATGGATGAAGACATGAGATGATTGTACATTTCTTTGTTGATTGAAGGTTCAGTTGAAGACGGTGGGACACTTCTAGTTCATATAGGGGTGGGATTCTACAGCAGGATACATGCCTTCTGACTTGCTGGAACACAAGCTGCTAGATGTTGCTTCTCTCTCTCCCTAGTGTGTCTCTTTTTCTGGCTTTAGGCTGTCTTTTTTTTTTAAGGTAAGGTTGTGTTACTTCTCACCTCCCGATAGGAGAAGTTCTCAGCTCTTCCCCATGGTGATCACACAATGGCCCAGGACATGGCTACTTCACACCTTCTTTGTTTCAGAAGAAGACATTCAATTCTAGAATCTTTTAGGATGGGGTGCAATTGACACCTCTTAGCTTTGAAGATTTGTCCTTTGTCTTTGTCAGACAGTTTGAATACATAAAGGTCAGTCCCTTTTTTTTCCGCAGCCATTTAGGACCATTGTTCATTTTTAAAAAATAAAACTTCATTTTTTAAAATAAATGTCAATTTTACATAATTCTTCAGAGTTAGTCCATAATTTGTATCAATGCACTTCCGGTGTACGTGCCAGCTGCTTGTGTTCAAATTTGTAGAATCTGACTCCCTTTGGGACACTTGTATTCAGCATTGAATATACCTGTGGAGGTCAGCTCAGCATAGAATGAGACTTGGCTTTGATAACTTCACAGTTAGGAAGCCTACTGTCTCAGCTGAAACATGAAGAGTCACCATGGGCTGGTAATGGAGGTCAGGCAGTGCTTATAGAGCCATATCCTACCATGAGCTGACACCAAGCATGGTGTTTGCCTTGCAGGGGTCTCATGCAAATGTTTGGTTTGGGAACTGGATCCATTTGGGCCCCCTGACTCTGAAATACCACAGGAATCACAATCCTAATGCTGCCTCTGAAAGACTTGGGCGATCCACACAGACCAGACTTTCTTGCAATGTCGCACATTCGACTAGGAGCTCAGCCTGCTTTGACTGACCAATGCTGCCAAAAGTGGCTGGTTATCAGGTCTGGATTCGCTGGGAGCCCCCTGACTGGCTAAGGCCTCCGGGCAGTTGCATCGGTTGCAATTCCCTAATGCCACCCCTGGTTGACAGCTTCAAAAGGGGTAAAAATTGAAGGAAACAAGAAGAAATGCCCAAGTGTAAATGTAACATAGGTATTAAAAATTGGGTGCATTCGGGCAATTACTGGAGCAGGCAGATGTTAGTGGGAGCAGAAATTGGGGCAGACCCATCTATGCTGAGTCTCCATCTCCTTTTGGCTGCATCTGGACTTACAGTAAGGTGCTAGCAGGCAGTTCTTGCATCCACTCTCTCTGTTGCTGACATTAGGGAAAGAAACAGAACTAGTTCAATGAGGTGGAAATTTTCACCAGTTTGCACTTCTGGATCCCCTGTTGATTAAATGCCTTCTTGAAGGAGGCATACGTTACTTGGCAGGTAGTGGAATTAAGGTTGACCAAATTTGAAAAGTGCAATTTCCTTGGAGCAAATGGGTAAGAAGTGGCTTTCATGAAAAAAGTCAGTTCTTTCAGCAGCGCATATTCTTAACCCAAACCTGCCATCATTTGGCCCAAGTCATAGTGGCTAGCTAATGCTGCTATTTCCTTCACTATGCTAACACTGTCATAGTGCCTTCCCACTTCATGCAATTGCCCAACCCTGGTAATTCTGACTGGGTTAGGGGTGCGAGGTTAAGTGGTGAAATTCCCATCATGGCGATTGTAGCTCTGTAGGCCTGTCTTTCAGATCTGTTACAAGAGTGCTTCTATTTTTTTAAAATATGTTTTTGAGGACTTATATTTAAATTGTGGAGATGGATTCATTGGAAGACCGCAGAATTTTTGTTGATAGTTCATTGAAAGGACACTGAGATGTTGTTTAAAAACAACCTTGCTGGAAGTCATGTGCTTTAAGATCAATAAATAACAGAAACCTTGGTGATCTGGGGAAGATGTTTACAGAAAAGCCACATGTCAATGTTTATGGAGGTCAAGAGGTTAACTTTGTTTTGGGGTTTTGAATATTGTTTTCAAGTAAGTTGGGGTGTGAACTGTTTTGAAGACGGTTGGTTTTGCCTGCCAAGGACAAAGAAACCCCCCAGCTCACCACTTCCTCTACCTCTTTGAAGAAACCCTGCAAAGATTCAGTGTGGGAGAGTTAAAATCCCTGGTGCTGCATCTTTCCTGAAAAGCTGAAAAACCCTGCGATTCAAGTGTGCTGGCTGAAACCCCTGAAGCCACATGTCTCCCGGAAAGCCTACCAGACATTCTCTTGACATCTTCAGAATGAATTGTTTCTGAAAATATCCCGGTGACCTGTCTCCATATACCCAGATGCCAGACTGAAAGGGATAACTGACTTCTTTCCATATCTTTTTTTTTTCTTCAAGAATTAGCAAGTATTTGGCCAAAGTATTCTTTTTTTGCCTTTTTTTTTGTCACAAACCTGTGCACAGAGAATTTCTATTTTTTTCTGTGAGTGTGGAGAATTTAAAAAGGGAACTTTGGGACACCTGGTAGGCGTGAAAGGCGCTATAGAAATGCAAGTCTTGCTTTTGCGCAATCAGGTTGTTTCTTCTCTATATACCAGAAAACATGAGCTGGAGTTATTGAAAAACAGAGCTCAGAAATGTTCTAGGTAGTTAAGTTTAAAACCTGAATGATCTTTTTCAAATTCAACCTCAAATTCACTTTTCAAATATACTGCTAAATTCATTTAGTCAATATCAAACTATTGTTAGAAGATCTTTGTGCTGTTTTCAAGCAAAATTAAACACAGCAGTAGTAGAATGAGTATCAAATTAATTAAAGTTAAATTATGTTAAATTACGTATGTAAGCCAAATGAACTGTATGGTAGTAGACATATAAAACATTTCAGAGAGGAGCGTGACTGTGCAGATTTTTGCTTGAATATCATTTTTTCCAAACTGAATGGCATGAACATTGCACATCAGTAAGTACATTGTAAAAATGTACACGTTCTCTTTCCAAAAGACATTAGATTTTCAAAACACTTGTGGGGGTGGGGGGGATGTACCGCTTAAAGGCTTTTTGTTCCAAAATGAACCAAATTACTCCATTTCAAATATAAATTGCAAGCATGTTTATGGAGTTTCCTGTGGCACAATTTCACCTACAGCAATGCTGAGGCTTTCAAAGTGTTCTTTAAGAATTCTCATTCATGTTCCCTGCTCTATTCAAACTTTTTCAGCTGGGACTGTGGGGCGATGCAGAACAAGAACCACTTTGTAGCTTGTGTCAATGTTACTCTGTAATGAGCAATCAGGACCTCTGTTTGAAGCAGAGCGACAAGCACAATGCTGTGGTCTTCATTTATTTCACACTAGAATGTTACAGTAACATGAAAAGATCCACCTTGCAGTAAGCAGAGAATGATCTATTTTTCGTCAAAGTTTGGGCCAGGGCACTTTTTAGCATCAGCGATTCAAATCGGTGGTCAGCCAATTACAATTTGTAGTAAAAATACTATTTTTAAATCCCTTTTTTTTTACCCACCTCTCCTGCCCATTTTACATCCTGTACAATGTACTTCATTCCATAGTTAGGGGAACAGGATTCTCTTACATCTTTGGACGATATGTGCATTTGTAACTTACTCCAACCATCCATTCTCCCACCTTCAATACACAGTGACTGAAGTGTTTTGATATAATAAACTATTGACTATCATTTAATATATTTCCAGCATTGTATCAACCGGTTGGGTGGACGTCATCCACAACAGCATTGCGAAGTATACTGGCATTTGGCATCCTTCATAACAGCTGCTGCAAGCAAAAATAAAAACAAAGCCAAAACTAAATGGAGGCACTGACACAAACTTCACAGTACATAACTTTTATAATAATAGATACCCTGGAGTAATTTCAAGGCTACAGTCTCATCGCAGGGTTCAGATTATAGTTATAAATCACTTGAGCATTGCTCTGAAGGTTTATAGCATCAGTTGGACCCCTTGATAGCACTTACTATACTGAGATCATTTCTGAGTATCCATTATTCTCTGTAATAATATATAATGGTATTCTCCCCTGCTAATCTATAGTAGATTACATTCCTGCAGCAATGTCATGGATTTCAATCCAATGATATTTAAATTATTTATGATATCACACTTATGCTCCTGGTATATAAAATGGAATAGATAAATAGGAGTGACAGCAATGAACATTTCCTTACTGAATTCAAAGGAAAAATTAGTCACTCTAATGGCTTAGGACATCTACTGAAGTCCTCAGAGTTCCCACCTACCATATAATTCTTGGCTCAATATATATGGACGAAGCTGTTAGCTTGTAGTCAATTATTGAGTATTTCTTAATAAGGTTATAGCAATTATTGCTATAATTATGCACATGTATTCATAAATCATTATGCAGTCATCGTACTTGATTGTGCAGGAGTGACTTGAATGGGCAATAAGAATTTCTGTGTCTTGGCTTTTTCAAATAAAAGTTGGGTATTATATTTGTATATACATTTTTAGTAAAGCCAACATATTATGATGGCCAAAGATAACTCTCAAGATCTTCCCTGAAAGGATTTCATTTGTCTGAGGCCTGAGATACAATAAAGATGCAATGCTCACTCACTGGACTGAATTTTATTCACCTGCCACCAGGTCCGCGCACCGCCATGCCACCATGATCTACTGCTCTGCGGCTCATTTCCATATGCAGGGCGGTCTGCACCCCCCCACCCCTCCAATTACGTGGCAGGGCGGGCCCTGCGACGCCAGCAATGGTGTCAGCTGCCTCTGTGCAGGCGCTGGCACCATTTTTAAAGGGCTGCCAGTCCTGACCAGAGAGAACAAAGTTCAACCCCGGATTCCCCCCACAGCCACTACACTGTACACAAATATGTGACCCATTCCCCCCCCACCGAAATACACAGAAAATAAATGGTAGCCCTGATCCGCCCTGAAAAAAAAACACTTAAATTGAATAGTTGACCTTTCCCCCAACCCCCAGCTGCCCAAAGTGCAAAGTCAGCCATCTCCCACCCTCCTCCACATTAGAAATGCAGAGTTGACCCAGTTCCCCCCACCACCCCACCCACTACACTGAAAACCCTAAGTACCCCGCTTCCCCACCTTGGTGGCAGCAGCTTTCCCTGGACAGGAAAGTGAAGGCTCGTGAGTACCAGCTGTTGCACAGAGGATTGTGGACAGCTGTTAAGATCGTGGGGAATAGTATGTTAATTTATTCATGTCCTTTATTTCAATATTTAAAGTTGGGTCCCATCGCCGAGCAGTGGGGGGCGGGGGTGGGGGGGTGCTGCCGCCACAGAGCCTCGCCGCCACCAGGAAGATTGGATCTGGCAATCCCACGGTCAGGCTCCGTGGCAGGCCGCTGCGATCATCTGGCCCCCTCTGCAATGGAGCCCGTGTCTGGAGCTCAACAAAATTCAGCACACTATGGGCAGTTGTCACATAAAAGTTGACAATCCAGTCAATCTTCTGGAAGAACATCATTATAATAATTTCAGTGGGTCAAGAATGTTTAGGCAAATAAAAAGAAAGATAGAATGAATGAGTGAGATTTTGGGCAGGGGTTTCTGCTTGTTTGCACTGATTTGTTTGGCGCAATTTGCCTAGAGCTAATCGAGTATCGTAGTTTAAAATGTATTACGTGAGAAACTGGCCTTGCCCACAAAACTGGCCGTGCCCCTAGATTGAATTTATCATCACTGGGGGGTTTCTGCTAATTGTGCCTATCTACCGGCCTTCGAGAAGGCTCTGAAAATTAAGCTGTTTTTTTTCGGGGCAAAGCTTTTAAATATATTTTTTAATTTGCTCAAAAATTGACTAGTAAACACCAATGAAACCAACAAATGGTTGCATATAGTTTTTTTAGTCATTTTTTAGTGATTTAAAATCAGGTTACTCACAGCTGGTGGACGGGTAGTTTTTAATGATAAATACAATGCTTGTGATCAGCATTTTCAGCTAGATTAATAAAGCTGCACCAGGCTAACACTAGTAAATACATCAAGGAATATTTCTGATGCAATTTTTAAAAAAAAATTGCATTCTCAGAAGCTATCCAATTGTGTTGGTTCCTGGCAGATTTTGGCCGGAATTTTACATTGGGCGGGAGGCCCCGCTCATCGGCCGACAAGTTGGCGCCGAGTCCGTCTCCACCAGGCCTGGGGAGCTAGGCCAGGATTTTCCGCTCCCCTGGCCCTTCATTAGTTTTGGGCGGGACTTCCACCTCCTTGAGGCAGGAAGTCCCACCTAATGGAGCTGCCGGCCAATCAGCGGACCGGCAGCTCTTAGCCCCAACAGTGCCACCAGGAGCAGTGGCCACTGTTGGGACTACACCCAGCCATCGGAGGCAACAGGAAGGTTGGCCCGGGAACTCAAGTAAGTTTTTAGGGCCTTACCGGGGACAATTGGCCGGGCCCCGGCGAGGCAAGGGGTCATCAGTTGTGAGGGCGGGGGGTTGGAGTGTTGTGCGTTGAGGGGTGTTGTGGCTTCAGGGGCAGCCCTCCATGGGGCACAGGGTGCCTGATCAGGAGGGACTCCCCTCACCGCCCCCCCCCCCCCTCCAGCCCGCAAGAAGGGCACGGCGGTAGGAGGAGGCCCTTAAGTGGCAGTTGATTGGCCACTTAAGGGCCTTGATTAGGCTAGGACGTTGCTTCGCCACTGCCGCCCAAATTGCATAGGGTGTGGGAGGATGTCAGAAACACCTTCCCGCCTCCTATTCAATTTTATGTCCCCCACCCCAGTAACCTGCTCGCTCATTGAGGGCCCATGAAATTCCGTCCTTTATATTTGGTCATCTGCAAATGAGTTTGATCATAAACTGAAGCAAAAATATCTTTATAACTGATTACAGCCACTCTTGGCCTTAATAAGTTGACACCTTTTGATATCACCATTCATGACTTCAGGACATCCTAAAGTGCTTTACAGCAAATGAAATACTTTTTGAAGTGTTATAATGTTGGAAAGTGGCAGCCAATTTGCATACAGGAAAGTTCCACAAGCAGCAATTAGATAAATGGCCTGAGAATTTAATTTAATGATGCTGGTTAGGGGGCAAATATTAGCCAGACAAACAGGGAGAACTTCCCTGCACATGCAAAGTAACGCCACGGGATTTTTAAAATATCTATCTGAGGGGGCAATGTCTGGTTCGAGGTGGCAGAATACATGAATGCCATATCATATGTGCATAGAACATTGGGGGAAATAGGGAAGAGATCTTCTTTCAGTTTAACATCTCATCTGAAAAACAGCGGGCTGGATTTTACATGGCTGCTGATAATGGTGGCCCACACGCATGGGCCGCAATTCGTGGAGCCGCTGTGATATTAAACGCGGCAGCTCATTTAAATGGCTGGGGTGGACCTCCCTTCCTCCACAAGGACATGGAGGGGTTGGGCGGTCTGTCCCTGGAAATTGCGTCAGGTGCCATCGTACAGGCGCCGACGCCATTTTTAAAGGGATTCGAATCCTTCCATTTAATTTAAATTTTTAAAGAGATAGTGATGTTAAATGTATTCAGAGAAATTAAATAAATGTTCCTAGCTCCTCTCCCACTCACCCAATAATCATACAATTCACTCCTTGCCTTCTCCCCCCACCAAAACAATACCTTGTGCACCTGACCGCTCCCCCCCCCCCCCCCCCACCACAAAGTTCACAAACTTTGATCTTTATCCCTTCCCACCATCCCCTACACCAATCAAATCACTCTGATGCTCGTAATACGGGATGAGATCAGTACATTAGTGAGAAAGGAACTTAGATCGAAGGATCAAGATGTAGAATCAGTTTGGGTGGAGATAAGAAACAGCAAGGGACAACAAACATTGGTGGGAGTTGTTCATAGGCCACCAAACAGTAGCGGTAATGTTGGGCATGGTATAAATCAGGAAATTAGAGGTGCATATAACATGGGTAACACAGTAATAAAGGGGGACTTAAATTTACATGTAGGCTGGGTAAACCTAATCAGCACTGCTGCTGTGGAGGATGAATTCCTGCTGTGTGTACGAGTTGGGTTTCTGGAGCAGTACAACTAGGGTTTGGGCTATTTTAGATTTAGTATTATGCAATGAGAAAGGGCTAATTAATAAACTTGCTGCAAAGTAGCCTTTAGGAAATAGTGACCATAATATGATAGAATTGTACATGAAGTTTGAAAGTGATATAGTTCATTCTGTAACAAGGGTCTTACATCTGAACAAATGGAACTATGAAGATATGAGGAGCAAGTTGGCTATGGTGGATTGGGAAAATAGACTAAAAGATCTGACTATATTCGAACAATGTTGAGTATTTAAAGAAGCATTCCATGGTCCATAAAAAATGTACATTCCTCTAAGACACACAAAAACCCAGCAGAAAAGATGAATCAACTGTGGCTCACAAAAGAAGTTAAAGATTGCATTAGATCAAATGAAGTGGCTTATAAGGTTGCCAGAAAAAGTGGTAAGCCCAAGGATTGGGAGCAATTTAGAATCCAGCAAAGGATGAACAAGAAATGATAAATAAAGGGAAAAGAGAATATGAATGCAAGCTAGCGAGAAACATAAAGGTGGACTGTAAAAGCTTCTTTAGGTGTGTGAAAATGAAAAGATTAGCAAAGACAAATGTGGGTCCATTACAAGTGGAGACAGGAGAATTTATAATGGAGAATAGGGAAATGGCGGAGAATCAAAATAATTACTTTGTGTCTGTCTTCAGGGAGGAAGATACAGAAAATCTTCCAGAAATACTAGGGAACCAAGGAACTTGTGAAAATGAGGAACTGAAAGAAATTAGTATTAATAAAGAGAGAGTATATGAAAAATTAACTGGACTGCAGGTTGATAAATTCCCTGAACCAGAGGAGCTGCATCCCAGAGTGTTGAAGGAGGTGGCTATAGAGATAATGGATGCATTGGTGGTTATCTTTCAAAATTCTATAGATTCTGGAAAGGTTCCTGCAGACTGGAAAGTAGTAAATGTAACCCCACTATTTTAAAAAGGAGGGAGGGAGAAAATGGAGAACTACAGACCTGTTTGACATCAGTAGTAGGGAAAATGCTGGAATCTGTTATTAAGGATGTGATAACTAGACACTTAGAAAATAATGATATGATTGGGCAGAGTCAGCATGGATTTATGAAAGGAAAATCTTGTTTGATAAACAGGTTGGAGTTTTTTGAGGCTGTTACTTGTAGCATAGATAAAGGAGAACCAATGGATGTGGTGTATTTGGATTTCTAGAAGGCTTTTGATAAGATCCCACATGGAAGGTTAGTGAACAAAATTAAAGCACATGAGATTGGGGGTAATACACTGGAATGGATTGAGAATTGGTTAACAGACAGTGGGAATAAACAGACCATTCTCAGGATGGCAGGCTGTGACTAGTGTTGTACCACAAGGATCAGTGCTGGGGCCATAGCTGTTCACAATCTGTATAAATGATTTGGCTGTGGGGACCAAATGTAATATTTCCAAATTTGCTGATGACACAAAACTAGGTGGGAATGTAAGTTGTGAGAAGGATGCAAGGAGGCTTCAAGGGGACTTGGACAGGCTGAATGAATGAGCAAGAACATGGCAGATGGAATATAATGTGAATAAGTGTGAAGTGATCCACTTTGGTAGAAAAAATAGAAAGACAGTATTTCTTAAATGGTGAGAGGTTGGGAAATGTTGAAGTCCAAAAGGACCTGGGTGTCCTTGTTCATGAGTCACTAAAAGCTAGTATGCAGGTGCAGCAAGCAAGAAAGAAAGCAAAAGGTACATTGGCCTTCATTGCAAGGGGATTTGAGTATAGGAGTAAAAAGTTCTTGCTGCAATCGTATAAAGCCTTGGTGAGACTGCACCTGGAGTATTATGGACAGTTTTGGTCTCCTTATCTAAGGAAGGATATACTTGCCATAGAGGGAGCGCAACAGAGGTTCACCAGATGAATCCTTGGAATGGCGGGATTGTCTGATGAGGAGAAATTGGGGAAACTAGGCCTGTATTCTCTCGGGTTTCGAAGAATGAGAGGTGATCTCATTGAAACTTACAAAATTCTTACAGGGCTTGACAGGGTAGATAGGATTTTTCCCCTGGCTGGTGATTCTAGAACCAGGAGACATGGTCTCTGAATAAGGGATAGGCCATTTAAGACTGAGATAAGGAGGAATTTCTTCACTCAGAGAATGATGACTCTTTGGAATTCACGACCCCAGAGGGCGATGGAAGCTCAATCATTGAGCATGTTCAAGATAGAAATCGATGGATATCTGGATACGAATATCATCAAAGGATACGGGGATAGCGCGGGAAAATGGCTTTGAGGTAGATGATCAACCATGATCTAATTGAATGATGGAGCAGGCTCGATGGGCTGATAGGCCGACTGCTGCTCCTATGTTCCTAAGAAGACAGCACAATACTACAAGCTCCATAATGTAAACAGACAAAGAATCAGGCATGTGAATGCTGCCTACTGTGAAAGGAGTTTTATTTCCTTTATTTTACACTAATTATGTGATAGGTTAGGAGTACCAATCGGATGACTGTGTTTTCTGCTCTTTCTCAGCTTCTTCAGCAAAGTGGGTTCACGAAACATTGGCTAACATGGCAGTGCAAGTCCCAAAAATCTCTTCCTTATTTTTCCTCACATTCTATGCTATGTGATATGGCACTCGTGCTCTGTCACCTCGACCCATTTGCAAAGATTGGAAGCTGGCTCTGAGTACCATACAGGGCTGTCTTTCTGATCAGGACATCATGGAGCACAATCTTCTATTCGGTATCTTCAGAAGGAACAGAGCAGCTGCTTCCACTCTTTACTGTCCAGCTAATATTGCAGAATAAAATAGCTGCCACAACAATGCACAGGACAGCTTCAGAGGATCTTGAAGGGCTGCGATCAATGGATAATGCTGCCCATTGACATAACTTCACTTTCTGCAGTCTGTGCAGACTGTCTTGCTATAAAGGAAATTAATTGACCTTGCAGACTTGCATGAGGTCAGATCACTTCTGATTTTGAGCAATGCACCCAAAGACTGGCAGTCCCACCAACAATGTGATGAGACTGCAGAATCAGTCAGTTCGGGTCTGCAATTGCTACTGATCTTTATTTTCCTTGCTTCCATCATGGCCGGGATTTTACTTTGGACAGACGGGAGCTGACCACTGACTAAAAAGTCGGTGGCAAAATTGCTTCCGCCTCGCCTGGGGATCCGTTCCATGTTTTACGGGTTCCCAGCCTTTAATTGTTCCAAAACGGGACTTCCACCCGCTTGAAGGAGAAAGACCCGCCTCATTGAGCTGCCAGCCAATCAGCGGGCCGGCAGCTGTTAGTCCCAGCAGTGCCACTGGGAACGGTGGTCACTGCTGGGACTGCAGCCCAGCTGACTGCAGAGGAAGACATGGAGCCGGGAGTTAAGTTTTGGTTGCCTCGCCGGGGGTAATCGTTCGGGCCCCGGCGAGGCGATGGGGGGAAGTGGGGTGTGTTGGGTGTTGGGGGTGGGTGGAGTAGTGGGGGCGGCCCTCCATCGGGCACCCTGTGCCTGATCATCAGGGCCCTCCCCAGGACGATTGGCAGCCGTCTGGTATTTCCAGGCGGCTTCTCTGGGTCCTCGGCTGCCCGCTTGCCACGCGTAAAATCCACATGGAGGGGGTTGAAGGCCCTTAAGTGGCCACTTAAGGGCTTTGATTGGCCTGGGGCGGGAAGGCGTTTTTCGCCCCCGCCGCCCTACGTAAAGCTGGGGTGGAGGCATGATCGGCTCGGTAAGGCCTCCTGGAGCCTCTGGCTCCATTTTACGCCACCGTCCCGCTCACTGGGGTGGCGTGAAATTCCGGCCCATATTTCCACATTACAGTGGTGAGTCAGAATTCTGTAGGTGTGCATGTGTATATATGTATGTGAATTATATATAATATGGATTCTAGAAACAAATTCTGAGATTACAGAGAGCTTTGTGTTTTTTAAGGCCAGAAGTAAATTGTATGTATATTTTGCATTTATTTTTGCATACGTGTGAATTTCTTTCTTTAAATAAATTAGCCTGAACTATTTGATCTTGCAGCATAGTGCTGTTTTAACTTCTGAAGAGGAAAATCGAATGGGTTTTCCTGTTGAAGTTCTGATGCCAATTAAGTTATTTAAAAGTCTGTATACTGGTTCATTCAATCCATGCACAATGTTGCAACTTTTGGGTCATAGGGAGTGCAGGCCTATCTCTGTAATCTCCTCCAGCCACAACCTACTGAGATATCTGTACTCATCTAATTATGAACATACCCAATTTTAATTGCTCCACCATTAGTGCTCATGCTTTCAGCTGCCTCGGCCTATGCTCTGGAATTCCCTCCTTAAGCCTCTCCAACACTCTATCTCTCTTTCTTCCATTAAAACACTTCTTAAAACCTACCTCTCTAACCAAGATTCTGGCCATCTGCCCTAATATTACCTTTTTAAAAATTCCTTCATGGGATGTGGGCGTCGCTGGCTAGGCCAGCATTTATTGCCCATCTGTAATTGCCCTTGAGAAGGTGGTGGTGAGCTGCCTTCTTGAACCACTGCAGTCCATGAGAAGTGGGTACACCCACAGTGCTGTTAGGAAGGGAGTTCCAGGATTTTGACCCAGCAAAAGTGAAGGAACGGCGATATAGTTCCAAGTCAGGATGGTGTGTGACTTGGAGGGGAACTTGCAGTTGGTGGTGTTCCCATGCATTTGATGCCTTTGTCCTTCTAGTTGGTAGAGGTTGCGGGTTCGGAAGGTGCTGTCTAAGGAGCCTTGGTGCGTTGCTGCAGTGCATCTTGTAGATGGTACACACTGCTGCCACTGTGCGTCAGTGGTGGAGGGAGTGAATGTTTGTAAATGGGGAGCCAATCAAGCGGGCTGCTTTGTCCTGGATGGTGTTGAGCTTCTTAAGTGTTGTTGGAGCTGCACCCATCCAGGCAAGTGGAGAGTATTCCATTACACTCCTAACTTATGATTTTGATGGTGGACAGGCTTTGGGGAGTCAGGAGGTGAGTTACCCGCTGCAGGATTCCTAGCCTCTGACCTGCTGTTGTAACCACTGTATTCATATGGCTACTCTAGTTCAGTTTCTGGTCAGTGTACCTCCCAGGATGTTGATAGTGCAGGTTTCAGCGATGGTAATGCCATTGAATGTCAAGGGAAGATGGTTAGATTCTCTCTTGTTGGAGATGGTCATTGCCTGGCACTTGTGCGGTGCGAATGTTACTTGCCACTTATCAGCCCAAGCCTGGCTATTGTCCAGGTCTTGCTGTGTTTCTGCATGGACTGCTTCAATATCTGAAGAGTCGCAAATGGTGCTGACCGTTGTGCAATCAGCGACGAACATCCCCACTTCTGACCTTACGATTGAAGGAAAGTCATTGATGAAGCAACTGAAGATGGTTGGGCCGACGACACTGCCCTGAGGAACTCCTGCAGTGATGCACTGGAGCTGAGATGATTGACCTCCAACAACCACAACCATCTTGCTTTGCGCTAGGTATAACCTAGTTTTCCCCCTGATTCCCATTGACTTCAGTTTTGCAAGGGCTCCTTGATGCCAGACTCGGTCAAATGCTGCCTTGATGTCAAGGGCAGTCACTCTCACCTCACGAGTTCAGCTCTTTTGTCCATGTTTGAATCAAGGCTGTAATGAGGTGTGGAGCTAAGTGGCCCTGGCAGAACCCAAACTGAGTGTCACTGAGCAGGCTATTGTTAAGTAAGTGCCACTTAATGGCACTGTTGATGACACCTTCCATCACTTTACTGATGATTGAGAGTAGATTGATGGGGCAGTAATTGGCTGGGGTGGACTTGTCCTGCTTTTTGTGTACATGACATGCCTGGGAAATTTTCCACATTGCCGGACAGATGCCAGTATTGTAGCTGTACTGGAACAGCTTGGCGAGGGGTGTGTCACGTTCTGGAGCACAGGTCTTCAGTACTATTGCTATTTTATTGTCAAGGCCCATTATGTGGCTCAGTGTCTAATTTTGATTTATCATGCTGCTGTGAAGTGCCTTGGGATATTTTATTCCATTAAAGGCACTAAATAAATTTTAATTTTTCTTCATACTTGGAATGTGCATGCTGCTGGCAAGGCCAGTATTTATTTCCCATCCCTAATTTTCCTTGAGGAGGTGCTGGTGAGCCACCTTGCAGTCCATCTGGTATAAGTTGTTGTAGGCCTCCCTTAAGAAACTGTGTTTTGCTATGAGTACAAATAGAGGGTTGTTAAAGAGCTTCAATGGTAGCAATCACTTCTGTATTATGTATATAACTGAATATTACATAATAATTAAAGAAAAAGTAGTCTGTGGCGAGCCATGTATTGAATCTGGGTAGTTGTGTACTGAATCAAGCCTAATTATGAAGTTATGTTGGGCCTGCATCACAAGTGTTTGGGCACAAGTTAATCAGGATGATTTCCCACATGGTGAGCTCTTGATCTGAGCCAGGTCACAAGGGGAGATACAGATCCAAAGAAGGTTGTGAATGGTTACTGTCATTCACCTTTTTCCAACGTGCTCAAGAGCAGTATCCACAAAAGCTTGTGAGTGGTCTACTATGGTCTACCTCCTCAGGATAGTAACCATACTTCATGGTTTGGGAAAGAGGGGGAAGCTACCTGGAAATTGGAAGCCAAGGGGAAGAAAGGGGAGCTAAGATCTAAAACAAATATTCTTATTCTTCTTTGGCCTCCTTATCTCGAGAGACAATGGGTAAGCGCCTGGAGGTGGTCAGTGCTGTGTGGAGCAGCGCCTGGAGTGACTATAAAGGCCAATTCTAGAGTGACAGGCTCTTCCACAGGTGTTGCAGAAAAATTTGTTTGTCGGGGCTGTTACACAGTTGGCTCTCCCCTTGCGCCTCCCTTTTTTCCTGCCAACTGCTAAGTCTCTTCGACTCGCCACACTTTCGCCCCGCCTTTATGGCTGCCCGCCAGCTCTGGCGAACGCTGGCAACTGACTCCCACGACTTGTGATCAATGTCACAGGACATCATGTTGCATTTTCAGACATCTTTAAAGCGGAGACATGGACGGTAAAACAAATAAGTTGCTTGCTTAATATCCATCCCTTTGTGAAAAGAACATAACCAGAATTATCCCTGAAATAGACACACAAATGGCCGACTGCACATGCAGCTAAATGCTTTAGTTTCGACACACATTATTGTGATAAATATCAACAGAGTGAATCATTGTCATTTATGAGATTGCACAAGTCGAGAGTGACATTCTACTCGAGCATATCCCATTCTACCCCATTCCATTTCGTGAAGAAGTCATGTGTGATACAGTGGTATTTGAAGAGCAGTGCAGTTACCAGCAATGGAAGAAGCTTTTTTTTTACGTTTGCTTTGATTGATAATGCAATTTCATATTCTGCTAAGATGGTGACAAGACTGATGATGGGCCGAATGGCCTCCTTCTGTGCTGTATGACTCTAAAGCAATCTGCAAAGTCGTCATCTCACCATCAGGAGCCCCATTTTAAAGCGGTTAAGAAATGGTATGATAGAATACAAACAACAATGTTTCAAATCAATCTGATATGGAAGAATTTTTGGGATGAGAGGGAGGTCGACATGAAAGATGGAAGCATTAACAAATGTTTTTTTAGGAATGCATACCATTTCAACAGGATCTATGCTATTTGTTAGTTCAGTTATCTTGCAGCATTGAGTTTGGTAGCTTCAATGATACATTGAGCACTCACTGTCTAAAACAAAAACGTTTAAAATCTCAATCAAGAGACCAAAATCACAATAATTTTGTAAATGAAAAACATGGATGTTTTTAAAAATTGGTATGGATAATTAATTTTTACCCCTTTCAAAGCTGACTGTGCAAGTGACAGTATCAGCTCATGAGGTCACTATCTAGCTCATGATTTCCTGATTGTGTCATGGCTGAAGTGATTATAGAGCCTCGTCTGAATGCTCACTGCTGCTTGTGTTGACCCTGAAGCTGCCAGACATGCAGACAGGTAAAAGAAATGTGCCTGCCATCTTGTGATTTACAATATTTGTGTCTAAATGTTCATGATGGCTGCGTGTGTGCTGCACGCCATGAATACTGACTTCACAATTGACTTGTACTTGGGTCATGTCTTAAAACCAAGTCACTGTAATACTTTGAATTGGGCTGTCAAGGAATTTTATCACTTGATGACTCCTGCTACACAATGCAAGCATGCAGAACATTTCCAAACATGATATAAATCTTGCAACTTCCAGAAAATAAAAGAAAGCTATATGTCACTATCCAAAGACTATTCCTGCATAAATTCATTACTCGTTCTGTCATATACAAAAAAGAATGCTCTTTGGTGTATAACATTTGGGATGCAATCAATTATTTTGTCTGTATTTGTGATTTAATCTGTGTCCTAGATATCAACTGGTCATAGTGGAGTTGAGTTTGATAAGTTACTTCCCTGAAAATTTGATTATAAAAATTAACTTTGTTTTAATGCTGCAGTGTCAGAAGTCTGGAGAACTACATCGATGGTGATTGTTAGTTGGTGCAAATTAAGTGAATGTTAATACTGGTTTAATGCCATAATGGAAATATTAAGTTAAATGATGTTAATACTGGTTTAATGCCATAATGTAAATATTAAGTTAAATGATGTTAATACTGGTCTCATGCCATAATGGAAATATTAAGTTAAATGATGTACAAGTCACCTGAAGTAGTTTTAACCATGAGTTTTTTGCTTATGGAGCTTCATGTCAAAGGATACTAAGGTTCAGTTAAGGGCAATTCCAGTTAGTAGCAGTACGGCATGTGGAATCCTGTCTCTTGTCAGACTAGCTCTAATATTGCATCTCAATCCCCTAATTTCCTTCCCATGGTTCCCAGAGCACATCAGATCCATAAATGTCCCATGCCAAAAAGGAATTTTATCAAATGCCTTCTGAAAATCTTAGACACAAATACTTGGAAAAAGACATGTAGCAGCCTTGAGGAAATTCGTTTTAATGGAAGTGAAAAATCCAGTGTTTGCTACAACAAATGGCCAATCTGCAATGTTAATTTTATGCAAGAGTGACAAGTTGAAAATCTACCCCAGAGAATTGGAAGTATCTTCACTAACTATGCATAGTTGAAGGAAGTGAAAAGTCTGGGGTGGAATAAATTTGAATTGGCTAATGGAGAAGAAATGTTGTCCCTCAACAAGTTGGAGGCCAAATCAATTTTTCTAATGCCTGCAGCAAGGCAGTCTTTCCGAAGTTTGCTGACTACATAAGTTGTACCTGAGTGGAGGACACCAACTGTTATCCTGATATTCAGAAAATGAGTGAGACATGTACCTGGAAATCACAGACCATGAAGCTACATGCTGAAGTTAGCTTCACATTGGTTGTGGGGAAATGCCGACTGATCATATAAAAAGAACAGAGTGTATGATGGGTAGATTGCATGGATTCTGAAGAAACAGATGTTCCTTCACAACACTATTGCAATTCTTTGAGGAAGTTACTGAATTGATATGAGGATCAAATAGATTAAATGAACTTGTATTTTCAGAAGTCGTTTCATATTCACGTGTAAGGCTTATAAAGATCATTAACAGTGTGGAAGTAATGGGGTGATTTTTCCCTGTTTTACACCCTGCCCAACATGTGCTCATTGCAGATCAGAATCAGGAGGGGTGTAAAATGGGGAAAAGGTTTAGACAGCATCTCCAACAGTGCAGTGCTCCCTCAATACTGCACTGAAGTACAAGCTTAGATTATGTGCTCAAGCCTCTGCAGCGGACTTAAACCCCACAAGCGGGTTTGGTAAAAATTAACCCACTACGGGCAGTATTTTATTAATGGCACGCCATTCACGACGGAGCAGAAGTGGGCAGCATTTCCACTTTTGTGTTGGGAGCCAGTTCCCAGGCGATTAAAACTAAAATATCATTGGTCAGCGGCGGGCGTGGGAGAAATGTGGAATCACGCGACGGAGGAGGTTGTTCATTGGTGAAAGCCACCATTATTTAACAATGCAGAAGGTATGTCCGGGCTGTAGAACAGCCCCCTGGACAAACAGGAACACTCGGCATCACAGCCACAACATTTCTGGCTAGCTCTATAACCTTGGACAAGTATCTATTTTTTTCCGACCAGCAGTTCTTGTCTCTCACCCCAAGACATAGTGATTGTAAGTGTGAACATAAAATTTATTGAGAGCACGAAGGTGTCATGAGTGTCTTTTGAAAAATGTAAGTTTTTTACTATATCTGTTTTAAATCACTCAGGTATGCATTATCTTTCTTTTATTTGGACTAGCTTATTGGGAGAGCTAAATGGATTGGAATGCCTCACGGTTGGCACACTTTGAGATTACAGAGGAGGTACAGACATTGCATTTAATGTGGAAGTCATGATGTGGAGTTCATTGATCAAATTTCAATGAATGCTCATGTTACTGTCCAGTATTGTACTCGACATTCTGTGGGACATGGCTGTACGTGCAAGCTCAAATGGCACTCCCATTTGTGTACTGTTGTGCTGCCTATTGCTGGCACTGTGGACTCAGTTGTTGTGCCGCAAGAGCCCTCCTTAGCAGCATCCTCTCCACCTGCTCTTGAAGTTCCACAAAAATTGGGTATATGAGAACCAGGTTATTCTAACAACATAGCTGTGTTCATAAGGCAGACAGGGGAATGAAAAAAAATCCTTGTCCATTGCTTTCATCCATAGAATTGATGAGCAGTGAGTTGCTAAATTCCTCCCATTGTCCACCCACACAACTACACCGCCCCCCCCTCCCCACCCCCTACTCTGGCCTTCTCCCACTTTGATTTGCAGTCCTTACAGCCCCATGTGTGTCTTGAGATACTGTGAGAATATGGTGCGTGTGAGCTTTAAGTTCGAGGCCATGAACCCTCCACCCTCCTCCTGTCACCCTCCCGCTTGTGCCCAATAACCTTGAACCTCCCAACATCGCCTTGCACATTCCCTCTTTAAACCTTTAACCAAACCCATTACCCTGGACCCATCACATCCAGTTGGACATGCCCTCTCTCCCCACTGAGCCTAGATCTGTCTTCATCGACATACCCGCTCTGATCCTTAACCTGCCTCGTATTATCCTTAGAGTACTTGTTAGATCCCCTGACCTGCCCTACAAAACCTTTAATTACCCCAACCTCAGACTGGACCTGCCCCCTACCGAATTGAACTCCTCCCTGTGACTGTGATCATTCTTTCTGCCAGCCAGCACCCTGTGTTTGACCCACAGGACCCCAATGTGCACACTACTGACCCCTCCATTTAGGCCCCTTATTGCCCTTGCCTTGACTGATTCAGTCCCCCCCACCCCACCACCCCCAGCAACCCAACACCACACCCAGGATGCCAGGCTCTTCCCAACTCATTCCTCCATTGACCCTGATCCCTCCCTCTGTCTTTCCTTACATCTCTTGGCCACTCCTCCATTTACCCAAACCCAACTCCCATCCCACCCCAACCCAACCCCTGTTTCGACCTTGTTCCCGTGCCTCCAGTCAAATTGCCATTCTCCTGTTCTTCCTTATGTCACTGAGTTCAACAAATTAAGCCGCTGACCTCAGGCACAACCGCACAAGCACGACTGTTGAATGGCACCTTGAAACGACTGTGAAGCAGGTGCCACAAGATTCCCATACACCCCTCAGTTAATCCGGAAGGGAGGGCTTAATTGCAATTAATTATAAGCTAATAAGTATTTATTGCATGCAAATATATTTAAAGTTGGAACCAGCCATGGGACGGTGTGAGGACTGACCCGCTTGAAAGACACAGCTGACTTCATCTCAGATTCTCAACCTGCTGTCGGGAAAAAGAAATTTCGACTCCCGCCTTATTAAGTCACCCTGCCCTCTATGTTTCCTGGTCTTATGGGTACCATAAAATTCCCCCCTATGAGTTTGGGCTCCACACTCTGGACAGGATGTTGAGGCAATAGAGAGGGTACTGTGCAGATTCGTTAGGATACTGCCTGGTGCGAGGAAATAAACACCAAAAGAAAATTTGGAAAATAGGACCATTTTTGCCAAACCAGAGGAAATAACAAGGTATTTTGATGGTGTTTAAAATTGTGACATTAGAAGGAGGTGGTTTTCAGTGATTCAGGGATATATAACAGGAGGAGAGATATAGGCCGGAAATTTACGTTGGGGGGGCTGAAAAGTCAGTGGTGAGCCTGCCTCCACTAGGCCTGAGGAGCCATGCTGGGATGTTTCACTCCCCAGGCCCTTAAATGGTCATGGGCAGGACTTCCACCTCCTTGAGACAGGAAGTCCTGCCTAATGGAGCTGCTGGCCAATCAGCGAGCCAGCAGCTTTTGTTCCAGCAGCTCTTGTTCCAGCAGTGCCATCGGGAGCTGTGGCCACTGCTGGGACTACACCCAGCCAACGGAGGCAAAAGGAAGGATGGCCCCGGAATTCAGATAAGTATCCCCGGCGGGGCTGCAAAAAATCGGCTGGGCCCTGGCAAGATTGGGGGGGTGGTTGCGGGGTGGAGGGGGCAGTGTTGTGCGTTGAGGAGTGGTTGGGGCTTCAGGGACAGCCCTGTGTGCGGTACAGGGTGCCTGATCAGGAGGACCAACCCACCCCCCAGACCGCAATAAGGCCACCTGGTTTTACCAGGCAGGGTTCTTGGGGCCTTTGCTGTCTGGCGCCAAGGGTAAAATACCCACGGCAGCGGGAGGAGGCCCCTAAGTGGCAGTTAATTGGTCACTTAAAGGCCTTGATTGGTCTCGGGTGAGCAGTTTCACACTGCTGCCACCCCGCATAAAATTGCAGCAGGGGCGGGAGTGGCTCGGGAACAGCTCCTCCTGCTTCCCACTCAGTTTTAGGCCTCACCCCTTCCCCCGCCACCAGCCCGCTTGTTGATGGGGTGGGGGGGGGGTGCGTAGAATTCCGGCCATAAGGTTAAATGCAAGCAGATTATGACAGACAACAGCATAAATTTGTTTACACAGAGGGTTATGAGGCTCTTGAATGTATTACTGGAGTTAGTGATTGAAACAGCCCATGACAATATTTAAAAATAGATTCGATAAGTGGTTGAAGGAAAGGGGTGTGGGAGCAGAATGGGCATGCGTGACGTGCACTATTACTTAAGAACAAAGAACAAAGAAAATTACAGCACAGGAACAGGCCCTTCGGCCCTCCAAGCCTGTGCTGATCCAGATCCTCTATCTAAACATGTCGCCTATTTTCTAAGAGTCTGTATCTCTTTGCTTCCAGCCCATTCATGTATCTGTCTAGATATATCTTAAAAGACGCTATTGTGCCCGCGTCTACCACCTCCGCTGGCAACGCGTTCCAGGCACCCACCACCCGCTGCGTAAAGAACTTTCCACGCATATCCCCCCTAAACTTTTCCCCTCTCACTTTGAACTCGTGACCCCGAGTAATTGAATCCCCCACTCTGGGAAAAAGCTTCTTGCTATCCACCCTGTCTATACCTCTCATGATTTTGTACACCTCAATCAGGTCCCCCCTCAACCTCCGTCTTTCTAATGAAAATAATCCTAATCTGCTCAACCTCTCTTCATAGCTAGCGCCCTCCACACCAGGCAACATCCTGGTGAACCTCCTCTGCACCCTCTCCAAAGCATCTACATCCTTTTGGTAATGTGGCGACCAGAACTGCACGCAGTATTCCAAATGTGGCCGAACCAAAGTCTTATACAACTGTAACATGACCTGCCAACCCTTGTACTCAATACCCCGTCTGATGAAGGAAAGCATGCCGTATGCCTTCTTGACCACTCTATTGACCTGCGTTGCCACCATCAGGGAACAATGGACCTGAACACCCAAATCTCTCTGTACATCAATTTTCCCCAGGACTTTTCCATTTACTGTATAGTTCACTCTTGAATTGGATCTTCCAAAATGCATCACCTCGCATTTGCCTTGATTGAACTCCATCTGCCATTTCTCTGCCCAACTCTCCAATCTATCTATATTCTGCTGTATTCTCTGACAGTCCCCTTCACTATCTGCTACTCCACCAATCTTAGTGTCGTCTGCAAACTTGCTAATCAGACCACCTATACTTTCCTCCAAATCATTTATGTATATCACAAACAACAGTGGTCCCAGCACGGATCCCTGTGGAACACCACTGGTCACACATCTCCATTTTGAGAAACTCCCTTCCAGTACTACTCTTCGTCTCCTGTTGCCCAGCCAGTTCTTTATCCATCTAGCTAGTACACCCTGGACCCCATGCGACTTCACTTTCTCCATCAGCCTACCATGGGGAACCTTATCAAACGCCTTACTGAAGTCCATGTATATGACATCGACAGCCCTTCCCTCATCAATCAACTTTGTCACTTCCTCAAAGAATTCTATTAAGTTGGTAAGACATGACCTTCCCTGCACAAAACCATGTTGCCTGTCGCTGATGAGCCCATTTTCTTCCAAATGGGAATAGATCCTATCCCTCAGTATCTTCTCCAGCAGCTTCCCTACCACTGACGTCAGGCTCACCGGTCTATAATTACCTGGATTATCCCTGCTACCCTTCTTAAACAAGGGGACAACATTAGCAATTCTCCAGTCGTCCGGGACCTCACCCGTGTTTAAGGATGCTGCAAAGATATCTGTTAAGGTCCCAGCTATTTCCTCTCTCGCTTCCCTCAGTAACCTGGGATAGGTTGGAGGATACTTGGAGGATAATCAACAGAAGTTGGCCAGATCAAATTCTGTGCTGTAATTTTTATGTGAAATGTTATTATTTGTGATCTTTCTTTGCGACCAATGTTCCCTACAAGTTGTGCAGCTGCGCAGCAACCCAGAAGTCCCTGCGCTGGCCACAAAAAATTTGGACTCTTTCAGTTACTGCACAAAAGAAATTAAAGGGGCCGTACGTAAATAAACCACCTTCGTGTGCACTCCAAAAATTTAGAGGGAATGTTGTTTGCAACCCATATTACTCAAGTCACTGGCTGGTTTGCCTTTGCATTGTCTCAAGCAAATCAAATGTGGCTGTGAGATCTAGTGAACAGCATTCAGGCAAGATGTATAAGGCTGCATTTTCCTGGGCCTGACACTGAATTCGGGCCCAAGGAACCAACAATGTAACCTGGATTTGCTTGCCCTGCATTTCTCTCAACATGTGCCAGTCTCTAAAGAATAGAAATAGTTAATAATACTGAGTAACACTGAACAAACAAATGTACAATTAGAATATAGAATTTAGTTTCAGATCCCACTTTCATTGCATGAGGTATCCACGTGAAGTGTACTGACTCTGTATCCTCTCTTCCTCCCCAGCACTCTGTGCATCACAGCTTGTACTGCAAACCATTGTGCTGTTAAATGTCACATTGGAACATGTTAAATTACCAGTGTGCCAGTGGCTGATTTCTTATTTACTTAATTGGAAACTACATGCCATTAGCAAGTGTGAGTAATGTACTGCACCTTACCCTGTTGCTTCACTGTGTATCACAAATTTGTGGCCACCCAATATCAGTCAGTGAAGGAGAAAAATGCTTCTTATCTGCTGCTTAATATCCTGCAAAATGCAATATTGCATTGTTCATTCAAGCATCCTCTGGCATGTATAAGGTTGTATATGCAACAGAGAATGAGAGACAATTTCGATAAACTGAAGTATTTAAATAAAACTGATAAATTGTCTGTGCTGTCGATATATCTTAAAAGACGCTATCGTGCCCGCGTCTCTCACCTCCGCTGGCAACGCGTTCCAGGCACCCACCACCCTCTGCGTAAAGAACTTTCCACGCATATCCCCCCTAAACTTTTCCCCTCTCACTTTGAACTCGTGACCCCGAGTAATTGAATCCCCCACTCTTGGGGGAAAAAGCTTCTTGCTATCCACCCTGTCTATACCTCTCATGATTTTGTATAAATCATGAAGTTAAGCCATTTGTGCTGACCGTATAATATGCATCAAATCCCATTCTGTCCCTTCCTCCCAAAAAATTCCAGTAGTATCATCTCGCTATCCATTAATGTTAACAGTTTATTGGCCACATCTGGTTGAATTGCTGTGAGGAAGCATTAATGACAACTCCTTCATTACTCCCAATGTTCACCCCACCCAATGTTAGGCATTATCCTGCATATTGTTCATTATTTTCTAATTCTTCATATGCCAATACTTCCTGACATAAAAAAATGCCTGTATTAAAATTATTCTTTACTAACAAGCCCTTACTGATTGAAATCAATAGCAGTGTGATTAGTAGTTCTTCTGCTTAAGCTTAGTCTGCAAGTTTTTTTCTCTTGGTTGCTCAGTGCTGTCAAATGTTTCCTGTCTTTAGATTACTCAGTTATTTGTTTTTTTATCTTGTAATTAGAAGTTTCAGTTGAAAATGTAAATAAAGATCTTTTAGCAAACAGCATTCTGAATGTTGCATCGAAAGCTGAAGATTTTCCTTAAATTTTCCATCTCGATTGCCGGATGCAACTTGAATTCTTTCATCATTACCAGTCATAACATTCCAGCAAGAACAAATAAATGAAGAATAAAAGAAATATGAATGCACTGCATAAAATGACAAGATGGTCCAAAATTAATTGCAGGTGTATCTCAGGGCAATTTCTACTTCTAGCTGGGCTTGAATTTTCAATTGTGACTTTACTATTTGTGCACTTACCTAAAGTAAAATTACAACCACACTTCGAAAATCCACTTTGGCATTTTCCTGCAATTATTTGCTGTGAAGAAAGATATGCTGAATGGTGTAATGAGTTCTTTTATGTTGTCTGATGCAACATAAATTAGATTTGTGGAGTCCGGTTGGTTGAAGATCTCAAACAGGTTTATTACAGCTAAACTATTCTACAGTACAGAGCTAACTATTTACAGAACCTATCTCTAAGTGTTACAGTTGCAGAGTGACACTGGCTCTGAGTCACATGACTGCGTACTGGTACTTGGCTCATTACCATACGAAGATCTTAAAGGGACATCACTCCGAAAGACAACATCCCCCTTCTTTCCAAAGATAAGTCTCTTATGCTAAAAGTAAAAATACATAAAATTAGATAACAGCAAAATTATCTACACAGGTATAGAGATTATGAACTTTACACGTGCAGAAGCTCAATAGTCCACATATCGTTTCAGTGGTTTGACAACACTTCCAGATCTTGTTATAGTATTACCTTCTGGGGATGTCATCCTTGTCTGTTTTGGGTTTGCATCTTGTTTTTGAACAAAAGGTGTCCATTTTGAGCTCAATTCATCAGTTCATTTAAAAGTTCATAATTTGTCCCTGCGTGAGCATGATACAAGGAAAACGGGAACTAAATATGAATCAAATTGTCCCCCCTCCCCCATGTTAATTTTGCAGTATTGAAAATCAAGGTGATTATAAAATTTCGTCCTTTATCAAGAGTTCTGAATATCATTAAGGTTCATTTTCCTAGTGTATGATGTCATCTGAGCTCTTGAAGGGTTTACTGCCTTGCAGTCCCCTGCAAGTGTACATTATTCTCTCTGCAAGTTTTCTAATGCAGCACAAATAAGTAAATCACCTATGTTCTTCTGTTTAGCAGAGATTTATGTAGAATTATCCATCTTAATGCTCAGAGCTGATCCTTGTTGCAAATGATCGTGCTTAAACATGCCATGACAATCACATTTGTTATTTTCAAACCATCAGTTTAACATCCTCCTTAAGTAGGTTGTGGAAACTGTACTTCAGCATTTGCAAAGTCAGAATACCCTTATTAATGAATGTGCTTATTTATCATGGCATGTTCTTCACGTAAATGAAACTGAGCTGTTGTTCGTTGAATACCCTGTCCTTTCTTTTAGAACTTCATTAGACTAGTAATGGGATTGTTCTTGCCTATGTTGGTATAAGAAATCAATGATGTGCTTGCAGAATCAATTGTTCTGTCTGGCAGTTTTTGTTTTTCATTTTAAGTTCCTGACAAGCCCAACATATTTGGTTAAATCCAATGACATGGAGTTAAACTATAACTTCTTTCATTGAGCAAGACCAGTCGAACCTATTCACTGAAATTCACCCGTAATCCTCATTGATTGTAACTGCCAACGCATTTTGTCAGATTGAGCTGACATTGATTCTGTCCGGAACACTAAACAAAATTAACAGAATTAAATACAAAACAGTTCTGTTGTCAGAAGTATCTTCATCCAGCAATAGATGAGAGAGAGAGATCAACCTATTCAAATAAGAAATGTACCTGAAAGATGTAGGGTGTGAAATTGCTCTCTGGCAGCAGCTTGAATCTTGCTCTTAGAAAATTGGCAACTGATTTATAACCAGGCTAGTTTTTATTTTCCATTGACTTGGAAAATATTGCCAAGACTTTTAATTTCAAACCAAGTAAAAGTGACCATGAGACGAGGAAACGAGTCTCCAAAATCAGTTTGAACTATCATTCTGTGAACTTCAGTGCAAAGAAGATCAAGCACAGTGAAGACTTAGCTGCTGATTCACTATGAACCCGTTTCATGCTGCTGGCATTGACCAATTTCACCCCGATATCTTTAGATTAAATTAATAGACACAGTTGTTTGAGGAATATCATCAAAGGAAGAGGAAGATTGGGAAATCAATAGTGATAGGGGATTCTATAGTTAGTTGAACAGGCACGTATTTCTGTGGCCGCAGACATAATTCCAGGATGGTATGTTGCCTACCTGGTACCAGGGTCCAGGATGTCACTGAGTGCTGCAAAGTATTCTGAGCTAGGAGGATGAACAGCCAGAGGTCATGGTCCATATCAGTACCAACAATGTAAATAGAAAGAGGGATGAGGTCCTGTAGGCAGATTTTAGGGAGCTAGGAAAGAGATTAATAAACAGGACCTCAAAGATAGTAATCTCTGGACTACTCCTGGTGAAACAGGAGGATGGAGCAGATGAATGAATTACTAGAGAGATGGTGCAGGGGGAAGTGTGTTACATTCCTGGGGCATTAGGACCAGTCCTGGGGGAGGCAGGACCTATACATGCCAGATGAGTTAGACCTCAACAGAGCTGGGACCCAGGTCTTCATGGAATGGTTTGCTATTGTTGTGGGAGAGAGTTTAAACTAATTTGGCAGGGGGTTGAGAGCCAACATGTAGCATTAGAAAGGAGAAACAAGATGCAAAAAGGATTGTGAGTGACAGATAGCACTAGAATAAGAAATAATAAGGTATTGCGTTCTTTCAGACTAAGTTGAAATACAATAAGATGTAATGAAGGTTTACAGTGCACATATATAAATACATGAAGCATGTTAAATAAGGTTGGTGAGCTGTTGGCGCAAATAGCCATTTGGGAATATGATGTTGTGGCAATAATGGAGACTTGGGTTAAAAAAGGGCAGAACTGGATGCAAAATGTTCAGGAAAGATAGGGAAGGAACAAAAGGAGGAGGAGTGGCTGTATTGATTAAGGAGAACATTACAGTGCTGGAGAGAGAGGTTGTCTTGGAGGGGTCAAGAAAAAAATCTATTTGGTTGGAGGTAGGAAACAGTTGACGTGCCATTACACTACTGGGGGTACTCTATAGATCAGTAACTAGTGAGAAAGGTATAGAGGAACAAACTTGCAAGGAAATTACAGAGGTTCACAAACTGTAGAGTAGTGATAACAGGGGACTTAAATTATCCTCATGTAGACTGGGATAGGAATAATGTAAAGGGCAGAAAGAGAAAAGAGTTTCTGAAGTGTATTCAGGAGAATTTTCTTGATCAGTATGTTTCTGGCCCAATGAGGAAGGAGGCATTGCTGGTTCTGGGGAATTAGATGGGTCAAGTGGATCAAGCATCAGCCAGGGAACATTTAGTGAACAGTGATCATTGTATCATAAGGTTTAGATTAGCTATGGAAAAGAACAAAGAGCAATCTAGCGAAATACTAAATTCAGTGGGTTGAGAATGGATCTGTCCAGGCTCAATTGGAATCCTAGATTAGCAGGCAAAACTGTAATTGAACAATGAGCTGCCTTTAAGGAGAAGATGATTCGTGTACAATCGAGGTATGAGGGGTAAAGATAGGGCAACCAAAGCCAGAACTCCCTGGATGACGAAGGAGATAGAGAGTAAGATGAAGCAGAAAAAGGGTACATATGACAGATGTCAAGTTGATAATACAAGTGCCCATAGAAAGGAGAAGTGAAAAGGGAAATAGAGTATGAAAATAGACTGGCATCAAACATAAAAGGCAATCCAGAAGTCTTCTATAAGCATATAAATAGTAAAAGAGTAGTAAAAGGAGGGGGGGGGGGGGGGGGCTGATTAGGGACCAAAAAAGGGATCTGGGCTTGACTGAGGTGCAAAATAAGTACTTGCATCTGTCTTTAAAGGTAAAAGATGCTACTGGAGTCATATTGAATGAGGAGGTAGTTGAGAAACTGCAAGGGCTAAAAATTGATTAAGAGGAGGAATTGGAAAGGCTGGCTGTACTTAAAGTTGATAAATAACCAGGACCAGATGGGATCCATCTGAAGATGCTGGGGGAAGTAAGGATGAAAATTGCAGTGGTACTGGCCACAATCTTTCAATACTCCTTAGATACAGGAGTAGTGCCAGAGGACTGGAGATTTTCAGACGTTACACCCTTGTTCAAAACAGTGTGAAGGATAAATCCAGTAAGTACAGGCTGGTCAGTTTAACCTCAGTGGTGGGAAAACTTTTAGAAATGATAATGCAGGACAAAATTAACAATCACTTGAACAAGTCTGGATTAATTAAAGAAAGCAAATCCTGTTTAACTAACTTGATTGAGTTTTTTGATGAGATAACAGAGAAGGTTGATGGGGGAAAAGCAATTGATATAGTGTGCATGGACTTCCAGAAGGCATTTGATAAAGTGCCACATAATAAACTTGTCAGCAAAGTTGAAGCCTACGTAATAAAAGGTACAGTGGCAGCATGGATGTGAAGTTCGCTAAGTGACAGGAAACAGAAAATAGTGGTGAACGGTTGATTTTCGGACTGGAGGAAAGTATACAGTTGTATTCTCCTGATATTGTAGGACCCTCAATTTCTTGACTTAGTCTTGGGTATACAGGGCAGAATTTCAAAATTTGCAGATCACACAAAACTTGGAAGAATAGTGAACTGTAAGGAAGATAGAAATAGAGTTGAAGAGGACATAGGCTGGTGGAATGGGAAGACACGTAGCAGATGCAGTTTAACACAGAGAAGTGTGGAGTAGTACATTTTTGTAGGACGAATAAGGCAAGGTAATATGAACTAAAGTCTACAGTTCTCAACAGGGTGCAGGAACAGAAACATCTAGGGGTATATGTGCACAAATCTTTGAAGGTGGCAGGGCAGGTTGAAAGTGATAAAAAGGCATATGGGATCCTGGGCTTTATAAATAGAGGCATAGAGTACAAAAGCAAGGAAGTTATGATGAACCTTTATAAAACATTGGGGTTTGGCCTCAATTGGAGTATTGTGTCCAATTCTGGGCACCACACTTTAGGAAGGATGTGAAGGCTTTATAAGGAGTGCAGAAAAGATTTACAAGAATGGTTCTAGGGTTGAGAGACTTTAGTTACATGGATAGATTTGAGAAGCTGGGGCTGTTCTCCTTAGAGAAGAGAAGGTTGAGAGGAGATTTGGTAGCGGTGCTCAAAAATATGAGGGCTCGGGACAGAATAGATAGAGAGAAACTGTTCCCATTGACGGAAGGGTCGAGAACCACAGGACACAGATTTAAAGTGATTGTCGAAAAGAACCAGAGGCGACAGAAGGAAAAACGTTTTTATGCAATGATTGGTTACAATCTAGAATGGACTGCCTAAGCATGTGGTGGAAGCAAATTCAATTGCGGCTTTCAAAAGGGAATTGGATAATCACCTGAAGCGGAAAAATTAGAGTTATGGAGAAAGGATAGGGGTGTGGCACTAGCTAAATCGCTCTTGCAGAGAGCTGGCATGGACATGATGGGGTGAATGGTTGTGTTCTGTGCTGAAACTATTTTATGACTATGCTTTGGTAGAAAAATCTCTTCAGTTTATTTGACAAATACTGTTGTGATGGTCACCTAGAAGTGTTTTTTTCAATATATTATGGTATTCAGCAGTACGAGTGCCAAAGTCACACGTGATTTTTCGGTCTGTTTGGTTACCAGTCAAAAACTTAAAAAACAAACATCATTTCATAGCACTTACAGTATAAAAATCAAGGATGTACTAAACAGTGTCGGCACTTTATTGTTTAGTTTCAAGGTTCTCAAGTGGATGTATAAGGTCCCACAGCACTGTTTTGAAGAAGAACAGGGTAGTTATCCACAGTAACTGATATAAAAGCAAAATACTACAGATGCTGGAAGTCTGAAATATAAAAGAAATGCTGGAAATACTCAGCAGGTCTGGCAGCATCTGTGGAGAGAGAAGCAGAGTTAACGTTTCAGGTCAGTGACCCTTCATCAGAACTGGCAAATATTAGAAATGTAAAAGGTTCTAAGCAAGTAAAGCGGTGGTGGGGCAAGAGATAACAAAAGAGAAGGTGTTGATAGGACAAGGTCACAGAGAATAACTGAGCAGAAGGTCATGGAACAAAGGCAAACGGTATGTTAATGGTGTGCTGAAAGAAAAAGCGTTAGTACAGAGAGGGCATGAATTTACTGTAAAATGAACAGCCCTGGCTCCAAGCACAAACATTCAAAAAATCAAAAACAGTGGAAAGGCACAGTAGAAATAAACTAAAAAACTAAAATAAAATAAATAAAAAATAAAAAAGTTTTAAAAAATAAATAAAAAGCGGGGTGGGGGGGGCGGGCCCGTCATGCTCTGAAATGATTGAACTCAATATTCAGTCTGGCAGGCTGTAGCACGCCTAATCGGTAAATGAGATGCTGTTCCTCAAGCTTGCATTGATGATCGCTGAAACACTGCAGCAATCCCAGGACAGAGATGTGAGCATGAGAGCAGGGTGGGTGTTGAAATGGCCAGCAAACGGAAGCTCGGGGTCATGCTTACAGACTGAGCGGAGGTGTTCCGCAAAGCGGTCACCCAATCTGTGCTTGGTCTCCCAATATGGAGGAGACCACGTTGTGAGCAGTGAATACAGTATACTAAATTGAAAGAAGTACAAGTAAATCGCTGCTTCACCTGAAAGGAGTGTTTGGGACCTTGCATAGTAAGGAGAGAGGAGGTAAATGGGCAGGTATTACACCTCTTGCGATTGCAGGGGAAAGTGCTGTGGGAAGGGGACGAGGTGGTGGGGGTAATGGAGGAGTGGACCAGGGTGTCGCAGAGGGGACGATCCCTTCGAAATGCTGACAGGGGAAGGAAGACGCAGATACGTTTGGTAGTGGCATCACGCTGGAGATGGTGGAAGTGGCGGAGGATGATCCTTTGGATGTGGAGTCTGGTGGGGTGGAAAGTGAGGACAAGGGGAACCCTGTCGTGGTTCTGGGAGGTAGGGGAAGGGGTGATGGTAGAGATGAGGGAAATGGGCCGGACACGATTGAGGGACCAATCAGCCACAGTGGGGGGGAATCCTCAGTTGAGGAAAAAGGAAGACCTATCAGAAGACCTATGGAAGGTAGCATCATCAGAGCAGATGCGTCGGAGACGGAGAAACTGGGAGAATGGAATGGAGTCCTTACAGGAGGCAGGGTGTGAAGAAGTGTAGTCGAGGTAGCTGTGGGAGTCGGTGGGCTTATAATGGATATTAGTGGACAGCCTATCCCCAGAGATGACGACAGAGAATTCGAAGAAGGGAAGGGAAGTGTCAGAGATAGACCATGTGAAGGTGAGAGAAGGGTGGAAATTAGAAGTAGTTATGAAGTAATTATCCACAGTGACCTGGTCAATATTTATCCCTCAATCAACATCATTAAAATGGATTACCCCGTCATTATCACACTTGCTGTTTGTGGGAACTTGCTGTGCACAAATTGGCTGCTGTATTTCCTACATTACAACAATGACTACATTTAAAAAGTACTTAATTGTCTGTAAAGCGCTTTGGGATGTCCTGTGGTTGTGAAATGTGCAATATAAATTCATGTCTTTCCTTTTTAAAACTTAAAAAAGTGGGTAGTCTCTTCTACAAAGACGCAGTGGTACCTTACAAATCCCAGTAATATAACGCATGCATACTATTGCTGCAGTTCACTATAAAATTCCAAATGGCATTGTGAAATATGTCATTAGATTTGTGGTACAAACTCTTAATCACAGTCCAACTTTTATTCATAAACTGCTGATGACATTACACGTTGGAATGCCCCTGCTTCTGCTGTGTAATAGTGCATTATGGGTAACATTGCATGATAACATCATAAATTGTATTGCAACTAGCTAAAAATCAGTTGCTTATTAAATGCTGCCACTACACTATGCAATATGAAAACCTTAAAGTCCATTAAACTGTAACTACTATTGTATAAAAGCTATTAGAATAATATGGGAACTGTTTTACTTTCACTTATCCTCTGAGATAGATGGCATTTATTCATTATATTATATTTGATAAGTCAGGACATCAAGCTGCAATGATAAATATGGTGAGGTATAACAGTTCCCATGCATGGTAGTGTTATATGAGAATGTGTTGACTACTGAATTCACTATGCTGTTTCTATTTGCAATGCAAGCTAATCATTGTAAACTTCTATTAAACACATCTCATTATGGTAATCTTGTCCCATTTGCCTGGTGAAAGCTCAATTAGAGTTAACAGAAGAGCTGAAACCTTGGAAGAATGAACCTTGGCTAAGAAGGTTCAGTCCCATCATATCATTCATAATTTAGTAATAATGGACATCACCAGGGTATGGAGGTTAGGAAAGCCAAGATGGACCAGAACATTGATCAACTTCTTCATTTACTATCCTCAATATAGACCAGATAGCTTCTGTTATTGCCTTTTTACTGTGAGAAAATACTAATAAAAGACACACATTTTATGCTGTGGGCAGCCACAGCTGCCATTGGCAGATTCACATCTTTCGTAGGTTTTGCACCTTGAGCTGAACAAAAATATTATTTTCTGTGTGGTGGTTTGTGATACGTCCATTTGTTCGAAGCTGCTGTTGTTCATGGGTGCATACTTAAAGATGAAAGAAAGTGAAGATGGTTCTTCCATGAATATTAAATATGGTACAAGGGATGAAGCCATTCATCTTATAGAAGTTTGGGATTTTCCAAAATACAATGGATCTTCCACCACAGAGTGAAAGTAATTTTCCAAATTTTCTTCCATCCTTTTATGAAGGTGTCCACTCTTGTTAAAGTACATTTCTGTGGATTCCAGTAGATCTCTGTTACTTCATCCAAGTGGCTACTCATCAAACACAACTGTAGGCACTGAGTATTGCCTGTCTCTTTTACCATGGAGGCCATAATATTGTTTGCTTCTTTTATTTCTGTTCAGTGCTGCAGAAGACCAGTGTATATCAATAGTAAATATGTCTAAAATATAATTAATTGATAGTGAAGTGCAATGGAACTGCTGAGGATGCGAAAGGCACTATATGAATGCAAGATTCTTTCTTACACTTTCTATGGGCTGTGGTGTTAAACATTTTTACAGTCAAATCCCTTAATTTAATTCTTACAAATTTTCCTCCAGTCTTGGAGATATGCTACAATTTGGTGCAATGTCACATGAATTGCTCAGTTAAACAGCATTTTACTCGAATTATCAATATGCATTTTGCATGATTGATTCTTGTATTTTTACCTTTATAATAGGACACTCATCAAGATTTTTTTTTTGTGCTACCTGCTTGGGAAAATTTAGGTGGGCACATGATTTGTTGCTACAAATCAGTTTCCTCATCAGTTAAATCTGAAAATTCACTGTCTTTCTTTGGAAAACAGTTCTATTTACCATTTTTTGAAGGACTAGCATCCCCCTGACACTAACCCTGAGCCAGTATGCTTAAGTAATCAAATTGTTTTGACGCACATTTTTTAAGAAGAAATAGTCATCAGCCAGAAGACTTGTGGAATTTTGACCCATGTATAATTTTGAATGACAGTAGCTATCAATACAAAATAATAACAATTGCATTAGGTTTTACTGTCTGCTGTGATTTATAAATTGATGTGGGGTAATCGCACAAAAATTAATTTGTAGTAATTGAACTTTAAAAGATTTTATTTATGGTATAATTTCCCAAGCTGCTTTGAGAGGATCACGTGACTCAGAATTGTCAAGCATATGGCGAACTAGCTTCTTCATCTCCACCTGCCATTTCCCCAAAGTAATTAATCAAATCTATCCAGCTTCTTGATGTCCCCATATTCCTGCGCAGCTGTCTTTAAGTTAGGTTTTTGGTTGATTGACACTGATTTTGTGAAGCGCTTTTACTTTGGAAGCATTTACTGATGAGAACATATATTATCGTTTTTTAAAAATCTATATGCCATGAAACAGAGTAAGCGGGAGCAGATTGTATTTTAACATTTAAAATATCAACACTTATTAACAGTCTTAATTGAACATGTTTGCAAGGATTTGTTAGTCATTCAAATATTCGTTCCTGCATGTGGTCAATTGTTTTGATCGAAATACCAGTAATGGCATTACTTCATTCTGTGTTGCTTGTGTTATTTTATCTGCTGAAGTAAAAGGCATATGGTAGGATTGTGTCAGTTTTATCAGATAAATTGATGGCGTTTGTGATGGGTGTTAAATTGTTCCCATCACACACATGACTTGGAAGTCTTTGACATAAGGTAATGAACGACCCACAGGGTGGAATGGGCACTTGGAAGAGAAAATACTACAATAGCAGTTAAAATGAGAGGATGTCTGGTGGAGTGCTAAACTTCACCTGTGCTCAGTTTTTTGCCTAAGTGAAGCTATATTAATTTATATGTAATAAACTGATGTTGTTTCCTTAGCAGGGCAGGGAAAATATTCACTTAAGCCGGACTATTGGTAAAGGTATCTATAAATAATTCATTTGTTGGGACAACGGGATCGAAGAGAGTATTTCCATTTTAAAAATGTTTTGCTTCGCAGAGCATCACGTTTTAAATCGGGGAAAAGGAACGTACTTGACAAGTAATTAAGTTGTTCTTGCGTATTCCCTATTGAACACTCCAGTTTGTAGTTTCCTTAGTGTTTAGCAGTCTCCCTGCCAGCAAATTTCTGACTCATTCAGGCATCTGCTTTGATCTCACAATATTTGTGCTTGGGGAAGGCTGTTTAGCCCATCTTCAGCCACCTATCCAAAGAGATCCTAATGTCACATCCATTGTAGCGTCCAGTTGGTTCTTAAATGATCTTGGTGCTTTTGCCTCCACTTCTCTATTACATGATATATGGTAAGTGTAATAAGTTTGCGAGGAACAGATGAATTTGGTCTTATGGTTCCCAAAGCTCTCCACAACTGGCATTTTCTGCACCTTACATCTGGGTTCGTTACAGTCTAATCGATTGAGATTGATAGCTCTGAATAGTCAACTCCATTGTTATTGTATCATGCAACTACCAGGATTGTATAAGTCGAACTAGATGGGCATTGGTCTTTTCCATCTTGGAAAGCCTCTGTTCCTATTTGAAGCATCAATCATTCATCATGTGAAGAATTATGTCCTGATAGCAGTCCTAAAATTGTTTTGCTAGTTTGAATCACTTAGATCAATTACTGCAGCTTAAGGTATTATTCCAGGTCAGAATTTTCTACACCCTTTGCACTCTTGTATACTTTATCATATCCCTTCTCAGATGCCCATACCCAGGCTGAAAAGCCCACTATTTCCTTACACCTCCAAAACCTGGCACTGGGGATCAGCCTCATAGCTTTTGCTGCCTAAGACTCTCAGCTTCATCCTTGGCTGTATGAATGTCATTCCTGAAGTATGTCTGTTTTTCCTTCCCATGTGTAGTATTTTACATTTTCCTGTAGTAAGTTACATCTGCCATTATTCTGCCCTCTTATCATAGAATCATACAATTGTAAAGCACAGAAGGAGGCCATTCAACCCATCATGCCTGTATAGGCTCTTTGAAAAATCTATCCAATTAGTCCCACTCCCCTGCTCTTTCCCTATAGCCCTGCATATTTTTCCTTTTCAAGTATTTATCCAGTTCCCTTTTGAAAGTTACGTTAGTGTCTGTTTCCACTGTCCTTTCAGACAGTGCATTCCAGATTATAACAAATCATTGCATAAAATAAAAAAGCTCCTCCTCTCCCCTGTGGTTCTTTGGCCAATTACCTCAAATCAGTGTCCTCTGGTTACTGACCCTCCTACCAGTAGAAACAGTTTTTCTCTATGTACTCTATCAAAATCCCTCAGAATTCTGAATGTCTCTGCTAAGTCTACACCTTCTCTGCTGTAAGGAGAACAATACCAACTTCTCTAGTCTCTCCAGTCTTCCATGTACATATATTTTCCAACTCATTTCGTAATTACGGAGTTGTCTCCTTTACTGTCCTCTTCCAATTTGACCGCTCTGCATTGAATTTCTGAGTCCAGGTCACATGTGTAAATGCTAAAACGGTGGTGGTCCCAAAGCCAAACAGTGAGGCACACCACTCATACTCCTCCTACCTCAATCCAAAATAACTCCTTTAACAAGTACCCAATTGTTTCTGAATCTTCAGCTAATTTCTTATTTGTTTCCAGGGTTTATCCTGAATCCCCAAACAGATTTTAATTTATTCATAACTTTTTGTGTGGAACTGTTCTAAAAATATTTTTGGAAGTCTCGCTCACTTAGGTTCTTAACTTCTCTCGGATGTTTAGAAGGTTGGTTGGAGAGAATCTTCCCCTTCAGAATTCACACTGACTGATGTTAACTAGGTTATTATGAATCATTCTCACATTTAGTCCTGAGAATGGATTTGTCAGAAATAAGACCAGTTGTTCTGTAGTCGACCACAACTAGACCCATCAACATTGGGAACACTTTAGGAGTGAGATTCATCAAAAAGTGTAACCGAACTATTTATACAAATGACTTGGCTGCAGGGAAATATATAACTGCAGTTTAGAGGAAAAGACGCTCTCCATTTTTTCCTTGTTTTCCTGTGTAATGGCACAGGACCTCGATGTTGTGCCTTAGCCTCACAGTGGTGAATGATTGAAGCCTCACTACATATGGAACCATTGGACACTTGCATATCATACACAGTGGGGGGGGGGGGGCATAAGGCTCCCAGTTGCAAAGTAGAATTTCAACAAAAATTGTGTTTATTTATTGATGAAATGTTTCAGTTAGAATATGTGTACATCTGTGCATGAGTGCTAGAAAGTGTCCTCAGCTTTCAGTGAATTATTAGACACAAACTTTGCAATCATTAGAAAAAAAATCCATTTTCTGCATTGTTGAGCAGACAACTGAATATTTACTGCAAAGGCAATGCTTGTAACCATATAATAAACCAAAATGTAGTTCGTAGAAGATATTCTGTTTCATGGTGTAGCAAACTGAATCCTTTTGTTTCTGTTATAATTGTAAAACTAAGATGATTGACCAAGTTGTGTAATGCAGGAGGTTACTGTAGTTAATACGAGAAAGGAGGTGGGGCAGAATTTTACCAGACCCCAGGTGGGCTGGGAGGCAGGTGCTGGTAAATAGCAGGGAGCTGCGTCACATTTCCCAGCAGCTGGACCGGATGGGGAACAGCCAGAGGCTCCATGGCCCAAAGAGGGGGTCACGGGCAGGAAAGGCACCCCCTGCGCCCTAATGATCTCTCTAGAGGGGTTCCTGCCTCCTGGGCACACTCTCGCTGAGCACGCCTCCTGCCCAATTGGGGCATTTACATTTAAAAATAGAATTGCAAGAACAACGCAGCTGCGGTGCGGGGTCAGGACCTGGAATTCATCCAGGCATTGGGTTCCTGACCCCCATTTGAAAATATGGCCCTACGGATCTGTATTAGATATTCTCAGATTGATGCCACTGATTTCTTCTGTAAATGGATCCATGATCCTCACGATTAAGCTTTTATTTTCATTAAGTGAAAGTATGATAGTGTAACAATCAGACCCCGCCTCTTCTAGCAACGGGACATTGTGATTTTCTCATCTGTCCTCACATGCATTTCTACAATCTTCCAATAGGTGGAGGAATTAACATTATAGTGAGATGAGACCAGATACGAATCATTAAGCTGTTTTAGTTTACAATCAGCAAATGAACATGTAACATCACCAATTTATATTGCATTTTTAATGCAGTGGAATATCCCAATTCATTTCACAGATGTAGTCAGACAAAAAATTGGCAAAATAAGGCTGCACTGTGAAGATCTCCAAGAAAAAAAAATTGGATGGTCAAAAAACACCAATCTGAAAACCATGAAAAGGTGATAGTTATTTGAACACTCAACTACATGAGAAATTCAAAAATGCTTTGAGGTTCTTGTGAGTTCCAGAAAAGCTCGCCTGAATACATCTTATCATCTTCCCCTCATTGTTTGCAAGAAAAATATGCCCCCTTGAACCTTTCAGCAGGCTAAGGTATATTTATTTCAAACAGTCTTTATTGTCTGGAACTAGACCAGCTATCTAAGCCCAGGTTGCCTTTTTCAAAAGTTGACTTACCTCGCCCTGACCCACTCAGCACTCTTTATTGGAATGGACCTGGAATATACATTTTACCCTTCTTTCCTTCCTTCTGTCCATAGGAAAAAGAGGCCTGCTCAGACTACCTCATGTTTGGTTACTTTGACATGTCCCTGCATGCTGGAAACATCTTAATGCATCCTTTGTTGTCTCAGGTCATTATAGGTAACAGTTTCAATGTCTGTTGTTACTTTTTGGTGTTAGCGTATTAACATTCCAATCCCCCCTGTGAGTGACTCCAAAAACAGACTGTAAGGTGTATTTTAATTTATCTTAACATTAAAATCTTTTCTTGTTATGATTAAAGGTAAATATTATTTTGGACATGTGCAGAAAACTCTGCCCCGGTAGTTGATTCTTATAGCTGAGAGAGAAGGAAGAGGCATTACGTCTCTCATAACAATGAAGGTACTTCCATATGCCAACCATGGCATCAGTGTGAAGACATTTTTCTCTGTACCAATTCTGCTGTTACAATCTAAATGCAGAATGCATCAAGTGTCAGGGTCTGATCTGACACTTTGAAAGAAGCTGACCATGTCTTCTGAAGTCTAACTTCCATTTCAGTTCAGGTCTTGGGACCTGATTTGCACCACAAGTTCAGCAGCTGTGCAAATCTGCTTCTACTTTGCACAGACTTTGAATTAGTGGGTTGTGAATGCTCCCTAATGGTTGACAGTAAGTTTATAAATTCCCTAAGAGTTTCACCTTTTAAAATGTATTTTGTAATCGTATTGGAATTGGGTTACATTACACCTAATGCAAATCTGAAGCAATGCGAGATTGCAGAGCGGAAGTGGTTACAACCCTTTTGCAGTAGTACGCTCAACAGATTTTGGGCCTGAATCGCAATGTAGATTGTCACATTGGCATTGATAGTCATCTGAAATCGCTTCATATTGTCGTAAAATTTGTGGCATAATGCTAGCTTTAGGATACATTTGTTTAAATTAGACTCTTGTCAGAGGAAATGGTGCACTTTCAAGGAGCAAACATTGAGGGGGGGTGTGTAAACAGTATGTTGTCCATTATTGGTTTTCAAATACTGTATGTTGTAAACAGTAATCCAGTGCTATGAAGCATGCTGAAGGAAAACATGTGCCTCATCACTTCAATAGTCTACTCAACACCATCACAAATGGATGCCTGAAAGAATCTTTCAAGGGGCGTGATAGGTAAAGATTTATGAAAAACAAAGGCTGCTCCATCCAGTACATAACATATCAGTGATAGTATTCAACCACCGAGTTACCTCACCTTTAAAATTTCTTAGGATGATACATTGGTGATCGGTAAAGCAGTATCTCATTAAATTGCATGGGAATTACATCAGCGACATCAGAAGCACACTTAGGTTGTTCTGCATAAGTTGGATTTCATTGGGGACGTTATTTTTGGTTTTACGACCCGGTGAGGAAGGTGTCTAGGGGTCCCCCTCAGCCTTCACCTGGTCTTACCATAACAGGGTTCAATTTTAAACACCTTGTGTTTTTAGCTCCCCCTTGGTGAATCCTTGTTCACCACTTTCCAATTATAAGGCAAAGAAACCAGCAGAAACAGGTTTTCTTAGGTTTAAAGAAGAAAAGTTGAAATTTATTAAACTTGACCTTAACCTCTAATTCAGTTGACGCCTACGGATACTTGACGCGCCCACACTTGCATACATACGCGATACAAACATGCAAATAGAGACAGAAAAGAGCAGAAGAAAAATAAAGTGGAGAAATTTGAGGCAATATCTGAACAGTTTTTGTTACGGTTCTTCGAGCTTACTGTAGAGTCCTTGATTGTAGGTAGATCTTACTTTTCGTTGGGGCCTAGTATTCTTCTTAAACCTTGTTCGCTGTAGGAGACTTTTCTCTCTTGGGGGTTCATATGTCTTCAGTGGATTCAGAGGATTGTGAGAAAGAGATGGGAGCAGACATGAGAGATCTTCTCAGTCCAGGAGCAAACAGTCTTTGAGTTCAAACTCTCTGGCCAGTTCAAAAGAAAACCCCGGAACAGTCATGTGACCAGCTGGTCTAACCAGTCCTGGCCCTTGTGGATTGTATTCTCCTTAGCAGGCCCTGGAATGCGCTTCCTCACCTTTGATTTGTTAGTATGTAAATGCTTATTTCTAGCCAGGCTGATCTGTTAAACAAGTCATTTCCTCACTCTAGCAACAGCTAAAAATTAATGTTCATATGACAAATCCAATGGGCCTCATTCTTGCCAGATGGGGGCCTGCATGCCATTGGTCTGGGAAAGCTATCCGTCTTGCTGTGAACAGATGTTGTGACTGATGATGATGGACAGCAGGTTCTTACAATTGCACCCAATGATGTAAACTGCAAGTGTGAAATTTATGACTGGTTACTTTTGAAGTCTTTTTATTCAATGAGTTTATAAGCAGTTCGTCTCTTTCTGAAGTCTCAGTACAGTTTAATTTTCCGATTTGGTGTAAACATGTCAAAGCTGACAAAATTGGGACATGTCTGCAGTGTGCAAAATTTGTATGGGACATTGATTCGAGTGCCATAGCCACCCACACAAAATCTGAGACAAATGGACGCTACTACTTTTATCATCAAAACAGTTTGTCTTCCATTCAGGGATTGACTTCTGCGCTGGAATGGGCTTAGCCAGTTTATAGAGCAAGTGCACTGGAGTTAATCTGAGACAGACACAACCCATATGGTAGTTGATGTAAGTGAATCGTTATCTTCCATCGCAGGGATACTCTGCCTACTTTGGAAATCCTGATGCTTTAAAAACTTATGATCCGTTGAGGTAGATGCTTCAAGTATCTGCCAAAATAGTTCATTTCTGACAGTGCAAAACTGATTGAACTGTCAGCGGGATTTACAGTTATCATGCATTAGAATCAAAAAGTACTTTGAATTAGATTATTTCGCATAGATGATGTATCAGAAGTCATAATTACATTGTCTGGATCGATCAACATGTTTCTGAAAAGTCATGTAACTGCGATACAATAATCTATAAGTTTACCATCAATGCAATAAAAAATGAATTAAGTCCATCTACCTTGCTTTTCACTTGTTCTACTAAGGAACATGAGGCTTGGCCCAGATATATCTTACTGGTGTGAGGAAAGTTTGTGTTGCAGATGCTGTGGAAGAGCTTCTCCATGGTGACCATTACCAGCACAATTTCATGTTACTTGAATGTAAAAATATCAGATCTGCTAGTATTAGCCAATCAAGAACATCACAAATATTATTCAACAATGTTTCACTTTTTTTACTCGGCAAAATAATGTTTTCTTTACATACTTCAATGTGTCTCCATGTGCTAAACTAGAAACCTATAGGCTACATAAAAGATGTTGCACTTACTTATCCTTGGGGAGGTGTGATTATACCCTTGCACTCCTTGAATTTTCCCATGCAAACACATTCCTTGGCAAAAATGCTGGGTAGAATATATGCTCCCAAATCTCACTTATCAACTGTGATCAGCGATGAAAAGAGTGCTTGAGAGATGCCTCCAAGTGGCTTTTGGTTAACATCTTCCTGGAACAATAGGGCAATTTTAACTTTGACTGCCCGGACAGCTGATAGGATCATGTGCAAAGCTGGTTTTACATCCCATCCAATTTTACTCTCCATCAAAATCACAAGGAAACTTTGGAACTCCAGCAAACATGATCACCTTCTAATTTCCCCCACCCCAACTACTTAACTTAGGCTGGGCACCACTTCCTGTCGGGTCCCTGGCAGCAACCTCCTGCTGCTCAAGTAATGTTTCCTCCTGCAAGCCTTCTTGATATTCCTTCCGGTATCAGTCAGGAGTCTATCCTGCAAAAGTAATGAGGCCCACCTGTGAACATCAGTGGGGCCATCCCCAGATGGGCCAGTTGCATGCTGAGCCTTTATCCCACAGGAGTTAAAATTGACCACAGAGTGTCTTTATCATTGGTGATCGACTATGAGGTTACCCAGAACCTCACCTTACACCTTGTCCTCTGAACTAACAAAAAAGGGTGAACATTTTAATCGGCTGACTGCTATGATGAAATGGTTTGTTCTTCAAAGTAAAAAAAAACCCTTATAATCCATTGATTTTCTTCACTTCACAGCTGTACGTGTCAGCAAGAGCTCTGAAGAATTGATTCTGTGTAACTTGCTACCAGAGACTGTATTTTCATGAACTTACAGGAAAGAATAACAAGGATTTTGCATATTTTGGGATGTTTCAAATGTAAAATCTGGGGCTTGCTTTAATTTAATTTTAAGACTTAGATCAATTACAATTACAGTCTAAGTTGGGAGAGCAGATCTAAAAGGGACTTTCAGCTCAGACTAGCTACAAAAACACACGGGTACGAGGCTGCTTCCACAAGCTTCACAGACTGTATTAAGTTTTCACAATAAGCACAAAATCCGTGATACTTAGCAAAGGACAGTGGTCACCACTTGTGTTCACGATGAAAAACCGGTCCTCAGCCTCCGGTTAACTGCAGCACCTTGTCTCTTGATTGAAGTCTATCTTCTGTTGTCCTCTTGATGATGATGATGCTTCTTTTGGGGGTTTACAAGTTCTTACTTTATACACCTTTCCCAGCTTTGTTCTGTGCCATATTAGGTAAAACTCTGTTTCTGTTCATCTGATTGGTCAGTCATTACTTAACTGCCCTTCCATGATGGTACTTTGAGCCTGGTTTAGGTAATTGTCATTCAGGGGGGCTCCAAATGCATATCTCCTTGCTGTGTATTCATCAGCACTGAACGAGATTGATATGCGCTTGTCCCGTTTTACAGCTATTTGGCTAGACATGATTACAGTCTTTACTGGTTAAAAAGCTAAGTCTCCCTGAGATTATCCACATTCTAACAACTTTTAAAAAAGGATCTTTACATGGTCTGAATTAGCCCTTTTCATCACTTTTTGATATGTCATGACTTGTACAGAACTGTAGCTAACATTCAACTGAGCTTATCCATCATGCTTTTGTGGTTATGTTACATATAGAATTCAATTTTAACTCATAGAACTTAGTTGTCATATCCTTAAGTATAACAGTATGATAACAAAATAAAGTCAATCCTACAAAAACACCTCATACACGGTTAGTTTTTTAAAACTTTTTATCTTGGTATGTCTTTTGTTTCTGTAATTTATTTTGTCATCAGTTTGCCAATATGTTGTTTTCTAACTTTGGAGGTGTTGGAAGAATGAGATGGCTATCTCGCATTTTATCCAAGTAATTTGCAGCCATTACAATTTTTTAAATCTGCATGTGCTAACTGATTCAGGATGATAGCATTGATGTGAACGCAAGTGTTTAGGAAAAGCCTGAATAGTGATCACAACTGCTTGTTAAGGCTCAACAATTTCCAATAAATTGGACTATTATTTGGATTACCCCATAATATACTTAAGGATATGACAACTAAGTTCTAAAAGTACGATAACAAAATAAAGTCAATCCTACAAAAACACCTCATATAAGGGTATAAATTTGACTGAGCCCCAATTGGATGGCCGAAGGCTGGCCTGAAATTGAGCCTAGAGCCTTGTTTCAATAATTTAGGCCAGCTACCAGTGCTGTCACGCCTCCACACAGGCACCTCACCCAATCAACATTAAAAATTCCCGAGGAGTAATTTAAATAAGAACAAGGAGCTATCCTATTCGACACCGTTGCTGTACAGCTAGGAAGATGGGGTGTGCTTCCCTGACACCACAGCAATCGCGATCAGACTCCACCCCACCCCACCTCTGGGACATATCTTCCAGCAGCTGTTGGTGAGACTAGTAAAGCCAATATTCACATCTTCAAATGGGCAAGCAAGGCGTTACAGGCATTGACAGCTCACCTAAATTATTGGAATGAGCCCCTAGGCTCTATTTCAGGCAGGCCTTGGACCTCCAAATTGGGGCTCAGACAAATTTATATCCCAATATTTATTTAAACTTCTAGGATGGGCAATCCAGGAAATACTTTAATCTATTAGAAATTGTTTCATTCCCAGTGCAAAGAGAAGTGCAAAAACAATAGGGCTGTAATAGTGGGGTTTTCAACTACTCTAATATTAACTGGGACAGAATTAGTGTGAAAGGCACAGAGGGAGCAAAATTCTTAAAACGCATTTAGAGTCATTGAGTCATACAGTCGTACAGCATAGAAACAGGCCCTTCGGCCCACTGCGTCCATGCCGACCATAATGCCGATCTATACTAATCCCACCTGCCTGCATTAATTCCATATCCCTCTATGCCTTGCTCATTCAAGTACCTTCCAGATGCCTCTTAAATGTCGCTGCTGTTCCTGCCTCCACCACCTCCTCAGGCAGCTCATTCCAGGTACCCACTATTCTTTGTGTGAAAAATTTACCCCTTTGATCCCCTTTAAACCTCCTCCCTCTCACCTTAAATCTATGCACTCTAGTTTTAGTCACCCCTATCATGGGAAACAGACTCTGGCTATCTACCCTATCTATGCCTTTCATAATTTTATATACCTCTATCACGTCCCCTCTCATCCTCCTTCGCTCCAGGGAAAACAGACACAGCCTATCCAATCTCTCTTTATAACTCAAGCTCTCCAAACCAGGCAACATCCTTGTGAATCTTTTCTGCACCCTCTGTAGCTTAATCACATCTTTCCTGTAGTGCGGCGACCAGAACTGCACACAGTATTCCAAATGCGGCCTAACCAACGTTATGTACAACTGTAACATGACGTCCCAACTCTTGTACTCAATGCTTCGGCCGATGAAGGCAAGCATGCCATACGCCTGCTTCACCATCCTGTCTACCTGTGTTGCCACTTTCCGGGAACTATGTACTTGCACCCCAAGGTCTCTCTGCTCAAGAACACTCCCCAGGGCCCTGCCATTCACTGTATATGTCCTACCCTGGTTTAACTTCCCAAAATGCGGCACTTCGCACTTGTCTGCGTTAAATTCCATTTGCCAATCCATTGCCCACTTTCCCAGTTGATCTATATCCTGTTGTAACCTTAGACAACCTTCTTCACTGTCCACTATACCACCAATTTTGGTGTCATCTGCAAACTTACTAATCATGCCCCTTACATTCACATCCAAGTCATTAATATATATGACAAACAACAGAGGGCCCAGCACCGATCCCTGCAGCACACCACTGGTCACCGGCCTCCAATGTGAAAAACAACCCTCCACTACCACCCTCTGCCTCCTGTCACCAAGCCAATTTTGTATCCAATTTGCTAGCTCACCCTGGATCCCATGTGTTTGAACCTTCTGGACCAGCCTACCATACGGGACCTTGTCAAAGGCCTTGCTAAAGTCCATGTAGACAACGTCCATCTCCCTTCCCTCATCAATCCCCTAGGTCACCTCCTCAAAAAACTCAATCAAATTCGTGAGACATGATTTCCCATGCACAAAGCCATGCTGACTATCCCTAATCAGACCATGCCTTTCCAAATGCATATAAATCTTGTCTCTCAGAAACCCTTCAAATAACTTTCCCACCACTGATGTTAGGCTCACCAGTCTGTAGTTCCCTGGCTTATCCCTGCTGCCCTTCTTGAATAATGGCACAACATTAGCTATCCTCCAGTCTTCCAGTACCTCACCCGTGGCTAACGATGATACAAAAATTTCTGCCAGAGCCCCAGCAATCTCCTCCCTTGCTTCCCATAGCATCCTAGGATACACCTGGTCAGGTTTAAGAGAACTTTTTTAGCCAGTATGTAGCAAACCCAACAAGAGACGGGGTGGTTCTCGACTTAGTTTTGGGGAATTAAGTGGATGAAGCTACGCAGGTGGAAGGGGTTTCAGTTGGGGAGCACTTTGGTGCATGTGATTATAATTAATTTAGATTTCGGGGAGTTATGGAAAAGGACAAAGATAGGTCAGGAATAAAAAGTTCTCAATTGGGTAAAAGCTAATTTTACTAAGCGGAGATGTGATTTAGTGAAAGTGGACTGGAAACAGCTACTTGAAGGTAAATCAATACCAGATCAGTGGGTGGCATTCAAGGAAGAAATAGTGAGGATTCAGAGCAAGTATGTTCCCTGAAAGAAGAAAAGGGTGGTACCAACAAATTCAGAGTCCCCTGGATGTCCAGGGGTTTAAAGGAGAGGATGAAGAAAGAAAGGAAGCTTATGACAGATACCAAGGGCTCAGTACTGCAGAAAACCTCGAGGAGTATAAAAAATGTAGATGCAAAATTAAAAAGGAAATTATAAAAGTAAAGCGAGGGCATGACAAAATATTGGAAAGTAAAATCAAGGAAAATCGATAATTTTTTTTCTAAATACATAAAGAGCAAGAGGATAACTGAAGAAAGAGTAGGGTCTATTGGGGACCATAAGGGTAACCTGTATGTGGAGGGGAAAGATGTGGATATGGTTCTGAATGGATACTTTTGTCTGTTTTCACATGAGAGGGATGATGCAGATATTGTAATCCGGGAGGAGGAGTGTGTAATATTAGATGAAATTAGCATAATGAGGGAAGAAGTATTAAGGGGTTTCACATGCTTGAAAGAGAATAAATACCCAGGTCCAGATGAATATATCCTCAGCTGTTAAAGGAAACAAGCGAAGAAATAGCGGAGGCTCTGAGCTTCATTTTCCAATGCTCTCTGTCTACAGGCATGTTGCCAGAGGACTGGAGGACAGCTAACATTGTAATATTGTTTAAAAAGGGTGAAAGGGGTAGACCGAATAATTACAAGCCAGTCAGCCTCACTTCAGTGGTGGGAAAATTATTGGAAGAAATTCTGAGGGACAGGATACCTCTTCATTTAGAAAGACACAGATTAATTAAAGACAGTCAGCGCAGATTTGTTCAGGGAAGGTAGAGTCAGATGATCATGATTGAATGTTTCGAGGAGGTAACAAGGAGAGTCGATGACAGTAGTGCATTTTCATGTAGTCAATACGGACTTCAGCAATTCTTTTGTTAAAGTCCCACGTGACAAACTGGTCACAAAAGTAAAAGCCCATGGGATCCAAGGCAAAGTGGCAAGTTGGTTCCAGAATTGGCTCAGAGGCAGGAAGCAAAGGGTAATGGCTGATGGGTGTTTTTGTTGCAGGAAGGATGTTTCAAGTGAGGTTCCACAGGGCTCACAAAGAGGTCCCTTGCTTTTTGTGATATTAATGAATTGGACTTGAATTTAATGGGTATGATTAAGAAGTTTTCAGCCAATACAATAATTGTCCATGTAGTTGTTAATGAAGAAGAAAGCTGTAGACTGCAGGAAGATATTAATGGACTACCGGTGGGCAGAACAGTGACAAATGGAGTTCAATCCAGAGAAGTGTGAAGTCATACATTTGGAGAAGGCTAACAAGGCAAAGGAATACACAATAAATGGTAGGATACTGAGAAGTGAAGAAGAACAGAAGGATCTTGGAGTGCATGTCCATAGATCCCCGATGGTGGCTTGGCAGGTAGATAAGGTGGTCAAGAAGGCATATGGGATATTTGCCTTTATTAGCCAAGAGATAGAATTTAAGAGCTGGAAGGTTATGCTGGAACTGTATAAAACTCTGGTTAGGCCACAGCTGGAGTACTGCGTGCTGTTCTGGTCACTATAGGAAAGATGTGATTGCACAGAGGAGCTTCACCAGAATGTTGCCTGAACTATAGACTTTTACTTATGAGGAAAGATTGGATAGGCTGGGGTGGTTTTCTTTGGAACAGAAGAGGTTGGGGGAGGCCTAAAATTATGAGGGGTCTAGATAGAGTGGATAGGAAGACCCTATTTGCCTTGGTTGAGGGGTCCATAACCAGTGTGCATAGATTTAGGGTAAGAGTTAGAAGGGATTCGAGGGGGATTGTTTTCACCCAGAGAGTGGTGGGGATCTGGAAGTCACTATCTAAAAGGATGGTAAAGGCAGAAACCCTCATAGCATTCAAAAAGTACTTGGATATGCACTTGAAGTGCAGTAACATACAAGGTTACGAACCATGAGCTAGAAAGTGGGATTCGGCTGAATAGCTGCTTGTCGGCCGGTGCAGACGTGATGGGCTGAATGGCCTCCTTCCATACTGTAAATGTCTATGATTCTGTGATTAATTATTGAACAGTGCTCGTTTTTAGCTGCTGTTAATCAGAACATCTTCTCTCCTACTATATTTAGTCGGCGATGTATACAATACAACTTCCTTCTTTCACAATTACGGACTACATTGGTTGAAATTTTGGCAGTTTTCCATGGCTGCTTTTGACACTTTCACACAAGAAATGTTGCTGCCAGTTACCTTTTATTGTCAGGCTACTTACATTCAAGTGATTCTGTCAGAATCTTCACTGCAGGGCTACAGTGTCATTTAAACAATGGGTTTGGGGAATTTTAAAGGGATATGGGCTTTGTCAAGGATTCTTTCGCACATTTCTCACTCATTTACAACTGAACAACACAATAACATAAAACACATTGCAACATATCATTATTTGCATTATGTGATAAATAATATGCAATTGTTGCTTTTCTCTCTCCCCCCAAAAAAGATAAATTGCATTACATGAAAATTGCCTTGAAATTCTTAAAGGCAAATAAATCTGAGTCTTCATCTTTTACCCCCTCTCTCCACCATCCCAGAAATAGAATAAGGGTAGCTTTGAAATCCTGTGGTTCCAGTAGGAAGCCATGCCTACAGGAAGCACTGGTTGGAGAATCAAGGCTATAATGTTGTAGCCATGACATGTGGTTCATAAGGCTGTCTCCACATTGGAATCATGGAACTACGCCAACACCTCTATTCTGTAACTGAAGTTGGGAACTGAATGGGTGGAGAACTGAGGCAGACACATAAAGCATTGCAGAATGCAGCATTTTTATACCTCTTGGCTGTGGTGCTGGCCCTCTTATGTGTGTAGTTTCTCAAGTACCAGAAGTATCTGCATTAGTACAATAATCAATCCTTGTTTCCATTACTACTGTGGAGTGATCAATGTATTAAAATCCCAGTATAAAATATGATGTGATAAAGTTGATGTGTTATGAAAAAAAGCTTCCACTTGCTACAAAATATGGTGAATTTTACAAAAATAAAAGCATCCTGTCTGGGCATACCATATAAATCAGCTTCCAGAATTGCCTCATAGCCATGTAATATTAGTTGTTACCTTCAGTGATGCTAAATGTTCAGTTTATCATCTATATAATTTAATTGTGGTGGCCACCTACTTAAAAGGATTTTTTTTATTTTTACAAGATTGTTTTATGTGATCAACAGTGAAGCTGAAAGAACTCCAAAATGTTACACATTGCTTTATCCTTTTATTGGAATATCTAAATTTAATTGGCTTCAGGTGTCTTCAGTACTCCGTAACAATTGAGCTTGAGGAAGTCCCAAAGGTTTTGATATTGGCTTTTACCATCAGCAAAAGTGAAACATATTTGATACACTATTTTATTTTGTCTGGGGATGAAGGAAAAGAATCGGAGTGAAGAGATGATCATAGATTGGTACCAGGCAATAGCTAGACCTCAATTAGGTACTGTGTGTAGTCATCCCACTGTTCAATACCATAGAGAACATGCAGCAAAGATTCATCAGAATAATACCAGGGATGAGAAACTATAGTTATGAGGTGAGATTTATCACTGGAACAAAAAGAAGATTTAATATAGGTTTCTAAAATTTTGAACTGCGTATACGGAAAGGCACATTCCTCTGGTCAGGAAGCCAATGACAAAGGATCAATCATTTCAAGTCATCACTGAGAGAATGAGAAGAGACATTACAAGAAATGTCTTCATACAGAAAGTTGTTCGATCATGGAGTGCTTTGTCACAGGAAGTAGCTGAAGCTGAATTGTATCTTTTAAGGGAAAAGTAGACAAATGTTTGAAGCAGAGTAAGATGCAAGTCCATGGGGGAAGAGAGTGGGGAAAGAATTAATAAAGAGATGGCACCGGCACACGGAGCCAAATGTTCTCATTCTATGCTGTGAACTTGTAGGCAGAAGAGTAATGTGTTAGAGTTCTTAAAATTAGACCATGTGCAGATTACATGAAAATGCATTCCCAAGCAACTTACTTCTTGTCAAATCAATGATGCCAAAGAAAGGGAAACACATTGGCATTTTCTGTTGTAAATACAGGATCTGTTAGACATCCAACTCCTCGTAAACACGAATTTTTGATAAATTGAATTAAAAGTAAAAGGCTGATTTCCCCCAGCCCAGGAGAGGTGAGGGATAAGTTTTGGCTATGTTGAGATCAGCTATACCATCGCCATTACCAGATAAACTGAAATCAGCTGACATATTGTAGGTCTTCAGTTAAACTCAGAGCCTTCCTGGTTCTTTGCTTCAGGTTCTTTTTTTTAAAGATAAATGACATATACCATTGTTAGACTTTATCCTGCATCCTTCAACTCAAAATGTTTTTGTGCAATGATGTGCTGGGAATGTGATTTGATAATGGCATGGTTAGGACAATGGGGCATCTGGGACCTAACTGAATGGTGGAACCAAAAGTGTATCTCCATAAGTAATGAGATTTAATGACTGAGGAAACAAAACAGAAGGAATGGTTGAGGAGGGTGATTTAGAGGCAAATCAGGTACAGAAGGAGAAACAGAGAGGGGGAAATAAATAAATGGATTAAGAGGTAAAAAGAGACAAAAAGGAAAAGGAAGAAAAATAAAATGTTTTAAATCTCTTAACAGCAATTTACTACATGCAGGAATGAGATTGAACAGTTTAAATTGTTCCCTTTCTGGGCCATTACATTGTTAAAAAGGTACTTACACTGTTAAATCATAGCTGTAACTTTCTGCAGCAGGTTTAATCATCAATTAATGTGCACATTCAGCAAGTTCTTAAAAATAATGGGGAGACTATGGTGAGATGTCATTTGTGCAAATCAAACGGCAGAGGGGCGGAAATCAACCAGGAAGTGCTGTGCATCACTTAATTCCCTGAACTTGGCTAATTTCACATGCCATGTTAACGACATGTCAATGATCTTCCAGCAAGATTCGACCCATTGAAATTAAGCGTGCACTGTATAAAAGCTAATACGTTGTCCATTAATTTCTGTGGAAACCTGTCTTGTATCATAAGGGTAATTCATTATAAGTACTAGGAATAATATTATTGTCTGTGTACAGAATGTTTACTAAAATAGCAGAAGAAGTGATCTCATTCTCATCTTTGTAACTGCTAATCTGTTAATTATTCATCTCAGATGAATGAGTTAAACACCTCAACAGCAGATAGTTTATTAAACTTGAGCTTTCCCATTGACTGACGAGTGGGTGCCTTTTTTCAGTTGTCTCACAATTATAGAACTCATTTAAAAATTCAACTTTTTTCCCTGTTAATGATATCCATTATCTTATCTCTGCCTTTGTCGGTTTCCCCAGGCCCCATACTATCTCCTGACTCAGAGGATGAGTCAGTGACTTGCCCTCCAGTCCTCTGTCAATGGTACTAATGAGTTGACTTCTGAAGTGTGTGGGAGCAGCCTGTGGCATGACTTGGCACATTTGATTTTCCCTCCTGCGCAGTACAGAAGCAGCTGGTGTGTACATTCTGCAATATAGCTGAGATCAAGCATCATATGGAAAACCACAGAATAAACATAAATTTTGAAACTATCCAGTGCGATCTGTAGGAGCACCAGTACATACCATACTCAGTACCTACCAAATGCCACACCTTATCATGACACAGTTTGAATATCCAAAACAAGGGAATGAGCAAAACTCAACAAATTATTCTTATTAAAAGAACCCAGAGATAATTCAACAGCAAAATGTGTTGGTGCAAGAATATTGTTCCATGCTACACTTAATTCTCTACTGCAGAAATACGCAAGACCTATGCTATACATTTCATGAAATTATTCCTCTGTTCACACAATTGTCCCCTGTTGAAGGTTCATCCCCAATTACAAATTCCCAATTACAGCCTCTTGGATAGATAATGCACTCATCCACAAGAATACATTTTCTTCCAAATTCGAATGTAGAAGTAGTTTGGCCCATTTTTTCCTAGTGTCTTAGCAGCTTTTACCATGTGCCAAACATTATATCCCACTTTTGGCCCGGCACTGAAAATGAGAGGCTGACTGCTGGTGAACAAGGGTTATCCCCTGCATACTTGGCTCATCTCTGCTCTCAGGAAGCAAAGCTTGGCAGCTGTTCTATGGTACAATCAGACCCATGGTTCAACTAGAATCCGTGCTGATCAGACACTCAGGGTCCTCAAGCACAGCATGGGATGTAGAAGGCTGCTGTTGCTCAAGTCAAGGAATCAGGAGATGCTTGTGGTCAGTGATCTCAGTGGGCCTAGTCCTTAGGAGGATTGCTGCAGTTTGCAGCTGTTGGCCATTGTAGCCCAGCTGGCTTTCTGGTGCTAGACTGGGCATTGGTTAAGTAGGTGACAAGGGTGCAAACATGCTGTCATCCTGACAGGGGGCATTGTGTCCTAATCCTATTTCATGACTGCCCCTGCTTTGGGTTGGGGCTTAGCATTCCTATTGATCGATGGAAGAGCAGACTCAAGGACATCCATGATCCAAACTGAGGCCCTGATCATTCATTGTCCCAGCCAGTCCAATGCAGAGGAGATGATGCAACCCATAGCTTGCATGGCCTCAGTATGAACATACCTGAGCGACGAAAGAACTGGTGCACATATTCCTGCAAGGAGGGTGCAGCTGTAGCATCCATTGAGGTGACTACGTGCTCCTTGGTTGACCACAAAGTGTTGTTGCCAGAACTCCGTACGAGTTAGTAGTGGACTTCTCCACAACATTTGACATATTTTAATAGTTACCAAGTAAGCAGTTCAGTACATTGAAGAATTGCTGATGCAAGGAAAGCATCTTTCTTTTAAGGGATAGGGCCCATAATTTCTGGCCTCTTCAGCAGAGCTAAAATATGAGCTTGGTCCCCAGTGTGCAATTTCCTGGAAGGCCCTTTCCATCTGCTCCTGCACACTTGTGCTCAGTGAATCACCCAGTGCACACTCCAGTAACTCGCTATTCCACACCGGGTGCTGATTTCTGTGCTGGAGCTCGGAAGAATAAGAGAGAGTGAGAGTGCATCTTCAGGAGGATTCTTACCCTCTCTTTGTGTAGCTGCATAGACTGATTGACCTGGAAAATGAGCAGAGGGACAAGGATGAGCACATTATGGCAAGAGTCAGCAGGAGCAGATTAATGGTAAAGCATTGCAGCACTTTCAGTATGGTGATACTTTCTCCTGTCTTGAAGTTTCCCTTTCGATTGTGTGCCCGTTTCTCCTGCGAGAAGAGCAAGAGTGAGTTAGCTTGTGACCTATTGTAGGGTTTTGAAGATAAGTGAGTTAGCTTAGCATAGCCTGCATGCCAAGAGGAAGACACAGCAGAAGGAGGGAGTAGCATTTGTGATTTCAGCATTAGGTGTTGAATGTGCAAGTGCAAGCAGAAGGAGGTTGTAGTGAAGTGTCCTTTTGTGATTGGAGGGGAGGCTTTTGGTGGGGAAGGGAAGAATTGATCATGCTGGGGCCAAAGTAGGGCGCTGTAGGCTCTGCAGAGAGTAAGGGAGAGGTGAAGGAAACTCATCATTTTGCAGTCCCTATGACGTCATTAAATTTCTCCCTGGGCTGCAGTCATGTTCCTTGAAAATCGTTGCTGACATTGACCCGTAGTTACCTCTCTAATGCTATTGGTTAACTTTCTGTGGTACCCAAACCCACCAGAAGGAAAGAGGTCCTCTCTGCTGTTCATCACTTACTCCACAAGCGCCTCTTTGGTTACATCAGGGAATCGGAGGTCCCTGGACATCATAATGCTGCCTGCGGTTCTCTGTTGACCACCTTTGAGAAGTGTACTACTCTGCAAGAATCAAGAGGCCCACAGAATTTCCTGACGTTCCAAATGGACCAGTTGTATTTAAATTAGGCCTGAGCAATGTAGATTAATTGGCTCGCCTTCTAACCTCATTCGGCAAACAGGCAGAGTAGATGCCCCACAACCTCCTGCCCAATTTCTGCCAGATAAAAAATATTATTGTAAATTTAAATGTTTTCTTCGAATTCCAGGAAGTATTAAAATGCAACACAATAAGGCCTCAACTCATTTTTCAGTGAACTGAAAAATGCTTTGCAGTTGCTATTTTAAACCAAGAATATGTGATTGTATCATTTCAACTGTGTACAGTAATTCACCTTCTCCACGGGCCTTGTTGCTGTCTTCTGGAATTTTCATTGACATCATTGGCACCTACTTTTCATAAACGCCAAAATGCCACTGTTTAAGTTACATAATACTGAACAAAAATGGAAGTCAGCTCTTTATATTTTTTGAGAAGAGTTCTTTTGGTGAAGGTAATACTTTTTCAAAGATGATTTCAAGGAAATTCAAATTGGTATAGTACAACATTGAATTATGGCTTTGTACTGCCTTGGTATTGTAAGGATGACTGAAATAAGTGACATACTGTAGCTTCATTGCATCCTTCAACTGCATGAAATAACCACAGTTCAGCAAGACTGCACACATGCACACTGATTCATCCTTAAATCAGTTTCTTTCTTCTACATATTAATATTGACATGATGCTATTCTAGAAAATGAACAATGAAAAGCATTCAAAAAGTAAGTTGACTGGAAAGTCTGGCTCCCTTTGCCTCCCAGTCTCCAACTCAAGCTAAAGTTGCAGGGAATGGGTTACTTTGACGTCCATCTTGATTTTGGATTATCCCGTGGCCGCATCTCCGATTAATTTCTGTTGCCAGCTCCCGAATTGCCCTGGCACTATTTCCGTCAGTTAATGTTGGCACTTTCCTTCCTTGACCACCCTAAATATGCTTCACATTTTCTCTTCCCTTCGAATCACCAGTGCTAGCTTTAACCCCCTTCCTTCTCTCCATTACCATCCACTTCCAGGTTGTGCTTTGCCTCCAAATCCATGGCTGCCATTATCAGCCATGTAGAAAACACAAGTACTTAGTCATCTGTGACTGACATATTACCATGGTGTTTGTCAACCATGACAGCAAGCATGCCAGGTTTTCACCACTGATTCAGCAACATAAAGAAAAATAAAGCATTATTTACTTCTAACCAAATATCACTGATCTGCTAAAATAGAAACAGTCTTGTGCCAGGAATCCCTGCAAACATTTGACCCTGATGTTACAGATGAAACATTTCTGATTAATTCCTGTTGCCAGCTCTCAAATTGCCCTGACATTATTTCCCTCAGTTAATGCAAGTACTTGCCTTCCTCGACCACCCTAAATATGCTTCACAATTTCTCTTCCCTTTGAATCACCAGTGCTAGCTTCAAACCCTTTCCTTCTCTCCATTACCATCCACTTCATCCTTTTCTCTTCCCCCACTTTGTTCGCTGCATCCATTTCTTCCGCCTCCTCTCCCCTCTTATCATTTATTTGCCTTTTTCTCAGCTATTTATTCTCCTGCCTTGCTCCTTTTGTTATTCATGTCCCTCTGTGCTTTCCTTGCTATTCACTTACATACAATTAGAGAAATGACATCACAGACAAAGGCCTTTCAGACAATTTGGTCCATGTTGGTGAACTTAGTAATTGCAAGTTGTACCAAAACAGAACACATCCCCACTTCCATCCACTCTCATGTTTATCATACCAGAATGTCCTTGTCTTCCATTTTAGTTTGTGTCTAATCTCTTTATTTATCACTGCCTGCTCTTACCTGAGTCCAGTGGCTCGTGCATTGGGCAGGTCCTGCTCCTCTCCTCTCATATTCTCAGTGCCAGTAGGTAGTAAGTTTTCAATTCCATTGGAACCCAGTTGTTGCTAGAATAGAAAAATAAGGAAGCTGACTCAGTTAGTTAGGAAAACCACAGACCAAAGGTCAAGAGTGTACAGAGGAAGGACAATGTGAATATTTATGTTCTGTTTTGCATCTGCAAGCAGTTGTGGACCATCCATTTCTGAAATGTCTTCCAAAACAACACAAGTCACTGCCAAGCACCAGATTCCACTTTTTTCCTACTCCATATTTCCACAACCTACTATAGCACCACTGGAAAAATGGAGGAGCAGAACTTGAGTACTGAAGGGCCATTCACTTTAACACATTCCACATCAATTGCCTTCAAGCATAGCTGTACCGGTTTCTCAAAATAGTTTTTTAACCAGCCCAGCCTTGCCCTCTTTTAGGAGCCATGGAATTAGCTCCTGCTCTGTCGCTGGAACATTTGTCTTTCATCACGGGCTTGGTTCTTGACGTTTCTAAGCAGTGCTCCTCAGCAACCTCACTCTGCCAGCTGGATTTTATGAAGGCAGCAGATGTTCCGATGCCAGACCTGAAAGGCATGATAAAATCCTCCTTGGCCGCTCTGAGGGACCCCGGCTGCATTTTATGGTGCTCAGGCAGATTACAGCCTGGTGCCAGGGTCCCTGTCCTTTTAAGAATGGAGTTCCACCCCTGCCTCCAAGAGCTGCTGGCCAATCAGAGTGCTGGCAGTTCAGCAGTCTCAGCAGCGACACCAGGAGTGGTGGCCACTGCTGGTACTGCAGTAGGCTCAGGAGCAGTGCTGGAGCCTCGGACTGCAGGTATGTGGGTGTGGACTCGTCTTGGCCAATCAGGCATGCCCCACCGAAGGGTGGGGTGAATGGTGAGTTGTTGAGGGTGTGAGGGAGTGGTGTTGGCACAGGGCGGCCTCTGCCACCAGGGACAATCCGTGGGCCACAGATTGCCCAAGCAGGAGGGTACCCATCCCACCACCCCCCCCCCCCAGCACATGGCGGGCTCCCACCAGCAGTTTGTAAAATGCACACCGCCTCCCCCCGCCTTCCCTCACTATTTTATTGGTCCCCACGCCACCCTGCCAGTCCCAAAAGAGCCGATAAAATTTAGTCCTGCCTCTGTCTCCTTTGTGTGACCCACATGAAATAATATATAATGGCATAGAGTGATTTCCTATCCATTGAGGATAGGATTGCACTCTGCACTCTGTTCACCCATCTGGAGCAGGCAAAAAAAAGAAACTATGCGGGGAATTTTATGCTGTTCCCCATACATTTTGGTGGCAGGAAGAGTATCAAATTGGGTTGGATGGTGGTGGGGTTTCCGACACCATCCCACCTCCACTAAAATTTAGTCCGGGGCCTGAAGGCCCGTGAATGGCCTTCCCACCCAGCAGCCAATTGAAGCCTTTAGCTGGGCAATTAACCCAAAATAACTCTACCCACCACAGCCGCAATTAGCCGTGGGGTGGGCAGCCCTGTCACCGCACGGGAAGCAGTCTGCTTCCTGGCTCTGGTGGGAGAGGATGCGAGAGGGGATGGGGCTCTGTCGTTAAAAGGCCTCCAAGGTGGCACTGCAGCTGCCGGCCTCTGATTGGCCGACAGCTCTCCAAAGGCAGGACTTCCAGCGACGAGGTCCTTGATCCTGTGGACATCTTAAATCTCCCTGCAGAAGCAGAGTAAATGTCCTTTAGCATAACAGGTAACATCGGGCACCATGTATTATCTTCTATGTACGACAGAATATATTCCATGAATGCCTGGTTTTATGAAGCTTGTGTGACAACGTCAGAAAGGCCTAGTACAAATCACCTTGCATCCAACTCACCAATGTTGTCAAGCACTCACACAACTACACACACCCCAGAGGATGCAGTTAATGCAGCAGTCAGAATTTTCTGCATCAAGGTGTGGTGAAATTGGGCAGCTGCATCATACACTCAGTGAGAAAGACGGAAGTATGCACCAGTCACCTGTTAGTTATGTTTGTGGTGAGCACATCATCTAATAGTGCAGATAATCCTGATGCGAGCCTAAAAGAAGGCAGAGACATAAAAGGTGAGGCTGGTGGTAACCTTCATTGCCTGATTGGCAATGCCATACCCACAGTTGGGCATAGTTGGTTACAGGTTTCCTTGCAGCAGATGGCACAGCTCTGCAACTTGCTTATGCTGGTGCAGAGCCTGTGGAGGCAGATGCCCTTGGCCATTGCCAGGTAGACGTACCTGGACATTCAGGAAAAGTTGGTGGCATAATGGTGGGGATGGACAATTGGCATCCTTCTTTCATCTTGCACCACTTCAACATGACAGCACCTACATTTCAGCATTTTGAAACTAACCTATCTAACTAAATAGGCCTCTTCAGCTAAAACTGGTATGCTTTGCTATTTTCCTGAACTTTAAGAGCAAGGGGCCATTTATGAAAAGGTCAGGAAAAATCAGACAGTATATTAACCTATAAGATGTTTCTACATCTTAGTGTCATGAGGAGAGTTGTGAATATGAGTTGTCCACCTTGTGTGTAGGACAGCTCAAAAATACTGAATAATATCACGAAGAAATGTTGATGTACAAGAAAAAAGCATAATGCTGTTTCATAAAGGAACAGCAGAGGGATATGAATTTCTATAACAATTCAGCAGTTATAAGAGTAAGTGCAGTCTGTATGCAAACTCTATGGAAAGAAAAATAGAGGGGAAAGAAAAATAACATAATTCCAAGATGGTTCTGCAGACATGGGTCAGTTAGGGTATCGTGAAAAATCAGAGTGCAGAAAAAGAATCATTATAGCTGTGGATCCATTGGCCCACTCACGCATTCAGCTAATAATGTCTGACGGTTGATTTATAGCAAAATAAATGGCCTGCATGTGCTATCAAACCTGTCTTTATGTAGCTCAGCACAGTTAGTTACCTGAGAAATTCTATACAATGGAACCAACCAGTTTACGGGGTATATTGCTACAGTAATACGTCATTGTCAGGAATGCAATTCTTCAATATCCTTTACGAACATTGGGGCGGAGAGCATGGTTTGTTTAGGTTTAATAGGATATCACATAGGCTACAAGCAAATAATCACTAACCATTCCTTTCACCCGAGAAGAATTGATTTTCTGCTGTACCGCGAAACTCCTGAACCTTTTCTTATATGTAATTATTTCTGAAAGAAAAGTTAAATTTACAAGAACAGAATAAACTTTTCCATTTAAAATGCATTATTTGTATTCAAACAGTATTGAACAGATATTGTTAGATAATGTGCAAGATGCAACTTAGACAGAGAGCAATTTATCATACTAACCTTCCTTTCTAAATTATGTGTTCTATATACTACAAGATTGTATTTGTCAATTTATTTGGAAAATGCAATTTAATAAGATCAAACTTCCATTCATCTGCCTATTTTTTCATTTGGTATAATTTGACACGAACAGTTAACAGCCTGATTTTTTCATAGACTCAATGACAATGAAAAACATGTTTAGTTACCACAAGTTCCTGACCAAATCAAATTCATTATGAAAACAGCATTCTTTCCTGTCTGTGATAAAATTAATTAAACAAAAGTGTTCCACTTGCCACCCTCAGCAAAGCACAGTTAAAGGTTATGAGCACTCCATATTTTCATCAGTAAATATCTTCAATGTTATTATGGTATGGATGTTAGTGGATTAACAAGCCTCATACACCTCTTGGTGTTTGGTTCAAGAGCAGCATTTGAAGGGTAACGGTGCATGTTTGGGAAACGTGAGGGCAAAGGGATCAAATTAATTACTAAATCTGTGGGACAAATGAGGATTAGTAAACATGGCTTATGGAAGATAACTAATGTGCTTATCCATGTATTAATTCACTCAAAGGTTTCTGGTCACTGTGGTAGTATGACAGTTACAATGTTAGAATTATATAAATTATAGATATCTCTATACAACAAGAACATACACTCATATAACACTTTTAACATAGTAAAATGATCAGCGCAAAGGAATGCTGAAAAAAATCACAAATAATTTTGTATGAGCAAAAATGCACGCTGCTGTTTCACAAATGAAGGGCAGAGGGGTAGAAATTTCTATAATACTTCAGCAGTTATAAGAAAGTAAGTGCAGTTTGTATGAAAACTCTACAGAAAGCAAAATAGAGGGGGAATAAAAAACTAATATCTCCAAGATGGCTCCTCAGACATAGGTTAGTTCAGATATAGTGACAAATCAGAGTGCAGAAAAAGATTCATTACAGTTGTAGATCCATTGGCCCACTCAGCGCCTTCAGCTAATAATGTCTGACAGGTGATTTACAGCAAAATAAATGACCTGCATGTGTTACCAAACCTATCTTTACGTTGCACAGCAGGGTTAGTTACCTGTGAAATTCTTTATAATGAAACCGACCAGTTTACTGGATATATTGCGACAGAGATGCATCATTTTCAGGAATTGAGTTTTTTCTTCAATATTCTTTACAAAACTGGGGGCGGAGAGCATGGTTTGTTTCATTTTAATGAGATATCACATAGGCTACAAGCAAATAACCATTGAACTGTTCATTTAATCCCAGAAGTACTGATTTTTGCTGTACTTGAAACTCCTGAACTTTTTCTTATATGTAATTGCTGTAAAAATATTTCTGAAAGAAAAATTAAGTTCACTAGTACAGAAAGAAAGACTTGCAATTACATTGCGTCTTTCAAGACCAAAGCGCTTTACAGCCAATAAAGTACTTTTGAAGTGCAATCACTCTTGTAATGTAGGAGACATGGCAGCTAATTTTCTCTCGCAAGCAGCAAATGTGATAATGACCAGATACTCTGTTTTTGTGATGCTGATTGAGGGATAAATATCAGCCAGGACACCAGAGGTAACTTCCCTGCTCATCTTCGAAATAGTGCCATCTTTTACGTCCACCTGAGAGGGCAGATGGGGCCTCGGTTTAATGTTTCATCCAAAAGATGGTGCCGTAAACTTAGATTTTTGTGCTTACGTTCTGGAGTGGGACATGAACTCACAACCCTCTGACCTAGAAGCAAGAATGCTACCAAATGGGCCACAGTTAACATTCTAACAGAATAAACATTTCCATTTAAAATGCATTATTTGAGTACAAACATACTGTACAGATATTATTAGATACTGAGAAAAATGCAACTTAAACAGATAGCAATTTATCATTCTTTGTCTTACTTACTGAATTGTGTTCAATATACAAGATTGTATTCATCAATTTATTTGGAAAATGCTATTTAATAAGATCTAACTTTCATTCACCTGCCATTTTCTCTTTTTTTCATTTGTTATAATTTGACAGCAACTGTTAACAGGCAGGCTTTTTCGCAGATAGAATGATAATGAAAACCATGTTTAGTTACACATGTTCCTTTCCAAATCAAATTCATTATTAAAACAGCATTCTTTCCTGTCTGTGCTAAAGTTAATCAAACAAAAAATGTTTCACTTGCCAGCCTCAGTAAAGCACAGTTAAAGATTATTCATGCTCCCAATTTTCATCAGTAAATATTTTTAGTGTTACTATTGCGTGGGTATTAGAGAATGAACAAGCCTGGTGTTTGATTGAAGAGCAGCATTTAAAATGTCTAGAAGATAGCCCATGTCTATGCCCATGGTGGGATAAGGGTGCATTTTTTCAATTGCTCTGCAAAGAACCCGCATGGACTTGATGGGCCAAATGGCCTCCCTCTGTGCCATAATGTCTCTATCAGGGGAATTTTACAGGCCAAGCACAATGTGTTTTGCTGGTGTGCAGGGTGATTTAATTAGACGTGAACTGTACTTTCGGATATCCGATGGCGTTTTTTGATCGGAATTAAATTGACCATGCATTTGCAGTGGTCCGAGGCTCCCTCCACACCCTGGCAGATTGCAGCTTTTCATGCATTTCCATATCATGAACACTTATTACTCTGCACTTAGTTCAGATTAAGGTCCTACCTGCCAGATTAAGTTAACAGCGAACAGTATTTCCGTGCCACCCGGTTCACGTTCGTTTAAACGTGGTGTACACGAATCGGTTTTGTGCAGTTGTGTCTGAGGGCAGTGGTTTCAAGTCTTGAACTCATCGGCACAACGAAGGCCAACATTGGAATGGATGTTTGGCTCCAGGCTCGGCACCAGCAAGGGCGATTCTTCTGAGGTGATGCCGGGGAAGGCATGGGGCGTAGGGGGGGGGGGGGTTTCATAGAGAGCAGGGGAGGGTACTGGGCAGTACACAGGGTGGGGTTATCGGCTGCATGGAGGATCAGGGAGGAAGGACCGCAGGACACAGGGTGGAGTTATCAGGTGCACGGAGGAGCAGGGGGTGGAGGAGGGAAGAGTCCAGGGTGTATATTCCGGTTCAGGGAGGAGTAGGGGAGGGAGAAGGCTGTTATGAGCTCACAGGACAACAGTTTTGCTTGTACTGTGTCTTTATTGAACTGCCTTCTGATGGATGCCTGCAGAGTGACTTGATCATTTATGACGGCATTGCCGTCACTAGTTGCTTATTTTAGTGAACGCTGCTTCTTGTCCTGTGCCCCAATACCACTGTATGTCCTTGGCAGTGTAATGATTCACACTCCGATGACAAATTGGGCAAGAATTTTGCTAAATAGTTGACAAATTCAACAAATCGTTGCATTGCTTTTACATCTGTCAGTCACCATATCACTGCTACTGCTCTCACCTTTTTGGGATCCGAGCTGTCAGTACATGACCCTATGTACTTGACTTTGGGCATCTTTAATTGCAATTTTTTCTTGTTCAGCTTCAGGTTCATCTGGCGAGCTCTGTCTAGCAGTCACACTAGATTTTGATTGTGGTCAGCGATGGCTTCTTCCATTGTGTCTCCGCATCCATAAACAAGCAGATCATCCACTATAATTTCCACTTCGGGAAGATCACTTTCTCATGTTGTCTGTGGTGATACTCCTCTGGAGCAATGGAAATGCCAAACGGCATGCACAACCATCTGTATCTCCCGAACGGCATCCAGAATATAGTTAGTAAGCTATTGCTTTCATCCAGCTTCGCTTGCCAGTAACCATCCTTTGCATCTAGGGTAGTGATGATTTTTGCCTTTGCAAGTTGTGGCAAAATTCCTTCAATGGTTGGCATGGGGTAGTGAGATCTCTTCAGAGCTTTATTTGGTTCCTTTGTGTCGATGCATACTCTCAGCTTTCCAGGTTGTTTCACTACTACCATGCTGCTAATACATTCTGTCCAGGTTGTCACTTACTTGATTACTCCCTTCTTTTCTAGCTCTTCTATCTCGTCTTTCAGGCTGGTCTTGAGGGCAGCTGGAACTTACCTCTGCAGATGCTGAATTGGTCTTACCCTCTCAACTACTTTGAGATGATATTCTCCAGGAAGACTCCTAAACCTGTGAAAACATCATTGTACCCCTCTGGGATCTGTTCCGTGGAACATGTTTGATGTGCTGCGACATGTTGCAAATCTCTTTTTGCACGTTGAGGGTTACCAGTCCAAGCTTTAGACTTGCACCAGATAAGATGAGTGGCTTTTGCTTGCCTATGATCTGGAACTCCAGATCTTAGTTCTTGTCATTGCACTGGGCTCTCAGAGTAATTTGTCCTCTCGGCGCTGGTATGGTACCATCATGTAACCTCAACCTTACTTTCGAGGGCTTCATTTTTGGATCGCCATGTTGAGCCACTTCACACAAGTCTGTGAAGGTCATGATGTTGCTTGACACCGGTGCCTATCTGACACTTTATGTTGACTTGATGTTCTCCTTCTGCAATCATTCCAACAGTCACAAACCATTTATCACCTATCGACCTGACTGAACCAATCTGTTGTATGGTGTATAGTAATTCATCAAAATCTTCAGCTGATATCTCTCCAGTGGTCATCTATACCTACTTGTTGTGCTTCCTACTAGCCAAACGTGTGCAAAATGATTTGGCTTCTTGCAGTGAGAACACTGCTTTCCCCAATCTGGACATGCCTTCTTTTCCTTTGTGTGATGTCCTCCGCAATATTTGCATCCTGCCTTTTGTCCATGATCTTTCTGCCCTTTAGGCTGGGAATGTCTATCAGCATAATACAAGGCCTGGTCTGTTCTGCCATGAGTATGCTCTAGCTGCTGATTTACAATTTCAGCGCTTCTGCACATGTTGATCGCTTTCCTGAGAGTAAGTTTCTTCTCTCTCAGTAGACTTGCTTTCACTGCGGGATCTCTTATGCCTCATACAATCCTGTTTTCAATTAAACCATCTTTTAGTTGTACAAATTCTCAGGATTCAGCAAGCTGTATCAGTGCAGTCACATGTTGTTCAATGGACTCTCTTTCACTTTGGGCCCTAATATTGAACACATACCATTTATAAGTTACGTTCACTTGGGGTTCAAAACATGCCTTCAAGGCTTTGAAAATTGATGCAGTTTGATTTTTCTTTTGTTCTTCGGAGAGATTTAGGGTGGAATACATTTTGTAACAGTCTCTCCCCAACAGTGATAAAAGAGTCGCTACTTGCAGCTGCTCTGGCTTGTTAATTAAATATGTCACAATTTTGTAATTTTGCCATAGTGAGTGCAAAAACTGTCAGTTCTGCTTCATATCACTTTTAATTTCGACCGGTGCCGGGAGAGGAAGATTTGCAGCCATTGTGTCTTTCCCAGTACTTTCAGCGCTACTTTGTTCCTTTTTTGTGGCTTCCTGTGGCTTTTAGCAGCTTTCAGCAACTCTGAACATTCATGTGTTACTCTTTTAGTATCTGTGCTTCTATACAGCTCTTCAACACTCAATCTCAGCTCCACTCTGACATCAGGTTATGACCTCACAGGACAACAGTCTTGCTTGTACAGTGTCTTTATTGAACTGCCTTCTGATGAATGCCTGCAGTGAGTGCCTCATGGTAGAGGTCACATAACTACAGCAAGCCAGGAGGCACATTAGTACAGTATTACATTTCTATCCCAAACATAGGGCAGAGTCCAGGGTGTGTAGTTCAGGCTTGTGTAGGAGGGGAGGGGGGGCAGCATCCAGAGTGTGTAGTTGGGTCTGTGGAGGATGAGGAGGGCAGGGGGGTGGGCAGCATCCAGGGTGTGTAGTGACTGCTTTTAATGATGTGTGGTTGCAGGGGATGATGGGTTAATGTGTTCTTGTCAGTAACTAACGGGCATGAGGGACCTAAAAGGAGGGAGGATAGCTGTCTATGTCAGAGTCCTCTGTGTCCACATCAGGTTACTGGCTGGCAGAAGGTATGATCACAGTCATGGGGCAATTGCATAGAGTAGGGGGAAGGTCGAGACTTAGGATTGGGTATTCAAGGTCATCATAGGGAGGGGATTGGGAATATGTAACTATATCTAGGTGAATTGTCGGAGAGTCAAGGGTGAGAGTTGGCAGTTGGATGGTGACAGGAGTAGGGACAGGGGGAAGGGATGGCATGTATTAATTGATGATCAGGTGCACGGTAATGGGGGAAGGTTGAATGTTAAGGGTGGGTCATGGGTGATGGGTGCAGGCTGGAAGATGGTTGGAAGGTGTGCAAAGTTGCCTGGTATCACAGACGCAACATTTTCTCGAAGGATAATGCAAACCACATGTCCACTCAAGGATTGGGAGGAGACCAATGACGGGTGGGATTTCCTGCTGCAAGCAAATGTAAGGCACATAACAGCGATCTGCTCATGACTTCCATGGTTCTGCTGATGCACCACAGAAGGCTGTTTTGGAACGCTCTGCTCATTTCAATATTTAGAAAGCTTCAAAGAAATGTGCCTCATATACCCAATTTTTCTCTTAACATGGGAAGAAGAGCAGAGGGAGCAACTGAAGAGGGATCTTTTTCATAAACAGATGATGCGTGAATGCCAGCAGCAGGTAGGACAAGAAGGTGAGGCTGCCGAGAGTGTTTCCATCCATAATTGAAAGCTTGCACTCGGCAAGATGATCTCACTTTCAGACGTCAGAGAGGCAATGCTAGAGATACCCAAGGATGGCGTGGTAAATGTTCACTTTCATTTGTAGGATCTTACAGCCGGACCTGCAACTGCATATGTTTGGTGGGAGTTCCATGCCAGTTGCCCTCAAGGTTACTGCTGCACTCAATTTCCTTGTTAGCGCTGACTTCCAAGGATCAGTGGGAGATATATGTGGCATCTCACAGTCTGTGATCCATAGGTGCATCAAAGAGGTGACCAATGCCCTGTTCCTTGTGCCAATGATTTCATCTACTTCCCTGTAGACGAGGACAGCCAGGCAGCAAGGTCTGCACCCTTTGGCTCCATTGCTAGTTTCCCGACAGTTCAAGGGGAGATCAATTGCACTTAGAGCTCCGTGGCAACAGACTGCAGAATTTGGCATTGGCAAAGGCTTCCACTGTTTGAACCTACAACTGGTTTGCGACCACAGGAGAAGAATTGTACAGGTTTGTGCACAATTCCCAGGGTGGTGTCACGACTCATACATTTTGCATAATTCATAGCTGCAACAAGTTTTTGAAGGAACAGCAGAATTTGACTGCTGCATCCTGGGTGACAAGGGCTACCACCTTTGGACATGGCTAATGACATCAGTGTGGCATTCTCAAAGCGCAACTGAAGATCAATGCAATGCTTTCACTCGTCCATCAAAGGCATCATCGAGCAGACCATTGCCACGTTGAAAATGCAATTCTGCTGTCTTGAACTGTTTGGAGGGGCTCTTGAGTACGAACCACAGAGGGTGTATTGATTAATTGCTCTCTACTGTGCACTGCACAATCTAGTAATTAGGCGTGGTCACAATTTGCATGCAGCATAACAGGAGGCACAGCAGTCATCCTTAGATGAGGATGACTATGCAAAGTGTGAGGAGGAGGACAACAATGCAAATGATGCTGTTACGGATATAAGGGCCATGGAGAGATGCGCAAAGGACATTAGAGAGAGCCTCATATTTTAATGTTACAGCTAACATTAAGTCACTTGATGAAGTCTATTTGGATGGAAGGAAAACAATCTACATATGTTAATGTACGCCTTTGTTTTGATTCAATGCTGCAATGTAAAAGAGGGGCTCTTATGACTGCCTCAAGTTAATCTGCATTGGAGATGTGTCTAACAGCCTGTCTGCTATCATCTTTAGTGTTTCCATGGAAATGGTGTCCTGCATTAAGGCTGAGACCCTCACACAGAGGATGATGCAACTTTGCTGCACTTTGATGTGAGGCATATTTAGTCATTTATGGGCAACAAGGGATCCACAACATGCAACTAACGTAAGGAAGTGACCACAGAACTGAAAGTGGAAGGCATTTTGGTAAAGAATCAGGCAACAAATGTTGATTCGAAAAATAGCCATCATTGCAGACTGAAGGCTGCAATGTCAAGGATTACATCACACTGGATGCTTTCACAAATCCTTTGCAAGCATCAATGGGTGCCCGACGTAGGCCTGCAAAAAAAACACCTTCTCATCTGGAATTAATGGAATGATTTAGGATAGTTTATCAAAACTTAAAGCAAATAGATACATTTGTAACATTCCTTGCGTTATGTATAAACATCACCCGTGCCACCTTAGTGCACCTAATTGTTTCCTTTTTCTTTTCCTACTGCTACGTCGAGGTGCAACCCTGACAGCAGCAGCTGAGGTGGAAGCAGTCTGCTCAGTGCACTGCCCTGTTGCTCTGGATGACCGTGGCCTATGTCCTCTGGAGGAATGGGGCCTCAATGGCTCCATCCTACTGGAGGTCTGCAGCATGAATGCTCGAGCATCCCCTTGTGCTCGTCTGCTGGAGGTAATGGGGTCAATGTCAGGGGAAGGAGGAGATGTCACTTAGCCTGGAGGTAGGCCCTGGGGCAGCTGGCACGCATTCTTCCTCCATTTTGTGCACGATGGCACCTGCCTGTCTCCCTGAGGGGAAGAGCAGCCGGATTGAGGTCCAGGTTCCTCGTCTCGCTCTCACTTAAACTCTGCTGCATCAAGCCCATGGATAAAGCAATGGAGTGCAGGTCAGAACGCATATGGCTCGAGTGCTCAACCAGAGTCTGCCACAGGGCTCGCCAAACTATCGACTGACAAAGCCATATGCTCATACGCCTGGGACATGGCTTGCATGGATTCCTCCATGGCACGTGCAAAGCCACACATGACCTCTGGCATCTCCGACATATGTTCCTCATGGGTTTGCTTCATGTCCAGCAGACTTCTGTTAGCAACAAACACAGAGTTATCATCAGCATGGGGCTGAGCAGGGGCCTGGTCCCAGCACTCCTCCGATTGTCAGGGGACCCAGTTGGCGCATGCTCCCTCAACTGCAGGGACGTGTCTTGTGTCATGCCTACCAGATTGTGACCTTGCTTCAAATCTTGAACTGCCAATGGACCGTGCGGATGTAATTGCGCTGGTGGAAGTGAAAGAAGCGACAGGTGTCTTCCTCCCCAGAGGTGGATTTGCGGGCCCTCACGGCGTTCCGTCGATTGACTGCGGGCACCTGCAGTGGAGACACAATCAGAGGAACATTCAGCATCAGTTCTAAATAACGGTGACATTTCCACTCACGTTCCTTTTGTATTCACATATGGCTGCCAGATACAGTGGATATTTCATCCTTATTTCTTGAGGATCCTATCTCAACATCGGCAACAGATCTCGATCCCTCCTCTCTCGCTATCTAAGCTGCCTCATCCTCAGCTGCACGCAGGGCTCTAATATCAGGAACACCTCCACCTGTCTTTCCCCAATCCTGTTGGTTATGGGTGCATTTATCCTGCAGGAGACAATGCAGGTTTAATGACATTTCAAAAGATGCATCACACCCATTGTGAACATGCATCAATATTACTCATTTTCTGTAGTGATTTTCACACGATGCATCCAAAGACAAGTAAAAGCCAGGATTCTGCAAAATCATTTAGTGTCTATCATCAAGGCTGTCAAGCATTCTGATGCATGCCTTCTCTGCCCCACTGTCAAACACACCTGGAACCAAGGTGACAGAATTAATAGCAGCATTGGAAAAAGCTCTTCCCCTCACCGATCTGAGTAGGTCATTTATAGATTTTCGACACTGTACCCATGTGCGTCGTGTTGCCCCACGCTTCGACAGCTCCTCCGCCACCTCCTCCAGGCTGCCTTGGTCAGGCGGGAGAATCTTCTGATGCTATCAGCAGGGAAGAGGACTTTCCGCCTTTCCCTGTCGGCCTGGAGGAGAACCTGCAGGGAGGCATCACTGAACCGTGGGATGGATGCTGCCTGGTGCCTGACATAATGTGGGTTATGAAGCCCAAAGAGAATTAAGGGTTGGGGGAGGGGGGCAGTATGGTGCAGGGGGGAAAACTGAAAATTTAAGGAAAAACAAGTTCAAAAGCTTAAGGCTTTTCTGTGGCTGCAATCAACAGATAGTTGCAAAGGCTGCTGATCCTTGAGGCTTGCAGCACAGAGATTTCTAGATGTGTGGCTCATGGTGCTTCTGAGAGTAACGGCGGGCCCCACCAATGCAAGTCCATCCCTGCCGCATGAGTGCACATGTCTCCCATGCCCATCGCCGCACCTTTAATTTGCATGTAAAATTGCGTGCGAAACAGGAAAAAGGACAGAGACAGAAATGCCGCCAACTTCCAGTTCCGCCGTAGGAAATGCTGCACTACTCGTAAAATTCCGGCCTATGACCCTATGTTTGGGAAACCTAAGAGGGCAAAGGCGTCAAAATATTGACTAAATCTGTGGGACAATGGAAGATTAGTAAACATAACAAATAGAAGATTAATAATATGCTTATCCATGTAGTAATTCACTAAAAGGGTTTTTTGCCACTGGTGGTATGATTGTAACATTATAACTATCATATAAATTACAGATATCAGTATATAACAAGTGCATTCTTATAGCACCTTTACAACAGTAAAATGTCCCAAGACACTTCAAAGGAGTATAATCAGACAAAAGTTGACGCGCCAAAGAAGGAGTGCGAGTGGGTGACTAAAAGCTTGGGAAATGAGGTAGGTTTTAAGAAGCATCTTAGAGAGTGGCTGTGAGGTTGAGAGAGGGAACTCCATAACTTACACGGCTGAAGACATGGCAGCCAATGGTGGGGCAAAGGAAGTGGAAGATACATATCTTTTAAAGAGCGAATGATGCAGTAGGTTAGCACACTGTTGTTTCACCTCTTACACATGGATTTTATTGACAAAACATAATGTTTCTCTCAGTACCAGATATAAGTGTATTGTGTGAAATGCATGTAGGTGGTTTCGAGTGGGGATGGACCCATTTTCACCCTTAGACCATAGGAGTGATTGGTGTGGAAAGTATAAATGTTAAATGTAGCAGAGTGGTGCAGTGGAAATGTGCTGGGTTCATAATCCAGAGGTCGATGGATCAAAAGCATCCTCTGTTATTTGCATTCCCACTGCATTTAGCCAAATCAGAATTGTTGCTGCACAGTAATTTTATTTCGCCTATCGTCATGCCATGCTTGATCTGGGAGTGCTGAATATTGGTACTCACTGATTAAAAAGGGTAGAAAATAGAGGGCCTAAATATCTGATCCCAGTGTGAGTGCTGTATTCCATCAACTTGGAACATCTGCCCCGGACCCAGATAGAAAGTCTAGGGCTCGAAGGAGATTCCCTACTTTAAATAACCCTAGAAAATGTCTCTCTGCTATCGGTCCATCTCTGCAGCCTGCCAAATTGCGTGGTATGGATGGGCAATGCAGAAGAGCCTGGTTGCTTGTTCTCATCTAAGATTTTTACATAGCATATTTGACCCCTTTGCAAGGGGAGAGGGCAATATTTACACTGTGCCATTTTCCTTGCGTGTCTAGGATGGGACTGTCAGGTCACTTCCACTGGCCAGCACACCATCTTCCATCCAGCAAATCCCAGGCAGAAGCCAAGGCCCTCTGATTGTCCAGCAGCTCTTGGAGGCTGGATCCCCATCCTTAAAGGGACGGGGAACCCAGCGCCGGGCACCTAAAAGCCCGAGAAGTGATGAATCGCAACGGGGGGTGGGGGGGCTCTGAAAGACCGAGGCAGTGTTCACCTCAGCTTTCGACTTGGCGCAGGAGCCATGCCGGCAGACTAAATTTAGCCCATTGTTTGTCCAGACCAGTGTCGCGCAAATTCATATCAATTAATGAGCATAAAAATAATCAAAAGTAAAGTAAAAGTAAAACATATATTTTAACTAAGTACCTCTTCACATTTCCATTCCTGTTACTCACTTTTATGCAATCTGATATATTTGAAGATTTCTTCAATTTTAGTGTAGGCTAGCAATAGACGCCTACTCCTTTGAAAGGCAAAATGCAATTTCCAGTTGGAAAATAAAACAAAACTCAAAACTCTCTGTAAATACTGCTGACTTTCCTTCCTCCTCATCATTTGAACATACCCTAGAAACTGAGATACAACTAATTTACAGATTTGTTACATGCAATCTGCTCATCATTCAAAGTCACTTAATTTTGAATTGTCTGATAATTGATTTTTTTTCCACATTTTGCTGTGTTACTTCTCAATTCAAAATATTGAGAATTTGATTTTGGAGCACAAAAAATGACTGAATTATCAACAAGTGACTGAACTTTAATAAGATTCTTAACTGAATGGAGATGTCAGGAAGGCTGGCAGAAGATTATAGCTGTCACTAATTAAAACAAACAACCATTAATATTAAAAAATACTCAAGTCTTTTCGTAAGGAAAACTTTTCTCATTCCACTTTTTCTGCTGGACATGGCCTGGGACTAGATGGATTTCAGACAAAGCTGCCAGTTCAAATGCCATTTGTGATCTCCCCTTGAATTATCTACTCCTTAAATAATGAAAATCAGATGTGTCACCACCTCTTCATTAGGGGTACTTCAAAGATGTGGGGAGATATAATGATCTTAATCACCAAATGGATGCTGATCCTTGACAATAAGACAAGTGTTATTGGGTTGAAAGAAAGCAACATTGAAAAGAGTAAAATTGAAATTATCTTGAATGTTGGAAAAAATCAGGGTCTTTAACTATAAGGAGACATGGTCTGTGAGTTTAAAACATCTCAACGTGTATCCTTGCACGAAGCCTTGTAACCTAGAGAAATATATTTGAGCGAGAGGAAATCATCATGATTCAGAAAGATAATGTCATTATTAGTCAGAGCCACTGGTCCCGAGGAAGAAAAATCCCAGGTTCACTGACATTTTTCATTTCCCCAACTTAGCTTTGTATTTATTTGAAAAATAATATCGCTTCCTGATGCTTGTAATTTTATTTGAAAGAATATACCTCTTTCAAGGTAGGCTTTGTTACTGATGAAATTAAAATGAGTAAAATATTACCCATCGCCAAAGCAAAGAAGCCAAATATTTTTATATGTCTGTGACATTAGATCACCCTTTTATAAACATAAACATGCACATTTATCACTGGTAGCTGCAGATCCGTTTTAAGCTATAGTGGAGCACCTGTTGCAGAATGTCATTGGATGAGATGCTGATTAACTAGTAAGTGAGATTGTAGACAGATGGGGATTTCTGTTTTTGACCTTGTTCATTCAAACAGTGAAACATTACAATACATCCAGAGACTAAGAAGGCATCAGAAGACCTCATGAAAGTTCCATTCTTGTTGAATGGAGGGATTAGGGCTGGTTCAGCACCCTTTGAGTGATGAAATGTATTTTGTGTTGTTGTTTTGTTTGTAGAGTGAAAGAGTTGTGCTCCTGACAAATCAAAGTGTATTTCTTTGCAATTCTGTGATTAAGTTGTGACATTTGCATATATTTTTAACACATCTTTTGAAACTAAATAACATTTCTCCATTTACCTTTGCATATACATCTTATTTTGACTGAAAAATTCTAGAACTGGTTATCAGAAGTGTCCTAGGTTTCCATCTTTCTGCTTTTCACTCAGCTCTCCACAACTTCTCTAGGTGAGACACACACTGTGACAGAGTGTGATTATCAACCTCCTTCCTACCACTGTGAGACACCATATTGATATGCTAATGTGCAGTAGACCTTATTGGCATGCTTCTTGTTTTCATTCCCGCCTCCTGCCCACCCCAGCGCCCCGCCATGTCAATTCTCCTGCAGGTGGTAATCTGTGCTGATTTCCAGTGTTGATGCTTGGCATTGATGCTAAACGTGAAGCGCAAATGTACCTCAAATGAATCTTCTTGGGTGCTTTCCCAGTTTCTTGGCACCATTGCGTCTCAGCTTTATTTGGTAAAGTTAGAGCTGGCTAAAGGGCTGTCAATGGACAAGCTGTTGTGATGAAATTTAATTAGAAACCTGTCGCAGTTCTCTGGAAAAACTGGTGCAACTCTATTAATTTATGAAAAAAAGCACTATGTAGGCTATGATTTTCTGGATATTCCGAGGGTATATTTTCACCCCATTGTCCACCAAAGCATTGGTATAAAAGCCTTGGAAAACCTGGAAATACATTGTAAATGCTATTCATACTCTTTTTCTGGAGTTTCTGTGACTCTTCAGCCAAAACCATGGCAAACAAGTGGGGAAAATCCTTGTGGAAATTCACCCGTAGATTCAACAATTTTATTATTTCTCTTAGTATTTGTCTCTGCTGTAAACAAATGTATAGCCTCTGTTGCAAATCGAGTGACCTATTATAATGGTGACATCTCACATAAATAAATGTGGAGTGAATTTAGGGAAAAAGTAATATAAAAACAACATACTACAGTTGTTGGAATTCTGAAAGAAAAACAGAAAATGATGGAAGAGGCTGAGCAGGTTTGGCTGCATGTGTGGAGGGAGAAACTGAGTTAATGGGCGAGATTTTACCAACCCTCAGGTGGCAGGCGAGGAGGCAAGGGGACTGGTAAAATGCCAGGGAGCCACTTTGTGAGCACGCCCCGCTGCAGACCCACCGCTGGGCCATTTTCCCAGTGGTAAGAACTGCAGCGGGTAGGTGAGCGGCAAATTTAAATAATTAATCGACCAAGTGACAGCCATTTTTCTGGGCTGCCAGCAATTTGCCGATGGTGGAGCGCTTCACCCCGCACCCCCCCCCCCCAGCCTGTGTGGGGAATCCACCAGCTGCATGGAGGCAGCCTTCTAGGAGGTTCCAGGTAGGAACATTGCATCCAGAGCCTCTGTGGCCTAAGAAGGAGCTCCTGACAGCAATAGCCAACGCCATAGCACTAATGTCGCCACTGGAGGGGTTTCCCCTCCAATTGCTACGGCCTGCCTACCTGGCCCTGACATAGGAACAAATTCCTCTCATTGGCGCTGCTGAGGCTGCAAAGCTGCCAGCTCTCTGACTGGTTCAAAGACGTGGAGAGCCAGCCTACAATCCTTAATTGGACAGTGGACCTGGCGGTGGCCTCTTTCTTGGCCACTTCCAGGAAGATTGATGCCATGAGGGCTCGGGACCTGAAATATGGTGCTGACATCCTGACTCCCCCTGTGCCGGGAAGATCCCAGCCAATGTTTCAGGTAGGCAACCTTTCATCAAAACTGAAAGATCAGTTAGGAAAAAGAAAGTATCTGGTGATCTAGAGTCGTGAGGCAAACTTCCAGTGATCTGCAAACAATTAAGGGCTGAATTTTCAGGGCCCTTCGAAGTTGAGAACCTAGGTTGCGGGGGGGGGGGGGGGGGGAGGTGCCCAAAAATACTGGCGCCAGGCAGCATGTCAATTTCAAGGTGCCGATCCCAGCCCCATCAGGATGGGGACAGGGCAGGATCGGAATCCTGCTCTTCTCCCAATTGAGGCCAATTAAGACTGCTGAAAAGTTTGTTAAGAGCTTTTCAGGGCTTGAAGTTCAAATTTTTAAATGGGTGGATAGGTTACCCACACCTTCAGAAACAGATCATCAAGGGAGGTGGATACAGAGTAGGGAGCCAGTCATAGCTGTCCCAGGGCATCAACCCAGTCCCAAAGAGGGTAAAAGGGGACTCACGTCTTGGTAAGGGGGTACCCTTGGTGCTGCACAGGTGGTAGGAAGAATGGGCGCTCAGCAACCGGGCATTGATTGGGGTGGGGCCCCCTAGACATTGAGGGGTTAATAGAGTAGTGGGGAAAAGCTGACAAGGACAATTGGCTGGCCACTTGCCCAGGAGGAAGGCTCCAGCTGGCAATAGGGGAACGACTGTCTGATTTTGGGCCTAGTGGCGATGAGGGGATACAGTCTCTGCAGTAAGGGCAGAACCTCGGGCATCAGGAGGATACAGGAGAGGAAAGTGGTGCAGGAAGGCAACAGAGGCCAAACCCTCAACACTGAATCTACCGCTGAAGTCGGAGCCACCTGGTGATGACTGAGAACCAGTGTTGCAGGAGATTGTGACTTTTTTTTAATTTCCAAAATATACTTTATCCATAAAAATCTGTAAAAATTACATTCCCAAACAGTTAAAAACAGCATCAGGTCAAAAAATACAAACAGTGCAAAGGTGATCAGTTTCCTTCTGTACAATCATGAGTTGCCTCACAACCCTTCCATTTCATTGTCATGCCATATACATTTTTACATTTACAGCACACAAAATTTCCCCGATACAGTTCGAGGGGTTTCTCATGGATCCAGTCCCTCAGTTCAGCTTGGTGGGGGGACCTTACACTGTGGTCTTTCCCCATTGAGCCTTTGCTGCGGCTGCCCCAAGCTTTAGTGCGTCCCTCAGCACGTAGTCCTGGACCTTGGAATGTGCCAGTCTGCAACATTCGGTGGTGGACAACTCTTTGCGCTGGAAGACCAGCAAGTTTCGGGCAGACCAAAGGGCGTCTTTCACCGAATTGATAGTCCTCCAGCAGCAGTTGATGTTTGTCTCGGTGTGTGTCCCTGGGAACAGCCCGTAGAGCACAGACTCCTGTGCTACAGAGCTGCTTGGGATGAACCTCGACAAAAACCACTCCATCTCTTTCCACACCTGCTTTTCAAAGACACATTCCAGGAGTAGGTGGGCAACCGTCTCTTCCCTACCACAGCCACCGCGGGGGCATTGTGCGGAGGGGGCGAGACTTCGGGCGTGCATGAAGGATCTGACGGGGAGGGCCCTTCTCACCACCAGCCAAGCTACATCTTGGTGCTTGTTTGAAAGTTCTGGCAATGAGGCATTCCGCCAAATGACTTTGACGGTCTGCTCGGGGAACCATCCGACAGGATCCACCGTCTTCTTTTCCCGTAGGGCCTTGAGGACATTACGTGCAGACCACTGCCTGATGGATCGGTGGTCAAAGGTGTTTTCCCGCAGAAACTGCTCCACGAAGGATAGGTGGTATGGCACAGTCCAACCGCATGGAGCATTCCGCGGCAATGTGACCAGGCCCATCCTTCGCAACACCAGGGACAGATAGAACCTCAGCACGTAGTGACACTTGGAGTTGTGACGCTCCAGGCAGATGGTGACAGACATTTGTACCCTTGTCACTGAAGACCTCATACCTTGCAGCACTGGTCACAAAGCCCTGTCATCAAAGTCATGGTGACCTTGAACTTATTCACTTCTGGCTCCATCCAAAGATGATCTGCAGACCTTAGTGGCATCTCAAAAACAGCTGCACACCACTGCATCTTGCTGGTCACTGATGCCCTCTTTGCCAGAGCTGGATAACGCATTCATTTAATGGCAGACATGGCCTCACAGGGAGAGAGAGATGGAGGGTTTTGCCTCCATCGCTGGATTCCCCCAGGTGCAAGACATCATCAATTGCACCCATGAAGCCATCAAGGCACCCAACAATCAGCCAGTGAGATCCATCAACAGAAAGTGCTTCCACTCCCTCAAATCCCTACTCATCTTTGACCACAACAAGAGCTTTCTCTATATAAAACCAAAAAAATGCTGGAAGTACTCAGCAGGTCTGGCAGCATCTGTGGAGATAGAAGCAGTGTTAACGTTTCAGGTCAGTGACCTTTCATCAGAACTGGCAAAGGTTAGAAATGTAATAAGTTTTAAGCAAATAAAGTGGGGGTGGGGCAAGAGATAACAAAATTGAAGGTGCTGATAGGAGGGTGGGTCACAGAGAATAACTGACAAGAAGGTCATGGAGCAAAGGGTGTGTTAATGGTATGCTGAAAGACAAAGTATTAGTGCAGAGAGGGTGTTATTTGACAGAAAAATGAACAGCCCTGGCCCAAAGCACAAACATGAAAAAAACAGTGGGCAAGCACATGGTAAAAAAATAAATCATGAAACAAACTAAAAGTAAAAGGGGGGCCTGTCGTGCTCTGAAATTATTGAACTCAATATTCAGTCTGGTAGGCTGTAGCGTGCCTAATCGGTAAATGAGATGCTGTTCCTCGAGCTTGTGTTGCCCTGCTCTCATACCCACATATCTGTCCTGGGCTTGCTGCAGTGAACATTAATGCAAGCTTGAGGAACAGCATCCCATTTACCGATTAGGCAGGCTACAGCCTACTGGATTGAACATTGAGTTCAATAATTTCAGAGCATGGTGGGTCCCCTTTTTTATTTGTCGTATTTTTTTTTATTTTTAGTTTACTTCAGTTTGTTCCATTATTCATTTTTTTTAAACATGTGCTTGCCCACTGTTTTTTTCATGTTTGTGCTTTGGGCCAGGGCTGTTCATTTTTCTGTCAATTAACACCCTCTCTGCACTAACACTTTGTCTTTCAGCACACCATTAACATACCCTTTGCCTTTGCTTGGTCTTGTCAGTTATTCTCTTTGACCCTCTGTCCAATCAACACCTTCCCTTTTGTTATCTCTTGCCCCACCCCCGCTTTATTTGCTTAAAACCTATTACATTTCTAACCTTTGCCAGTTCTGATGAAGGGTTAGTGACCTGAAACGTTAACTCTCTTTCTCTCTCCACAGATGCTGCCAGACCTGCTGAGTATTTCCAGCAATTTTTTTTGTTTTCATTTCAGATTTCCAGCATCTGCAGTATTTTGCTTTTATTATAAGAGCTTTCTCCATGTATGCACTCGCTTTCATGGCAGCTAACATGACCCCTTCATCCTCCACCAGGCTGTCTCAGATCTTCACTCCAACCCCCAAGTTAAAAAGCATGTGGATAGATCCAAGGGAAATCCCTTGAAGAGATGGCTACTGACTCGTCTGCAGGAGCCCCAGACAGTGGCATGGTGGTGATACCACTGCCACTTGCTCACTAGGATGACCATTGAGCAGGCCATCGGGCTTCTAAAGATGCGATTCCGGTGCCTGGATCGGTCGGGTGGTATCCTCCAGAACCCTCCTGCAAGGGTCTTGATCATTGTGGTGGTCTGCTACACTGTCTATTACATGGCTCTCCAGAGGTGCACACCTTCAGGACAATGAGTCCTGGGAAAGAGACAGTTCATTGGGGGAGCAGCAGGAGGTAAGAGAGGAGGAGGCAAAGGGAGATGACACTGAACAGAGAGGTTTCTCTGCTGCATGATGAGGTGGCCATTTCCTGCCAGCATTCGGGAAGAGGACCTCTCTCCTCTCCCTCACGGCCTCCAGCATTAAATGTAGGTTGGCATCGATGAAGCAAGGGGCTTCCCTGCCCTGGGTGCCAGGTCTCTGGCTGTCCTGTGATATCTCACTTCCCTATGGTGCAGTGGAAGGCTTTGGCACAAACCACAGATCTCTCCCTCAGGAAAATCAGCAGCCTCAGTGATGGCTGCCTTGATAGTCTCAATGAGTTATACAGTTTATCTGACCCACCTCCGTTTCCGCTCTAAGTGGATAGGAAATACCAGTTAAGGGCTTCCTCCCTTGAAAAATCTGAACTTTAATCAATTGCCACCGGAGGTGGGTTTCTGACCCAGAACAAACATGGCTCCTGTTTCCTGCTTCCGTGGCGCAAATTCAGCCCCAAGTGTCTGACCTTTGGTGGTCTCTGGGAGAGACGTGACATCTTTTTGATCTAGTGTGGTTCAGTTTGGAATTAGCACAGTTTTGGACTTTGTAAACATCTGGGTCTGGTGTTTCCATTCCATTGTGCTGTGGAAGTATCATGAACTGCGAAGAGGATAGTCATAACCTTCAAGAGGACGTAGACGGGCTGGTTGAATGGGCGGACCAGTAGCTGATGAAATTTAATGCAGAAAAGTGTGAAGTGATTCATTTGGGTAGGAAGAGCAAGCAGAAGCAATATAAAAACTAAAAGGTATAATTTTAAAGTGGGTGCAGGAGCAGAGTGACCCGAGGGTATATGTGCATGATTTATTGAAGATTGAAGGGCAGATTGAGAAAGCAGTTAATAAAGCAGACGGGATCCTGGGCTTTATAAATAGGGGCATAGAGTACAAGAACACGGAAGTTACGATAAACCCATATAAAACATTGTTTTGGTCTCAACTGCAGTATTGGGTTGGATTTAATGGGCCCCCAGAGATGGGCTCGGAGGCAGGGTGGGGGGTGTGCGCAGTGCCCATTGCCATCCTGTTGCACTGCAATTAAGTCGGGGGTGGAAAAGGCTGACAATGGCCTTCCTGCCCAGAGAGAATTGAGGCCCTTAAGAGGCTTATTAGCCACTTAAGAGCCTCTTCCCGCAGCTGCTGGAATTAAGCCAGCGGTGTGACGGCCTCTGCCATGCAGTGAGGTCATCCAGTAAAACGAGGCGAGCTCCCTGTGGGCCTGGGACCAAGGAGGGACTTCAACAGAAAACAACCCACCTCCCTGAACAACCCCTCAACTTCACGCATCTCCCACCCTCCCTCCTGCCATTGCTGAGGCCTGCCAAACTAGCCCCAGCAACCCTGCTTCACTTACCTGAGGTCCTGGTCCCCGGTGCTGGGCCTGTTTGCAAGGCCTCCTGTAGTACCGGCAGTGGCCAAAGCTCCCAGTGGCGTTGCTGATACTACTGAGTTGCTGGCCCTCTGATTGGCCAGTAGCTCTTCGAGGCAGGATCCCCATCTTTAGTGGGATGGGGATCCTGGCTCCAGGCACTTAATTGTCCAAGCACTGTTAAATAGAACCAGGCGGACTCCAAACGGCCGAGGCGCGACTCCCACTGCCTTTTCAGCCCTGCTCAATTAAATCCAGCCGATAGTGTGCAGTTCTGGGCACCATAATTTAGGAAGGATGTGAAGGCATTAAGGAAGTTGCAGAAAAGATTGACGAGAATCTTTTGAACTATAGCATGAAATAAATGGAACATTGTAAACAGAAAAAAACTTAACATTTGAACCAGAGTTATTTTGAAGTTGCATATTGTTTATGTTATCATACTGAGGTATGATTGAATAATTAATTGCACTTGTTGAACTATTTTCCAGTGTGCACTGGAGCAGATTTGCTTGGGAGAAATCAGTTATAAATTTGGATTAACTTGCACCGTGCTTCAATGACTGAGGCAGAGATAAAACCTCCTGCAGAGCATTTTGGCATTGACTTAATTATAAATGTAATTGTTGTACACAGGCTTATTGCAATATTTTATCATTTGAACAATGCCAGTATAATTTATTTACATGGAAAATGTGCTTTCTTTCAATGTACCATTTCAATATATTTTAAAATATCACACCTTGAGTTGTTGCTGGGGTAGCCTCACTGCAAACAGGCCCAGCACCGGGGACCAGGACCTCAGATAAGTGAAGCAGGGTTGCTGGGGCCAGCATTCCACTGATCTTGATTGCAGTTCCAGCAGGAGATTGGGAGCGCCTGTGGAATTTTGGACGATTCTCTTCCCATCAGTAATCATAGACTAATAATATACTGCTATTATTTAACAGAATATATATGGATGGGACAGAAGTTTAACTTCTTCATTCTAGAATTCTGATCAGTCCAATTCGGAAGTATTTCTTCTATCATTTAAATTTTTTCCCTCCTTTAGATTTTTACATCACTCACAAGTGATGAGAGGGTGATCATTTCTGTACCTACCCAAAGCCACACTTATAGGTTGATCTGCAAGATTAACACAGGTTGATTTATTTACTATCTTCACCAACTCTCCCCCCCTCACCAACCCCTTCCCCCCCCCCCCCCCCCCCCACCACGCACACATCACCCTCCCCATGTCTCATCTCCATTTGGAGATATCCGCAAGAAGACAACCAAATGGCGAGAGGTGATTCACTAGATGGGGAATTACAGGTTGCAAGCTATGCTTGATTGCACAGGGTTCTCTTTGTTTTCCTCCCTAATCATTGCACTAACCACAACAAAAACAAAACAACTGTCCCTTTATCAGTCTGTGCATGTTTCCATCTCATCCCCTATCACTTAGTATAATATGACAACTGTCTTGCCCACCAACTGTTGCCTTTATAATATTGCCCATTGGGGGACACATTTCTGTAGGGTTGTGAGCAGTACCTTCTCCCCAGGTGATGTACTCGGCTGATGTTTCTCACTCTAGAAAATCTAGTCGATTGGCAAAGAACGGATTAAATATATTCATAAGGTCAGTTGAGTTGAGTCTTATCTATAATAACAAATAGAGCTTGGCTTCTTTCCAAAGTCAGCTGGAACTGCCTAATTTATATGTTCTGAATTGGCATCTGTGAAAGCCAGACCCATCCCTGAGGTACATTTCATGTTGTGATGATTTGGATGCACTGGAAGGATAAGCTGCCAGCAGGCATTTGATATGTACCTTTTTTCTTTCTCCCACCTGTTGTATTTAGTCAAGCATTCCTCTTCCTCTTTGTTCTCCAGTCCCTCCCTAAATCAATTCCCCTGTACTATTCACAATCTGACCCCTAACATACTGACTACTGAAACTTCTGGCAGTGGAACAAAAACACTTATTATAAAAGCAGATGGCTGAGGGTTCAGTGTGCACATAACATCTAACATTCGTGCTGCAGAGATATGGATGTGCAAAAGTGTTTTGATTTCAAATAAATTCTGCAAGTGCATGGTCTTTGTACTTAGTGGTGATGGATGTTAAAATGGAAGAAGTAGATATTGATCTATCCACGTGTCACTATGGATCCCTCTGTCTGCCCAGGTGTTTGGTTTCCAAGAATTTCTATTGCAGCAATCTTTTTGTGCAGCTTCCCTTTAAATGGCAGCCTGCCTTTAGGAGGAGCAGGCTGCCTGTACCATGTGATCATCAAACAACGCTGCTGGACCCTCCTGCTGTGCACAATCCAGTGCCATAATCATCAGGTGAGGTGGGTACACAAACCTTCCGTGTTTCCCAGCTCGATCTGAATAGGCTTGGGCACATCGTGAATTGCAATCCGGAAACTTGGGCCAAACAAATTTCTAACTCCCCCCACCCAGTCTTACCTTATGGACTAGTCCTTTGACACGAGGGATCAGTTTTGTGACTGTTCTTTGAGTTCCCTCCTCTTCTTGGATGTCTCCTTTTCACTCAGGCATAGCATTCAAATTGTGGTCTGATTAAGGCAAAACAATTTGAGTATAACTTTTTCTGACTTGTGCTCTGTTGGTTTGGCTGCACAGTTCAGCTTTTTGTTTAAAAGCAAAATACTGCGGATGCTGGAAATCTGAAATAAAAACAAGAAATGCTGGAAACACTCAGCAGGTCTGGCAGGATCTGTGGAGAGAGAAGCAGAGTTAACATTTCAGGTCAGTGACCCTTCTTCAGAACTGGCAAATATTAGAAATGTAAAAGGTTATAAGCAAGTAAAGTGGGGGTGGGGCAAGAGATAACAAAGGAGGTGTAGATAGGACAAAGTCACAGAATAGCTGACCAGAAGGTCAGGGGGCAAAGATATGTTAATGGTGTGTTGAAAGACAAAGCATTAGTGCAGCAAGGGTGTTAATGGGCTGAAAATTGAACAGCCGCAAGTCCAAACGTGAAAAAAACAGTGGGTAAGCAAACTGAACAAACTAAGATGAAATAAAATAAAATAAACGCAAAAAATATATATTTAAAAAAAAGAAAAAGAAAAAAAAACAAAAAGAAAAGTAAAATGGGGGGCCCGTCATGCTCTGAAATTATTGAACTCAATGTTCAGTCCGGCAGGCTGTAGTGTGCCTAATCACTAAAAGAGATGCTGTTTCTCGAGCTTGCGTTGATGTCCACTGGAACACTGCAGCAATCCCAAGACAGAGAAAGAAGCAAAGTTGATAAAGTTTTCCAGTTCAGGGCGGGAGCAGGAAACGACACCGATACAGTCATCGATGTACCGGAAAAAGAGTTGGGGGAGGGGGCCTGAGTAGGACTGGAACAAGGAATGTTTGACATATCCCACAAAGAGACAGGCATAACTAGGACCCAAGCGAGTACTCAACTTTACTTCTAATTTCCACCCTTCTCTCACCTTTACATGGTCCATCTCTGACACTTCCCTTCCCTTCCTCAACTTCTCTGTCTCCATCTCTGGGGATAGGCTCTCTACTAATATCCATTATAAACCCACCGACTCCCACAGCTACCTTGACTACACTTCTTCACATCCTGCCTCCTGTAAAGACGCCATTCCATTCTCCCAGTTTCTCCGTCTCCGACGCATCTGCTCTGATGATACTACCTTTCATGACAGCGCTTCTGATATGTCTTCCTTTTTCCTCAACCGAGGATTCCCCCCCACTGTTGTTGACAGGGCCCTCAACCGTGTCCGACCCATTTCCCGCACCTCTACCCTCACCCCTTCCCCTCCCTCCCTCCCAGAACCACGACAGGGTTCCCCTTGTCCTCACTTTCCACCCCATCAGCCTCCATATCCAAAGGATCATCCTCCGCCATTTCTGCCACCTCCAGCGTGATGTCACCACCAAACTCATCTTCCCCTCTGTTCCCCTGTCAGCATTCCGAAGGGATTGTTCCCTCCGTTACACCCTGGTCCACTCCTCCATTGCCCCCACGACCTCATCCCCTTCCCACAGCACCTTCCCCTGCAATCGCAGGAGGTGTAACACCTGCCCATTTACCTCCTCTCTCCTCACTATCCCAGGCCCCAAATGCTCCTTTCAGGTGAAGCAGCGATTTACTTGTACTTCTTTCAATGTAGTATACTGTATTCGCTGCTCACAATGTGGTCTCCTCCACATTGGGGAGACCAAGCGCAGACTGGGTGACCACTTTGCGGAACACCTCTGCTCAGTCCGCAAGCTGGACCCCGAGCTTCCAGTTGTTTGCCATTTCAACACTCCCCCCTGCTCTCATGCTCACATCTCTGTCCTGGGATTGCTGCAGTGTTCCATCAATGTAAGCTCGAGGAACAGCATCTCATTTACCGAATCGGCACACTACAGCCTGTCGAACTGAACATTGAGTTCAATAATTTCAGAGCATGACGGGCCCCCCATTTTACTTTTATTTTTAGTTTTGTTTTCTTTTTCCTTTTTTATATATTTTTTTGTGTTTATTTTATTTTATTTCATCTTAGTTTGTTCAGTTTGCTTACCCACAGTTTTTTTTTCATGTTTGTACTTGCGGCTGTTCAGTTTTCAGTCCATTAACACCTTATCTGTACTAATGCTTTGTCTTTCAACACACCATTAACATTTCAGTCTCTAAATAAATAAATAAATAAATATCTTTGCTCCATGACCTTCTAATCAGCTATTCTGTGACCTTGTCCTATCTACACCGTCTCCTTTGTTATCTCTTGCCCCACCCCCACTTTATGTGCTTATAACATTTTACATTTCTAATATTTGCCAGTTCTGAAGAAGGGTCACTGACCAGAAACGTTAACTCTGCTTCTCTCTCCACAGATGCTGCCAGACCTGCTGAGTGTTTCCAGCATTTCTTGTTTTTATTTCAGCTTTTGGTTTGCTTTGTTCATTACTGCTCTGCAGTTGTTTTACAAACTGACATCCATTCTACTAAGGTCCTTAGATCTCAGTATATCTGTATCTATTTGAAAAGCATTCACGAGGTCTGCATATCATATGGGTTAAGTGCTCGCTGAGACATTGTTCTAACACCACTATCAATCTGATAAGTAATGGGATGTCATGTTTTTCCTTTCCCTTTTCAATGCTGTGGTCAGTGCAACTTTGTTTTTGAAACTGCGGAAGGGTTTTATTGTTACAAATGATGAACTTCAAATGATGTTACAGTGATGAATCAGATGAAAAAGTAACAATATATTCCCGAAGGGAATTTGAGTGATCACTCTTTTCTATTATTTTAAATTCAATCCCCAATCCTGCAACAGTGAGTGCACTTTGAAAATATTTCATTGGCTGTAAAGCACTTTGGATCATTCTGAAGTTGTGAAATGTGCGATGCAGACCCAAGTTCTTCTTTCTATGCTCAATTTGCATTCAAGAAAAGTTTAGTTTTTTAGTTTTAGAGATACAGCACTGAAACAGGCCCTTCGGCCCACCGAGTCTGTGCTGACCATCAACCACTCATTTATACTAATCCTACACTAATCCCATATTCCTACCACATCCCCACCTGTTCCTATATTTCGCTCCCACCTACCTATGCTGGGGGCAATTTTATAATGGCCAATTTACCTACCAGCCTGCAAGTCTTTTGGCTTGTGGGAGGAAACCAGAGCACCCGGAGAAAACCCACACGGTCACAGGGAGAACTTGCAAACTCCACACAGGCAGCACCCAGAATTGAACCCGGGTTGCTGGAGCTGTGAGGCTGCGGTGCTAACCACTGCACCACTGTGCCGCAGTTCAAAAATTGATTTGCAGATTGAATATTTAGTGAACACCCATTTTCAGTTAAATATGCTGTAGTGTTTATATCAATCTCTAGTCAGAACTTTAGTGAATTGTGCATTAATCAAAAGGTGGGGGAGGGGGGAGGGGTGGTGGTGAGTCAAGTTTCAACCTGCTGGTCAGCATAAATCACAGCTGATGGCAATGATGTGTGTATGTTGAAAAAAAAGCATGTTATGTTTTTGCTGTAAAATGTATGCTATGTAAAAGGCAACTGCAGGGTTGTGAGGCAACTCACTCCTGTATTGAAGAAAACTGATTTCCTTTGCACTGAAATATCAACTTGGTGCTGTTTTGAACCGTTTTGGACTGGTTTATTTTTTACAGATTTTTATGAATAAACTCTATTTTGGGGAAAAAATGTTCTACCTGGCAGGGGACAGACCATAATCAGTAGCCTTTGATCCTGCAGGTGCTGTTTTTGTGCTTTTTTTTGGGGAGCTTTTTGGGGGGGCGTCTCAGGGCCGTTTCGATGGCATTTCGCCCTTTGGGATTGGAGATCTACCATCATGGTTGTTGTTTTCCTGTTGGTTGGGGTTTTAGTACCTGCCCCAGGAAAACTTCAAGTAAAAAATGGCTGCAACCAACACCAGAGCTCCAGGCCAGGGGGTGCGTAACACTGTTAAGGTGGCGGTGAAAGATACTGAAGGAGGTGCACCCATTGACCGCTCCTCCTTCATTAAGAAAATCCTGATCGAATGCTGTGGATTCCTTGCTGCAGACATCTTCTGTCTGGAGGACTTCCCCACCAGTGGATATTTCGAGGTAACTTTCAGGAATGTGGTGGGATGCATCAAATTCCTGAAGATGCTCAAGGATAGAGGAGACCAGATGCCGCTGTCCATCCTCACGGCAGAGCCGCTCTTCACGATGCCTTCTCAACGCAACCGGGTGGTGACAATCAACCTCCACAACCCCCATGTCCCTGTCTTCGATGTGCTCATCTTCCTTGCCAGGTACATCGAGGTGACCGGCAGCAGCACCGAGGTGAAGGACCCTTTCGGGATTTGGACCAGCAAGTGGCAGGTCAAGGTCACCTTGAAGGTCGATGCCAATGGAACCATCATCCATCCTGTCTCGAGCTTCGCTATCGGGGAAGTCAAAGCTTTTTGGTCTACGCAGGGAAGCCCAGACTTTGTCGGACCTGTGAGAAATCTGGTCATGTGGCGGCCAACTGCAACACAGTCGTCAGCGAGAACTACAAGCGGGAAGGACATCACACAAAGGACTGTAAGCAGGGTAAGTGCTGCAAGCTGTGTGGTGGGGCAGGCCACTTCTATAAGACCTGCCCCAAATGTTGCCTCAGTTACGCATAGGCGGCAAAGTCACAGGAAAGGCTTGGCGAAGGAATGGTGAATGCGCCTCGTGCTGCAAAGGAGATCAGAAATCCTCGCTGTAGCAAGGAAATCCATCTGAGAAGGAGAGGAAAGAGGAGGTAGCAATCAGGGACCCAACACCTACCCCATGCCGGAAACAACTCCTCAACACATAGAATCCATGGACGAGGAGGCAGCAGTTTGACAATAGAATGAATGGCAAGTGGTCAAAAGAAAAACCTCAAAGAAGAAGCCCCAAAAAAAGGAACAGGTCACCATCCAAACCAGTGGCAAGAGAAGGCTACTGTCTGAGACAGACTACAGCATCTGCTGCTCATCAGACGAGGAAGGGCCGGAAAGATGGCACATGCAAAAGAAGCGGCAGAACGCAAAGGAGCTGGAAAAGAAAGCCCCCCAGCTCATGGCACTGGAAGCCGCAATGGGCCCAGCGCGCATCAACCCCAAAGTTCTGAACTCAGCGAGATGCCCAGCGCACTCCAGCTCCGGGAGACCGAAAGCAGTGAAATGTCCAGCACATTCCAGCTCAGGGAAGCCGGGAGCACAAACGTCCTCAAGGAGGAAAGGAGGAGAAACACATCACCAGCAGAGGACAGTCCAAACCTCGCCACGATGTCACCCCAGCGGAACAAACTCCCTGTGAGTGATCAGAAGGATTTTCTGAGCCCAACGCATGTGCAACAGCTTGTGCATACTATGGCTATGCAGGAAAATACCCAAGGACTGGGACTAGTAAGGACACCAGGTGTGGTAAGCAACATCCAGTTTTAAATAGGTATAAAGATTGCTTCCATTAACGTGCGTAGTGTTAAATCCACTATGCGACGTGTTTCGACCCTGTGTTACCTCACCAAGGTCAAAGCCGACCTGCTGTTTCTGCAGGAGTGTGGGATACCGCACCTCAGCACTTACAGGCAATGGTTGCGATGGCGGTCCCATGGGCCATCGATCTGGTCAGGGGGAAATGATTCCCGTTCCTCTGGCCTGGGTATTCTGCTGTGGGGAGGCAACTTCACCATCTCCAAAGTTAAAGAGGTGGTGGGTGGTCGTCTCCTCCTAGCAGACGTAATGTACAACAGTGCTCCAGATAATCAATGTGTACACCCTGTTCCAATACAGCGAGCGGCTAACCATCCTCCAGCAGCTCCCACTGCTGCTGGTGACGTCAAGGCCGGTCATTCTAGGTGGCGACTTCAACTGCATCATTGATGCAGTTGGACAATCCAGCAGTGATGACAACAAACTGGACGCCATGTCCAGATTCCTAATGGAAACAGTAACAGATGCCAAGCTGCATGATGTCTTTAGTAGCCCTGCAGACGGAGCGCAGCATAGATACAAGACCGATTGGATCTGCCCGTTCCAAGATTGCATTCACAGTCAGATCCACCGACATCAAGCCGGTGTTCTTCTCTGACCACTGCCTCCTACTGGCCGACTCTCACCTACAAGATGACCAGCGGGTTGGCAGGGGGAAATGGAAGCTGAATGTAACACTGCTGACCTCAGAGAACGTTGAGGAACTCAAAAGGGATTACAAAAATTGGAGTACCATGAAACCCCTCTTTGAGTCTCCGGTGCACTGATGGGAAGCAACCAAGGCGAACATCAAGAGGTTCTTTGTCCTCAAAGGTGTTCAGAAGGTGAGGGAGGGACAGAGGGAAATGTCTCAACTCCAGAAAAGAATGCAGAATCTGCTTCGGCTGCAGTCGCTGGGGGTTGAGGTCAAGGAGGATCTCCAAGAGGTGAAGAGCCAGTCGGCCTCGTTTTTTGCCATGGATACCTCCAAGATCATGTTCGGGTCCAGAGTCTGCGCCGTTGAGCAGGATGAGATGTGCTCACATTTCTTATTCAAAAAGGTACACAGAGAGAGCTCTATGATCAGCAGCTTGAAGGAAGAGGATGGCTCGGTGACGTCATCGCAGTCTGACCTCCTAAGGATCAGTAAATCCTTTTGTGCCAGGCCTCTCAGTCGTTCCTGTCATCTATCATGGAGGTCTTGGGTGACAGCACGCGAGAGAGTCTGGACAAACCGCTAACTCCAGACGAACCGACAAAGGCCGTCAGGTCCTTCGAGATGAGTAAAACTCCCAGAAGCGACGACTTACCAGTTGAGTTGTATTCGACTCTGTGGGACTGGATTGGCACAGACCTGCTGGAAGTGTGAGAGTATGCTTCTGGCCAGCAGTATGTTAGAATCCATGAGGAAAGGCATCATCACCCTCACCTACAAGCGAAAGGGGGGAGGGCAGAAATCAGAAATTGGCGGCCCATCTCACTGTTTAATGTAGACTCCAAGATTCTGTCCAAAGTCACTGCCAGTCGGGTCAAGTCTGCTCTGGAGTTGGTGATAGACCCCAATCAGACCTGTACTGTACCCGGCAGGAAGATCTCTGATAGCCTCACTTTACTCTGGGATAAGATTGCTTATGTGCAGGATAGGGAGGTGGACACCTGCCTCATCAGCTTGGACCAGGAGAAGGCTTTTCACAGGACATCACACACATACATGATGGACGTGCTCTCCAAAATGTGGTTTGGGGAGGGAATCTGCAATTGGATCCCATGCTCTACACAAACATCAGTGGGTGGGAATCAGAAAGTTTCCTGATCAAATTTGAAGTCACGCAGGGCTGAGCTCTCTCCCCTTTCTTGTTTGTTTGCTGTATCGAACCATTTGCTGAATCCATTAGGAAGGATGTGGGCACTGGCGGAGTGACAATCCCAGGCACGGAGGCACTCAGGTCAAAGCTTCCCTGTACATGGACGACGTCGCCGTCTTCTGCTCGGATCTGCTGTCCATTCTTAGGCTGATGAGCATCTGCGACCAGTTCGAACTGGCCTCGGGAGCCAAAATAAATCGCGGCTAGAGCAAGGCCATGTTCTTTGGGAACTGGGCTGACTGATCCTTTGTCCCCTTCACCGTCAGCTCAGATTACCTGAAGGTGCTGGGGATATGGTTCGGAGGGGCTGGGACGTGCGCCAAAACCTGGAAGGAGCAAGTAGCCCTGGTACGCCATAAACAGCATGTGGGAGCAGTGTTCTCTCCATTGTGGGTAAGAACCTTGTCATCAGGTGCGAGGCGCTCACATTGTTGCTGTACATGGTGCAGGTCTGGCCCATCTGTGGAGAGAAACAGAGTTAACGTTTCAGGTCAGTCGCCCTTCATCAGAACTGAGGTAGTTGACTGCTTTGCTTTAATTCTGCCTCTTGAGAAGGAAATCATTCAGTAATTCATTATGCATAGGTTTCTGAATGAGCCTGCAATGGCTAGCCCCATGGGCGTTGATGTCGTGGCTTCCTTGGACCTCTAATGTTGTGTGAAACATTAGTTGTGATTTGACCAGGGAATTTGAACAATACAGTTTTAGAATCATCCTGAGATACTACAGATGATGGAAATATAGTTCCTGCTATTCCCCTTCGGCTGGCCACTCCCTCTGCATGCCCTGGGATCTCTGGTTTCTGGGCAGCAGTAACATTGTGGTCTTAATCGGATGTCCCAACATCGTGAATAAGGACCAGATAGACAGCTGTAGATTGAAGCCCAATCTCCAGTCTTTTGTGATGAATGGCTGACATACTATCCACGAGCTTAGGACCATGACCAAGATGGACTATATTGAATAGGACCCTGGAATGGACATGATCTTGTGGGGCTGAATTTAGTGAGCCCACTGTGGGTCCCAGTGGGGCACCCGGACATGTGCGCCGTTCCTGCGAGTCACATGGCTGGCCGCTGCACCACGATCACGTGGCAGGTGGCCATTTTGCACAATGGAAGCATGGGCCCCATCTAATCACGTGGTGGGGCAGGATGTGAGACGCCAAATACGCCATCAGATGACTCCGGAGCAGGTGATGGCACCATATTTAAAGCCCTGCTTGCATTGCTGCCTTGCACTCACTTGCTGCTAGCTCTTCACAACTGAGAGCGGTGTTGCAGTGACTCTGGACCCCACCAACCCCCTGAGACAGACCCTGCAGGATGACAGAGGCAAGACACAGGGTGGCTCCATGATTTAGCAATGCCTTCCTCAAGATTCTCCTCCAGGCTGCAAGAGAAAGGCGGGAGGTCCTCTACCCCAGCGATGGCATGAAGAGATCCTCCCGCCTGACCAAGCAAGCCTGGATGGAGATCGCTGAGGATGTCAGCAGCCATGGGGTCAACCCCCAGAACTGGGTACAGTGCCCCACTAGGGTAAATGACCTCCTGCATTCTGCCAAGGTGAGTGCTCCATGCCACGCTCTGTTTTAATGATTGCAAGTGGCCACGCAGGAGGAAGTGGAACATGGGGAGGGAGGCACTATGATGGTGCTGGCAGAGGAGGTTAGGCACCAATTCATCTTGATAGATGCGTGGTTGTATCTCAGCCACAAGCCACCTTCTTTCACAGTTCATTCCATTAACTCCCCTGAGAAATTTGGCATGTGCTGCAGCATATTGTCTTGAAAGCCCCACCTGCCAAGAATGAGGCATATTAACTTTGTCATTAATTTTAAACTGTTGCTGGAATGAAGAAATGGCATGTTTAAAGAGATCAGCAGTGGCTGGAAAAACATTTGCTTGTTAAGATTCAGTGCCTGGAGACAATAGAATGGCTGCCTGATCCAATTAACCCAAATGGATTTTGATCACCAGACATTGAATGTAAGAAAGCCAGCATTCCAAGGTGTCTGCTAAGATGGAGAATCCACAAATGCAGGAGTTTGTTAAAACAGCTAGTCACATGACTAACCTGCTGGCTCTGGTTTTGTTTGAACTGCTCACAGCACAGTTTGGGTCAGATTGCAACTGAACTTGGAAGAAAAGAGCCTCTCTCCTGGCTCGCACTCTCTCTCTCTCCTCTCTCTTCTCACTCTTAGGCTCTCTCTCTCTCGAATCTCCGGATCCACTGAAGCCACTCAAACCGCGTGTGAAAAGACTCCTACATCAAAACAAGTTTTAAGCATGCACTGGTCAAGACTTACCGGCAATCAAAGATTCTATATCAAACTCAAAGGATCGTAAATAAATTCCAGCTGTTGCCTCAAACTTTTCCTCTTTATTCTTCCTACTTTTCTGTCTCTATCTGCCTGTGTGTTTATCATGTATGCATGCTAGCATGCTCACATCGCGTATTCATAGTCATGAACCAAATTAGAATTTAAGGTTAACAAACTTCCACTTTTCTTGTTTAAATCTAAGAAAACATGTCTAGTTGATTTCTTTAGCTTACAACTGGAGAGCAGTGAACAAGGATTCACTGAGAGGGAGCTAAAAACACAGTGTTGGGAAAATTAAGCCCTGTTACGGTCAAATCAGGCAAAGGCTGAGAGGGAACCCCAAAACCCCTTTCTCACCTCGTCGTAACAATATTAAGTTCTTTTGTTCAAGCCATTAACCTTTGTGTAAAAGTGATTTTTCTATTATGCATTAATTGTGAGCTTCTGACTTCCCCCTTCCCCCTTAGTGGATTGCCAATGTAGACAAGAGCCCTCATTTGAACATGATCGTCAATGGTCACTAGTATGTTTGGGTTAGCTGGGCAATAGGCAGGGAAAATAAATAGAAAGGAGGCGACAGACTGCGTACATTGAGGTGAGTCTTTACTGGTGTTTCTCTGAGATGCCAGCAGGGTGGCTGGAAGCAAGTAAGTAAGTATGAGATTGTCTCTTGCCTCCTTAGCCGATTGCTCAATGTGCCTGGCCTGCGGTTCAAGGGCTTCAACATGCAGGGCTTCAACATGCAGTGCTTCTTGCTCATCACCCTCTTCCATGTCCTCCTTGTCAGTGGAGGAGTGTCACTCAGTCATGACATCATTATGCAAGGCTTCCCCCCTCTGCGGTGCCAAATTGTGCAGAGCACAGCTGACCACAATGATATGTGAAACCCTCACTGGGGCATACTGCAGGGCTCCACCAGATCGACCTAGGCAGTGGAATCTCATCTTCAGCAGCCCAATGGCCTGTTCGATGGTCGCTCGAGTGGAGCCGTGGCAACTGTTGTACCTCTCCTCCACTGCATTGCAAGGGTTCCTCACAGGCATCAGTAGCCATGTCATCATTGGGTAGCCCTTGTCCCTGGGAAGCGGGCACCTGCAGGAAATGCTTTTGCTGGTCAAAGGCCAGTTGAATGTTGATGGAACGAAAGCCCTTCCTGCTAATGAAGGCAGCTGGTTGGTCCATTGGAGCCATGATGGCCACATGCGTGCAATCCATCACACCTTGCAGCCAGGAAAATCCAGTGATGTCGCTGAATCCGTTGGCCTGAATATCAGGTAGAGCACATAGTCTCCTGTGCTCTGGGACAGGGCATTGGTCACCTCCTTGATGCAGTGGTGGGCTGCTGCTGCCTGTGAGACCCCATACATGTCCCCGGTGGATTCTTGGAATGATCCAAATGCACAGAAGTTTAGTGCCACTGTGATCTTCAGGGACACGGGGATAGGATGACACCCAAATCCCATACGCTGCAACTCGTCCTGCAGCAGGGCACGTAAGTCAGTGATGGCCTCCCTGGAGAGGTGTAGTCTTCGCTGACAATGCTGCTTGGACATTTAGAGGTAACTGATTCGAGTCCAGTACACACAGTGGTGCAGGTGGGCCCTTCTTGGCATAGTCAGCTGCTGCTGGTCTCACCATGGAGCTTAACGGGCAGGCACAACTTCCTCCTGGCCCTCCCTCTGTCGGAGGTGCCGCATCACTCCACAGGTGACCAAAATGACAGCGTGTATGAGAACCATGTCAGGTGACCAGTGGGCTCCCAGAGTGTTGTCAATGCAGAGACGACCCTGCCTTGGCAACTGATTTTTTGCTGCTTCTCCCAACAGACTCCCTAATGGCCCTCAGGGCCCACCCTTGCTCATAGCCGACCTTCTCGTCCAGCAGTATTGGCAACCAAACATCTCACCCAATAGTTTGATCACTCGATACAGGCACCCAATCCCAAGCACCCAAACCCCGGGCTCCCCCCACCTCCCCACCACCCTCTTGCAGAGCACTCAAGAACTCAACCCCCCTCGCAGAGCAGCTGAGAACCCAACCCCTTTTGCACAGCACACAACACTGTAAGTCAATAATGGCCTCCACACCCCCCTCTTTCCCTATGCAGTGGTAGACATGGCTGCCTACCTATTGGGGCACTAAAGCCTCGTCTCAGTGCCGCCAGCTTTTAACAGTTGGGAATCTAAAGGCACGTGAGTGCCACCCATTGTACAATTAATCCCAAGCCCCGCCCCCACCCCCATTGAATTGCGATGCATTAGATACAAATGTATTAAAAGTAAGTGCCAGCAATTTAAAATACATTCCCGTCACGTCACAGCAGCGATTCTGTCTTGGTGTTTTCCCGCCACTGCCTAAATCCGAAACCAATGTCACAACGCCGGATTTCCAAGCAGATGCTTCCAACGCGATTCTCCGTCCCCTCACAACACCATTCCCACTCCAAATAGCTGCATTAAATTCAGCCCATGTTGTGCAGCTCGTTATTGCAGAGATGCAGCATGTAGAGATGTGAGTTGAATCCTTTATCTATGCTGTACATTCTCAATTGGCATCAGGTGGCAGGACTATATCTCCAACACAGAAGTCCTTGAAGCGGCCAACACCCCCAGCTTATACACACTACTGAGTCAGCGGCGCTTGAGATGGCTTGGCCATGTGAGCCGCATGGAAGATGGCAGGATCCCCAAAGACACATTGTACAGCGAGCTCGCCACTGGTATCAGACCCACCGGCCGTCCATGTCTCCGTTATAAAGACGTCTGCAAACGTGACATGAAATCGTGTGACATTGATCACAAGTCGTGGGAGTCAGTTGCCAGCATTCGCCAGAGCTGGCGGGCAGCCATAAAGACAGGGCTAAATTGTGGCGAGTCGAAGAGACTTAGTAGTTGGCAGGAAAAAAGACAGAGGCGCAAGGGGAGAGCCAACTGTGCAACAGCCCCAACAAACAAATTTCTCTGCAGCACCTGTGGAAGAGCCTGTCACTCCAGAATTGGCCTTTATAGCCACTCCAGGCGCTGCTTCACAAACCACTGACCACCTCCAGGCGCGTATCCATTGTCTCTCGAGATAAGGAGGCCCAAAAGAACATTCTCAATTGACTACAAGAACTGCTGATACTGATTTCCCTTTTGTTGGCAGGCCCTTTGAGCTCCAGATCTCTCAGTTCAGCGTCTGATAGAGCTCTTAAGCTGTTCCTCTGACCAGCAAGATAAACCTCCTGAAATTCAAACTGCCCTTGCTCCTGTTACGCAAAACCTACACTTTACCAAGTGCTCGCTCTTGTAACTCATAAAATGACCCTTTTGACACACACAAATGTGTGTTGCTGCTTGCCACTAAGTATTAGTAATGGTAAAACATATAGGATTCTGAGCATGCTTGACAGGGTAGATCTGAGAGGATGTTTTCCCTTGTGGGGGAATCTAGAACTAGGGAGCTCAGTTTAAAAATAAGGGGGCCCCCATTTAAGACAGAGGGTCATAATCTTTGGAAATCTCTTTCCCACAGAGCAATGGAGGCTGGGTCATTGAACATATTCAAGGCTGAGTTAGACCGATTTTAATCTACAAGGGAATCATAGGTTATAGGGGGCCAGCAGGAAAATGGAGTTAAGGCCACAATCAGATCAACCATGATCTTATTGAATGGCGGAGCAGACTGAAGGGGCCAAATGGCCTACTCCTGCTACTATTACTTATGACCGTATGATAATGGAGGGTGCTGTGAGGTGCTTGAGTAGCCTCGGCTTGGGCATTTTGTGGACCAGAAGAACACTTTAGAAGAAATTGCCAAAATAAATATTTTAAAATGTTGCATGAATTGGAGCTTTGCATGGGCAGACATTGTAGTGCATTTGGCTGCAGTGTATGTCACTGAGGAGGTGCGTGAATGAAGAGAGAAAGGATGACGCTAGTGTTGAAACCAGTAAGCCTGGGGGAGGCTCTTCCAAAACCTTCAGGGACGTCTCCTAATACGGAGCTGTGAGCCACAACTTAGGTGAATTCTTCATGCCAGCATTTGCTCGATAAACATAGTGTTACGCCAATGTGTTTTGTTGAATGATAACTTTCTTTGGTCCACTGACTGGAGATCTGACTTTGTATTTTTTTTTAAGAAGACAAGCTGCCAGCAAAGTCATCCTTTCAGCTTAAGATGATCACCTAGTTTGCAACACTGTATCCTAAATTGCAAAGGACTGTGAGGAGAGAGACAAAATGTCTGGTTGGTCCCCAGCAAGAACCAAGACCGAGGAAGTTTAAATGAACTACCTGTTCTTGCAGAAAGCAGAGAAATACTGCTAACTTCTATGTTTGAATGACTGAGTGACTTTCATGTGACAAGCCCCTCCCCATCTGTGGTTTTTAAGCTAGTAATTAAGCTAATAATTTTCTCTGCAGCAGAGGAAAAGCAACTGGACTCTGACATGAGCAGACCCTAAGTCAGGGTTCCCCTCTCTCTCTCTCTCCATTCCAACTTGAAAGCTTTCAAATCCTGCCTGTTGACTGACCATCTTTGCATACTCTGGCTACAATCCGAAACCCCGTTGGAGCAAATCACCCGCAACACTGTCTCCAAGAAGCTCACCAAACCAGTCATCTACCTCTTCAATATAAAAGCCTCAGGACCACTGAATTCATTTAGAAGCCAGCCGAATCACCAAACTGCACAGACTGTGTGAGTGTGTAAGTTGGTGCATTTATTTATTAGTTCAGTTTAGGTACAATAAAGTTAACCTCTTTGTTAACTCAAGACAACCTTTCTGATTGTTTCTTGTTATGATCATAGCATGTAAGTAATCAAAAACCTACTGAATTGGCCAGCACTTTAACTTTAAGAAAGATTTAAACCTGTTGTGATCAAACAAGGAGAAGGAAAAAAAGGAAACCCTTCGACCCTTCCTCACTTGACCGTAACAGAAATTTGGGGACTTGTCCAGGATCAAACCAAAAGACAAACAGGAAATTGTAAGTGGGAAACCAGATTGACCCCTGAGGCCCTGATGGAAAGCAGAGCAGACCAGTCTGTGGCTTTAACTGCGGCAGTAAAACCCAGTAAACCTGCCACTGAGAGTGCGGGAAAACTTAACAAAATCCCTGAGAGTTACCAGGATTTTGTGTCCAGAGGAAAAGTGACTCCATACCCTTGAGTGAAGCGAGTAAGCCCATAGACATACTTAGGGATACAGGGGCCCTTCTGCTGGAAAAAGGCGTGACCTTTTCTCCAGAAACTGCATTGAATGCTAGAGTGCTAGTAAATGGTATTGGAAGAAAGTATATGCCCATACCTTTATATCAGGTGCAGCTGGAGTGTCACCTTGTTTCAGGACCGGTAACCATGGGAATTGTCCCTAGTTTATCTGTGGGATGGTGTTGACCTGCTGCTGAGTATTGATCTAGCGGGGGCGAAGGTGCTGGCTTCCCCAGTGGTTTTAGAGAGACCGAAAGAGGTCAGGGTGAAAGAGCAGTTACTTGACATTTTTCCTGACTGTGTGGTAACCCAGTCCATGGCCAAACAAGCTCCATCAGAGGAAGCTGAAATGGCACTGCAGACAGATGAGCCTACTGTCTGGTTATCTGAAACCTTCTTTGGGACGTTGGAGGACCCAAAGGATGAGTTAAACAGGTCTTCCTTGGTCAAGGCTCAGCAAGCTGGCCCAGGGTTCAAAAAGTTAGCACAGATTGCCCAACCTGAAGCTGAAACAGAAAGAATTCCAGAGTGCTGCTATTTAAAGGATGAGGTACTGATGAGGAAGTGGAGACCTCCTGACAGACCTGCAGACTAAGAGTGAACAGTGGTTTACCAGGTAGTGGAGCTGCCGAATGACCATGAGGAAATATTGAGAATAGCCCACGAGATTCCAGTGGCTGGACATGTTGGTATCAGAAAAACCCAAACCCGCACTGGCCACAACTCCCCAAGAATGTGATGGAGTCTGTAAGACTTGCCACACATGCCAGGTTGTGGGGAAGCTTCAACCTGCAATAAAACCTGCACTCCTAATTTCCATACCGACTTTTGGGGAACCATTCAGCAGAGTGCTGGTAGATTGTCTGGGGCCCCTGCCGAAAATTAAAGGGGGTTACCAGTATGTTCTCAACATTATGGATGTGGCTACTCGATTTGCAGAGGCTATCCCTCTAAGAACTATCTCTGTCAACGGAGTAGTGGAGGGGCTAACCCAATTCATCACACGATATGGGCTGCCTGCTGAGGTCCATTCGGATCAGGGCACAAATTTTATGTTCAGTATGTTCCAAAAGGTCATGGATAATCTGGGAATAACCCAGCTAAAGCCTGTCACCCACAGTTACAGTGCGGGTCCCTCTCTGTCTCTCTCTCCATTCCAGCTTGAAAGCTTTCAAATCCAGACTGTTGACTGACCATCTTTGCATATACTCCGGCTACAATCCGAAACCCTGTTGGAGGAACTTATCCACATCGCTATCTCCAAAAGACTCACCAAACTACTCATCTCCCTCTCAAAACTAAAAGCCTCAGGACAACTGAATTCATCTAGAAGCCAGCCGAATCATAGACTGTATACCTTTTTTATGGTCTCTAACTCAACCAATCTACTTTTCCCCACTCTGTAACCTATTAGTGTAAGTAAACCTCTAGTATGTGTATGAGAGTGAAAGTTGGTGTATTATTTTTATTTTATTAGTTCGGTTTAGGCACAATAAAGTTAACCTCTTTCTTTGTTCACTCAAGAAAACCTTTCCTATTGGTTCTTGTTATGATCATAGCAAGTAAGTAATCAAACACCGACTGAATTGGCCAGTACATCCACTTTAAGAAAGAATTAAACCAGTTGTCATCAATCAAGGAGTGGGAAAAAAGGGATACCCTTTGACCCCTCCTTACTTGACCATAACAGCTCCATTTGATTTCTTCTTTTCCTTTCACTCATCCTCCAGAATTAATAGCTGGAGTTTTGTTACAAATAAAGATTTATAATTTACAAAATCATTGAAACAATTGTAGACTATGAGCTATCCTCTGCCAAAATGAGCTGCTGAGAACAGGCAGCCCTGATGCGTATTATATTTGAAGAGATCTATTCAAAGATCGGTTCTCATTTTACAATTATAATTTATGTCAGCAAGTCAAAACTAGCACAAATGTTCATAAGGCACGTAAACATAATTTCATTTGTTAAAACAGATTATTCTATGTTACTATAATAACTTGTTTGGACTTTTAATTACAGGATTTAATTGATTTCCCCCCCAGGTACAGCTGTTGTTTAATCAAGTCAAATTCACCATTGAGGGTTTTTCTGTATAACGGCAACAGTGCTTTCTTTCCCCATAAACTGCACTATGCTATGACAGGAGACTTTTTGTGTAATTATAAGGGTTACAGAATAAAACAATTTTCATGGGAATGAGCAAAGGGAGAGTGCAATTGTAGTCTCATATCATAATGCCTCATGAACAACATTTATATTTTTGCATTTGGCTTGCTAGCTCTGTTGTATCTTTGCTTTGTTGCTGCCATCTGAGTATATTTGGTTAGTCTAGCTAGGAGAGGTCATTAGTCTTCCAGTAATTTGAACATTAATTCTCTTATTACATTCTAACTATATACAGTTTTACATAAGTCTGTGTGACTCCTTTGAAAGCATGTTGCATCTCCCTCCAGTCTCTCTCACATGTGATCTCTTACATCATCATGGCAGGAGGTATTCCTCACACTGTCTCAGACATTAACTCTTTCAAACCCTTATACTACAAGCTCTAAAGAAACATGAGGGTGTGAAACAATGGCACATTGTATAAATGGACAACATGGCCCTCTGTGGGCTGGTTGCATGTTTGTGATTTCCTCCAGTATTAGTAAAAGAAGGCACTGAGGGGAGGCAAGAAACTACCCCTCAAAAATTAAAGGACCAATTGGGAATTTATCTCAGATCATTGTGAACCTTTTATGGCTAGTTTCACACATAAACTGAGCACTGCAGTGGGTATATACCAGGTTGGGAATAATGATCTGATTTTCCTCATCTGGTGATGGAACCAGAAAATTCCATGAGTGCAATTTTTAAAAATGGGGACAATTAGAGAATATCATAACTTGGGGACTAATGGCCTTGTATTTGAGTTCAAAGGGCATCCCAACCGAAAAGCGGCTGTTACGATCAAGTGAGGAGGGGTCGAAGGGCTTCCTTCTTTTCCCTCTCCTTGTTTGACCACAACAGGTTTCATGCATTCTTAAAGTGGATATACTGGCCAATTCAGTAGGTGTTTGATTACTTACTTGCTATGATCATAACAAGAACCAATTGGACAAGTTTTGTTGAGTTTAACAACGAAAGAGGTTAATTTTATTATACCTTAACTGAACTAATAAAATAATAAACAATGCGCCAACTTTCATTCTCACACACGCTAGAGGTTTATACACACACCAATAGATTACAGAGTGGGGAAAGTTAGACTGGTTGAGTTAGAGTCCATAAAAAAGGTATACAGTCTGTGGAGTTTGGTGATTCGGCTGGCTTCTAGATGAATTCAGTTGTCCTGAGGCTTAGATTGAAGACTGGTTCGGTGAGTCTTTTGGAGATAGTGATGCAGATGATTTACTCCAGTGGGGTTTTGCATTGTAGCCAGAGTATGCAAAGATGGTCAGTCAACAGGCAGGATTTGAAAGCTTTCAAGCTGGAGTGGAGAGAGAGAGAGGAACTCTCCCTTCAGTTCTGCTCATGTTCAAGTCCAGTTCCTTCTCCTCTGCTGCAGAGAAAAACACCAGCTTAAAAACCACAGATGGGGAGGGGCTTGTCACATGACAGTCACTCAGTCATTCAAACATAGAAGTTAGCAGTATTTCTCTGCTTGCTGAGAGAACAGGTAGTTCCTATAAACTGCCTGAGTCTTGGTTCTTGCTGGGATATGGGCAGACATTTTGTCTCTCTCCACACAGTTCTTTGCAATGTTGGATACAGTGTAGCAAACTAGGTGATCATCTTAAGCTGTAAGAATGACTTTACTGGCAGCTTGTCTTTTAAAAAAAAAAGTCAAATCTCTAGTCTGTGGATGAAAGAAAATTATCATTCAACTGAGCACATTGGTGTAACACAGCCTCATTATAATAACATTTGTAAAGCATTGGAGCTTTCATTGCTTAAAAAAAATTACAGTATTCCTATGGTACTTTAGAGCATGGCTACCCGACCCGAACCCAACGGGACCCAGTGACATTTGTCGGGTTCGGGTCAGATCGGGTCGCTCTTCCAGGTCCGGCATTCCAGCTTGGGTTGGGTCGGGCCTCTATCACCACCTCCGGCACGTGACTCCAATCTTAATGTACTTTTTAAACAACCTTTTAAGTCTAGTTACAGTTTTGTTGCTTATCTGCGCAAGCTTAAAAAGTGAAAAAATGGAAGCTAGGTTCACTGTACATTCCGGTGGTCGGGTCGGGTCGGGTGTGGTAAAAAAATGAAAGAACTCCAGCTGGGTCGGGCTCAGGGTCGATATGGTTCTGTCGGGCTCGGGTCGGGTTTCATTTGCAGACCCAAGCGGGCCTTTACTGTAGGTCAGTGATACCTATTTAGTCAAGTTTGTAAAATTATACCTTTTTTATCTTTATGGAAATCTAAAAGATAAATATAAATGCTTTTGACTTTAATCAATTCAGATGGTAGAAATTGGAATATGTTTATTTTAGCCTTTTCATTCCCAAAATTCCTCAGCCATTTTCAATATGGTCCTATTTCCCAATTCTGTGGCAAACTGAGTTCTGATTTACTCAGTGAGTGAGTCCCAAGAGGTTCAGATGAAGGCCTAAAGTGGGAGAATTGGCTCGTTGTTGTGATACCTTTTATGGAATTTCTGTGTTGTAATTCATTCCCCAGGTAATGTTTTAACTTTATATCATATGGAATGCATGTTTTATTTAGAAATGTACTGAAATTTACGTAAAACCGAGAACTATGTTGTGCTTCTCCATCTGACTGGTTGGTTTATCTAAGCTTCTTTCCCATAAAGGCCGGCTCGGGTCTGCAAATTAAACCCAACCCGAGCCCAACAGAACCACATCCGATCCCAAGCCTGATCCAGCCTGAGTCCTTCCATTTTTTCCTGCGCCCGACCCGACCATCAGTTAACCTACCTTCCGTTTTTCACTTTGTTGCTTATCTGCACAAGCTTAAAATAACTGTAAATAAAACACCTTTCGAGTCCAAAAATTACATTAACAGTGGAGCCACTTACCGGAGGTCGCCCAACGCGACCCAAGCCCGAATGCCAGACCCGGAAGTGCGACCCGAACCCGACACGTCATCGGGTCCCATCGGGTTTGGGTCTGGTAGCCGGCCTTTACCTTCTGACCTCAGTGGTGTCCAGCAAAAAAGAAATCAAAGCAGATGTGGGATTTTATACGTGAGAAATGCAGTCCATCATGTACAAGAAAAGTATTTATTACGGCAAGTGATTTGAAAATCCCTAGAGTATTTGGCCCTTGTAAGGATATTGTTAGCATTTTCTGCTTAGAATTGACAGCTTTGATGTGGTAACTTTGCTCATTGTCTCAAGAAGATGAATATTGTACTTGCAACAACAAATTATAATATTTTTCCAATCGGATGTTATCACATGACAATATTTGAAGAAGCTTTTGTCCATCTGTTACGTATAAAGGAAATTCTTAAAGGCACATGAAGGGCTGAATTTTATGCTCCTGTTGAAAGTGAGATCATTTGGGTGGGGGTGGGGCCCGAGAGTCCCCTGGGAGCCAGTGGCCATGCAATCCGGCACCGTAATGCTCTTTTCTGATATTGTCAGAGGTGGGGAAGTATCGTGGCGGCACAGATGCCCCAAAGCGACGGCATCATCATTTCAGTGTTTTATATACTTATTTAATTGCATTTGAATGTCATTCACCTCAATCCAATGAAGTGTTCTCAATTTTGTGTGCTTTCAGTTTCTTGACTTTCAAAATCTTGTGCCACCAAGGCGAGAGTCCTCGGTGCCTCGAAAGGGAAGGTAACTTCACCCTAGTTTTTAGGGGAAGTGGGGTTTGCAGTGGACATTGCCGCAATGTTGAATCTGCAAGGGGATTTTGTGTGAAGGGAGGAGCTCTGAAGGGGGATTGTGTGTAAAGTGGGAGGATCTCTGAAAATGTATAGGCTGTATTTGTTTGGGGGGGATCATTACAGGGTAGTTTAAATGATGTTGGTATGGTTGTGAAAGCTCACACTTTTGGAAAAGTTGTAAGACCAACATTAATCTCAACTATAGAGCCACTGCAGGCATCCTGCAGAGCAAAAATTGACAAACATCAGGGACGCATCACTGAACTGTAGGGTAACCCTTGCTCTGACATCTGACATAGTTGCCCAGTGGCTTGCTTGTTGTTTGAGAGATTTAATTCAAAACCGAGGTATTGCTTTCATACACTGCTTGGAGAGACTATATATAGGGCTGGCAGCCTTTTAAAGATGGTGCCAGCACCTGCTCGGCATCAGATGACGCTGTGAATGGCGTCTCCATTGCCACTCCTGCCACATGATTGGGGGGAAGGCTGACTCATAATACAAAATAGCCACCCGCCATGTAATTGTGGTGGCATGGCCACTGACGATACATGTGGGACCTCTACCATTTTGCACATGCAGAATCATAAAATCCAGCCCGAAAAACACAATTATGATTTTGAATAGCAGTGTTTTTCGCTTGCTGTGTCATATCAAAAATTGCATAGCACATTTTAGAGAATAGTACAACAACTGCAGTCCGATAGTTGGTTATAAGCACAACTCTACATTTGTGACATGGCAACTGACAATACTCTAATTATCTTTAATTGATATTACCAATCATATTGAAAAACAAAGAATACTATATATCTTCATAGCGAGAGGATTCGAGTACAGGAGCAGGGATGTCTTGCTGCAATTATACAGGGCCTTGGTGAGACCACACCTGGAATATTGTGTGCAGTTTTGGTCTCCTTATCTGAGGAAGGATGTCTTGCTATAGAGGGAGTGCAGCGAAGGTTTACCAGACTGATTCCTGGGATAGCGGGACTGACGTATGAGGAGAGATTGAGTCGGTTAGGATTATATTCGCTGGAGTTCAGAAGAGTGAGGGGGGATCTCATAGAAACTTATAAAATTCTAACAGGACTTGACAGGGTAGATGCAGGAAGGATGTTCCCGATGGTGAGGAAGTCCAGAATCAGGGGTCATAGTCTAAGGATACGGGGTAAACCTTTCAGGACTGAGATGAGGAGAAATTTCTTCACCCAGAGAGTGGTGAGCCTGTGGAATTCGCTACCACAGAGATCAGTTGAGGCCAAAACATTGTATGTTTTCAAGAAGGAGTTAGATATAGCTCTTGGGTCTAAAGGGATCAAAGGGTATGGGGCGAAAGCGGGCACAGGCTACTGAGTTGGATGATCAGCCATGATCATAATGAATGGCGGAGCAGGCTCGAAGGGCCGAATGGCCTACTCCTCCTCCTATTTTCTATGTTCTATGTTTCTAATACCAGTATTCTGATCTTCAGTCTGAAGAGCAATTTAACTGTGGCCTCACGCAATGTTTACTTAACGGCAATTACACTCTCAAATCCTAAAATGGTTGAATGGAGTTGGCAACCACATGTGAGTGTCTTGGAAATTTTATTGCACATTTAAACTATGACTGCATACTAATTTTACACTTGAGATAGTAAAAGACAACTGAAGAGTAAAGGAGAGAGATACAAATGTGCACAGATAGAGACATACAGTATTAAATAATGGCAAAGATCAAAAAATGTATCTATACAGCATGTTATAAAGAAAAAGAAAAGAAAGACTTGCATTTATATTGCACCTTTCACTCCCTCAGGATGTCCCAAAGCATCTTACAGGCATACAAGTGCTTTTGAAGTCACTGTTGTAATGTAGGAAACACAGCAGTCAATTTGCATAAGCAAACTTGCACAAAGGACAACGGCCAGTTAATATTTTTGTGATGTTGTTTGAGGGATACATGTTGGCTGGGACACTGGGGATAGCTCCCTTGCTCTTCAAAATAGTGCCATGCGATCTTTTTTTGTCCACCTAAGAGAACATACTTCCTCAGCACTACACTGAAGTGGCAACCTAGGTTATGTTTAGTCTGTAATTGAATTTAAGCCAACAATTTTATGACTGAGATGTGATATTGCCCCGAACTAAGTCAAGCTGCATACTGACACTCCTAGAATGCACCAGTGTTATCCTGTAAATGGGATATTCTAGAAAATAAATTATATGGCTTCCACCATAATGAGTGTAATGTTACATTGCATATGTTGGAGTGGGAACGCATGTAGATGAGATCAGGATTTGTATTTTAAAGCACCAGAATGTGTCCAGGCTTCCCATTGTTATCTCCCTCCCTTTTCCCCTCTGTTCAACAATAGAAATGGATAAGTAGATGACAGGAGAGGATTGGATCATCATAACAAAGGGGAGAGTGGATGGGCTGCAATTTCTCAATGCATTGGCTCTGGAGAGGGTTGAGTGCTGTTGTCAACAGGGGAATGGGGGTTTAATGTTGGAGAGTGACTGAAAACATTTAAAAGCTTACTTGCGGTTCCGGTGTTGGAATGTATTTATTTACTAATGTTTAGCTTCCCCCTTAATCTCAAAGGCAATGAAAAATGTGATGGCATTTGAGGAGCATTATAGAAATACAAGCCATCTTCCTTTGATCAATGCATTTAGCATTACAAATATTCCATGATTATTAAGTCTATTTTGATCATTTTCTGATGCTGTCAGCAAGCCATATTGCTTACATTATCCTATTCAGCTGTGACACACTCTGTGTGATATGCAGAATATTCTCTTCTGATGCTGCAAAATTTAAGAGGGCAATTTTGAACTAACACACAATGGGATCGAGTGTAATGTGGGTTGGACATGCCACCTAACTTTACTCTCCATTGAAGCCATCATATTGGGCAAGCCAAAAAAACAACACTCGACCCGATGCTGTCAGTTTCCTGCCTTGTGATTTAGGTGAAAGTGAGCCTGAAAGGGTCAATTGTGTCTTGTAGCTATTATTTTTATTTTAATATTCAGAATGTTTCGACAACATTTTCAGATTTTTTAAGTCAAGTGTGTTATTAGCCTCACTGTTGTTATTCATGCGAAATCCAGGCCATGAAATCCTGCAATAATGACATGTATACTTTCTTTAAAGGAGTGGTCTTGGTTATAAGCCTTTATTCAGAACTGTTTTTCAATTGGGTGTTGCTTCTTGAATTGTCAGCTTTGTTTGTGGCTATGTTTGCAATTTTTCATGTTTGTCAGCTTTTCTGTGTAATGTACGTTGACGTGTATGTGCTTTGTCACAACTATATTGACTTAGAGCTATATTAGCTTCTTCAGCCAGGAGAGTGGTTCTGTTGAACATTTGCAGAGCTGTAATCAATGCTGCACCATGATCAACTGACAGAAGGAGCATGTGTCTGGGTAGGGACAGGCCAGTATTTGTTTCTAGCATTCTACCTGTTCGGAACAGTGGAGCGCTCTGGTGTTGCACTTTGCTCCATTTATAGCAAGACCTTATTTAAGGAGAGTCTGAAAATCGAAATACTATGTTCCAGATTGGGATTTGAACTGTTGACCCTTTGGAAAGAGAAGCCTGAACACTCTGATCAGATTTACAATGCTATATTATTCTAGGAATTTCGCTCTTTTACAGTTAGTAAACAAAGTTTTATTTGATGCATTGCCACTCAGTTATGTCCTGACTCATTTGATACACTTATTATCTGTGGTGGTGCTCTCTACTTTTTCCTCTTTGGGAACCATACTAAAAGCTAGTTATAACAATTTGCAATATTAAATACAAGATATGTATATTATCATGTATTACTGAAGGAAGCATAAACTGTGCATTGTACATGATCATGCTTTCATCTGTCTCCAGTACAATGTATGACACAGAATAATACTGTTGGTCTAATTTAGGACACGTGCAAATAAAGAACTAGTTCTGCATTGCATGACTTTTTAAAAAAAAACTCTAATGGTATTTTATAGGTGATAGGTCTGATCCAGAGAGATTCTAGCAATAATCTAATACTTTGCTCATCTCTCCATGTACCTTAGACCTTGTATGAGCCTTTATGGGACAATTTTTGTACCCAGTGATGTGCATCATGAGTTATGCCGAGAAAGCCTTTGTTTGAGTTAGACTGTTACATTCACTCTTGGGAAGTGCTCCAGTGAATCTGTGATTGCTTGACTTTGACTATAAAAATTCAGACTCCCGAATTAACTCGAGTGTTCTGTAGCTCAAAGAAAGAACCAATTTCTTTTAATCAAAATTATGTTAATATTTATTCAACTGAGGCAAACTTCCAATAAAACACCATTTAATACAACAATGGTAATATTTATGTATGGGACGTAACGTGGCTAAACCACCAGGTTTTATTTACACTGCTGTTGTTTAGTTTCAGCATGTAATTTGAAAATTGCAATTTATCTGGCATTGTAAGTGCATGCAGGAATGACAGATATTGTTGCTGACCTTGACTTTATTTCATCAGGAAGTCATTTGTATTGTCAGTGGATCGTACAGTCATACTGCTGAATCCCTCATTGATACTTTTTTTTCTAATTGCTGAATATTTCTTTACTACAGTTAGAGAATTTCTTTAATAATAAGATGATATCACCTACCTTCAATGTTTATGAATCCTTATGGTAAATCTACCTACATCAATATAGTAGTATTTTAAAATAAGGATTTGATTGAAGTATTTATGGAAAGCACATCAACAGCTCAAATATAAAATAAGCATGAATCTTTTAAACCCCACTGTTAACCCTATTCAATTGGCAATTGAAACCAGAAAAAGAGTGACTAATTGTTTGGTTAGACCTTACTGGGTGTTATGAAAGTACTTCCATTTTTTTATATTTTTGTGAGGACTCGTGTTTTAAAATTTTGGAAATGGATTCCTTTGAAGGACTGAAGTGATTACATAGATGCTGGACTTTGTTTTTTTTTAAAGGTCACTGGAAGGACTTTGGGACTTTGTTTAAAAACATTTACTGGAAGTTACATGTCTTCAGCTAAGGAAACAGCAGATGCCTTCTGACGATGGGAGTTGTTTACAGGGAAGTGACATGTCAAGATTTATGGTGGCCAAAAATTTGTTTCAGTTTGGATATGATTTTGAGGCATTTGGGTTTGCAGCCTGAGAGAAGCACCCAACTCATCCTTTCTCCATCTCTCTAAGAAACCCTGAGAATCCAGTGTGATATCTGAAACCCCTGATGTCGCATTTCTTCTGGCAAGCCTGCCAGACTAATCCTTGACGTCGCCTGAAGAGACCTGCTCCAAAAAGATCCCAGTGACAGCCATTTATGCGTATTTGGGGCACCAGAAAAGGGACAACTGGTATCATTCCATATCTTATACTTTTCCTTCAAGAATTAGCAAGTATTTGGCCAAAGTATTCATTTGTCTGATCTTGTGAAATGATCTCTGCAGAGAAAATCTCTTTTTTTCTTTAACGTGTGTGTGTGTGTGTGTGAGAGAGTGTTAGAAGGGAACTTTTATATTTCAATCTGTGTATGAATGTTTTGTATCTTGACTGAATATGTCTTGTTTCATAATAAATTGATAATTTTGTTATTTATTAAAGAAACCTGGTTGGTGGATTTTATTATGAAACAAAAATAGAGGATATAATTGGCCATATCGGTAATTGGGTAAACATTTAAATATCTGTTGTGACCTGTGGAGAAGTGGAACTAGAGAAAGACAGTGCACTTCTCCTGCCTCGGTCATAAAATGGGTTATACAGATTCCATTATTCCCTCTTTGACCACTGGCAAATGCAGCCTTAGGGGTGGATTTTCAGCCTCCACTGGGGCCAACCTTGGAGGTGGGGAGGGCCAGCATGCCAGTTCTCCAGCTGCATCCCACCTCCAGGCCATTTTTGTGGAGGCAGGATCAGGGCTGGCAGGGCTACCCACCCACATACGGTGGCTAGCTAGTCAGGCTCGTTAATCGTTTAGGTATGTTAAGGGCCTAATAGTGGCCAATGAAAGGAGACCAACTGGAATTTGCTAGTCGTCCTCCAGGTTCATCACCAGCGGGGCACAGTTTAGGTGCCTGGAAAGGAGGGAGGAACCCAAGAAAATTACAAGCACCAGGGAAGTGGTATTGAAAAAATTATTGGAGCTGTGGACTGACAAGTGCCCAGGTCTTGATGGACTTCATCCAAGGGTCTTAAACAAAGTGGCTAGTGAGATAGTTGATGCATTGGTGTTAATTTTCCAAAATTCCCTAGATTCGGGGAAAGGTCCATTAGATTGGAAAACAGCGAATGTCACTCCTTTATTTAAAAAAGGGAGGGACAGATTGCAGGAAACTACAGGCCAGTTAGCTTAACATCTGTCATATGGAAAATGTTAGAAGCTATTATTAAAGACGTTATAGCAGGGCATTTAGAAAACTTCAAGGTATTCAGGCAGAGTCAACATGATTTTGTGAAAGGGAAATCATGTTTCACCAATTTATTGGAATTCTTTGAAGAAGTAACATGTGCTGTGGATAAAGGGGAACCAGTGGATGTGCTGTACTTAGATTTCCAGAAGGTATTTGATAAGTTGCCACATCAAAGCTTTTTGTAGAAAATAAAGTCTCATGGTGTAGGGGATAACATATTGGCATGGATAAAAGATTGGCTAGCCAACAGAAAACAGAGTCGGCATAATGGGTCATTTTCTGGTTGGCAAAATGCAACAAGTGGTGTGCTACAGGGATCGGTGCTGGGGCCTCAAACCTTTTACAATTTATATCAATGACTTGGATGAAGGGACCAAAGGTATGGTTGCTAAATTTGCTGATGACACAAAGATAGATAGGAAAGTAGGTTGTGAAGAGGTCATAAGGAGGCTACAAAGGGATATAGGTAGGTTAAGTGAGTAGGCAAAGATCGAGCAAATGGAGTATAATGTGGGAAAATGTGAAATTGTCCATTTTGGCATTAAGAATAAAAAAGAAGCATATTATCTCAATGGTGAGAGATAGCAGAGCTCTGAGATGCAGAGGGGTCTGGGTGTCCTAATGCATGGATCACAAAAGGTTAGTATGCAGGTGCAGCAAGTAATTAGGAATGCTAATAGTATTTTATCATTTATTGTGGGGGGAATTGAATACAAAAATAGGGAGGTTATGCTTAAGTTATACAGGGCATTGGTGAGACCACATCTGGAGTACTGTGTACAATGCTGGTCTCCTTTTTTAAGGAAGGATGTAAATGTGTGGGACGTAGTTCAAAGAAGGTTTACTGGACTAATACCTGGAATGGATGGGTTGTTTTATGAAGAAAGATTGGACAGGCTAGCCTTGTATCCGCTGGAGTTTAGAAGAGTAAGAGACAACTTGATTGAAACAGATAAGATCCTGAGGGGTCTTGACAGGGTGGATGTGGAAAGGTTGTTGCTTCTTGTGGGAGAATCTAGAACTAGGGGGTCACTGTTTAAAAATAAGGGGTCGCCCATTTGAGACCGAGATGAGGAGAAATTTGTTCTCTTGAGGGTCATGAGTGTTTGGAACTCTCTTCCTCAAAAGGCGGTGGTAGCAAAGTCTCTGAATATTTTTAAGGCAGAGGTAGATAGATTCTTGATCAGAAAGGGGGTGAAGGAGCGGTGATATAGTTCCAAGTCAGGATGGTGTGTGGCTTGGAGGGTAACTTGCAGGTGTTGGTGGTCCCATGCATCTGCTGCCCTTGTCCTTCTAGATGGTAGAGGTCGTGGGTTTGGAAGGTTCTGCCAAAGGCGCCTTGGTGAGTTGCTGCAGTGCATCTTGTAGATGGTACACACTGCTGCCACTGTGCACCGTTGGTGAAGGGAGTGAATGTTGAAAGTGTTGGATGGGGTGTCAATCAAGCAGGCTGCTCTGTCTTCGATGATGGCGAGCTTTTTGAATGTTGTTGGAGCTGCACCCATCCAGGCAAGTGGAGAGTATTCCATCACACTCCTGACTTGTAGATGGTGTATAGGCACTAGGGAGTCAGGAGGTGAGTTACTTGCCCCAGAATTCCCAGCTTCTGACCTGCTCTTGTCGGCACAATATTTATGTGGCTGCTCCAGTTCAGTTTCTGGTCAATGGTGACACCCGCCCCCCCCTCACCCCCCCACACACACAGGATGTGTTAGTGGGGGAATTCAGTGATGGTAATGTCATTGAAAATCAAGGGGAGATGGTTTGAATCTTGTTTGAGATGGTCATTGCCTGGCATTATGTGACGAGAATGTTACTTGCCACTTATCAGCCCAAGATTGGATGTTGTCCAGATCTTGCTTCATTTTGACATGGGCCACTTCAGTATCAGAGGAGTCGTGAATGCTTCTGAACATTGCACAATCATCAGTGAACATTCTCACCTCTGGAGTTCAGCTCTTTTGTCCATGTTAAGGTTCAGGCACTCACCTCCTGGATCTGCCAAGTCTTGCCTGGATGAAACTGTCCAGTTTCCTGAGGCTCGGGAAATACTGCCTTCCATAGCTAAAGTTGAAAAGCTAAATGAAATTGAGGTTCACAGACTCTCTCAAAATGGAGACGTGTGACCAGTGGTGTTCCACAGGGATCCGTGCTGGGACCACTGTTGTTTGTGATATACATTAATGATTTGGAGGAAAGTATAGGTGGACTGATTAGCAAATTTGCAGACGACACTAAGATTGGTGGAGTAGCAGATAGTGAAGGGGACTGTCAGAGAATACAGCAGAATATAGATAGATTGGAGAGTTGGGCAGAGAAATGGCAGATGGAGTTCAATCAGGGCAAATGCGAGGTGATGCATTTTGGAAGATCCAATTCAAGAGTGAACTATACAGTAAATGGAAAAGTCCTGGGGAAAATTGATGTCCAGAGAGATTTGGGTGTTCAGGTCCACTGTTCCCTGAAGGTGGCAACGCAGGTAAATAGAGTGGTCAAGAAGGCATACGGCATGCTTTCCTTCATCGGACGGGGCATTGAGTACAAGAGTTGGCAGGTCATGTTACAGTTGTATAGGACTTTGGTTCGGCCACATTTGGAATACTGCGTACAGTTCTGGTCGCCACATTATCAAAAGGATGTGGATGCTTTGGAGAGGGTGCAGAGGAGGTTCACCAGGATGTTGCCTGGTATGGAGGGCGCTAGCTATGAAGAGAGGTTGAGCAGATTAGGATTATTTTCATTAGAAAGACGGAGGTTGAGGGGGGACCTGATTGAGGTGTACAAAATCATGAGAGGTATAGACAGGGTGGATAGCAAGAGGCTTTTTCCCAGAGTGGGGGTTTCAATTACTAGAGGACACGAGTTCAAAGTGAAAGGGGAAAAGTTTAGGGGGGATATGCGTGGAAAGTTCTTTACGCAGAGGGTGGTGGGCACCTGGAACGCATTGCCAGCGGAGGTGGTAGATGCGGGCACGATGGAGTCTTTTAAGATGTATCTAGACAGATACATGAATGGGCAGGAAGAAAAGAGATACAGAACCTTAGAAAATAGGCGACATGTTTAGAGAGAGGATCTGGATCGGCGCAGGCTTGGAGGGCCAAAGGGCCTGTTCCTGTGCTGTAATTATCTTTGTTCTTTGTTCTTTGTTCTTTGACTCTTTATCATATTTAAAGTACCAACCCGTCTCCTTGGAGCAGGTTGGTTACTCACCTACCTTCCCACCTCAGTTAAAGCCAGAGGTGTGCAGATGGAGTTGAGTTTGGGTCAGAAATTTTATTTTCAAGAGTTTAGTCACCCCTCACTTCCACCCCCCCTGCCCCAACCCCACCCACACAACTTAATCACGACTTCCCTTATTTTTTGAATAAAGTTCCCCCCTTTGTCTTTTTTTTGGCTGCATTCTCTCAATCAATCTCCTTATCCTGTATTTCCTGTAGTTTGCACAGAAGTCAGCTATTACCAGTTAATCATATTCTTTGAGAAACTGAGATGTATATGGCATGAAAATCTTTTCCATCTGTCGCTTTCAGTAGCCTCATTATACAGCAGGACTTTTTATGGGCCAGAGTGTCAGTTTTATTTGGATGTGCATCATTCAGTAAATTGGAGTAGTGACTAACCATGCTTCTCTGGTGTGTATTGTTAAGCTTTTGCTCATCATATTTAGTACAGAAGATGAGATAGAAATACATTTGATGAAAAACATGTGAATGACCTTTTCTAGCAGTTTGAATGAAATGTTGATTCATGGGAAAATGTGCATTGGCTATGCAAATGAAAAATCCAGTGCTGATACTTTTGCGTGCCTCACAATATTTATATCTGTACAACAAATTTGTTTACTGATGCACATGCTCCAAGATATACAGCAAAGGTAATAACTTTTCCCCCATTTTGTTCAATAAATGCAAGTATATTTTGATGAGTAAATGCATTGCTTAGTGGTCCATGATGACTTTACTGTCCATTGTTTACTTGATCAAATGCAATTCCAAGCTTGATAGATTTGTCCTGAAAATAAATCACTTTCTCATTGCCTTGTGGTGAAATGTTCTGAAATAAAGCATACGCTTCAGTCTTGATTCCTCTTCTCTCTCAGCCGTAAGAGTCTTAAAGTGAAATGAGTTTGGGTGATAGAAACCCACTTTTTTATTGGATGCAAGTTCACACTACAAAATATAACCCAGTGGTTATTAAACATTTTAAGAATTTCACTGAAGTTTGACATAGGTATGGAATATACTTGAGATGGCAAAAACACCTGCAATTGAATGGAACAAGGTTTCGGGACAATGGCCAAGTTGTCTTCATTAAACTTGGGTCCGAATTCCACAGCTGACCTTCTGTATATAAAATTGATTTGATACTAAAATAAAAACAGAAAATGCCAGAAATACTGAGCAGATTAGGCAGCTGTGAAAAGAGAAATGGAGTCAACATTTCAGGTGGTTGACATTTCATTGACCTTCTGATTGAACCCGGAGTTAACCTCAGAATTCTGATCGATTCATTTTTTTGTTCTTTGATGATGAGGATTGTGATTTTTTTTTGTATTGCTCGCCTTCAAATTGGAGGTTTATTAAAATATAACATACAGGAACATAAAATAAATGTTATTTTTAATAGGTGATTGACTTACTGATCTCCTGTACTGAAAATGTGGTGATTGTCTGGGGAAAGAGGAAAGAAATGAGATGATATTAAATTGCTCCAGTGGGGCAATTAAGCTTGATGGGCCCAGTGGCATTTTGTGGTAACAAAATACTATGATTATTTCCAGAGGCAGGAGGGACACTTAGCATCAGTATTGACAAAAGATAACATATAAATCATGAATTGGTTTAAATTGAAATGAGGAATATTAGGATAAATGAAAATGAGAGTAATGGAGAGGTAGTTTAAGCTAAAGGAGGATAAAATGACAAGATCTGACATAATGCATTGAAAGATTATGAACAAAATGGGAGATGAAGCAGCGGAACGCCTAGAAATTACATTTCTTGCATCTATCGAGAGTGGATTCATACTTATTTTTATCCCGTAGCAATTCCCACTCAATAAGCACCACTATCTTTGATGACGTGTATTGGCTTTTGGTCCTTCAATGCCTCCAATTCAAAGATTTAACCGTGCGTTCAGGTCTATTCATGGCTTGTCCAGCAGTACAACTCCTCCAGAACTCTCCCATCTTCTGACTCTGGCCTCTTAGTTCCACCATTGGCGGCTGCGCTTTTAGACATTTATGGCATATGCCATGGAATTTTCTCCCTGAACCTCTCCACCTCCTTCAAGACCCTCCTTAAAACTCACCTCTTCGATCAAACCTTTGGTCACTTCTCTTGATATCTCCTTTTTCTGTCTGATTACACATCTCTGAAACACCTTGGAATGTTACTCTATGTTGAAGCACTATGTGTGTGTATATATATATATATATATATATATTGCAACCACTTAATGCATTTTCTTTTTATCGCCAAGCAAAGTGTGCATACTGCAATTTTGATTATTCAGTAAAATATAGACCTCAGCTGCCTAACATTGCTGAATGAATGGAAATACACTAATAAAAATGTAACAATTAGTTTGTGCCTGCCTCAACAGACTACCATCATGCTTTTACATTTTTACATTCTATGATCTAGAAGCTACCTACAGTCAGTAGTGAAGTCATTACAGTATGTTGACCTGTCTTGAAGCCAGACATGAGATTGGATAATTTAGTAAAAGGACTTATTCATGTCAATTTAGCCATTACATGAAAGATTAATTTAAGCAGAATTAGCAATGTTAAAATCTTAATATTAATGTCATTTTTAAACTGTTAATATAGTGTTTTTCTGAATGTTGAATCTTTTGTTAGGATTCATTGTCTCTGTTCCAAGTCCCAAGTTCCAATTCCAGTTTATGCAACAGGTCTGGCTATCTCCACATGAAGTGAAATATTTTCCCAAATGTTGTTGGAGCAGGATATGTCATGGCACATGCCATTTGGTAAATTTTACCGTGGCCATAACTTGCCAGAAGTTCAAGCTGATACTGACATGGCATCTTGGCATCTAAGATCCTGTCCCGCTTTAGCAAGATTTGACCCTATGTTCCTCCCTGTACTGCAGCTGAATATATAAATGTATGTATTTCTCAGAGCTCTTTACACAAGATCTCACATAATGTGCTGCTGGTTTAAGGTTTCTGTTTTTATGGCAAGGACAAAGAAATATAAAGCTTAAGAGAAGAATGTATCCATTCGCATCTTTCCCTCTTGATGTGCAACAGTATATAGTATTCTCTCTTAAATTAAAAAAATTAAAACTTTTACTCAACTTCCCTCCAAACCCAAACAATGGGGGTGGTGATGGTGGGGGTGTTCTGCTCACAGAATTTGTTGCTGTTTATATTGATAATTTTTACCTACAAGTTCTGAGATAAACATGAATAAAGGTGGATAAATCCCTAGGGCCTGCCCAGGTGTATCCTAGGATGCTATGGGAAGCAAGGGAGGAGATTGCTGGGGCCCTGGCAGAGATTTTTGTATCATCGTTAGCCACGAGTGAGGTACCGGAAGACTGGAGGATAGCTAATATTGTGCCTTTATTTAAGAAGGGCAGCAGGGATAAGCTAGGGAACTACAAGCTGGTGAGCCTAACATCAGTGATGGGAAAGTTATTGGAAGGGATTCTGAGACAGGATTTATATGCATTTGGAAAGGCACGGTCTGATTAGGGATAGTCAGCATGGCTTTGTGCATGGGAATTCATGTCTCACGAATTTGATTGAGTTTTTTGAGGAGGTGACCAAGGGGATTGACGAGGGAAGAGCGATGGATGTTGTCTACATGGACTTTAGCAAGGCCTTTGACAAGATCCCGTATGGTAGGCTGGTCCAGAAGGTTCGAACACATGGGATCCAGGGTGAGCCAGCCAATTGGATACAAAATTGGCTTGTTGATAGGAGGCAGAGGGTGGTAGTGGAGGGTTGTTTTTCAGATTGGAGGCCGTTGACCAGTGGTGTGCCGCAAGGATCAGTGCTGGGCCCTCTGTTGTTTGTCATATATATTAATGACTTGGATGTGAATGTAGAGGGCATGAATAGTAAGTTTGCAGATGACACCAAAATTGGTGGTATAGTGGACAGTGAAGAAGGTTGTCTAAGGTTGCAACAGGATATAGATCAACTGGGAAAGTGGGCAAAGGATTGGCAAATGGAATTTAACGCAGACAAGTGCGAAGTGATGCATTTTGGGAAGTTAAACCAGGGCAGGACATATACAGTGAATGGCAGTGCCCTGGGGAATGTTGTTGAGCAGACAGACCTTGGGGTGCAAGTACATAGTTCCCTGAAAGTGGCAACACAGGTAGACAGGGTGGTGAAGAAGGGGCATGGCATGCTTGCCTTCATCAGCCAAGGCATTGAGTCCATTAGTTGGGACGTCATGTTACAGTTGTACATAACGTTGGTTAGGCCGCACTTGGAGTACTGTGTGCAGTTCTGGTCGCCGCACTACAGGAAAGATGTGATTATGCTACAGAGGGTGCAGAAAAGATACAAAAGGATGTTGCCTGGTTTGGAAGGCTTGAGTTATAAAGAGAGATTGGATAGGATGGGTCTGTTTTCCCAGGAGCGAAAGAGGCTGAGAGGGGACATGATGGAGGTATATAAAATTATGAGAGACATAGATAGGGTAGATAGCCAGAGTCTGTTTCCCATGGTAGGGGTGACTAAAACTAGAGGGCATAGATTTAAGGTGAGAGGGAGGAGGTTTAAAGGGGATCAAAGGGGTAAATTTTTCACACAAAGAATAGTGGGTATCTGGAACGAGCTGCCAGAGGAGGTGGTGGAGGCAGGAACAGCAGCGACATTTAAGAGGCATCCGGACAGATACTTGAATGAACAAGGCATAGAGGGATATGGAATTAATGCAGGCAGGTGGGATTAGTATAGATAGGCATTATGGTTGGCATGGACGCGGTGGGCCAAAGGGCTTGTTTATATGCTGTACGACTCTATGACTCTAAAATGAATGTAGTTGGTGTAATCATTTAGAATATATGCTTTCTTACACAAACATGAAAATACTAAATTTAAAAGGTAAGTATTTTGATCCTCATGAATTTCCTGTCAATGCACAGGAATAAAGGATCCGGCAGGGCTTAAAAAATAGCAACTCCTGAAACATACTCTGAAGAGCCAGTCTTGCTGTCATCATAATAATAAAACGGCTCGACAATTCATACTTTATATTCCCAGTATTTCAATATTGCCATGGAATTAACTTAAGCAACTACATCACTTTGTGAATCATTACTGCCAACTGTCCATAATTCTGAAGCATTCCTACTTTTTATACCAGAAATATTTAATTTCTTTGTGAAATCTCTTTGATTTGAGAATCCTTTATGAAGTTAATTGTTACTACTGTTTGTGACCAAATTGGGAACAAAATTCGATCCAACTTCCAGAAAGAAAATTTAATGGAACATAGCACACATTTATTAGAATAAGAGTTCACTATATATCTAAATAAATGCTATGTTATGTGGAATAAGATAATCGATGTCTGAACTTTGAGTGATTTTATGTGTCGCATCTTAAAATCTTAACTTTATCAGTTTTATACAATGGATCAGTGAATCGACTGGGTTTGCTAATATTAGAATTAATTGAAACTGCTCTTCTGCAAATAACATATTTGTTGCAAAAGTTAAAAAAAGATAGACTTGTATTTATATTGCGCCTTTCTTTACCTCTGGACATCCCAAAGTTCTTTACAGCCATTGAAGTACTTTTGAAGTGTAATGACTGTTGCAATGTTGGAAATGTGGCAGCCAGTTTGTGCACAGCAATGTGATCATGAAGATTAAAAAGTGCTGTTAGTTGACCTTCAATTTGTGTTTTATTTTTTACTATTAATAGTGTGGCCACATAATCTGTGTTAAATTAAATTAAACACAGTAACAATGTGTAAACTAGCTCCTTTTACTTTAAAAGAAAACAATTAAACTTGAATCAAATCAAGTCGAACTGAATAGAAAGCTATGTTTTGAATGACTTAATTGCTGATCTTGATGGTAAATTAATTTGATGGCATTCCTCTTAAAATCAATTCTATGCCAAAGAACAGCTAACCTTAAACTGGAAGTTTGTGCTTAATCTAGATCTTTGATGTGATCATGAAAACTGCAGAAAAAATAATTGTACTTTTAGTTGGACCAGACCTCTGTACTATTTATCCCATTTCTTGATTTTGTCCACACAAGATTGTTCATTCATGTCCCATCTTGTAATGTTTGCTCCTGACCTCAAGGTTACTGGTGAAGGTAGAACATTTTATTCATCTATGGTGAAGTCAGAGGTACCATCGGAAAATTTATTTTAGATTTTGTTTTAACCCCCCACTCAGATTCTGCATCAGTTTTTCTTCCTCCTGGCATGTGTGCATGTTTAATTTTGTCCTCTTTTATTCATTCTATCCATGCTTCCAGTTTATTGTATACCCTTTTTGACCTCCATACCTTCATCTTTCACTGCTTCTTTTGGTTTCATCCATTGGCTAGTCACTACCTGTGGTCTTTAGTGTAGGCAAAACCAGTTAATAAGATGTATAGAACAGTGATGTTTTCTGAAAGGTGCCGAGGAAAACAGCACTATTATTTTCACTGTTCTACCTAAATGACCACAGAGATGTTATGTAAGCTTTATATAAGGGCCAATAATGCTGGCTTGCTGAATTATCTGGGTCAGATGAGGCATGCAGTATTCCCAATAAAAAAAAACATTTAATGTGATGAGGAAGCACCTGTGAAGCTGAGGAATTGCACACAAGCCTTGTACGAGCATCCGTTGGGTTTAAACATAAAAGTACTTGACGAATAGCAAAGATTTTTTTTAACTCTAAGCTACATTTGTACTTAAATATCCTCAAATTTTTTAGTTTTTGTTACACAATGAAAGAAGGAGATACACGAAATGAGCAGGCCACAGACCAGACGAGGAGACTTTGCCGTCTGCAGTAAGTACACCAGCAGACAAATTACAACATACAGACAGCATTTTCCTCAATGGTACTATTTATTACTTATTGCCAGATGGCACTTCAATATCACCTAATGTGTTGCTCAGATTAAATTAATGCCTTGTGGAATGGTCAGTATGGCCTGCAGATTTGTCTCCTTTTCCATTAAATGGCACAGCACTGCTGCCTTTCCAGAAATACATAATCAATGGTGGCTGCCAAATGTCCAAACTGAAGTGCATCCTGGGTGTAAGCAAGTAATTGCAATTATGTTACAATGGTTCAGATTTATAAAGTCTTTACAAGATATGAGCTTGACAAGGTTCAAGCTTTCTGTTATAAGTTGCAACTTGAAGATGTGTCTTCCTGATGTATGAGGATACATGTGATACAATGAAAGAACTGTAAGGTTGTGCGAGAGCTCAAAATGGCTGAGCAATACATATAATCAAGTTCTTAGAGTCATAGAGTCGTACAGCATAGAAACAGGCCCTTTGGCCCACCACGTTCATGCCGACCATAATGCCTATCTATACTAATCCCACCTGCCTGCATTAATTCCATATCCCTCTACCTGTGTTGCCACTTTCAGGGAACTATGTACTTGCACCCCAAGGTCTCTCTGCTCAACAATACTCAAGGTTAAAGGTAACATTTTGTAGCATGTAATCATACACCATCAACTTGATGCATGGCATTTGCTTGATATACCCCTCGCACCAAGAGGTCAATTTAACGACAAATTTGATGTTTTTTGAGATGACAGTGGTTATCACAGAATGGGCCACGAGAAGGCTGTCATCATTTACTCCATGCCAGGTACCTTAAAGTGTGCCATTTTCTCATTATCTGTTCAGGGGCAACTCAAGCACTATATACAATACTAAACCTGCCCACCACCTTCTACCAGGAAGAGTATCCTGCTGTCTTGTGGAGTTCCCTCCTCACACTCATCTTACGTAGCACCATAGCATCATGTCTACTTTGCCAACCATCAAATAGTGGGTGGCTATTTAAGTTGCTGTTATGCTGGCTCCCAGGGTTGTGATGCCTTTGGTCTGTCACTCTTTTGTCCACTGCCACATTTTTGGCTGTCTTCTTCCCCATGCAGATTTGGGAAAGATATATATATATATAGTATACATATATAATTTTTTTATATGTGTATATATAGAAATATATGTGTGTATGCATTCATACATTAGAAAAATTGTGGGAGGATATGAGGGCTTTGCCCCAATACAACCAATTTACCATTAGATGGCTAGATCTAGGTTTTTTTTCCCAGCAGCCTTTGAAGAGCCAATGCATTTTATTAATTTAGCTGTCCTTCTGTTGTACCACAATGTCAGCTGCTTTCCCCACTGGGAGGGCCAGTGCCTGATGCACAGCCAGGACTGTGTTATCAGCACCACAGGATTGTCATTGTTATAAGATTCATTAGCAGTACTTAATGTGAAGCAAACTTGTGTAATGCCGTGGAATACAAGAAATAGTGGTGCTCCAATTTACATTCTCAAATGGCTAACATCGATCACAATTGGGGAGTACCTAACCTCAATATTTTTAAGGCGGGGGTAGATAGATTCTTATTAGGCAATTGAACCAAGGTTATCGGGGTAGAAGAGAGTGTGGAATTCGATTCACAAACAGATCAGCCATGATCTTATTGAATGGCAGGGCAGGCTAGAGGGGTTGAATGGTCTACTTCTGCTCTGAATTCATATGTTCGTATGTAATATAAAAAAAACATAAAGTGAATCTAAATTCCACTTTTCCAATTTTGAGTCAATGGAGGAAGAAGAAAAGTAAATAAAAACAGAAAGAGCTGGAAATTTCCAGACACTTTCTGGTTTTATTTCAGATTTCCAGCATCCACAGTATTTTGCTTTCAAGAAGTAAAGTAAACTAGCACTGGAAATCAGTGTGAAATAGACTGATAGATCCTGGCATGCACTCAAAGAAGGCAGTCTGAGATCAAATTGAAATTGGACCTCAGGCTTTTTAAAATTCTTTGGTGGAATGTGGGTGTCACTGGCAGGCTAGCATTTGTTGCCTATCCCTAATTGCCCTTGAACTGAGTGGCTTGCTAGGCCATTTCAGAGCCAGTTAAGAGTGAACAACATCGCTGTGGGTCTGGAGTCACATGCAGGCCAGACCTTAATGAACCAGATGGATTTTTATGACAATCGATGACTAGCTTTCAGTTCCAGATGTTTATTAATTAATTGAATTTAAATTCCACCAGCTGCCATGGTACGATTTGAACCAGTGCCACTAAGGCATTAGCCTGGGCCTCTGGATTATTGCTCCAGCGACATTGCCACTATGCCGCCATCAGCCCGCATTAAACCGGTGTGCCACAGACACCAATCGGACATCCTGATGCATCTGGCCAGTCAGGGCTGACCAGCTGGTTGGAATTTTATCGGTGCAGAGTGGGGCCCTGAACATTGGCCCGTAAGCCTGGGGCAACCCCGCCTTGGCCGCTTATGGGACTCCTGTCATCATTGTTTGGCTGTCTGGCTTCCAATTAGTTGCCAACGGGGCTCCCATCCCTGCGAATGCTGGAAATCTGAAATAAAAACAGAAATTGTCTGGAAATTTCCAGCACTTGCTGTTTTTATTTACTGTTGGTTGTGGGATTGCTTAGCTTTGTCTATTGCATGCTGCTTCCGCTGTCCAGCATGCATGTAGTCCTGTGTTGTAGCTTCACCAGGTTGGAATTTCATTTTTAGAGGTGCCTGGTGCTGCTCCTGGCATGCTGTCCTACACTGCACATTGAAGCGAGTTGAAATCTTAGCTTGATGGTAATGGTAGAGTGAGGGATATGTCAGGCCATGAGCAGCACCAGGCACTTCTAAAAATGAAATTCCAACCTGGTGAAGCTACAACACAGGACTACATGCATGCTGGACAGCGGAAGCAGCATGCAATAGACAAAGCTAAGCAATCCCACAACCAACAGTAAATAAAAACAGCAAGTGCTGGAAATTTCCAGACAATTTCTGTTTTTATTGATTGTGATTGAATATAATTCTGCTGCTGATTGCTCACGGTGCACCATGGATGCCCAGTTTTGAGCTGCTAGATCTGTTCTGAATCTATCCCATTTCTCATGGTGGTAGTGCCATACAAATATGATGGAGGGTGTCCTCAGTGTGAAGGCAGGACTTTGCCTCTACAAGGACTGTCTGGTGGTCACTCCTACCAATACCATCATGGACTGATGCATCTGTGACAGGTAGATTGATGTGCATGAGGTCACATAAGGTTTTCCCTCTTGTTTGTTCTCTCACCACTTGCCACAGGCCCAGTCTGGCAAATGTGTCCTTCAGGACTTGGCCAGCTCAGTCAGTAGTGGTGCTACCAAGCCACTCTTGGTGATGGACATTAAAGTTCTCCACCCAATGTACATTGCTACCCTCAGTGCTTCTTCCAATTGGTGTTCAATATGGAGGGGCACTGATACATTAGCTGAGGGAGGGCAAAAGGTGGTTATCAGCAGATTTCCTTGCTGATGTATGACCTGATGCCTTAAGACTTCATGAGGTCCAAAGTCAGTTTTGAGGACTCCCAGGGCCACTCCCTTCTGACTGTATAGCACTGTGCTGCTACCTCTGGTGGGTCTGTTGTGCCAGTGGGACAGGACATACCCAGGGATTATGATGGAGGAGTCTGGGACATTGACTGCAAGGTATGATTTGGTGAGTATGACTATGTCAGGCTGTTGCTTGACTAGTCTGTGGGACAGCTCTCCCAATTTTGGGACAAGTCCCCATATGTTAGTAAGGAGGACTGAGCAATTGTATGCCTTTGTTGTTTCTGGTGCATAGGTCAATGCCGGGTGGTCCATCCAGTTTTATTCTTCTTCAACTTTTCTGTCGCGGTTTGATACAGCTGAGTGGCTTGCTAAGCCATTTCAGAGGGCAATTAAGAGTCAATCGTATTGCTTTGCATCTGGAGTCAGATCAGGTAAGGACAGCAGATTTCCTTCCCTGAAGGACATTAGTGAATCAGAAGGGTTTTTATGTCAATCAAGCCTGTAAGTGGCCACTTAAGGGCCTCAATTGACCTCTGGGTGGGAGAACCGTCTTTGGCCTTCCCTGCCCAGACTAAATTTGAAAGTGTCAGGAAGGTGATGGATACTCGATCGCCCTCCCTTCCCACGTAATTTTATGGCCTCCCCACCCCCCACCTCCTTTCCCGTCCCTAAGGGACATTAGTCCAGGCTTCTGGATTACTAGTCCAGTAACATTACCACTGTGCTACTGTTCCAGCTTTAATTGCTGACTAACGTCAAATTGGCTTTAGGACTCTGATTAACACATGTAGGGTGCTTAAGACATGTTTCTGGTGGAAGAAGCGTGTTCCAATTGGCAGCCAACACACTTGCATTGGAGATCTGGCTTGGGAGATGGTGACCCTGCATTTATTTCCCCTCTCCAACATTGTTTTCGGACCCAAACAAACAGATACCGTGATGCTGCATTTCTCTCCCAGTATTTTAGCATTAAATCTGTGTCAAGGCATTGAAGTTTCCCCCCTCCTCGGGTCTAACCCCTATAACAATTAGTAAGATAATAAACACACATTTCTTGCAGAACCTTTAATCTTGTGGGATGTTACAGATTCACAATGTAAACAATGCACAGTGGGTTCTTGGTAAACCATTCACTGATTCACTGATTCACCTTTCATGTGGAGCCAATTTTAAATCTCCATTATGCCTATCCTGCAGAATTCGAATCCATGCATCAAAAGCACTGCAAATGATGTGATTTTTCATTCCCAGAACATTAAATATAATCACCACACTGGCAAATTTCACCCAGAGACAGCACGCACATTTTATAAGTTGAATCACTTTTGTGCAAAATGCACTTTTTTTTCAGTTTTTTTTGTTTCGATTGAGTTGTTTAATGAATGACTAAGCAGATTGCAGTACAAGTATTTGCAAATTAGGTGCATCTCATCTGTGTTTTATGGCAGTTGTGTTCCAAGCATAACATTAGATTCACTGCTTCCTTAGATTTTAGATGGGCGCTAAAGGCATCTGGTGGTAACAGAAGGATACTGCAACAACTTTCAAAATCAAATTGAGTTTGATGCACTTTGCAGTTGGACCTTAATCACAAGTTAGTCTGACATATGAGAGCAGGTCAAAAAGCTTAGGCTTAATGAACATTTGCCTAAAATTATGATACAACATTTGAACTTAAATTAATTTTGTGTGGAAGGTTGTTGGAGGGTTCTGAGGTCATCTAGCTGAGAAATATGAGTGCTGAGGAATGGAACACTTTTCAACTTTTTGATTTCGCTCATCATAAAATGTTCTCACGTTAGATGTAACATCAACAAAACTCTCACAACCCTGTCCTGCTGTAATGACCCTTTATTTCACTTTCAGAGAGGACTTCCTACTGTACGAAAGTGACAGTTTTGCATTCCATAATTTATTTGCCTTCTCAGAGGCAGCCAGCTTGTGCAATGGGCGGCTGCTCCAATATTGCCTGTTTAATACCCTCTCCAAAGTTAAACATTCTGCCCTAATTAAAAATGGTTTGACTCTTTCATGTAGGATCCTTTTCTTCATCTGAGGGATGACTTCCATACTATCGTTCTGGGCTGGATTCACACCAATATCCCCCAAAAGACCAGTGTTCCATTGCAATTGTATCACTCATTCCCCTATTGTAAATGTAATGTTAGTGAGAATATTGTGCATAGTGTGGTACCACTCCCTCAGTTCAACCAGTTGATGTCAGATATGTTTCTTCAAGGACCATTGTTATAATCTTAAGTGGACTCCAATCTATTAAACTTTAATGGGAATGTAAGTAATTATTATTAAAAGTTAATTAATATTCATTTTCATCCACTCTTTAATAAAATTGTGTTACGACCAGATGGGAAAGGTGTCTAGGGGTCCCTCTCAGCCTTCACTTGGTCTTACTGCAGCAGGGTTTAATTTTAAATACACTGTTTTTAGCTCTCCCTTGGTGGGTGAATCCTTCTTCACCACTTTCCAATTATAAGGCAAAGATACCAGCACGAACAGGCTTTCTTAAGTTTAAAGAAGAAAAGTTGAAATTTATTTAGACCTAAACTCTAATTCGGTTGACGCCTACGGATACACGCGCATCCACACTAGCATGCATACGCGGTACACACAGGCAAATAGAGACAGAAAAGAGCAGAAGAAAAGTAAGGTCGAAAAGTTTGCGTCAATATTTGAAAAGGTTTTGTTACAGTTCTTCGAGCTGACTGTAGACTCCTATATTGAAGGCAGATCTTGCTTTTCGTTGGGGCCCAGTATTCTTCTTAAACCTTGTTTGCTGTAGGAAACTTTTCTCTCTTGGGGTTCATGTGTCTTCAGTAGATTCAGAGGCTTGTGAGAAAGAAATGGGAGCAGACAGGAAAGAGATCTTCTCAGTCCAGGAGCAAACAGACTTTCTGCCCAAACTGTTCGAACAAATTCAAAAAAGTCTGGTTGCCCAGCAGGTTTGTCATGTGACCAGCTGGTTTGACCACATCCGTTTGTGTATTCCACCATGTCTGTTTGTATATTCGGCTATTATAGCAGTCAACCTGGAATGCGAGCTCCCCCACCTTCAACGTCTGATGATCAAAAGTCCATTGTGGGTTGAATGTGTCAGAATGGCTGCTTCGTCCTTCCAAGTGTTGTCTGTTAATATGGAAATGTCCTTTCCCATCCACGGCTGATCTGTTTAACAAGTCCCTTCTTCACTCCAGTAACAGTTTAAAATCAATGTTCATGACAAAATTAATGTCCCTCATTCTTGGCAGGTGGGGGCTTAGCGTGGCAATTGATTACATTGAATTGTAACAGTTGTTAATTGTCAAGTTAATTTTACATTTTATGTCTTTTTTTATAAATTAGGTGAGTCTGATAAAGAAAGGGCTTTTGGCCCATATGATTACTCTCTTCTGGAATATCAACCGTGCTACCTGCACTTTGCTTTCTCTATTGTGGTTTTAACACGTGAGACAGACAGGGCTTCGATTTAACATCTCATCTGACAGGGCTCTTCCAGTATTGTACAGGAATATCAACCTAGATTATTGATTAAAGTCCTGGTGTGGACCAGAATCAAGAGTACTCTGGAAAGGCTTATACACTTAGCCATTTTTTAAAAAGCCAACATCCCTCCTCTTTTGATTGAAGCCCATAAACTGCATAATTTATTCAAACTGTTTTGTTAGGGGGTGACTTTTTTATTTCCCTCGGATTCACAGTGCAGAAACAGGCAATTCTGCACCATTGGTCTATGCTGGTATTTGCACTCCACACTTTCCTATCGGTGTATCCTCCTATTCCTTTCTCCCTTGTGCTAATCTAGCTTCTCTTTCAATGCATCTATCCTATTCACCTCAAATACTGCACAAGTTCCACATTCCAGCCACTCTTTTGGTAAAGCTGTTTCTCCTGATTATTAGTGAGGATCTTAGCCCGGATTTTGCTCACTGCTAATCTTGAAGAAAGCTGCCCTTGAAAATCTAGCCTTTTCCAATGCCAGTTTGAATCTGGTACTAAGTCATGAGAATCTCTAGGGATCTAGTAACAGTGAAGTCATCAAAAAGGGTAAGCAACCAATCACATTGAAGTGTTCTCACAGACAGCAAATCAGTAAGTAAAATGCACAGAATTTTTCACTTTCAATTAAAATTTTGCAGAGAGAGTGAAATAAATGATTGGAACATACACATGGATTAAGGTAGAAACTCAAATATCATTAGTTTTAAAAAAGTTACTTTAAAAATGAGAATTTTCTTTATCATCATAGAGAAATTATATATCCGCAAATATAAAACTGGTTTTCAGGGTCATTGAGGTTGTTTAACAGTAATTATAAACTTAATATGCTGCTAAAAATCCAGTTGTACCTCATTCAACAAGGTGTAAACTTTTTCACGGATTTTTACAGCGAGACCAGTAACCTAAAAGGACAAGTTCCCACTCTATAGGGGAAGCATAGAATCCATGACAGCAACTCCTGGATTAACTACATGTGCAAACTCCAGAAATTGCTGTCCGTTTCAGAGGAGTAATTATGGCAAACCTGACAGTTCCACTATTATTACTATGGCAAAATCCAGCTCGTTATATTTATGACTCCTAGTTTTAGACTCTCCCACAAGTGAAAACATCTTATCAATGTCTACCGTGTCAAACACATCATAATTTTAAAGACCTTTATTAGGTCACCGTTTGGACTTTTTCTTTATATTTTCCCTTTTGTGTTAATTCTTATGGGCCATTCCCTACCATATATTCTCCAGCTGAGTGAACAGGTAAGTCATCTGCTTCCAGCCTTCTGCCAATTTTTGCTCTGTAACCGTTTGAACTGCACAACTTCATTCGCCTTCAGGTTTGCTCTTGGCTGGGGAAATCCCTTAGCTTTGCTTAATATCACTCCCTCAGAAAAGCTGGCAGCTATTAGGAATTCTTTCTCTCTGAATGTATAAATACCACTTCATTCTATAGTATATTGACACATCTGACTCCCCTACGTGGCAGTTTCTAATCTATTTTTATTTAACTCAATTTAACTCCCTATCCTATTAATTAATCTTCAACTTTCAAAAGGGCAATTGATTTTATGAGGTTTTTGAAAATGAATATTACGTTTTTATTACACAGGTATTCCCCCTTCCAATTTTCTCCCCTTTACTTACTTTCTTTTCTAAAAACCCTGTACTGTGTTGGGTATAATTGCCCAGGTGCTCACCCAATAGAGGGTACAGGGTGGATTTGCAAGGATGTTGCCAGGAATGGAGCGTTTTAGATATGAGGATAGATTGGATAGGCTGGGGTTGTTTACTTTGAAACAGAGGAGGCGAAGGGATGATTTAATTGAGGTGTATAAAATTATGAGGGGCCTAGATAGAATGAATAGGAAGAACCTATTTCCGTTAGCAGAGGAATCAATAACCAGGGGTCATAGATTTCAAGTAATTGGTAGAAGGATTAGTAGGGAACTGAGGAGTATTTCCTTTCCACCCAGAGGGGGTGGGGCTCTGGAACTCGCTGCCTGAAAGTGTGGTTGAGGCTGAAATTCTCACCATAGCTCTTTCATGGCCAACATGGACACAGTGGGCCAAATGGTCGCCTTTAGTGCCATAAATCTTTTTATGGTTCCACGTTTTTAAGCGGACACCCTTTGTGTTTGAGCCGATGTAGTCAGTTAGCAGGCTGTGAGGCCACCACAGGGCCCACATTGGATCACAATCAGGATTGAGTATTCCACCTTTATTTTTAAGCCCTCCCAAGGCCAATTATATCCATCTTACTGTTCCCGCATGCAACATTGGCCAACTCAATGTAAGCAAGCAGATGAATCTTTTGTTCTCTATGGCTTAATACTACACAAGGTGATGCCATTACTCACAATGTAATTGATGGAACAGCTCAAGGAACTTAATTTTAGTTATAAAATCTCGACGTTCATTCCTTACCCGCACCACCCCCCCCCCCCCCCCCCCCCCCCCCACCTGCCCACTAAATGCTAATCCTCATGTGAATGTTTACAGAGACTGGCCAGTATTCCAAGTTTTGAGAGTTTAGCCTCACCTTAGAAGATGTCATCATGATCATCACACAAAGAATATTCAACGTTTACAATAGACTTCTGGATGAGGTCGTGGAGCACAACCCCCTAAAAAGTTGGATGCTATGATTGGTGGATTGTACATTTTCTCTTCTAATGGGTGGATGGATGGACTAAATTACCTTCCCTCTTCTGTACCGAGCTTGTGATATTATTGCTAAAGTATATAGATTACACTCTGAGGTAAATTTTAGCCACCTGAACATTGGAGTGTACCACAGCAAAGAGGTGGCCACAGTTTTTAGCCCCTGGCCTCAGTGTATTGAGCCTGAAAGCTGCGGGGTGCCAACCTGGCATCCCGCTGCAGCTCACCAGACTAATGCTGGCCAATGTCAGGCCACCCTGGCTGTCAGCAAGTTACGTAGTGTGGGGTGGAGGAAGGTTGCAATCACATGTTGTTGCCCATGGAACATATCAAAGCATGCACTGTGCACACCCCAGCTCATTCCAACTTGAAATGAATTTTCAAAAAGAAACCAATGATGGAGTTGTTCTCTTCAGAGCAGAGAATGCGAAGGGCAGATTTGATAGAGTTGTTCAGAATCATGAAGGGTCTTGCGAGAGTAAATAAAGAGAAATTCTATCCAGTGGCAGAAGGATTGGTAACCAGAGGACCACACACTTAAGGTGATTGGCAAAAGAACCAGAGGCTATATGAGGAAATTTAATTTTTGCATGAATTGTTCTGATCTGGTATGCACAAAGTGAAAGTGGGGTAGAAGCAAATTCACTTGTATCTTTCAAAAGGGAATTGGGTAAATATTTAAAGGGAAAAAAGGATTATGAGGACCGAGCAATGGAATAGGACTAATTGGATAGCTCAGCCAAAATGCCAGCACAGGCCCAATGGGCTGATTGGCCTCCTTCTGTGCTGTATCATTGTAGAATTCTAAGCCTTCTTTTAAAAGGTGACATTTATTACAGCTACCAAATGCATCACATAAATAGATCACATATCTAAATGATAGGTTTAGAAATATGCACCTCATGTACATACGTACATACGAATTAGGAACAGGAGTACGTCACTCGGCCCCTCGAGCCTGCTCCGCCATTCTATAAGTTCATGGCTGAACACATTTCTCTGCATAACCACCTACCCCCGATAACCTTTCATCCCCTTGCTTATCAAGAATCTACCTACATCTGCCTTAAAAATATTCAAAGACTCTGCTTCCACTGCCTTTTGAGGAAGGTAGTTCCAAAGACTTATGACCATCTGTGAGAACAGATTTCTCCTCATCTCTGTCTTAAATGGGCGATCTCTTATTTTTAAACAGTGACCCCTAGTTCTAGATTCTTCCACTAGGGGAAACATCGTTTCCACACCCGCCCTATCAAGACCCCTCAGGATCTTATGTGTTTCAATCAAGTTGCTTCTTCCTCTTCTAAACTCCAGCGGTTACAAGCCGAGCATGTCCAATCTTTCCTCGTAAGATAGCCCGCCCATTCCAGGTATCAGTCCAGTAAACCTTCTTTGAACTGCTTCCAACACATTTACATCATTCCTTAAATAAGGAGACCAATACTGTACACAGTACTCCAGATGTGGTCTTACCAATGCCCTGTATAACTGAAGCATAACCTCCCTACTTTTGTATTCAATTCCCCTTGTGATAAACAATAACATTATGTGCTAAACTTGCAGACTAACCATTTGCGATTCATGCACTAGGACACCCAGATCCCTCTGCATCTCAGAGTTCTGCAATTTCTCACCATTTAGATAATATGCTTCTTTATTAATCTTCCTGCCAAAATGAACAACTACACATTTTCCCACATTATACTCCATCTTCCAGATTTTTGCCCACTCACTTAACCTATCTATATCCCTTTGTAGCCTCCATATGTCCTCTTCACAACCTACTTTCCTACCTATCTTTGTGTCATCAGCAAATTTAGCAACCATACCTTCGGTCCCTTCATCTAAGTCATTTATATAAATTGTAAAAAGTTGAGGCCCCAGCACAGATCCTTGTGGCATGTCACTCATTTCATCTTGCCGACCAGAAAATGAACCATTTATGCCTACTCTGTTTCCTGTTAGCTAGCCAATCTTTTATCCATGCCAATATGTTATCCTCTACACCATGAGCTTTTATTTTTTGCAATAACCTTTGATGTGGCACCTTATCAAATGCCTTCTGGAAATCTAAGTACAATACATCCACTGGTTCTCCTTCACCCATAGCACATGTAACTCCCTCAAAAGAACTCCAACAAATTGGTTGAACATGATTTCCCTTTAACAAAACCATGTTGACTCTGCCTGATTCCCTTCAATTTTTCTAAGTGCCCTGCTATAACGTCTTTAATAATAGCTTCTAACATTTTTCCTAAGACAGATGTTAAGATAACTGGCCTGTAGTTTCTTGCTTTCTGTCTCCCTCCCTTTTTGAATAAAGGAGTTACATCTACTATTTTCCAGTCTAGCTGAACCTTCCCTGAATCTAGGGAATTTTGGAAAATTAAAACTAATGCATCAACTATCTCACTAGCCACTTTTAAAACCATAGGATGAAGTTCATCAGGACCTGGGGACTTGTCAGTTCGCAGCTCCAACAATTTGTTCAATACTGCTTCCTTGGTGATTGTAATTTTCTTGAGTTCCTCCCTCCCTTCCATTTCCTGATTTACAGCTAACTCTGGGATATTAGTTGTATCCTGTAACAGTGAAGACTGATGCAAAATACCTGTTCAATTCATCTGCCATCTCCTTATTATCCATCATTAATTCTATTAATTCACCAGACTCACTTTCCATAGGACCAACGTTCACTTTAAGTCTTTTCTTTTTTAATTATCTATAGAAACTCTAACTATCTGTCTTTATATTTCTAGCTAGCTTTCTCTCATACTCTGATTTTACTTTCCTTATCAATCTTTTAGTCAATCTTTGCTGTTTTTTTATATTCTGTCCAATCTTCTGACTGCCACCCATCTTTGTGCAATTATATGCTTTTTCTTTAAGTTTGGTACTATCTTTAACTGTTTTAGTTAACCACTGATGGCAGGTCCCCTCCTTGGAATTTTTATTTCTCATTGGAATGTATCTATTCTGAAATATCCCCTAAATGTCTGCCACTGCATCTCTATTGACCTATCCCTTAACCTAATTTGCCAATTTAGCTAGCTAGCTCTGCTTTAATGCCCTCATAATTGCCCCATTTAAGTTTAAAATACTAGTCTTGGACCCACTGTTCTCTCCCTCAAACTGAATGTAAAATCCAATCATATTATGATCGCTGCTACCTAGGGGATGCCTTTACTATGAGGTCATTAATTAATCCTATCTCTTTGCACAATACCGGGTCTAGTATAGCCTGCTCTCTGGTTGGCTCCAGAACGTATTGTTCTAAGAAATTATCCCGAAAACATTCTATGTACTCCGCATCTAGGCTACTCCTGCCCATCTGATTTTTCCAGTCTCTTTGTAGGTTAAAATCCGCCGTGATTATTGCCGTACCTTTCTGACAGGCTGCCATTACTTCTTCCTTTATACCCCGTCCTACAGTATGGTTAACGTTAGGTAGCCTATACACCATTCCCACAAGTGACTTCTTGCCTTTATGATTTCTCATCTCTACCCAAACTGCTTCTACATCCTGGTTTCCTGAACTTCGGTCATCCCTCTCTATTGTGCGAATACCATCATTAATTATCAAAGCCACCACTCCACCTTTTCCTAGCTTCATGTCCTTCCTAAATTCCATGTACTCTTCAATATTCAGGTCCCAATCCATGTCATCCTGCAGCCATGTCTCTGTAATGGCTATCAGATCGTACTTCTTTATTTCTATTTACGCTCTCAGTTCGTCTGTTTTGTTTCAAATGCTATGTGCATTCAGATACAGAGCCTTTAGTTTTGTCCTTTTATTATTTTTGTAACCTCTAGCCTTATCTATTGACTTACTCTTAGATTTGTACGCTCTGTCCATTCCTGTCATAGTCTGTTTGTCATTTCCCATATTAATACCTTCCTCTCTTGCCTTGTCTTTACTCCTTGATTTACCGTAGCTTCCCAAATTCGATCCCTTTCCCCCACTATTCAGTTTAAAACCCTCTCCACTTCCCTAGTTATGCAGCTTGCTAGAACACCAGCCCCAGCACAGTTCAGGTGTAGACTGTCCCATTGGTACAGCCACCACTTTCCCCATTACTGGTGCCAGTGCCCCACAAGCAGGAACCCATTTCTACCACACCAGTCTTTGAGCCACGCATTAATTTCCCTAATCGTATTTGCCCTATGCCAATTTGCACATGGCTCAGGTAATAATCCAGAGATTATTACCTTTGAGGTTCTGTGTCTTAATTTAATGCCCAGTTCCTCATTCTGACTATGCAGAACCTATTTCCTTGTCCTGCCTATGTTGTTGGTCCCTACATGGCCCTTCTCACTTAAAGATCATTTTTAAATGTGTGTTATTCCCTGCTGCTATGTCCTATGTGTGAATGACTTAAAAATCTACACAAAAAATGAAAGCCTTTGGTAAAGTGTTATATTTTAGCTTGTAAAAGTTCTTGAATAAAGTTTTTTTTTAGATATACCAACGGTAGAGAATTCCTGAGAATATTTATCATTGGGGCTAATGTGACCTCTAAGATAGAGATTAAGGATTTATTTAAATAAAATGTGGTTACCACAAAAGAATGTTAGATAGTAAGACCGGCATTTTTAGATTTAGGAAAATGTTCATTCATTTACCAAAAAAAACCCTAACTTCATGACAGAGTATTTTTCATAGAAGTAGCGGAAAATTGTAACAAATTAAACACTTGATGATTCATCTTAGCTGCTATAAATCAATTTTGATTTGATGGAAGGTGTATGTGATGTAGATTAATCTTTGGTTTGTGATAACCAGTAATGCTAGTTATATAATATGAGCAAATATAAATACATAAATCGACATAGACCACTTTTTTGTGCTGTTTTTCTTAATAGTGTTAATATTATGCATTGATAGTCCCTCTGTGTACATTGACTTGAAGGATTTAAGTGAATCTGCTTATGGAGTTGTGCAGAGAGATTGTATTCAAGCAGCTACATCACTTATATAAAATACACTCTTTGAAATCTACTATGTTCGGGTGGCCCAGTGAGTTATTTATGTTTACTTTCTTAAGGGGTTATAGATCTACTTTAATCTCTCTAATCAGCATGGCTTTCATGAGTCACAGACTACATGTAGTTGCAAGAGCAGCCAAACTGTTATAAAATAAAAACAAGAAATGCTGGAACCACTCAGCAGGTCTGGCAGCATCTGTGGAAAGAGAAGCAGAGTTAACGTTTCGGGTCCCGAAACGTTAACTCTGCTTCTCTTTCCACAGATGCTGCTAGACCTGCTGAGTGGTTCCAGCATTTCTTGTTTTTATTTCAGATTTCCAGCATCCGCAGTATTTTGCTTTTATTTTAGCAGCCAAACTGTTCCCTGGTTTCTGTCAATGCCTCTATTGTGTGATTGTTTTTAGGTGCATACGAGTGGCCTAGATTGGTACACCCTCACCATAATGAGTGGAGCCTGGTCCCTCCTTATTAAGGTCTGATGAAATATTCATTAGTGGTGTGTTTGGGAGATTGATGGAAGGCAGTTCAAAAGGATGACTGAAGGATTTAAAGCACCTTGTGTTTTTGTAATCTCTTTCTGAGAATGCTGACTTGAAAATTAAAAAAACAGTGGACTCCAAGCTCTGGAGAACTGTGAATTATTGTTATTTCACATTTCTGTGACTGGATATCCTCCATGTATCTGTATAGACTCCAAGGCAAAAAACTCGATCGCTGTCAGTCTGATAATTTGATTTAAGGCCAGAACCATAAAATACCATGAATAGAAACCATATCAATCATAAGCTGTGAATATGTTAATTTTTATAACAGAATATTCGTCTTCATAATATTCAATCAAGTTGCAAGTGTAAGATGTTATGAAATCTTTCAGTTCAGTGTTATACCCATCTTGGCTGCAGAGAAGAAAAAGAATCTAATTATATTTTCTGCAGTCAAACCCATTGTTATGTTTATAGGGAAATCTGAAATGCCACTTTTTTTCCTTTTTGACTGTACTATAAATATCCATTTTTGCATTAATTACATCAGCCATGCACTGTGAGGAATACAATGTCTATTTAAGTTTTGATATTTCTTTGGAAGATAAGATTTTTAATTGGCATCACGTAATATGAGCATGTCACAAAGTCTAAAGTAGAAGTGAATGTTTAAGTGATTAAATGTCTCCAGGGTTACTGCCACTTAAATCAAATCAATGTAATAATTACAACACAACTTAAAAAGTGTATTTTTTGCTGAGTATTAAATCCCTAGGTCTTTACCCTACACTCTCCTGTGGGCAACCTTATTAATGTCAGTTAAATAATAGTATGTAACATATTTTAGGAACATAGGAAATAGGAGCAGGAGTAGCCCCTTGAGCCTGCCCCACCATTCAACTAGATCATGGCTGACCTTCTACCTCCATTTTCCCACGCAATTCCCATTTCCCTTGATATCTTTAATATCTAGAAACCTATCGATCTTTGTCTTGAACATACTCAATGACTGTTTCTGTTGGTACCCAGGTAGCAAGAAGGAAACAGTCTGGGAGATATGAGTGTTATGTAAGGCAATAAAGCTTGAAGTATATTGCTACTTCTGAGCAGAAACCCTAAATTTGAAAGTTAACATTTTTGATTGCTCCCAAGATGAAAAGTTTCCCTATTTTTGCTGATGGGGCATTTTTCATAATATTGTTGTGATATTGATTACACACTGGAAGGATGGAGAGGTGAAAACATAAAGGGGATAACTAATCCTTAAGGACCCAAATATCAAAAGTTATGATCTTCTAACACTGAGAGAAGATTTGCAGACAAGCTCCCATTTTGCAATTGAAACAGAGGAAAGAAACGTAAAATCATTGTGAGGCATTAGCACAGCTAGTAGCTTTTCAGAATCCTATGAATTAGAAAGACTAACTTGATAATGGACGTTTTCTGTGGGAAAATTTGAAGCCTTTATCTGAACTGAAGAAGGACTGCTGCTAGGAGGGCAATCAGTGCTCGTTGTCTTCACTGTATGAAATGTATCTAGAAGTTAACCTTTCTGCAGAAGACATGCCTGAGATAGGGTAGTCACTTTGTTGATGCTTCTTCCAAAACTACAACAAAATCTCTACTTGGCCAAGAAGGATGTATTTTCCGTAGTTGGTTGTGCAGCTTGTTGAGAAGGAATAGTAAATGAAATCAGGAAAGCAAACAGAGCAATACGCCGAAAGCCATGGTTGTGATTCCTAATTCAGTTGTGTGTGATATCAGTTGTTCCAATGCAGCTGCTTGAGTTTCAGCTTCAGTCGTAGAAATCAATTAATGCAGAAGAGAGTCCTCAGCTTTGATAATAACTGACAATAGAGTGGCTGTTTCGTATTTGAAGCCTGCCCATTTGGTGGAAACCGTGCATTTAATTGGCAACCAATCATGTCTAGATACTTGGTTCTTCTTTCTGGTGGTTCTAAGTTTAAATCCTTGATCAAAGATTTCCCAACACATGATAAGACCCAGGTGGCTACTGTGTAATGTCAGTACGGTTTAAAATGGTTCAGCTGAGCTTTTGCGCAGTAAGCATCCTTCCCAAGTTTGGGGAATCAAATTGACAGTTTGAGCATCTTCCAATCATAAAGCCCAGAAACAAAATGCTTTGGTTTTCAGAAAAGGTTCTAATTTTGCATTAGTAACCTCTGGTGAAGTGATATTAATTATCTAGGCAGCCAGTAAATTTAAAAACTTTGTACATTTAGGATTCCTGCCTAGCTTGTTTCGCACAGACAAATCCAGGTGGTTATAAACTGAAATCTCTACACCTGTAAAGGTTTGACCCCATTCACTGTTATTGTATCTAGAATGGTCAAATGCTGCAAATGTTCTAGACTATGTATTGAGACATTGGGTAAAAATGTTGGTACTGCACCCAACTATTAATCTTATTATAAGGAGACTGCTCATCTTGATAACCAATCAGAAGGTGAGATTGTTTGTGGAATAGTATCAATTACATCTGTGGACTGAAAAGCTCAATGGGTGAAAGGGTACAGAGACTTAAAAAAAGAATATAAATGTTAGATGTCCAATGTAGCGTAAAAACAAAGTGGTTCACTTTTGGATTCCAGTCGATCAGTAGTGATCATTTAAAAAATTGACCAGAAATTTGCCTTAAAAATTCCAGAGGTTTGAACATTGCAGTTGTGTGCAGCCTTGATGTCATCACAGTGCATGCTGAGTGCTGCTTAGCTGGCTATGGGACAAGGGAGTACTTTAGCTTTTGTGCTAATTCTTTTAGCAGAGCCAGTTGATAATAATTATGAGGTTGAGTAACTTTTGAGGAGGGAAATTACATTTTAGTGGCAACTTAATTTAATGATGCCTCCTCAGGAGAAGATGGTGCCTGTATGAAAGGCACAGGTTTCAAAAGGATTTTTAGTTGGTTGCCAGCGACTGTTGGAATATCTCATGAGGTAATTTTTTAACCAATAAAGATAACATTAAAGCACTTGTACAATCCCAGAGGAGTTCGCACAGGCTGAAGTATATATCTTCTGCACTCAAAGCTTTATTTGACATAGCACTTATACTTTTCTACTTGCTTTGTTTCTTTGAATATCTGACACGTGTAGAGACTTGACTTTTCAGGTGTGCATTGAGAAGTAAAGGCAAACAGGCCAATTATTTATTCTGTGATATTTTAAATTATCCCCATCAGTGACTGAGATTGGGCTGTAAACATGCTTTACAATCCTTAAAGCCTTTTGTAAAAGCTGCCAAAACCATAATTATTTTATTTGCTGTAACCTTTAATATAAGAACAATAACTACATTAAATATTCTTTGAATATTTTCAGCCTTTTCTAAAAAAAGAACAATAGTAGTTTATAGACTGAACAAGTTGCTTGAAAGGGAGAAATGTATTGTTTAGAGCTGGGTGCAGAAAACTTTATAATGTATCTCAAGACACAATACTGGATTGGGGTAAAATGAACTGACAATCAGATATATTAGTTGCTTTTCTTTAGAGAGCACAGGTGACAAAGTATCAAGAACACATCTATGACATGGCAGTCTTCAAGTCAGTGTTGTGATCCCCAAAGACTAGAGTACAAACTCTTTTTCAGTATTTGAAGTGTAGATAAACAATAATTAGTATTATTATATGGCTGACTGATTTCAGTTTTTTTTTTAGTGACAGAGATAACAGGATATTGGGTTTCATGGGAAATGTTGAGTTCCTGCACATTTTCATGATAGATCACAGAGCAAACATAATAACTCTTATTAGTGATTTTAGCAGATGAACACTTAATACATTCTTCAGTTTGCTACAAATTAACCCATTTAAAAATAATTGAGTTAATAGCAGATACAGGGATGCCATATGAATACATTAAGTATATGCTTGCCTCTATTGTCAACATAGTTTAAAGCCTTTAATGTCCTTGTACGGAGAGATAATCGTGTGAAAAAGCAGTCTCAAATGTTGCTTGATGGGTTGCATAATGCTCCCTGTGGTGTGAAGATATTTGATGTCATTCATATGCAGACATACCAGTGCAATCAAAAATCTCATTTCAGGTAGTGTGACATGACTAAGCTTCAACTGTTTTCTCAAATACCGAGCTGCAAAAACACTTGATTTTTAAATCAATTCTTTTTCATAAAAATCTGCCATAGGTGACACAAACTAAACACATCCCGACCCGCCTAAAATGTAATATATCTCACCACATGTATTGTAACCATAATTCACTTTGATTTTGTCGCACTTGTTTGTGAAGGTAGTCATCATACTTCATGCCTGGCCATGGTGGCATACTTAATGTACTGAATTTCCAATCACAGGGGAGCTAATCTACAGGAAATACTTGCCGTACACTTTCATTTCTGGGTAAATCAAGCCATTCTAATAATCAAACAAATTATTCCTCCAAATTGTTACTTCAAACTTGTACCTGTCTATTACTCGAATATTTTGTCACCTTGTAAATGGTTGCAGTTCTACTGTCATATTTAATTGATGAAGATGTGATTTTCAACAGAATGAAGCTCAGATATATGTTTATGGTGTTATCCTCCAAGACTAATTTGGGTGTTTCTTTTGAATATATTCTGTCAAGCTACAATGGAGAATAATAACAAGAAACATTTGTCATCAGAGTTCTGTACTGTCAGTGACACTAAAGTAATGTAACAGTATCTGTTAAGATACTGCTAGAGAGCAAACCGTGCTGTATTGTTTGTGCTCATTTCATACTGGTTGGAAATTGCAGCGATATGCTGACATGGGCATGAAGATCCCACAGTTGAAAATGGCAGCAAGGGAAATAAGATAGCTAATGCTGCTCAGTTGTGTCAGTTCCCACCTTCAACAAGGACTGGCAGGAATAAGTGTAATAAATAAACAAACAACAATTGTAGATGTAGAAATTATGGAGATTTTTATGGCAACAAAATTAAGATTAAATGGCTTATTATAGAGCTCAATGTAATTTTATCGGAGAGGCTGTGTTGGTATGAAGCAAAGTGAGACAATTCCTTTGCATTGCTGTTGTCGAACATTGTGGAAACAGGGTGATTGGTTGCAGTCTGTTTTACGGTGGTTCTCGGACATTCCCACCCGCTCCTCCCTTCACTTCCTGCTGAGCAATTGTAGCGATTAAAATGAGAATTGGGGATTCCCTGTGGAACCTTGTAAGTACAGTTATTTTGGAAAAACAATCAAATACTAGCAGGAAGTGTATAAATAACAACCCTTGTGCCTATCTCAACAATAAAATTCTCCTTTCAGTGCTTCCCAAGTATTCCTCAGACTTTTCTTCATTACCAGTAAGTCAATAAGAAACTTTTAACATGTTCTAAATCAATGCTGTGAATTTCTGTCTAAGCATCCAACTATGAATCCTCTGAACATGAAGAATGATGAACTAAAAATTTACTTTGATAACTGGTGACATCATGAGCAGAGGATTAGTACAGTTCCTGGTAAATGTATGAAGAGTTTTCTTTCCCTCACCCCTGTTCAGTGCTGTCCAATATATGACCAGTCAGAGGTTGACCTTTTCCTTTCCGAAGGCAGACTACATGAGATAGTCAGCAAAGAGGAGGGAAGGGTGCCTAAGACTTGGATTTTCCAATCATGTAGGGCATTTAAGTGGTCATTGGATAGACATATGGATGTAAATGGAATAGTGTAGGTCAGATGATCGGCGCAACATCGAGGGCCGAAGGGCCTGTACTGCGCTGTAATATTCTAATTCTAATGTAGTGTTACCTATATAGCTTTGTACTGCACAAGCTAGAAAGCTAGTCTTAGTAATGGTGCCACAAAACTATCATTGTCATAAAAACCCATCTGGTTCACTAATAACCTTTTAGGGAAGGAAATCTGCTGTTCTTACCTGGTCTGGCCTACATGTGACTCCAGATGCACAGCAATTTGGTTGACTCTTAACTGCCCTCTGAAATGGCTCAGGAAGCCATTCAGTTGTCACGGGCTATTAGGGCTGGGAAACAAATACTGGCCTTGCCAATGATGCCCACATCCCATGAAAGAAAATAAAAACTTTTAGATTGCCTTTTTCTATCTCTGCTAACTTGCAAAAGGTATTTGCATAGAATACTGCAATTGAAGGAATCATGTTACAAACAAATGGTAAATGTGCATTGCGGTGTGTATGTATTTTCTTGGGATTTTGGGGATATATTTGTGAGTTTGACACTGATCAAGGTGAGGAAAATTAGTGCTAGAAATTGGAACATGATCTGTTTTAGGCTTCTAGTATTGGTGGCAAGCACTTATTGGGATGCATATTACAGCGACCTTTATTCTGCTCCAAAGGATGTGTCTCAGCCTCAGAAGTGCACGTGCTACTGCACAAGAGTGATAATTCTCTATTTCCTCATACAAACACCCCTGAATGAGTGTGCCAATCAGTTTGTAGGTTTGTACTAGGAATTGAATTGAGATTAAGCATACCGATTTTGTTTTGTGTGGGACAGTTACAGTTAGCAGACAAAGGAAAGGTTCCTCCCACCCAGAGTGAGATGGATTTGAACTCATGACCCAGAGATAAAAATGTTAGTACGTAATCCAATGTACTATTCAGTTTCCTTTCTTCTCTAGCATTCCTCTTTCCCTACTTCTTTTGTCTGATTAAAGCTTTTCTTTATATTAAAAACTATTTCTACTGATAAATATGCATTGACAATAATACACTCTTTTGTATACACTGCAGGTGTGGTTCCATACATTACTGTGACCAACAATGTCCCTTCAGGTTTCATATAATGAGCTCCTGTTCAAAACTAACTAACTGACAAAACAGATTACAGGAAACAAAGTGGATATAACACAGATCAACACAGTACACCTTTTGACAGTTCTAACTTCATTGCCGCTGTCACTTTGTAAATAATGTCTAATCTTTTGTTTGAAATTTGAGAGTCTGGGTGCTGACTGCACATAGACAGTGAGCTAATTGGCTAATATGTCCTGCAATACATGAAAGGAGTACGTGTTATGGTTTATCAGGTGTACAAATTGATTGACTATATATCCTCACATCTATCACATTTGGAGGATTTTTTGTTTGTGAACCACTCAATTGTCACACAAATATGGGTGGGAATGTCACAACAGATTCAGTGACAGTTGGATTACGTATTGCAGCGTACTGCAGGGGGCTGATAGTTAAATTTTACAGTTTCTTGAAGATTGATAGATTGATGGTTGGTGGATATTTGCCTTGTGACAGGTAGCAACATGGTGCTGGGGAAGGATTGTTTGCCATGATGGTGCACACGAAAATTTGTGCCACCAACCGGTGTGCCCATTCCCTTGCTCCATCCCATCCTCGGGCCACTTTCCCAGAGGCAGGATGTGGGAGGAGGGTGTGCGGTGTCCGCAGGACTACCCACTTGCAAGTCGTAGGTAGTCGATTCGGCTAATTAATAGCATACTAATGTCTATTGTCGAAGACCAACTGGAATTTACCAGTTGGCCTTCAGGTCCTCTCCACAATGGTAGCCTGGCTGCTAAGGCCTTTTTTAAATTTTAGATTTAAAAACTATGGAAAGAGGCACCGGCACCATTTTTAAAGGGCTTCTAGGCCTTAATGGAGATTTTAAAATTAAAGGACCAGGTCAGTTCAATGAGCAAAAAAAAATTCAATTACCATGAAATTGATTTTCACCGCCCCCCCCTTCCCCCCCCTCCCCAAGGTCATTTCAAAACATTCCTGCCCTTTCCTCCCACTGGAACTTGTTGATTCAGAATTTGACCTTTGCCCTTTACTCCTTCCCATCAACCCCCCCACTAATCTGCAGCAATGTCACCCCATTCCCCTCCTCCCACACAGAGAAAAAAAAATCCTCCTCTCCCCCCCCCTCCCCCCCTCCCTCCCCCCCACCAACAGGTGTCGCACCACGTTTTTCCGAACAGGGATTCGAAGGCGCGGCATTGCTGTCTGTCTGAGTGAAGATCGGTGCGGCAATTAAGGAGGCCAAGGGACCCTCATTAAATCAGGTATGTAAATCAGTTTACATATTCAAATGGGGATCCCATCGCCAAGCGGCAGGGCGGCCACTGCCGAGATCGGCATGGGGCCTGTCGCCGTCAGGGTTGATCTTCATTGCCCCCCACCCCCCCACCAACGTTCCCGACAGAGGAGAGGCTTTAAAATCCAGTCCAATGTGTTATTTTCTTCATTCACCAGTTTGCATCTTGTTGACAAAAATTAAATAATTAATTATTTTGACTTTTTTTGATATGTTTTGTGATATAGTTTTGTATAAACACATCTAGAAGTAATGAGCTTTTCTTGAACATCACAAAAGCTGCTGTAACAAGCCAGATAATCGAACAACTGATGTCTGTTTCGAAATAATGCTGATCATTTTAATTTTCAGAAAATTTTATTCTTAATGAGTATCAAATGGGCTGTTGAATAAAAAGTGGCGCAGTGGTTAGCACCGCAGCCTCACAGCTCCAGCGACCCGGGTTCAATTCTGGGTGCTGCCTGTGTGGAGTTTGAAAGTTCTCACTGTGTCTGTGTGGGTTTCCTCCGGGTGCTCCGGTTTCCTCCCACAAGCCAAAAGACTTGCAGGTTGGTAGGTAAATTGGCCATTATAAATTTCCCTTAGTATAGGTAGGTGGTAAGGAAATATAAGGGACAAGTGGGGATGTGGTAGGGATATGGGATTAGTGTAGGATTAGTATAAATGGGTGGTTGATGGTCGGCACAGACTCAGTGGGCCGAAGGGCCTGTTTCAGTGCTGTATCTCTAAACTAAACTAAACTAAAAAAAAATATATACTTACAAATTACTGTTACAGCTCTAGTTAGGAAATTCAGGCTAAAACGTGGCATAACTATCCCAGTGCCAAAGAACAAACAAAAGCAAAATATTGCAGATGCTGGGAATCTGAAGTGAAAACAGAAAATGCTGGAAAACAACTCAGCAGGTCAGACAATATCTGTAGTGAGAGAGAAAAGAGTTATTATTTCAGGTCAATGACCTTCCATCAGAACTGGAAAATATTAGATATTAAGGGGGAGAAAGTTGTTAATGTTGCTGCTACACAGACTACGTCGATTCCCAGGGGCAGGGATCACTGTGGGGCCACTAGCTGCACAGCCCGTGCACCATTCTTCCATGGTATCAATAGAGGATGCCGCACAGGCACAGCAGTGCTACACGAACCAATTTCTCCCCCGATCAGTTTTTAAACTAGTATAGAGCCAGGGAAAAGATGATGTTGGTGGGGGAAGGAAAGGACAAAGGGGAAGGCCTGTGATCGGGTGGAGGGCAGGAGTGACTCAATGACAAAGAGATGGTGATGCAAGGAAAAGGGGTGGTAATGGGAAAAATAAAATTAGCAGCATAAATGGTAACAATGTAACCATTATACCAGCACTTGCTGTCTGAGAAAACAGGAGCGGCGGTTATGATGAAAAGCTGTTGAACTCAACGTCTCGGCCAGAAGGCTGTAAAGTGCACAATTGAAAGATGAAGTGCTGTTCCTCGAGCTTGTATTGATCTTCATTGGAACCGTGAAGCAGTCTGAAGGCATAGAGGTCAGAGTGGGAGTGGAATAGTGGTTACAAAGAACAATATTGAAAACAAGTGAGCCATAGGAGACAATGACTTACTGGAATTTTGATATCATAGCCAATTTTGCTTCAAGAAGTATATATCTCATAATGAGAATTATAAGAAAAATGGAGTAGGATTTAGGATTGTATCCAGGATTCTTGATGTATAAATTATCTCTTGAGCTTTCCTAAATAAACTAACTCAGTTAATGGGACCTGTTTAACTGAATTCTTCTCAAAAATAGAGGATTTAAGAAGTTATAGTTTAACATACAACAAATACTTGTATGATACTGCTTCACTGTTTTCAAGGATAAGAGGATTACCATCACAAACAACATTTCTTTGGAATTGTGATAATACTACATTTGCTGTGTTCAATTTAACATTGCATAAATCAGTCACAGCCTTGCCACAGTTCAGCATAACATAGTATATCAATAATGATCAGTTTGAATCCTATTGCACGCGCTGAACAAAGTTAACCCTTTTCAGTTTATATTGTCAAGTAGGTGGCAACCTTGCTCTGTAGAGAAGAATTTCTTGGATCCTTGTCCCACTTGAGGCTGGATTTTACCCACCATCTGGAGGTGGGTGGCCAATTAAACCAATTATTGGCCACTTCACGCCCCCACCAGCATTTTACCAGCGTCAGGAGAGGCCGCCGGCCTGTGGGGAGACTGTCAGGTCAACCGTGGTGGCCTCCTAGCGAGTTCCTGATAGGGGAGACCTTCCTTTTTGGCTGCTCCATGACCCACAGAGGTGCCCCCAGCAGCTGTGGCTGCCACTGCCGGAGGTTTTTTTAAATTTATTCATGGATGTGGGTATCAATGGCTAGGCCAACATTTAATGGCTACCCCTAATTGTCCTTGAGAAAGTGGTGGTGATCTGCCTTCTTGAACTGCTGCAGTCCTTGGGGTGTATGTACACCAACAATGCTAGTAGGAAGGGAATTCCAGGATTTTGACCCAGCGACAGTGAAGGAACGACGATATAGTTTCGTGTAGGATGGTGTGTGGCTTGGAGGGGAACTTGCAGGTAGTGGTGTTCCCAGGCATCTGCTGCCCTTGTCCTTCTAGTTGGTAGAGGTTGCGAGTTTGGAAGGTGAATTTTTCTGATTACTGGGATCTGCCTGCCTGCTTGGCCTCAACACATTAAATTTTTTTTAAAAACCTGGTCTTAGAGGGCGCCTCATCATGGAAGTGCCCTCTTCTTCCTGCAGCCTCAGCAGTAGCGTCTATGATTGGTGGCATTGCTGAGCCACTGGCCCTCTGAGTGGGCTTGCAGCTCTGGGAGGTAAGCCACCAACCTCAATTGGACACTGGTCCAGGTGGTAGTCTCTGCTTGGTGGCCGGCAGTAAAATGCCACCTAGGGTCCCGCCGCCGTCCACGTGGGCTCAGATCCCGCTTTCATTCCTCATGGTGGGACAACCTGGGCTTTGGTAAAGTTCTGACCTTGGGCACACCAAATATCAACCAATCCGGCAGGTTGTGGCGCATACCAACGGAAGAACCCAACTAATTTTTTCCTCCATTTAAATTAATGTAGAAAGATTGGGTGGGATCCTTTCCAGGCGATAATTCTGGCCCACCTGATCTTCTGATATTCACTGCACATAGGCAATCCAGTCTGGACATAGACCCAGGATATATCCCTTTATGCCGGATGAAGTTAATAGAGAAACGTACACTCTTTCATCATGCTGCAGGTTAACAGATATATTGAAACCATTTCTCTGCAGTGCACTGGTTCCAACCTCTGGGCTAAACCTTTAGCAAATTTGTTGTAATTGTTTTCTTTCCTGGTTCATTGGCAATATTCTTCTAACTTAAAGTTGACACTTTTATCGTACTTTTCATCCAATTTATATAAAATGTCACTTTTAAACTACTCTCTGAACTGTGGCTTGGTACAATTCCATACTCCATTTTCTTTCAAAAATCTTCCTCTGAAAAACTAAGACAAAAACTCTCTTTCTTTAGTTTATCCAAATTAAAACTTCATTCAGACATCTGATCGATCAATTACAGTTCAACAATTCTCGAGCAAAGTCACGAAAAAAACAAATGACCTGGTCATTATCATATTGCTGTTTGTGGAACTTTCTGTGTGCAAATTAGCTTCTCCGTTTCCTACATTACGCCAGTGACTACATTTCAATAAGTACATCAATGGTTTTAAAGGACTTTGTAACAAGCTGAAGTAATTAAATGTGCCAAATGAATGGAAGTTCCCTTTTTCTCTTTTTTTCAACCAAACGATATAAAAATACCTGTCAAAATAATTTGTTTGGAAAGTTCTTTTCTTTTTGCTTGAATTGAATATGAACATTTATTTTGTTATTGTTGAGAATCTGTCTTCTGAAGTCAGGTAAAGAATGTCTCCTCATCTTAGTTAGTCCCTCGGAACCTATGATGACTTGCTTCCACTCTGGTTCAGTGCATGCTAACATGGTTCATGAGTCCGATGTGTGAACCGCACACTCTACCGGATGTGTGGCAGGTGGTGTTTGAAGAGTTGGATAAGCAAGCTACTTGTGGTGCTGTGCGCTCCTTCTGCTGTCCGGACTTGCCCTCCGTGTGCTCCCATCGAAAGCTCGTGAGGTGCCCTTATCTTCCCGAATACACCTTCTCCACTTTGAGTGGTCGAAGGACAGGGACTCCCATGAGTTGGTGGATATGTTGGATTTCTTCAGGGATGCTTTGAGAATGTCCCTAAAGCATTTCCTCTGTCCTCCTGGGAGTCTTTTGCCACAGTGAAGCTCAGGGTAGAGCAGTTGCTGCAGGAGCCTGGTGTCAGGCCTATGAGTGACATGACCCACCCGGCAAAGCTGCTTCTAGGTGACGGGTGTAATGAGAAGCTCTTTTTGTGTTGTCTGATGCAACATAAATGAGATGTGTGGAGTTCGGGTTGTTTGATGATCTCAAACAGGTTTAGTGAACAGCTCACTAATATATACAGCACAAAGCTACTTATTTACAAGACTTGCCTCTTGGTGTTACAGTAGCAAAGTGAGACTGGCATATAGTCACATGACTACATCCTGGCACTCAGCTCATTAGCATACGAACATCTTAAAGGGACATCATCCTTAAAGGCAATCACACAACATTCCCCTTCTTTCCAAAGATAAGTCTTGCATGCTAACAATAAAAACACATAACATTGGATAAAATCCAAATGCTGGGTTTCCAGACTGCACTATATTTTCTGCTGGCCAGAGTCTGCGAGCAGGTTCTCATCCTTGGAGATTTCCCCATGGCAGTGCTCTCATGGATGGTTATGATGTTGAGGTCCTTACATGCTAATAATCCTGCCACTGCTGGTCCGCTTGTGTCTACTAGGTAGAACGTTTGTGGCTTCCATGCTGATTTACCCTATCTGCATTGCATTGTTAATGTGCCAAGGCAAGGGATAGATGACCTGTTGTATGCAGTTAACTTGGCAGTTGTCAGTTGTATCATTGACTTTCAATGACTTTGGTATACATCTTTGAAGATTCGGACTGGTAGGACATTTGCACTAGCGCCCCAGTAAACCTTGACTTTGAGCGTATACTTGCCAGCTTCCTTTGGGCACATGAAGTTCATAGTGGTGAAAGCTTCCAGTTATTTGACTTCATCAACATGATGTGTCAGGTTGACTATGTGGAATGCTTACTTACCTTCAGGCTGAGACTTGCTCCGATCTGAGTCTTGTCTCAGGTCTGTTTTGCTGTCGACCTCATGTATCGGCTTGCATTTACGCCAGTCTCTGGTGCTTTCCTTGCTGCTGTTGCAGTGCTGCTGCGTCTGTTTTCTGTTGGCTTTTGTCCTACCATGGCTTCTGGCTGCATCTTTGGAGCCAGAATTCCTGCATAGGCGGGCCCAGTGTCCTTTTACACCACACACCTTGCACAGGTCTCGAAATGCAGGGCAATTTTGCCGTGAGTGGGACCAGCCACACGTACCACACAGCTTGCTTGCTCTTTTCGACCTGGTTATGGTGCTGTTACTGTTGGCTGCACCTAGTGCTTGCAGGTACTGTTGTCCAGCTACAATGGCTTCATACTTTCTGCAATTTATCAATTCTAGGTGGTGAATTTGAAACTTCACTCTTAGTCTGAGTTGATCTTCTAGGACTTTCCATATCTTTGAGGGAATTTCAGGTCCTCGTCAGATAATCCAGAGGTATTGTTTCTGTGCAATCCTTCATTTCCAATCGCTATCATTATTTTTAGAGCCTGTTTATCCGGTTCTACAATCACTTGGTCTGTGAAGCATAACTGCTGAACAGTTGGAACTCAGATATGATTCCCCAGGCTTTCCAGTTTGTGTTGGGAAACTTGAAATCATCTTTCTGCTGTTATTTTGCTTCAAAACTTGCTTTAAGAACTTGCTTTAGGAGCTGGTTCTGTGACTCTCCTGTTTCCTCTTTTAAGAAACTCTCTTGGCTGATTTGATTGACAGCAACTGCTTGTCTGTTTGTCTAGCTTCCAGCATTAAGCCTATTCTGTTTACACAGCTGTCCAATAGGTATTTCAAGTGCTTTTTCTTTTCTACCAGTTTGTTTATACAGCCTTTCAAGAGACAATTCTTCATGCTTGAGTGGTTTTATGAGTTTATTTAAACTGGGCCGAGTGGATGAAAAGTCTTCACAGTTGAGTGATTTAATGGGGTTTTGTTTTAAAGTTGCAGCTGCGAGCTGCATGAATGAAGGATTCCTACACTTTGCACTGTCAGGCACCTCCTACAATGGCGCTGACCACCATTTAGCCTTGGAGGGGAGTCGGCTTTTCTCCATTTCTTTCCAACAGGGGCTTTGAAAAAGATCATTTTTGAGGCACTTCAGAGCTTTTTGGAAAAAAATCGATCTGTCGAAGGACTTCAAAGCTTTTTATTTAAAGCAGTAGCCCTCGTCCTTCAGCAGAATGACTTGCCTGGTTTCAAAGAACAAAGATAATTACAGCACAGGAACAGGCCCTTCGGCCCTCCAAGCCTGCGCCGATCCAGATCCTCTCTCCAAACATGTCGCCCATTGTCTAAGGTTCTGTATCTCTTTTCTTCCTGCCCATTCATGTATCTGTCTAGATACATCTTAAAAGACTCCATCGTGCCCGCGTCTACCACCTCCGCTGGCAACGCGTTCCAGGTGCCCACCACCCTCTGTGTAAAGAACTTTCCACGCATATCCCCCCTAAACATTTCCCCTTTCACTTTGAACTCGTGTCCTCTAGTAATTGAAAACCCCACTCTGGGAAAAAGCCTCTTGCTGTCCACCCTGTCTATACCTCTCATGATTTTGTACACCTCAATCAGGTCCCCCCTCAACCTCCGTCTTTCTAATGAAAATAATCCTAATCTACTCAACCTCTCTTCATAGCTAGCGCCCTCCATACCAGGCAACATCCTGGTGAACCTCCTCTGCACCCTCTCCAAAGCATCCACATCCTTTTGATAATGTGGTGACCAGAACTGTACGCAGTATTCCAAATGTGGCCGAACCAAAGTCCTATACAACTGTAACATGACCTGCCAACTCTTGTACTCAATGCCCCGTCCGATGAAGGAAAGCATGCCGTATGCCTTCTTGACCACTCTATTTACCTGCGTTGCCACCTTCAGGGAACAGTGGACCTGAACACCCAAATCTCTCTGGACATCAATTTTCCCCAGGACTTTTCCATTTACTGTATAGTTCACTCTTGAATTGGATCTTCCAAAATGCATCACCTCGCATTTGCCCTGATTGAACTCCATCTGCCATTTCTCTGCCCAACTCTCTAATCTATCTATATTCTGCTGTATTCTCTGACAGTCCCCTTCACTATCTGCTACTCCACCAATCTTAGTGTCGTCTGCAAACTTGCTAATCAGTCCACCTATACTTTCCTCCAAATCATTAATGTATACCACAAACAACAGTGGTCCCGGCACGGATCCCTGTGGAACACCACTGGTCACACGTCTCCATTTTGAGAAACTCCCCTCTACTGCTACTCTCTGTCTCCTGTTGCCCAGCCAGTTCTTTATCCATCTAGCTAGTACACCTTGGACCCCAAGCACCTTCACTTTCTCCATCAGCCTGCCATGGGGAACCTTATCAGACGCCTTACTGAAGTCCATGTATATGACATCTACAGCCCTTCCCTCATCAATCAACTTTGTCACTTCCTCAAAGAATTCTATTAAGTTAGTAAGACATGACCTTCCCTGCACAAAACCATGTTGCCTATCACTGATGAGCCCATTTTCTTCCAAATGGGAATAGATCCTATCCCTCAGTATCTTCTCCAGCAGCTTCCCTACCACTGACGTCAGGCTCACCGGTCTATAATTACCTGGATTATCCCTGCTACCCTTCTTAAACAAGGGGACAACATTAGCAATTCTCCAGTCCTCCGGGACCTCACCCGTGTTTAAGGATGCTGCAAAGATATCTGTTAAGGCCCCAGCTATTTCCTCTCTCGCTTCCCTCAGTAACCTGGGATAGATCCCATCCGGACCTGGGGACTTGTCCACCTTAATGCCCTTTAGAATACCCAACACTTCCTCCCTCCTTATGCCGACTTGACCTAGAGTAATCAAACATCTGTTCCTAACCTCAACATCCGTCATGTCCCTCTCCTCGGTGAATACCGATGCAAAGTACTCGTTTAGAATCTCACCCATTTTCTCTGAGTCCAAGCATAACATTCCTCCTTTGTCCTTTAGTGGGCCAATCCTTTCTCTAGTTACCCTCTTTCTCCTTATATATGAATAAAAGGCTTTGGGATTTTCCTTAACCCTGTTTGCTAAAGATATTTCATGACCCCTTTTAGCCCTCTTAATTCCTCGTTTCAGATTGGTCCTACATTCCCGATATTCTTTCAAAGCTTCGTCTTTCATCAGCCGCCTACACCTTATGTATGCTTCCTTTTTCCTCTTAGCTAGTCTCACAATTTCACCTGTCATCTATGGTTCCCTAATCTTGCCATTTCTACCCCTCATTTTCACAGGAACATGTCTCTCCTGAACGCTAATCAACCTCTCTTTAAAAGCCTCCCACATATCACATGTGGATTTACCTTCAAACAGCTGCTCCCAATCTACATTTCCCAGCTCCTGCCGAATTTTGGTATAGTTGACCTTCCCCCAATTTAGCACTCTTCCTTTAGGACCACTCTCGTCTTTGTCCATGAGTATTTTAAAGCTTACGGAATTGTGATCACTATTCCCAAAGTAGTCCCCTACTGAAACTTCAACCACCTGGCCGGGCTCATTCCCCAACACCAGGTCCAGTATGGCCCCTTCCCGAGTTGGACTATTTACATACTGCTCTAGAAAACCTTCCTGGATGCTCCTTACAAATTCTGCTCCATCTGGACCTCTAACACTAAGCGAATCCCAGTCAATGTTGGGAAAATTAAAATCTCCTATCACCACCACCCTGTTGCTCCTACATCTTTCCATAATCTGTTTACATATTTGTACCTCTATCTCACGCTCGCTGTTGGGAGGCCTGTAGTACAGCCCCAACATTGTTACCGCACCCTTCCTATTTCTGAGTTCTGTCCATATTGCCTCACTGCTAGAGTCCTCCATAGTGCCCTCCTTCAGCACAGCTGTGATATCCTCTTTGACCAGTAATGCAACTCCTCCACCCCTTTTACCTCCCTCTCTATCCCGCCTGAAGCATCGATATCCTGGGATATTTAGTTGCCAATCATGCCCTTCCCTCAACCAAGTCTCAGTAATAGCAATAACATCATACTCCCAGGTACTAATCCAAGCCCTAAGTTCATCTGCCTTACCTACTACACTTCTTGCATTAAAACAAATGCACCTCAGACCACCAGTCCCTTTATATTCATCATCTGCTCCCTGCCTGTTCTTCCCCTTAGTCACACTGACTTCATTATCTAGTTCCTTACAGGCTTTTGTTACTACCTCCTTACTGTCAACTGACCTCAATTGGTTCCCATCCCCCTGCCACATTAGTTTAAACCCTCCCCAACAGCGTTAGCAAAAGCACCTCCAAGGACATTGGTTCCAGTCCGGCCCAGGTGTAGACCGTCCAATTTGTAATAGTCCCACCTCCCCCAGAACCGGTCCCAATGTCCCAAAAATCTGAACCCCTCCTTCCTGCACCATCTCTCAAGCCACGCATTCATCCTGACTATTCTTTCATTTTTACTCTGACTATCACGTGGCACTGGTAGTAATCCTGAGATTACTACCTCTGAGGTCCTACTTTTTAACTTGGCTCCTAACTCCCTAAACTCTGCTTGTAGGACCTCATCCCGTTTTTTACCTATATCATTAGTGCCTATGTGCACAATGACAACTGGCTGTTCACCCTCCCCCTTTAGAATGTTCTGCAGCCGATCTGAGACATCCCTGACCCGTGCACCTGGGAGGCAACATACCATTCGGGAGCCTCGTTTTCGACCACAGAACCGCCTATCTACTCCCCTTACAATCGAATCCCCTACGACTATAGCCCTTCCACTCTTTTTCCCGCCCTTCTGAACAGCAGAGCCAGCCACGGTGCCATGGACCTGGCTACTGCTGCCTTCCCCTGGTGAGCCATCTCCCCCAACAGTATCCAAAACGGTATACTTGTTTTGGAGGGAGATGACCGCAGGGGACTCCTGCGCTGCCTTCCTGCTCTTTCTCTGCCTTTTGGTCACCCATTCCCTTTCTCCCTCAGCAATCCTAATCTGCGGTGTGACCAATTCACTAAACGTGCTATCCACGACCTCCTCAGCATCGCGCATGCTCCAAAGTGAGTCCATCCGCAGCTCGAGAGCCGTCATGCGGTCTAACAAGAGCTGCAGTTGGACACACTTCCTGCACGTGAAGGAGTCAGGGACATCAGCCATGTCCCTGAGCTCCCACATTGAGCAAGAGGAGCATGACACGGGTCTGAGATCTCCTGCCATTTTTAATCTTAAGCTTAACTTAGTTAAATGAAAAAGAAACGAAAAGTTTTTACCAATCACAATAAAACCAGAGAAATCGAAAAAGCCTTACCTTATAAACACCCCACCGAGTCCTTTTTTTTTGGTTAGAGGAGGAGGGCGGGTGGGAGACACGACAAGTGTGGTGTCTCGGGTTCAGAAACCGCCCAAATATATAGTGTTTTACTTACCCAGCAGCCCCCTGGCCTCCGCCGAAAAACAAAAGGAAATTAAATTTACTTTCAAACTGACCTTCCCAGCTGCTCACTCGCTCACTCCCTGGCCTCCGCCGAAAAACAAAAGGAAATTAAATTTACTTTCAAACTGACCTTCCCAGCTGCTCACTCGCTCACTCTCTGCTCCCGAAAAAGCTGCTGCAATGAAAGGAAAGTTATTTTAAACCGCCCAAATATATAGTGTTTTACTTACCCAGCAGCCCCCTGGCCTCCGCCGAAAAACAAAAGGAAATTAAATTTACTTTCAAACTGACCTTCCCAGCTGCTCACTCGCTCACTCTCTGCTCCCGAAAAAGCTGCTGCAATGAAAGGAAAGTTATTTTAAACCGCCCAAATATATAGTGTTTTACTTACCCAGCAGCCCCCTGGCCTCCGCCGAAAAACAAAAGGAAATTAAATTTACTTTCAAACTGACCTTCCCAGCTGCTCACTCGCTCACTCTCTGCTCCCGAAAAAGCTGCTGCAATGAAAGGAAAGTTATTTTAAACCGCCCAAATATATAGTGTTTTACTTACCCAGCAGCCCCCTGGCCTCCGCCGAAAAACAAAAGGAAATTAAATTTACTTTCAAACTGACCTTCCCAGCTGCTCACTCGCTCACTCTCTGCTCCCGAAAAAGCTGCTGCAATGAAAGGAAAGTTATTTTAAACCGCCCAAATATATAGTGTTTTACTTACCCAGCAGCCCCCTGGCCTCCGCCGAAAAACAAAAGGAAATTAAATTTACTTTCAAACTGACCTTCCCAGCTGCTCACTCGCTCACTCTCTGCTCCCGAAAAAGCTGCTGCAATGAAAGGAAAGTTATTTTAAACCGCCCAAATATATAGTGTTTTACTTACCCAGCAGCCCCCTGGCCTCCGCCGAAAAACAAAAGGAAATTAAATTTACTTTCAAACTGACCTTCCCAGCTGCTCACTCGCTCACTCTCTGCTCCCGAAAAAGCTGCTGCAATGAAAGGAAAGTTATTTTAAACCGCCCAAATATATAGTGTTTTACTTACCCAGCAGCCCCCTGGCCTCCGCCGAAAAACAAAAGGAAATTAAATTTACTTTCAAACTGACCTTCCCAGCTGCTCACTCGCTCACTCTCTGCTCCCGAAAAAGCTGCTGCAATGAAAGGAAAGTTATTTTAAACCGCCCAAATATATAGTGTTTTACTTACCCAGCAGCCCCCTGGCCTCCGCCGAAAAACAAAAGGAAATTAAATTTACTTTCAAACTGACCTTCCCAGCTGCTCACTCGCTCACTCTCTGCTCCCGAAAAAGCTGCTGCAATGAAAGGAAAGTTATTTTAAACCGCCCAAATATATAGTGTTTTACTTACCCAGCAGCCCCCTGGCCTCCGCCGAAAAACAAAAGGAAATTAAATTTACTTTCAAACTGACCTTCCCAGCTGCTCACTCGCTCACTCTCTGCTCCCGAAAAAGCTGCTGCAATGAAAGGAAAGTTATTTTAAACCGCCCAAATATATAGTGTTTTACTTACCCAGCAGCCCCCTGGCCTCCGCCGAAAAACAAAAGGAAATTAAATTTACTTTCAAACTGACCTTCCCAGCTGCTCACTCGCTCACTCTCTGCTCCCGAAAAAGCTGCTGCAATGAAAGGAAAGTTATTTTAAACCGCCCAAATATATAGTGTTTTACTTACCCAGCAGCCCCCTGGCCTCCGCCGAAAAACAAAAGGAAATTAAATTTACTTTCAAACTGACCTTCCCAGCTGCTCACTCGCTCACTCTCTGCTCCCGAAAAAGCTGCTGCAATGAAAGGAAAGTTATTTTCAACCGCCCAAATATATAGTGTTTTACTTACCCAGCAGCCCCCTGGCCTCCGCCGAAAAACAAAAGGAAATTAAATTTACTTTCAAACTGACCTTCCCAGCTGCTCACTCGCTCACTCTCTGCTCCCGAAAAAGCTGCTGCAATGAAAGGAAAGTTATTTTAAACCGCCCAAATATATAGTGTTTTACTTACCCAGCAGCCCCCTGGCCTCCGCCGAAAAACAAAAGGAAATTAAATTTACTTTCAAACTGACCTTCCCAGCTGCTCACTCGCTCACTCTCTGCTCCCAAAAAAGCTGCTGCAATGAAAGGAAAGTTATTTTAAACCGCCCAAATATATAGTGTTTTACTTACCCTGCAGCCCCTTGGCCTCCGCCGAAAAACAAAAGGAAATTAAATTTACTTTCAAACTGACCTTCCCAGCTGCTCACTCGCTCACTCTCTGCTCCCGAAAAAGCTGCTGCAATGAAACTTGCAACCTGTCATTCAGTTCTGTCTTCTATAGCTTGAGGTAAGTGTTTTCTTCTTTCCCTATTTGGGCCAGTATTTTTCTTTAACTTTCTCTCTTTCAGCTGCAGGTAGGTAGTTTTTAAAAGCTGTTAGCCTGTGGTCTTCAAAATTGGATTATTTTTCTTCTTTCCACAGCTGCACCATGCAATGAGAAAGCTTTTTTTATCCAGCACTGCCATCATGCAATGAGAAGCTTTTTTTATGTTGTCTGATGCAACGTAAATGAAATGCGTGGAATTCAGGTTATTTGAAGATCTCAAACAGGTTTATTAAACTGCTAACTAATGTATGCAGCACAGAGCTACTTCGTTACAGGACATGCCTCTTGGTGTGACAGTCGCAGAGTGAGACTGGCATGTAGTCACATGACTGCATCCTGGTACTCAGATCATTAGCAGACTAAGATCTTAAAGGGTCAACACTCTTACAGGCAATCACCCAACAACTAGTACCTTGATGCTGGGAATGTTGGCTTGGGAGTGGATGCTGACATTAGACTGCCTATCCTGCCAATGAATGTGAAGAATTTTGCGGAGACAGCGTTGGTGGTATTTTTCCAGTGCCTTGATGTGCCTGCTATAGATTGTCCTCGTCTCTGAAGCATATAGGAGTGCAGGATCACTGCAGCCTGTTGCACCATGACCTTATTCCCGGGTTTGTGGTCCTGGTCCTTAAATGCTCTCTCCCTCAGTCGGCTGGAGGCACAACTAGCACATTGAAGCTAGCGGTGGACTTCTTCATCTATGTCTGCCTTTGCTGAGTGGGGACTCGCAGGATATGTAAAATGGTCCACATTTTCCAGGGTCTCGCTGTGTATTCTGATTGATGGAGGATGATGATGTGCTGCAGGAGTGGGTTGGAAGAGGACCTTAGTTTTCTAGATGTGTAAAGTAAGGCCCATCCTCTTGTATGCCTCAGTGAAGGAGTCAACAATGAAAATGTAACACAATAGTGTCAGCCTTTGTATGGAATTTTCAATGTTATTTTAATTTCTTTCCTCTGATCTTCATGAGGAGGGATGGTTAATGTCTGGGAAGAAATATATGTGAAGGTCATTGTTTGCAATGAATGCAAGCTTTGGGCATGTTCTGTGCAAATGTTAGTTGACTTTCATGGTTCATGGGGTGTGGGCATCCCTGGCTAGGGCAGCATTTATTGTCCATCCCTAATTGCCCTTGAAAAGGTGCTGCTGTGCTGCCTTCTTGAACTGCTGCAGTCGTTGGGGTGTAGGTACAGCAACAGTGCTGTTGGGAAGGGAGTTCCAGGATTTTAACCCAGCGACAGTGAAGGAATGGTAATAAAGTTCCAAGTCAGGATGATGTGTGGTTTTGAGGGGAACTTGCAGGTGATAGTGTTCCCATTCATGTGCTGCCCTTGTCCTTCTAGGTGGTAGAGGTCGCAGGTGTGCAAGGTGCTGTCGAAGGTCGCAGGTTTGGAAGGTGCTGTCAACGAACAAGAAGAACAAAGAACAGTACAGCACAGGAACAGGCCATTCGGCCCTCCAAGCCTGCGCCGATCTTGATGCCTGCCTAAAGTAATACCTTCTGCACTTCCGAGGCCCATATCCCTCTATTCCCTTCCTATTCATGTATTTGTCAAGATGTTTCTTAAACGTCGCTATCGTATCTGCGTCCACCACCTCCCCTGGCAGCACGTTCCAGGCACTCACCACCCTCTGTGTAAAAATCTTGCCTCGCACATCCCCTCTAAACTTTGTCCCTCGCACCTTAAACCTATGTCCCCTCGTAACTGACTCTTACACCCTGGGAAAAAGCTTCTGACTATCCACTCTGTCCATGCCGCTCATAACTTTGTAAACCTCTATCATGTCGCCCCTCCACCTCCGTCGTTCCAGTGAAAACAATCTGAGTTTTTCCAACCTCTCCTCATCGATAATGCCCTCCAGACCAGGCAACATCCTGGTAAACCTCCTCTGTACCCTCTCCAAAGCCTCCACGTCCTTCTGGTAGTGTGGCGACCAGAATTGCACGCAATATTCTAAGTGTGGCCTAACTAAAGTTCTGTACAGCTGCAACATGACTTGCCAATTTTTATACTCTCTGCCCCGAACGATGAAGGCAAGCATGCCATATGCCTTCTTGACTACCTTATCCACCTGTGTTGCCACTTTCAGTGATTTGTGGACCTGTACGCCCAGATCTCTCTGCCTGTCAATACTCCTAAGGGTTCTGCCATTTACTGTATACCTCCCACCTGCATTAGACCTTCCAAAATGCATTACCTCACATTTGTCCGGATTAAACTCCATCTGCCATTTCTCCGCACAAGTCTCCAACCGATCTATATCCTGCTGTATCCTCTGACAATCCTCATCATTATCCGCAACTCCACCAACCTTTGTGTCGTCCGCAAACTTACTAATAAGACCAGCTACATTTTCCTCCAAATCATTTATATATACTACAAACAGCAAAGATCCCAGCACTGATCCCTGCGGAACACCACTAGTCACATCCATCCATTCAGAAAAACACCAATCCACTGATACCCTCTGTCTTCTATGACCGAGCCAGTTCTGTATCCATCTTGCCAGCTCACCTCTGATCCCGTGTGACTTCACCTTTTGTACCAGTCTGCCATGTCAAAGGCTTTACTAAAGTTCATATAGATAACATCCACAGCCCTTCCTTCATCAATCATCTTCGTCACTTCCTCAAAAAACTCAATCAAATTAGTAAGACACGACCTCCCCTTCACAAAACCATGCTGTCTCTTGCTAATAAGTTTGTTCGTTTCCAAATGGGAGTAAATCCTGTCCCGAATAATCCTGACTAATTGTTTCCCTACCACTGACGTAAGGCTCACCGGCCTATAATTTCCTGGATTATCCTTGCCACCCTTCTTAAACAAAGGAACAACATTGGCTATTCTCCAGTCCTCTGGGACCTCACCTGTAACCAATGAGGATGCAAAGATTTCTGTCAAGGCCCCAGCAATTTCTCCCCTTGCCTCCCTCAGTATTCTAGGGTAGATCCCATCAGGCCCTGGGGACTTATCTACCTTAATGCTTTGCAAGACACCCAACACCTCCTCCTTTTTGATAATGAGATGACTGAGACTATCTACACTCCCTTCCCTAGGCTCATCATCCACCAAGTCCTTCTCTTTGGTGAATACTGATGCAAAGTACTCATTTAGCACCTCGCCCATTTCCTCTGGTCCACACATAGATTCCCATCTCTGCCCTTGAGTGGGCCAACCCTTTCCCTGGTTACCCTCTTGCTCTTTATATATGTCTAAAAAGCCTTGGGATTTTCCTTAATCCTGTTTGCCAATGACTTTTCATGACCCCTTTTAGCCCTCCTAACTCCTTGCTTAAGTTCCTTCCTACTGTCTTTATATTCCTCAAGTGCTTCGTCTGTTCCTAGCCTTCCAGCCCTTACAAATGCTTCCTTTTTCTTTTTGACTAGGCTCACAATATCCCGCGTTATCCAAGTTTCCCGAAACTTGCCAAACTTGTCCTTCTTCCTCACAGGAACATGCTGGTCCTGGATTCTAATCAGCTGACGTTTGAAAGACTCCCACATGTCAGATGTTGATTTACCCTCAAACAGCTACCCCCAATCTAAATTCTTCAGTTCCTGCCTAATATTGTTATAATTAGCCTTCCCCCAATTTAGCACCTTCACCCGAGGACTACTCTTATCCTTATCCACAAGTACCTTAAAACTTATGGAATTATGGTCACTGCTCCCGAAATGCTCCCCCACTGAAACTTCGACCACCTGTCGAAGGAGCTTTGTTGTCCAGCAACTTGTCGGAGGATACATGAGTCCTGGAACAGCTCCATTGAATTTAGTGGGAGTTGGCATTTTGGCTCAGCCATACCTGTCAGACCATGGCATAACACACAATCAGTTTGTTACTCAACCATTTGAGGATTTTGGTGGAGTCCTGCAACTCCAGATCTGACAGCAGAGGAGCTTTTAAGTACAATTTCCAGGCCAAGGTGAAGTACCAGAACCTTTTTCAATAAATCAACTTCCCTACCTCACAACCTGAGGAGCAAGGAGACTGAAATGATTAGTTTCCATGTGATTTAAAGAACTTTTTTTTTAAAGTCAGATATAAGGAAACACTTTGAACAGAAATGACTTCCTTCAGACATACTTTCCCCTTTACTAACATCAATCATGATTACGGATCCTTATTTACTGTGATCCAAATTCCTCCGCGTATTGGATGCCCTCACCAGCACCTTCTCAACATTTCAGCATGTTCTCATGAGTTTAATCTTTTTAAAGTGTCAGGATTTAAAAGCTTCCTTCTGGTGTATTTTACTACTGGTCTTTACAAACATAATGCCATCATTTGGAATACTAAGTTGGCATGTTACAGTGATAACACCCTTCTGTGAGGCCACAATGAAGGAAGAAATTCAAAGCTTCGTGCACTTAATTACATTAATCACCCACTTCCTTCTGCGTGAATATGCTGAACAAGGGGGTTTGAAATTGGAAAAGTTGAACTCTATCGGAATAAATGATGAGAATAACAAAATGAAATAAACTAACATTAAGCAAAAGGTAATTGTCTGGAAAGCTGCTATTATTCACCATAACTATTTCTGACACCTTTTATAATTTAGAATTTGGTGTAGGGCTTGTAGTAAATTCATATTTCAGTTGATAATCTTCTAATATCCGACAAGTCCTGATTGCAAGGGTTTGCAATGTTTTATTAAAATATCTCATACAATGCCTATGATGTGTCTGTCATGAATAAGGAGTGTGATAAATATTAAGTACCATTGGCTCACAGTTCACAAAATGCATTTTATATGGGGAGACTGGGGAGTCTGCTATGTATGGGTCTGTGAATAGTATAAAATCTCATGAATAAGTTGAACCTTGTGCTTTGTTGCTTTTCACCTACTTTGGTAAAACATCTTGCATTTATAATGAATATGTAAAGTTAATCCTAGTTATTCAAAGAAGATGCATAAAGGAGTGTCATTGAAAATTTTGAAAATAATCTGCATTTTTGACTGGCTGCTATTTTGGATATTGTTCTGCTGTAAAACTTAAAAGTCAGCACAACATAATTCACTTTTATATTAATTTAATCATATCAAAGATATGAAATTATGCCTCAAACACTGCGTATTGCAGCTCGAAAAGTATCTAGTGTTTGTTAAGTGTGCTTTTAATTTTGCTTGAAGCCTTTGATCCTATTAAGTACAATTCTGGAATCTATATTAGATCTATAGTTCTGACTTTGACATTGTTTATGGTTGACTTGCCTCAATTCATGATTGTGTGTGAAAATGTTCACTTCGGTAGACATTAGTTAAGTTTCAGTTTGTAATTAACAGCATATATTGTGTATTTAGTAAGATTCCAACATTCCACCCAATGCCCAGCATTTAAAAAAATAAATTTGTATCTAAGACAACAGTTAAAATCACAAAGCTTCATTACATCATGTGGAAAATGGCAGAAAGCAAGTGTAACTTGTTGGGGTATTATTACACTCCGGTGTTCTCAGAGTCTCACCTGTTTGGCAAGTGAAAGGATGAAGTGGATATGTGGACAGAGGTTACATCAAGGTGTGGTCTTGGGTGCAAGAAATAAAAACAGAAGTAACATACTTTGGGGGATGAATGCACGTTAATTGGATAGTGGTGAAGATTTAGACCTTCTGTTAGAGTTCTTGGATGAAATCTATAAGATGATCTGTTAAATGCCTATGAGGCATGGTCATAATTTGATAGACTCTGGAAAACTGATGGTCATTCCATGGAAGAATACATCATGCATTTTAACAGATTGTAGAAAAGATTGATGAAATTCAATTTGGGAATCCTCAGATGTCTCATGTACACAGGCAACTGGTTCTGAGTGACTCAGAGAAGGAGACCCTGTTGGATCAGATATCCACAATGCTGTTAGATTTAGCATTATTTAGTTTAGTGATACAGCACTGAAACAGGCCCTTCGGCCCACCAAGTCTGTGCCGACCATCAACCACCCATTTATACTAATCCTACACTAATCCCATATCCCTACCACATCCCCACCTGTCCCTATATTTCCCTACCACCTACCTATACTCGGTGCAATTTATAATGGCCAATTAACCTATCAACCTGCAAGTCTTTGGCATGTGGGAGGAAACCGGAGCACCCGGAGGAAACCCACACAGACACAGGGAGAACTTGCAAACTCCACACAGGCAGTACCCAGAATTGAACCTGGGTCGCTGTGAGACTGCGGTGCTAACCACTGTGCCACTGTGCCACCCTAATTATTATGGAAAAGGGCAAAGATAGAACAGGAGTAGAAGTTTTAAATTTTAGGTAGGAAAATTTTACGAAGCTGAGAGGTGATCTGGTGAAAGTGGACTGGATACAACTACTTGAAGGAAAATCAGTGGCAAACCAGTGGGAGGCATTCAAAAGTGAGATTCTACTGGCACAGTGTCGACATATTCCCACAAAGAAAAAGGATGGTACTGCCAAATCTAGAGCCCCCTGGTTATCTGGAAGCATACAGGGTTAGATAAAGCAGAAAAAGAAAGCTTATGACACTCACAACAAACTTAATACTTTAGAAAGCCCAGAGGAATATAGAAAGTGCAGGGGTGAAGTAAAAAAAGGAAATTAGGAAAGCAAAGAGAGGATGTCAAAAAATATTGGCAGGAAAAATCAAGGAAAATCCAAAGATGTTTTATCAGTACATTAAGAGCAAAAGAATAACTAAGGAAAGGGTAGGGCCTGTCAGAGATGTACAAGGGAGCTTATGTGTGGATGCAGAAGATATGAGAAGAGTTCTTAATGAATACTTTGTCTGTGTCTTCACAATGCAGATGGATAATGCAGATAGTGTAGTTAAAGAGGAGGAGTGTGAAATATTAGATATGATAAGCATAATGAAAGAGGAAGTACCAGAGGGTCTGACATCCTTGAAAGTGGATAAATCACCAGGGACAGATGGATTGTATCCCAGGCTGTTAAAGGAAGCCAGGGAGGAAATAGCAGATGCTCTGAGGATCATCTTCAAATCCTCACTACATATAGGCGAGGTACCAGAGGACTGGAGATCTGCGAACGTTGCACTATTGTTTAAAAAGGGTGTGAGAGATAGGCCAAATATTTATAGGCTGGTCAGTGAGATCTCAGTGGGGGGCAAGTTATTAGAATCAATTCTGAGAGATAGGATAAACTCTCACTTAGAAAGGCACGGATTCATCAGGGATAGTCAGCATGGATTTGTTCAGGGAAGGTTGTGTCTTCCTAAGTTAATTGAATTTTTGGAAGAAGTAATAAGGGGGATTGATGAGGGTGGTGCAGTGGATATTGTCGACATGGATTTTAGTAAAACATTTGACAAGGTCCCACATGGCAGACTGGTAAGAAAAGTAAAAGCCCATGGGATACAGGTGAATGTGGCAAGTTGGATCCAAAATTGGCTCAGTGACAGGAAATAAAGGGTAATGGTCGACAGATGTTTTTGTGAATGGATTGCAGTTTCCAGTGGTGTTCCATAGGGCTCAGTGTTCGGTCCCTTGCTGTTTGTGGTATATATCAATGATTTGGATTTAAATGTGGGAGGCATGATTGGGATGTAGTTGATAGTGAAGAGGATAGCTTTCGACTCCAGAATGATATCAATGGTTTGGTTGAATGGACAGAAAAGTGGCAAATGGAATTCAATCCAGAGAGGTGTGAGGTAATGCATTTGGAGAGGGCAAACAAAGCAAGGGAATACACAATAAATGGGAGGATATTGAGAAGTCTAGATGAAGTGAGAGACTTTGGAGTGCATGTCTACAGGCCCCTTAGGGTGGTCGGAGAGGTAGATAAAGTGGTGAAGAAGGCAAATGGAATGCTTTCCTTTATTGGCCAAGGTATAGAATACAGAAGCAGGGATGTGGTGCTGGGACTGTATAAAATGCTGGTTAGGCCACAGCTGGAGTATTGCGTACAGTTCTGGTCACAACATAACAGGAAAGACATAATTGCTCTGGAGAGGGTACAGAGGATATTGACAAGAATGTTGCAGGGCTTGAAAGTTGCAGCTGTGAGGAAAGATTGCATAGGCTGTGGTTATTTTCCTTAGAACAGAGGAAGCAGAGGGGTGACTTAATTGAGGTGTACAAAATTATGAGGGGCCGAGATAGAGTCAATAGGAAGTACCTATTTCCCCTAGTGGAGCGGTAGAAGGATTAGTGGGGACATTTGGAAAAACGTTTTCACCCGCAGGGGTGGTGGGTGTCTGGAATTTGCTGCCTGGATTGGTGGTGGAGGCAGAAACCCTCAACTCATTTCAAAGGTACCTGGACCTGCACCTGGAATGTTGTAACCTGTAAGTCTATAGACCAGGTGCTGAAAGGTGGGATTGGAATGGGCAACTAGTTTTCTCAGCCGGCGCGAGCATGATGGGCTGAATAACCTCTTTCTGTGCCATTACTTTTCTATAATTCTAAGAAGTCAAAAGATTGCATTAGATCAAAGGAAATGTCTTATAAGATTGCCAGAAAAAGTTGTAAGCTTGACAATTGGGAGCAATTTAGAGTCCAGCAAAGCATGACCAAGGAACTGATAAAGAAAGCAGAAAGAGAATATGAATGCAAGCTAGTGAGAAACATAAAGGTAGATTGTAAAAGCTTCTTTCAGACAGGAGAATTTACAATGGAGAATAGGGAAATGGCGGAGAAATTAAACAATTACTTTGTCCAGAATTTTACCTTGGGAGGGAGGCACCGCCGACCAGCCAAAAAGTCAGGGGTGAGCCCACCTCTGTCGAGCCTAAGAAGCCATGCCAGGATTTTGCGCTCCCCAGGCCCTTAATTGGCCACAGGCGGGACATCCGCCCTCTGAGGCAGGAAGTCTCTCCTAATGGAGCTGCTGGCCAATCAGCAAGCTGGCAGCTTTCATTCCCAGCAGCACCATTGGGAGTGATGGCCCCTGTTGGGACTGCACCCAGCCAAAGCAGGATCGTGCATGCCGGCCCGGAAAAAAGGTGAGTCTCTGGGGACAATCCACCGGGCCCAGGCAAGGCCACGGTGTTGGTTTGGGGGGGCGGTGTTATGTAGTGGGACAGACGGGCCTTGGGGGCGGCCCTCCATGGGGCAAAGGGTGACCAATCAATAGGGCCACCCCCCAAACCCCAGCTCACAAGGAGGCCGCAAGGTTTTACGTGGCCTCCTAGAGGGCCTGAGCCACCTGCCTGACACTGGTAAAATGCCAGCGGAGGCAGGAGGAGGCTCTTAAGTGGCACTTAATTGGCCACTTAAGGATTTTGATTGGCTTGGGGTGGGCGGGCCATTTCTTGCCACCGCCACCCCTCATAAAATTGCAACGTGGATATGAAGGCTTTGGAAAGGCCAGCCTCCCCCTTGCCTCCTCAATTTTATGACCCCCACCCTGCTCCTGCAGGGGTCGTAAAATTTCGGCCATTGTGTCTGTCTTCACAGAGGAAGTAAAAGAAAGTCTCCCAGAAATACTAGGGAACTAAGGGACTTGGGAAAATGAGTAACTGAAAGAAGCTCGTATCAATAAAGTGGTGGTACTCAAAAAATTTACTGGATTGAAGGTTGATAAATCCCCTGGACTAGATGAGCTCCATCCCAGAGTGTTGAAGGAGGTGGCTATAGAGATAATGGTTGCATTGGTGGTGTTCTTTCAAAATTTTATATATTTTGGAAAGGTTCCTGCAGACTGGAAAATAGCACATGTAACCCCATTATTTAAGAAAGGTGGGAGAGAGAAAATGGGGAACAACAGACCTGTTAGTTTGATGTCAGTAGTAGGGAAAATGTTAGGATCTAATATAAAGGATGTAATAACTAGACACTTAGAAAAAAATTATATAGTTGGGCAGAATCAACATGGATTTATGAAAGGGAAATCATGTTGACAAATCTTTCTTGAGGATGTTACATGTAGCATAGATAAAGGAGAACTAGTGGATCTGGTGTATTTGGATTTTCAGAAGGCTTTTTGATAAGGTTCCAGGCAGGAGATTAGTAAACAAAATTAGAGTACATGGGATTGGGGGTAATATACTGGTATAGATCAAGAATTGGTTGACAGACAGAAAACAGGAATAATTGGGTCATTCTTGGGATGGCAGGCTGTTACTATTGGGGTACTGGAAGGATCAGTGCTGGGGCCACAACTGCTCACAATCTATATAAATGATTGAATGCGGGGATCAAATGTAATATTTCCAAATTTGCTGATGACACAAAACTAAGTGGGAATGTAAGTTGTGAGGAGGATGCAAGGAGGCTTCAAGGGGACTTGGACATGCTATGTGTGTGGGCAAGAACATGGCAGATGGAATATAGTGCGAATAAGTGTGAAGTGATCCACTTTGATAGAAAAAAAAGAAAGGCAGAGTATTTCTTAAATGGTGAAAGGTTGGGAAGTGTTGACATCCAAAGGGACCTGGTTGTCCTTGTTCATAATTCACTAAAAGGTAGCATGCAAGTGCAGCAAGCACTTAAGAAGGCAAATGGTATGTTGGCCTTCATTGCAAGGGGATTTGAGTGCAGAAGTAAAAATGTCTCCTGTAATTCTGCAGATCTTTGGGTGGACCACATTTAAATATTGTGTACAGTTTTGGTCTCCTTATCTAAGGAATGCTACGACCAGGTGAGAAAGGGTTCGAGGGCCGTCCTCAGCCTTCACCTGATCTTACCGTAACAGGGTTTAATTTTAAACACACCTTTTTTTTTAGCTCCCCCTTCGTGAATCCTTGTTCATTAACTTCCAATTATAAGGCAAATAAACTAGCCAAACAGGGTTCTTAGGTTTAAAGAAAAAAGATTGAACTGCGTTTTTTGAGGAAGTGACAAAGATGATTGATGAAGGAAGGGCAGTGGATGTTATCTATATGGACTTCAGTAAAGCCTTTGACAAGGTCCCTCATGGCAGACTGGTACAAAAGGTGAAGTCACACGGGATCAGAGGTGAGCTGGCAAGATGGATACAGAACTGGCTCGCTCATAGAAGACAGAGGGTATCAGTGGAAGGGTGCTTTTCTGAATGGAGGGATGTGACTAGTGGTGTTCCGCACGGATCATTGCTGGGACCTTTGCTCTTTGTAGTATATATAAATGATTTGGAGGGAACTGTAGCTGGTCTGATTAGTAAGTTTGCGGACGACACAAAGGTTGCTGGAGTTGTGGATAATGATGAGGATTGTCAGAGGATACAGCAGGATATAGATCGGTTGGAGACTTGTGCGGAGAAATGGCAGATGGAGTTTAATCTGGACATATGTGAGGTAATGCATTTTGGAAGGTCTAATGCAGGTGGGAAGTATACAGTAAATGGCAGAACCCTTAGGAGTATTGACAGGCAGAGAGATCTGGGCGTACAGGTCCACAGGTCACTGAAAGTAGCAACGCAGGTGGATAAGGTAGTCAAGAAGGCATACGGCATGCTTGCCTTCATCGGTCGGGGCATAGAGTATAAAAATTGGCAAGTCATGCTGCAGCTGTACAGAACTTTAGTTAGGCCACACTTAGAATATTGCGTGCAATTCTGTTCGCCACACTACCAGAAGGACGTGGAGGCTTTGGAGAGGGTACAGAGGAGGTTTACCAGGATGTTGCCTGGTCTGGAGGGCATTAGCTATGAGGAGAGGTTGGATAAACGCGGATTGTTTTCACTGGAACGACGGAGGTGGAGGGGCGACATGATAGACGTTTACAAAGTTATGAGCGGCATGGACAGAGTGGATAGTCAGAAGCTTTTTCCCGGGGTGGAAGAGTCAGTTATTAGGGGACATAGGTTTAAGGTGAGAGGGGCAAAGTTTAGAGGGGATGTGCGAGGCAAGTTCTTTACACAGAGGGTGGGAGTGCCTGGAACTTGCTGCCGGGGGAGGTGGTGGAAGCAGGTACGATAGCGACGTTTAAGAGGCATCTTGACAAATACATGAATAGGATGGGAATAGAGGGATACGGTCCCCAGAAGTGCAGTAGGTTTTAGTTTAGGCAGGCATCAAGATCGGCGAAGGCTTGGAGGGCCGAATGGCCTGTTCCTCTGCTGTACTGTTCTTTGTTCTTTATTAAACTTAAACTCTAATTTGATTAATACCTATGGATATGCAACGTGTCCACGCTATCATGCATACATGATGCAGATAGAGACAGAAAAGAGCAGAAGAAATAAAGGGGAAACGTTTGAGGCAATATCTGAAGATGGTTTTGGTTACTGTTCTTTGAGCTTGCTGCAGAGTCCTTGATTGTAGGTAGGTCTTGCTTTTCATTGGGACCCAGTATTCTTCTTAAATCTTGTTCGATGGAGGAGACTTTTCTCTCTTGAAGTTCATGTGGCCTCAGTGGGTCCAGAGGCTTGTGAGAAAGAGATGGGAGCAGACAGGAGAGGTCTTCTCACTCCAGGAGAAAACAGACTTTTTTTGTTCAAACTCTTTGTACAATTCAGAAAAACCCAGGTTGCCAAGCAGGTTAGTCATGTGACTAGCTGGTCTAACCACATCTGTTTGTGGATTCTCTTAGCCGACCCTGGAATGTCTCTTCTTGTGCACAATACCTGGGCCTGTATTCTTAGAATTCTAAAGAATGAGTGGTGATCACATTGAAACTTACAAAATTCTTACAGGGCGTGACAGGGTTGATGTAGATCGGATGTTTCCTCTGGCTGGTGAGTCTAAAACCAGGGCACATAGTCTCAGAACAAGGGGTAGGCAGAGACGGAGGTGGGGAGGAATTTCTTCACTCAGAGGGTGGTGAATCTTTGGAATTCCCCAGAGGGCTGTGGAAGCTCAATCATTGTGCATGTTCAAGATAGAAATCGATAGATTTCTGGATAGTAATGACATCAAGGGATATGGGGATAACGTGGGCAAGTGCTGTTGAGGTAGATGATCAACTATGATCTAATTGAATGGCGAAGCAGGCCCAATGGGCTGAATGGCCTACTCCTGCTCCTATGTTCCTCTGTACTGCAATTAGCTCCATTTTTTCTGGCACAGTTGACAGTGGCGCAGTGGTTAGCATCGCAGCCTCACAGCTCCAGTGACCCAGGTTCAGTTCTGGGTACTGCCTGTGCGGAGTTTGCAAGTTCTCCCTGTGACCGTGTGGGTTTCTGTCGGGTGCTCCGGTGTCCTCCCACAGCCAAAGACTTGCAGGTTGATAGGTAAATTGTCCATTGTAAATTGCCCCTAGTGTAGGTAGGAGAATAGTGGTGATGTGATAGGGAATATGGGATTAATGTAGGATTAGTATAAATGGGTGGTTGTTGGTCAGCACAGACTCGGTGGGCCGAAGGGCCTCTTTCAGTGCTGTATCTCTCTATGACTAATGCTTTGTATGCAAGGAGACAGACTTTCATCAAGGCTGTCTTGGAGAAAATTCAGAGAGCGTTAATGTATCGTGTAAGACCATCTGAAGCAGATATCAATTCAGGAGATTTTGTATGGAATAAAAGAGAGGGTCATAGGGAATGGAAAAGGCATGGTAAGGTAATACTTGTGATGGCAAGATGGTACTTAGCAAACATGGCAATCAAACTGTTAAGGTTCATTCCTCGCAATTAATCAGAATTAATTACAAAATCTTGGACTCTGAGCAGTTGATAGAAGTTAACAAGACACCTTGTACCTCAAATGCTCATGTGTTTTGTGATGATGCTCCGGAGGAACAGAATGCAGTCGATCAAAGGTTTTATCGTGCGAATATGAATGATCATAGAAACTCAGTGGTGATCAGTACAGTCTGGGAGCATGTCTAGTTTTGTGGGTGGGGCCAGCTTCCAGCCCAATTATATTTAAACTGGTGCAAAAGATCATGGCAACTCGAGTTGTGATGAATGCAATTTATATTTAAAATTCTCCAATTGTTTGCACTGGTTTGACCGACTTCAGGCAAACTGCTTTGAAAAAAACGTACAACCTAGTGGAAACTCCAGGCCCTGAATATTATGTAAGTTTAAAAATTCAGTAGAGAAAATATAATTAATGAAAGGCAACACTTTGAATTATTATGTGAATATAGTTGAGATTTATAATAATGAGTTTTGGAATCTTTTCAGTAATGTTATGCAAATCAGCTCAAGTTTGGGAGCCTTGATGTAGCGGATCTGTTCTAACAATGTACAATCCATTTAAAATAGTGTTTTACAATGTAAAGCAATCGTATGTATGTAGAATGTAGTAGTGAAATGCCATTAGTTTCAACTTAAAATCCAATTGTGTGAATTTGAACAGAAAAATGATCATGACTGAGAACTATAAACAGCTCATTCAGTTATTTTTTTAATATATCTCTTTCAGTATTGCCAAGCCATACTTGTGGAAATCCAGGCAAATTACAGAATGGACTGCAGCAGGGATCTACGTTCAACGTTGGGGACAAAATCCGATTCAGCTGTAATGCTGGCCACTTCCTTGAAGGACATGCAGTTCTGACTTGTCTTGCCAGCTCGGAGAACAGCGCATCGTGGGATTTTCCAGTTCCTTTTTGCAGAGGTAAAAAAGAGAATGGAATCTTCAACTGATGAATTGGGATGTGCTTATGTTCTTGACTTTGCTCTCATAATCCACTCTTTGTACACATCAATACTGCCATGTTTGCATTACATGACGACATTTATCAGAATAACCTATCTCTTTTGTATTTGTTTCTCCCATTTGAAGTTACACAAATGCATTACTTCACTGAATTGTGAGTGTTGAAAAAGAACATTTGCGAATTTTGAACTGGATCATTTTCTGGAGCCATGATAATTGCACACAACGCGCCACTACAAGCTAGCTGTGCTACAAATCTGCAGTGCAAGCATTTTAGACCATTCTGTTTTATTTTGAGTCTTGTTAGCAAACTTATACTTGTAGCACCAATATGATGGTATCATAAGGTAATCACACCATCTCTTTGTTCTCCATTTTAAAACAATGTAGTTCATTGTGCAAAATTGGTCCAAACCCATTTAATTTGAGAAGACCTGAAGTTTTGGAACTCTGTCAAACTTTTCAGCATAATCACATGTCACAAATGCAAGACTAAAAATGGGGGTGAAGAGTTTAGCCTTGCAAAATCCAACAAAGGGTTGCACGTGAGAATAGTTCAGAAATTAAATGACAAATATTTATGGGGAGAAAAACTAAAATAAATAAGACTGGAACTCTCTTTGTTTTATTTGTTCATGCAATGTGAACATCGCTGGCAAGGCCAGCATTTGCTGCCCATTCCTAATTGCCCTTGAGAAGGTGGGGGGAGCCACCTACTATTGAGTAGCTTCCTAGGCCATTTCAGAAAGCAGTTAAGAGTCAACCATATTGCTGTGGGCCAGGAATCACATGCAGGCCAGATTGATAAAGGACAGCAGATTTCCTTCCCTGAAGGACATTAGTGACCCATATGGGTTTTTTATGACAGTCCAGTAGGTTCATGATCATTATTGATATGACTAGCATTTTATTTCAGATTTATTAATGACAAGAATTTAAACTCCCCCAGCTGCCATGGTGGAATTTGAACTCGTACCTCTGAAGCATTCATCCGGGTCTATGGATTACTTGTCCAGTAACACTACTGCGATACTACAGTCCCTTTAATTTATTCCACATATCTCATACTTTGTACAAGATGTGAAGGTGGCAGTTCAGTCTTTCCTCAAATTTATTCATTTCCTACAATGCTGTCTGCACTATTAAATTATCTTCTCACTTTATTAAAAAACCTGATGCATGTCATCCCTTCGTCTCCCTTTTCTCCATTCAAAACAAGTTGAGCTCTGAGTCTTCCATCATCTGTTTTATGTTGCATGTATTGCCCAGATCAAAGTACTGATTGCAATTTAGTGCTTTGGGAACTTTTTATTTTATATTTGTTCAGCTTCCTTTCATTCACAGAAAAGTGGTGCTTCAGGAGGGTGAGGTTCTCACATCAAGTGGTGTGCCATGAAAATGCTACATGCCAAATGGGAAATATTAATGTCATCGGTTGGAACCTTGCCAGAGATTTTTACTGGAAATTCATACAAATAACTTTTTTTTGGTAACCTGGCAACCAAGATGGCCACTGAAATTTACATTTGAAACACCAAAGGATTAAACTGGAGACAACATGATTGAGTCAACCTAGCTAGAACAATGGAGTGCTGTCTGATTAAATTACCTGAAATGGCTTTATCAACACGGCCGTCAGGAGCCATCGATACCCATTGACTTTGAAAGAGCCAATCCCCACCAAGTGTGACTGGACAGCCTGAGGGGTAAAGCCTTGAATCTCAGAGAAAATTCCAGCAAGACCTCATTAAAATACAAAGAGATGGTAATGTCATGCATCTGCTTGTGCAGCTCTGGAGTGACTGAGAGTTTTGTCAGACAAAAAGCAGAAGGGCAGTAACTGTAAATCATCAAGGGAGCATCTCTCTCTCTCTCTCTCTCTCTCTCTCTCTCTCTCTCTCTCTCTCTCTCTCTCTCTCTCTCTCTTTTCTCTTTTTCTCTTTTTCTCTTTTTCTCTTTTTCTCTTTCTCTTTCTTTTTTTCTCTTTCTCTTTCTCTTTCTCTTTCTCTTTCTCTTTCTCTTTCTCTTTCTCTTTCTCTCTCTTTCTCTGTCCAGTAAAGATCCAGAACAGACCTGGCTGTAATTGGGAAATCCAAGTCTACAGACCACCACAACTAAGGGACAAGGACTGAACCCCCTCTTCTGCCTTCTGGAGCCTGAGAAATAAGCCTGCAACTGTGCACGTGGTCCAGCGAGGACATCAAGACTACAATTTCAACTGAGGACTCTGGGACTGATGCTCAGTATTTAAATTCCATTCCATTTATTTCTGACTCTGCTCCAACCACCAAGACTGTTTTCCCTCTGTAATGTGTGTGTGTGTGTGTGTGTAGCGTATTTTAGTAATTTTAACTGGTTTAGAGTGTTAAGAATAATAAATTTACATCGTTCTTGTTTAAACTCAAGAAAACCTGTCTGATTGGTTCTGTTGCAATTACATTCGAGGAACAGGAGCAAACATTCACTGAGGTGGTGAGTTCAATCACTGTGTTAAAAAGATAAACCCTGGTGTGGTCAAACCAGAGAAGGGGTGAAAGGGGAGCCAGAGACCCCTTCCTCACCTGGCTGTAACAGTGGCAGACATGTCCAGCATCCGAGAGGAAGACCTATTTTTTAGTGCATGGCAGCTGGCCAGACAATGTACTGCCATTCCTCCCACGCCGAGGGGAAGAGCAAGGAGAGGTTCCAGTTTGCATTAGCAATGTAACAAGCAAGTTCCTGATGAAGAGCTGAGGATGGGTCGAAGGCCATTTTGACTGTCTCTCTGATTGGTAAGAATTCTATTGTACAATGATTTGAAGTCCAAAATAGTCAAAGATGGAGAACTTTTTTATTTCTGTTTTTAGTATCGGTCAGGTCAGTGAATATTTCCTTAGAAAATTAAGGTAGGCCTATAATCAAGGGCTATGTTTAGCTAATTTTGATGTAATGAATCTGTAAGAAATGGACTGAATTTCTTTTTTTTAAAACTGTATTCTATTCAGTTAAGTATGTCATGATAAACAAACCATCTTGTTGGATTACAACTAGCCTCATCTCCATGGAATGCATATGGCCTTCTACCAAAAGATAGGAGAAATACAGGTTTTGCACCTTATTGTACAATTCAAAATTGGATAGCAAAGGTACCCTTCTGTAAACAGACCCTGTCTGTTATGATCGGATGGCACGAAGCTTTAAGGAATAGAGACTAGAAATTTGTAACATGGGGCCAGATTTTCTGGTAGCAGTGCAATTAAGAGTCTACCATTAGTTAAACATGCTTTGGTGGGGTCAGCACTTAAATAGGAGAGAGGTGCACAAAAGAGGGGCCAAGATCTTTGGAGGCATTGCTCATGTCACTGGGTTTACAGACAGAGGCTCAACTTTTTTGACCTCTCAGAAGAGCAGTGCTTCTGTGGGCTGAGGTTGTCACCTTTTGTTGGTGGTAGATATCTGCAGGTTCCTAAAGGAAGGCCTTCTCTCTGGTGCCCAAACATTAGCAATAGCTGTGAAAGTGAACGCCACCCTCTGCGTTTTAGCCTCTCTATCCTTTCAGGGCACTTACAGAGACATATCCAGGTCCTCCCAGTCGGCTGCAGAAAATACATATAAGGCAGATCACTGGATTATTTGCCAGGATTGCTAATTATGTAAATTTTCCCCAAGGTGACAATAGCCAGCATGAGCATCACACATGGAAATTGAGCACCACCACAGCTACCAGGAACTCTTATAAACCACAAGATATATTCATCTACCAGTGCACAGCTGGTATGCAACTACAAGAAGATGTCCATGGTCTGTGCCAGATACCCTGAGAGCTGTGATGATGCTGTGGCAGTGCAACACTCCAGACATTTTCGCTCCAGAAACTAGACTTAATAGCTGGTTCATAGGAGACAAGGGATACCCCATCCAAACTTGACTCATGACACCCATGAGGAACCCCACCATTGTAGCATGGGAGCACTACAGTGGGAGCCACATGGCCACCAGGTATGTCATAGAGCAAGCCATTGGAATATTGAAGATGTGTTTCAGGTGCCCAGATAGGTCTGAAGGTGTTCTCGAGTACTCGCAAGCAAAGGTCTCCAGAACAGTGCTGTGTTGTGTCCTGTAAAACCTTGTGCAGCACTGCAAAAGAGAAGACTGAAGCATTTGTACCCATCTTCAGCCAGGATGGGGTGATCCATCTCGGCCTCTTCCTAAGGTTCTCAGCATCACAGATGCCAGTTGTCACCAATGTGATTCACTCCACATGATATCAAGAAACGGTTAAAGGCACTGGATACAGCAAAGGATATGGGCCCTGACAACATCCTGGCGGTAGTACTGAGGACTTGTGTTCCCGAACTAGCTGGGCCCCGAGCCAAGCTGTTGCAGTACAGTTACAACACTGGCATCTACCTAACCATGTGGAAAATTGCCCCGGTATGTCCTGTCCACAAAATAAGGGCACATCCAATGAGACCAATTACTGCCCCATCAGTCTACTCTGAATTATCAGCAAAGTGATAGAAGGTATCATCAACAGTGCTATCAAGCAGCATTTACTCAGCAACAATCTGCTCAGTTTGGGTTGCGCCAGGGCTACTTGGCTCCAGATCTGATTGCAGCCTTCGTCAAAACATTGACAAAGGCGCTGAATTCAAGAGGTGAGGTTGGAGTGACTTCCCTTGACATCAAGGCAACATTTGACTGAGTGTGGCATCGAGGAGCCCTAGCAAAACTGGAGACAATGGGAATCAGGAGGAAAACTCTCCAGTTGTTGGAGTCATACCTAGCACAAAGGAAGATGGTTATGGTTGTTGGAGGCCAATTATCTCAGCTCCAGGACATTGCTGCAGAAGTTCCTCAGGGTAGGGTCCGAGGCCCAACCATCTTCAGCTGCTTCATCAGTGACAGAGGGTCAGAAGGACCTTGGTGTACTTGTCCATAGATCACTGAAGGCAGCAGCACAGGTAGATAAGCTGGTTAGAAAGGCATTTGGGATACTTGCCTTTATTAGCCGTGGCATAGAATATAAGAGCAGAGAGGTTATGATGGAGCTGTATAAAACGCTAGTTAGGCCACAGCTGGGGTACTGTGTGCAGTTCTGGTCGCCACACTATAGGAAGCATGTGATTGCACTGGAGAGGGTGCAGAGGAGATTCACCAGGATGTTGCCTGGGCTGGAGCATTTCAGCTAGGAAGAGAGACTGAATAGGCTAGGGTTGTTTTCCTTAGAGCAGAGCAGGCTGAGGGGGAACCTGATTGAGGTATACAAAATTATGAGGGGCAGGGATAGGGTAGATAGGAAGAAACTTTTTCCCTTAGCGGAGGTGTCAATAACCATGGGACATGGATTTAACGTAAAGGGAAGGATGTTTAGAGGGGATTTGAGGAAAAAAAATTTCACCCAGAGAGTGGTTGGAATCTGGAACACACTGCCTGAAGAGGTGGTAGAGGCAGGAACCCTCACATCATTGAAGAAGTTAGATGAAATGTCATAGCATACAAGGCTATGGGCCAAGTGGTGGAAAATGGGATTAGACTGGATAGGCGCTTGATGGCCGGCAGACACGATGGGCCGACGGGCCTGTTCCTGTGCTGTATAACTCTATGACTCTGTGACCTTCCTGCCATCATAAGTTCAGAAGTGGGGATGTTCACTGATGATTGCACAGTGTTTAGTACCATTCGCAGCATGCAGTAAGATTTGAACATTGGGGCTTCGGCTGATAAGTGGCAAGTAACACTCACGCCACACAATGACCATCTCCAGCAAGAGAGAATGTAACCGTTTCCCCTTGACATTCAACGGCATTACCATCGCTGAATCCCCCACTATCAGCATCCTGGGGGTTACTATTGAACAGAAACTGAACTGGACCAGCCACATAAATACTGTGACTACAAGAGCAGGTCAGAAGCTAGGAATTCTCTGGCGAGTAACTCACCTCCTGACTCGCCAAAGCCTGTCCACCATCTACAAGGCACAAGTCAGGAGTATGATGGAATATTCTCCACTTGAGTATTGCTGAAAATAGAGACATTTTGTTGAAGCTTTTCGACTTGGAGCTTCCAGTCCGTGCAAATGTGCCACACTGCGAGCCCGACTGACATTCTTAAATTGGTTGTCAGTGTATTTCTTAGCACACTGAGGAAGCTACATATATGAATACACATTGCGCCTGTTTCAGCTAAACAAAATAGGTGACAGCCATTTGCTGGTTCATTCCTCAGGGAAATGCCTTGTCCAATCAGAGTCAAGCGTCTGGTTTAAATTTCAAACAAAGCTTGGCCGTTAACTGTCAGTCACCTTAAACTGGTGCATTCTCCATTGCAACGCCTCTACCAATCGGAGTCCACTTGCCAACCAATCAGCACTCTCTTCTCATACAGTATAAATTTGTTGTTTCCCTTACCTTGGTATTCTTGTGAATTGTCCTGATGTGTACAAGACGAAAAGCTTCGACAAAATGTCTCTGTTTTCAGCAATACTCAAACTTTGTACGACCAAACGACTACTCTCCACTTACCTGGATGAATACAGCTCCAACATCATTCAAGAAGTTCAGCATCATTCAGGACAAAGCAGCCCATCAAGCACCTTAAACATTTGCTCCCTCCACTACAGGTGCACAGTGGCAGCAGTGTCCGCCATCTACAAGATGCATTGCAGCAACTCATCAAGCCACCTTCGACAGCATCTTCCAAACCTATGATCTCTACCACCTGGAAGAACAAGGGCAGCAGACTCCTGGGAACACCACCACCAGCAAGTTCCCCTCCACCACACACCATCCTGACTTGGAACTATATCACTGATCCTTCACTGTTGCTGGGTCAAAATTCTGCAACTCCCTAACAGCACTGTGGGTGTACCTACACTAGATGGACTGCAGTGCTTCAAGAGGAGGTTCAATACCATCTTCTCGAGGGCAATTAGGGGTGGGCAACAAATGCTAGCCTTGCCAGCGACGCTTACATCCCATGAACAAATAAAAAAAGAGAACTGCAAGTAGAGATGAAGCAGATGAAGATGGGGCACCCATCACTAGACAAGCCATTTGCATCACTGTCCAAGATGCTAGGAATGCCCTAATATCACAAAACTTCACCTACTGTAAAGCATAAGAAATGAAATCCTGCGCCTTAACTCACACCAAGTCCTGTTGCCCTAACAATCTTGTCCTAGCTGGCCTACATTGGCTCCTGGTCAAGCAACATCTTGATTTTAGAATTTTCATCCTTGTTTTCAAATCCCTCCACAGCCTTGCCCCTGCTTATCTCTGTATTCTCCTGTAGCCCGCACAGCCTTCCAAGATATCGGTACTCCTCTAATTCTGGCTTCTTGTGCATCCCTGATTTTAATCACTCCACCATGCCTATAGTTGTCTAGGCCCGAAGTTCTGAAATGTCCTCCCTATACCTCTCCGTCTCGCTTTCCTCCTTTAAGACACACCTTAAAACCTACCTCTTTGACCAAGCTTTTGGTCATCTGATCTAATATCTCCTTTTGTGGCTCGGTGTCATACTTTGTTCCATAATGCTCCTGTACAGCACCTTTATTACGTTAAAGGCACTGTATAAATACAAGTTGTTGTTATCCATTCTTACCTGACCACCAACACCCACCCCCACCCCCTTGCACTAAACTGACATTTAGCCACCCATTGCACATCTGCCCAATGGATCCTGTCATGTATTAGTATTCATCATGAAGCTAGTGAAAGGATGAGTTGGCACTTGGGATGAAATAATGGACAAGATGTTGAAGTGGTGCTAATCAATACATCTTGGGGGAGAAATTCATCCACCTAGCACCACTGGCATCACTATGCAGATTCATGTTAATATACTGGGGCAGGCAGCACTACCCGCACAGTCCACTTGGGTTTCTCCATTGATATCATTGAAGAGTGCCACACTGGTAGCAGCCCGAGGCTCATTCTGCCCCTGGGGAATCAACATAGTCTACATGGTGCTGCTAGAAATATCACTACAGAAACAAATTTCACTTCCCCAAACCGTCCCCCTCCCCCCCCCCAAACGCATCCCATGTGGCATTGTTAAGAAAAGGAAACTTAACTGCGTAACATGTTGTCAAACACCCGTGTGCGTACTCTTGACCAATTATGATTTTTTTGAACTTATGCTTCCTACCGCAACTACCTGGTGCAGGCTATGTGGCTTGAGGGAAGAGACAGAATGTTGAGATCCCTGTCCCGAGATGCTTTTGGCCTTCATCCACTATGTTTTGGAAAACCCTGAGGTCCATGCAGAAAACTACTCCACCAGCACCAGTGCAAGAGCAGAATTGACCATCGATAGATGAAACAGCATGTTGGGTACTGCTTGAGGAGCGCAATAGTTAAGAAGTGCAATTGCTTTGAACGGAGTTCCCACTGCCACTTATTCCCTTTCAGCAACATTCATCTCCTGGGCCAATGCCACATTACTCCCACCACTTTGCCGCACATTGGCTCAGTGGCGATCAGTGACACGGTGCAAAGCCACTGATAAAAGTATCTGTTATCCTTGTTATGGCAACAGACAAGTTGGCATCTGAGGTCTGTATGGTTGCGGTCATGGCCTACATTGGCTCATTTGAAAGTCTTGCTTGAAGCTGCATGGAAGCAGCCAATCACTTCATTACCGATATTCCTATAATTCACTGCACCACCAATCCACTAACATGTTGGACTCCTCCATCAACTCCACTATGTGCATGGCACATCTGTCGGTACCTTGCGAATTTGCTGGACGATGGGACCTGTATTAAAATATTTAAATTAATGAGATGAATAAACGTAAATCAACTTACCTTAAATCTTCCGGGTCCGCCACGATTTTCGGCGCAGCAGCCAGCACTCCCGCGCTTTTAATTCCCCGTCTGGGGAAAGCCAGCTTGACACTGGTGGGGAGGGAGCAGGAACTTAGATTTTTACTGTAGGTCAGGGGGACAGTGTCAAACAAGCATCATCAGTGGAGGGGATGTTGGGAAGGGGTGTACTTTCAACTTTGTGCAGTTGGAAAGGTCAGAATTCAAACGTAAGTGTTTTTTTGGGGGAGGGCAAAAACTTATTGTAATTTTTATTGGGGGGTTGGAAAGGGGTGTTACAATTTTATTTTGTAAATTTTGGGAGGGTTCACTTTAAAAATTCAAATTTGCCGGCACGGCTGGCTGCACTTTAAAAAGGGCGCCAGTGCCTGCGCAAAGGCAGCTGACATAATTGCTGGTGATGGATAGCCCGCCCCTCCATGTGATTGGGGGGGGGGGGAGCCTCGGGGTCAGATATTTCAATGAGCTGCCGCGCAGCTCTTAAAATCTAGCCCAGTGAAGGTACGGTTTTTACCGTATGAGTGCAGTGCATTTGGTGAGGGTGACAGAGGCAGATGCATTACATAAAAATTTGGGTCCATGTCAATGGTGGATGGGTAAGTGATGACGTTAATAGAAAGTGAAGGCCAATGCTGCTGAAAGCTGAATGGGTACAAGGAATAATGATGTGATGAAGAATATTAAGCAAGGCAGATCGAAATGGGGGTGGGCTTAAAGCATGGATGTAGTTGAATCAGCAAATGTACTCCCTTTTCATGACCTGATTAAGTGATGAAGTCACTTCCTAGATTGCATCCAAGACCTGGGTACAACACTCTTGCTGCTCACTTCCTCAGCTACCTCTAACCATGCCTTCTGGGTGACGGTTGAAGATTTTCCCCTCCCATTGTTGCGAAAAGTATGTCGCTCCTGCCCCTGACAGCACCCAGCAGTAATTTTAGCATTGTGTCATTCAATCTGGGTGTTACCCTTGCTCTGTGTCTACCACCCATCCTGAACACCTCCATTTTCCATTTGTGCACTGTCCCTTTAAGTCGAGCTGAAATCGAGTCCTTTGGGTGCACATTGCACCCCTTGCACAATTGCAAGACACAAAACCCAAATGGAAAATTAATTGGTATAATTGAGTTGAGATCACAGATTCCAACCCGCTCAGTTAGCTTCCGGGTTTCGCCCACACAATTCGTCTCCCCACTCAGAAGCTGCCTTCAGATTAATTTTGGGGCCAATATGTCCCTTCTGAATAAATTAGATTAACATTTATCAATAGCTTTCCAGAAAGGCAGTGGGTGTGAAAACTAATGCAGAAAGTAGTGCATGATGGTCAATGAGCACATTTTTGGGGGTTGGGGGGGCGGGTGGAAGAACAGCAGGTCATGGGTAAAGGACAGAATCCTATATTTTTTGAAGATTGTGCCCTCTATTACTAGAATTAATTTATTGAGAAGATTTGTGAGCAACATCTGTTACAAGATATTTTACAAAAATCCTTGCAAAAATTTTGGTTGGCTTGGAGGTTTGTCGTTCTTGTGGTCTTATAAAATGTATTTATAATATTTAGATAAATGACCACATGCCAATTTATAGATGCTAAACAGGATTAATAAAAATTTGGCCAATTTAGCAGGCTGGAAAATGACAGATGGATTTTAATGAAGATATACAAATGTAATGCATGTTGGAGCAGGAAGCAGCAGTATGTTTTCATGGTTCTATTTAATGCACAGATGGTGGATTGGGCAAAGACAGAGAATTGTTAAAAGTTCAGGGAGGATTTTGTCCCAAGCAAACGGACATTACTTGAAAAAAATAATTGAAATAAATTAAGATGGTATCGTCAGAGGAAATTAAAATAATACTGAGCACACCATACCCGCCAGTCACCAAAGGAATCCAGTGAGCTACTAGGCAATGTATGCTGGTATTCCAGGGCCACCCAGGCTTGAATTAAGCTGCAAACTTCCAGAAAAAACCCTGTCCAGCGATATAAAATATTAGACCTGTGGGGCTTTGCCAGATCAAGGACTCGATATGCCAGGTGGTCTGCCGATCTATTATTGTGGGTCCTTGAGCAAAGATAGAGAAGTGCGCGGCGCAGTGGTTAGCACCGCAACCTCACAGCTCCAGCGACCTGGGTTCAATTCTGGGTACTGCCTGTGCGGAGTTTGCAAGTTCTCCCTGTAACCGCGTGGGTTTTCGCCGGGTGCTCCGGTTTCCTCCCACCGCCAAAGACTTGCAGGTTGATAGGTAAATTGGCCATTATAAATTGCCCCTAGTATTGGTAGGGGAATATAGGGAAGGTGGGGATGTGGTAGGAATATGGGATTAATGTAGGATTAGTATAAATGGGTGGTTGATGGTCAGCACAGACTCGGTGGGCCAAAGGGCCTGTTTCAGTGCTGTATCTCTAAATAAAAATAAATAAAATAAAGACTTGGATGTGATTATTTGCTAGTACTTTCCAGTCAACGTCAAACTGGTATCAACTAAACTAATTGAATATAGTGATTGTTTTAAGCAAACTGGTCACTACAGTGATTTATATGAAAGGATTCCACTGTACCAACATTCATCTTAAAGGCATTTGACACCAAATTGAAGGCAACTGTTCTAACATTCTGTTGATCATCGGTGAGGCAGCAAATTACTGAGTGTAATTTTAGTCACAACTTCAAGTGCATTTTCGGTGCATCACAAAGGGTTTGTAGAAGAGAAAAATGGATAATTCTTTGAGTTGGGAAAGACTCCAGAGGTTAAACCTATTCTTCATTGAAGAAAATAAGATCGGACTGGAGAGAACAGCAGAATTTATATTGTTAAAATTTAGCAGAAAATTTGTGTTTGATTGTGAACAGAGAATGGTGCCTCAGGAAATAAAACAATAGGTAGTCTCCATGATTAAGAAAATTATACATGGACTGGGATTGATGGGTAAATGACTTTTTCTTGCCCCTTCCTTGCTTGTGTCTCTCAGACATTGACAGATTTTGATGATTGTGCTGTTGAAATATATTCTACACATTATATAAACCTGAAGATTGAGGACATTTTGGAAAGCATCACTCCTGTTACTTAAGAGAGAATTGTCGCCTGAAAACTGCAGTAAATATTTATCCTGTTTTGCCGCCTTATAAATATAGCTTACATCGACTTCAAGCACAGCTCAGTGCCTGAAAGACACTAAGTCACTGACATATAAGATCAAAGGTTAAATGTTATTCTTTTTACATATGAGGTCCTTAAAACTTTGACTAGGCATCTTTAAAGATTCAAAAATCAAATGGATGCCATGGGTATCTTACTAAAAGTGACGACAGAACTTTTTTTAACATTTCAGGTCTGTGACCTTTCATCAGAACTGATAAAAGGTCACAGACCTGAAATATTAACTCTGCTTCTCTCTCCGCAGATGCTGCCAGACCTGTTGAGTATTTCCAGCACTTTCAGTTTTTATTTCAGATTTCCAGCATCCGCAGTATTTCGCTTTTATCTTAAAAAACTTTGTTTTATGGAGCCACGGTAAGGAATTCTTCACAGTCAGTGTAATCCCATCATATCCATCCACACATCCTGCCCTAGATTAATGAATTTCACAAGGAAACCAGTAAAATATCTTTTGCATGACATGGGAGCAAAGCTGTACAGATAATTCAATTTAATTCAATTCCATTTCAATTTATAGTCCATACGGAAATTCATTTTGGGTACCTTGTTCGTTCATTAATATATTACATATTAAGCTACTAGGAGTGGTGGGCCTAACCCAAACAGCTAAGTTCTCTGTTTTTTTCCTAATGCATGTACTTTTACCTGTTCAAATTACATTGATTTGCATTTTTAAAAATAATTTTGGTGGTAAATAATATATACTCACTCAGTAGCTGGGACCACTCATGAAGGAACTAGTGGTCTGACAATTAACAAATGTAGTAGAAACTATTTTAGAACATTCAAATGCTCTGGACTTAAAAGTTTCTCACATTTGATCCAAAAATGTGATGATATACAAATTTTAAGTGAACGTGAGCAAGAGGAGGAAACGTGGATAGGCAAAAAGTGTCCGTGAACCTCAAGCCTATGTTTGAGTTTCAAACCTCAACCATCTGAGTGATGGGAGGCAAATGGTTACAAAAAAATTCTTAGTTCTCCCCTCTGCCAGGCTATTATTTTGTACCATCTTGCAGCTAGCTCAAGATAACCAAAGAATAGGATCTTCCCCATAAAATGCGACAGTTGTGCCTGAAAACACACAATGAGGCAGGAAAGATACTTTTTAAAAAAAAAAGTCGAATTTGAATGCATATTTTTGAAAGCTTTGAAAAAATGTAGAATTAAAATGTTACTGTAAAAGCCACTACAGCAGTATTTAAAACCATTTCATTGTCCTTCAGGTAATAGTGTAGCACTTGTAGCGAGAAAATTGCAGTATTAGTTTTATTATGCCTTTCAGCAATGATCACTTGCCAGTATTTCAGTTCTAGTCTCAGTTCAGAGAATGTCTTGGTAAGTAATCCTCTGCCAAATCTGATGGTAATGGGCTTTATTGTGACAACAGAATATAAAAGTCATTGGGCAATTTTCTGCTGTGTTATCGCTAGGCCATGTCACTCTGTGAGAATGAATATAATGAAACCTTGAGCATGTAATTCAATCGAGGGGTTCTCTCAATTGGATTATGAATTGTCAGCAGAACCCCAAGATTGAATTATATTTGATGAATGGTGAGGTTCTTTTGCCGTAAGTTTTTTTTTAAGTTGTTGACCTACTGAAGGGATCAAAAATTGCAGAATCTTGACTTTAAATGCTCTGATGCAAAGTGGTTAGCATGCTGAATGGATTTAGTCCTGAGCGAGATTACATTGCTTCCATCCATTCTTGTAGGCTGTTTATCTATCGTTTTTTTTTAACAGAAACAAGTGCGCCATTGTTCAGCACTTTCTGGATTGTGCAATTTTTTTTATTGTCATTGTTTCAGGTAGAGCTGTGAACTTGGAGAAATTAAGACAGATGTTTCACTTGTACAATCCAAAGTATGAATTCCAGAAGAGTAAAGCTTGAGATGAACAAGCCTTCAATTAGACATGCCCTGCCACTGAACCCGCACAGACAGAATTGCTCTCTCCTCCAGCTGCTGACTCTTGGATGTGCAAGTGCTATTGCACTGCTAGGAGAGAAACACTGTCTCCAATTAAACCTCATTCCAGCCATAAAGGGCCCACCTGAAACTGAACACATTGTGCCCTGCTCAAACTGGACTGCTATGGACTCGGGCACATAAACTGACGTGGGCCAGAATGTGTACTCCCAACACTCTACTGCCAGGGAAGACATGCAACTTGCCCAACCATCCTGACTTGGGTTCTAGTTGTTGTATGATTGCCGTTAAGAGTGATGTCCCTTTAAGATTTTCGTATGCTAATGGGCTAAGTACCTACCAGGACGTAGTTATGTGACTTGACGCCAGAGTCACTCTGTAACTGTAACACCCAGAGTAATGTTCTGTAAATAGTTTTCTCAAACCTGTTTGAGCTCTTCAACCAACTGGACTCCACGCATCTCATTTATGTTGCATCAGACAACATAAAGAACTCATTACACTAGCGAATCAGCATCGCTGAATCAATGGGAGAAATTAATAATTCTGCTCTAAGCTATGACAGATGGCGATAGATGAAATTACAAAGACTTTATCAGGCTCTCCAACTAATGAAGTCACATTAGTCTTGAACCTAATGTCTAAAATCCATTATTAATGTTCTCCTGCTCCAGCATAAACTATTTATTCAGGACTATGCAGTCTTTTCTGCATGTTTCAGAACTGATAGTAGTTAATATAAATTGTAATAAGTGAGCCTATTTTGATCAAATTTATTGGATCAGATGCCAATTTGAAAGAATGCATCTGGGTGGATTGACTTCATGTGAGGCTCCATTGGTCTATTTAGATGCTCACCTTGCAAATCATTGTGGCAAATCCATGTCACAAAATATGGCTCGAGTGAACTGCTTCAGCGTGTATTGATTTTAATCAGAAAATGAGGTTGAGTAAGTAATTTCAAAACAGATTGGGAGGTCGGTGCACATTTCTGTAATTTCATTGTGTCATCTGATGACAGGTCTGAGCAATTTGCTTTACTTGGTGAAACAGATTCACCAAAAAATCAATACATGATTCTCAAGTTACATTATTTTCTGAGATAAGATTTTTTTACTCTGGTTTATTTTGCCGTCCCTCTATTTTTCATCCCATTCTATTCTCCATTCTGTGCTACAGCAGAGATGCTGGATGAGCAAAGCTGAAACTAGTTAAAACTGATCAACAGCTTACAAACGACTCTGAATTAAGCCTAATGAATCATTACTATCAGGGAGTTTGACTGAAACTGCAGCAGGAAATATGAATTACTATAATTTAAGCTGCAGGTATACCCATAAATCCATCATTTTTATCACGGAAAATTTAAAGTACGCAAAATGGGGCTGCATTTTACTAGCGCTCTGGAGTCGGTGGTCATGATGGGTGGGCCCAGAAAATTCTTCCAGGAGAGGCCCGCTTTGACCCCCGACGCCGAGTAGGCCGGCAGCCTGGCGGCAGCGAGGCCTCAGTGCAGCACCCCCCTCCCCTCACCCTGCCACACGGCGGCAGAGCCACCATTTGCATAATAAATTTAATTCAGATGCATGTTAATGAACGTTCCTGGACCAAGCGGCCATCCCACGGCGATATTCTGGCCGGTGGCCGGTAGTCCCGGGCCTTCGGATCCCTGTTTGGGGAACTGAGGCGAGACACTGATGGGGAGGGGGAAAGGAATGTAACTTTCAGGTCGGGGGTGGGGGGAAGCGGAGAAAACTGATTTCATTGGCTGAGGGGATGGTGGGAAGGGGTTGAAGGGCAAAGATCTTTAAGTTTGGGGGTGAAAGGTCAGGGCCAGCAAAGCATCGTTTTCGGGAAGGGGAGAGAAAATGAAATCTTTATATATCATTGTGGGGGGGGGGGGGGGGGTATGGAAGAAGAGCCTTGCTTGCTTTTTTTTTATTGTGACCTTTCACATTTTCCCTTTAAAAATGCAAATTTCCTCTCAGAGCTTGAAGCCCTTTAAAAATGGCGCCAGTGCCTGCGCAGTGGCGCCGGAAGCTGTTACCAGGGGCAGAGAAGCTGCCTCCTCTACGTCATCGGGGCGGCTGCTCCGTCCCCTCCATTTAAATGAGCCCCCGCATGAAATATTGTGGGAGCTCAGCGGTGGCCGCTCCACACGGGCGGACTGCCAACTTCAAAGCGGCCGCCATGATTTGCGGCGCGCTCATAAAATTCAGCCCATGTCGGTTGCAGCAGTGGTAAATTTGGAAATTACTGAAGTGGCATGAGAGGAGTGAAAACTGGAGATTTATTTTCTAACAACTTGTGAGGATGTATACACTACCAGAACATGTTTATTTTTTGATATTTTTGATCTGGTGTATTTTCTAGTACTTTAAGTCTCCTGTAATGCTGCTTTGCAACCCAAAATTATATCAAATGGAAAAGTAAATAATTTCGGGGCTTCAGTACGACTTTAAAATGTCCATTCCTGTCGACTGAGAATCTTCACATTAATTTGTGAGCTGTGAACCTTTTAGAACTCATATTTACAATAATCTCTACTGGTAGTTTAATCTTCATTCACTAGACAATGATTTAAGTAATTTCCTTAGAGTCACAGAAACCATTTTGATATATTTCTAAAAACTTTGTTTTTAAGCTGCAAAATACAGTAGAGATCAGAAACCTATAAGCTACAAATAAAAATACCGCATGTTCTGATTGGTTTTAACAGCTGCCAACCAACCCTCCAACCAATCTGGTTCTGATAGTCTCCAATACTCCCATCCAATCTATTTGATTCATTCTAGTTGCCTTTAGTTCCCAGTTCCACCAATCTTATTGTTTTTGATATGCTCCAATTCTGTCTTCTAAGTGCTGACAATAACAATTCTTCAATTCTGGGGAAAAAGAAAAGATCTTTCTAATAAAATATGCAGAAGCTTGATTTGGGATTAAAATGCTGACTTACTTCTGAAAATGCAATAGTGTAGATTTTTGCCCTCAATTTTACTATACAATTTTCTCTATATGTAATCTTTCTTTCTCGCTCAATGTCAATGATTTGTCCACTTAAGTTGATACGTTTTTTTTTGCAGCGAGGTGTGTATCTGTGGGATCAATTTCTTGTGAATGGGACAGTGTTTTATAGCTTTCAAGTTATTGGATTTTTAGGGAATCTGCTCTTGTATTCAAAATGAACTAGTGTATGAGCTATTACAAGTTTCCTATGCAAAATGCAGAATAATGTGTCTCTGCCAAGATATTGTTACAATATAATTATGTTTCTTTTCCCTTAATTTTTTTCCCCTCAAGCTGTTTGCATTTGCTGTTTTGTCACCCACTTCACCCTATAAAACATTTTTCTGAACTGCTGTTTCTAATTGTAAACTAATAATCTAATTATCTCATTACGACTGATAATTATGTATTTATAAGGCCAGTTGAGGTCACAAAGTGAGCTGGAGATAATTATTTGGTTGTTATGCTGAGTCTAGGAGCTACATGTATAATTAATCTATGATGAAGCTTCATGTCTGCACACACAGCGCTACACAATTGTTATCCCTGAGCTTGATTGACAGTCTCCTGGAGAATAGTTCTTGCTCTCGATCCCAGTATATTGAACACAAGAAATATGACCCATCGAGCCTGCTCCACCATTCAATACGATCATGACTGATCTTGGGCTTCAATTCCACTTTCCTGCCCGCTTCCCATATCCCTTGATTCCCTGCGAGACCAAAAATCTATCTATCCCAACCTTAAATATATTCAATGATGGAGCATTGACAACCCTCTGGGGTAGAGAATTCCAAAGATTCACAACCCCAGAGGGTAGTAATTTCTCCTCATCTCAGTCCTAAATGATCAGCCCCTTATCCTGAGATTGTGTCTCCCCAATTTTAGATTCCCCGACCAGCGGATACAATTTCTCAGCTTCTACCCTGTCAAGCCCTTTTCAGAATCTTGCATGCCTTAATTAGATTTCCCCTCTGTAAACGCCAGAGAATATAGGCCCAATTTACTCAGCCACTCATCAGAGGACAACCCTTCATCCCAGGAGCCAACTGAGTAAATCTTTGCTGCACCGCCTCCAGTGCAAATAAATATTTTCTTAAATGTGGAGACCAAAACTGCACGCAGTATTCCAGGTGCGGTTACACCAAAGCCCTGTACAATTTTAGTAAAACTTCTTTACTGCTGTACTCCAATCCCCTTGCAATAAAGGTCAACATGCCATTTGCCTTCCTAATAGCCTGCGACACCTGCATGTTAACTTTGTGCATTCCTTGTACGAGTATCCCCAAGACTCTTTGAACATCAACACTTACCAGTTTTGCACCTTTTAAAAAATATTCTGTTTTTCTATTTTTACAACCAAAGTGAACTACTTCACACTTCCCTACATTGTACTCCATTTGCCATCTAGTGCCCACTCACTTAACCTGTCAATATCTCTTTGCAACCTCTCTGTGTCCTCCCCGCAGCTTACCTTTCCACCAAGCTTTGTATCATCAGCAAACTTAGATACATTACTCTCTGTCTCCTCATCCAAGTCATTAATATAGAGTGTAAATAGCTGAGGCCTCAGCACAGATCTTTGTGGGACCCCACTATTCACTGCCTGCCAACTTGAAAATGCCCCATTTATGCCCACTCTCTGCTTCCTGTCTGTTAACCAATCCTCTATCCATGCTAATATATTACCCCAACACTATGAACCTTGCCTATTAATCTTTTATATGGCACCTTATCGAATGCCTTTTGGAAATCCAGGTATACAACAGCTACTGGTTCCCCTTTATCTACCCTACTCATTATATCCACAAAAAAAACTAATACATTTGTCAAACAGGATTTCCCTTCAGTAAAACCATGCTGACTTGTTCTAATCATACTATGCTTTTCCAAGTGCACTGTTAATACTTCATTAATACTAGTTTCCAGCATCTTCCCAAAGACTGATGTTAGGCGAACTGGCCAGTAGTTCCCTGTTTTCTCTCGACCTCCTTTCTTGAAAAGCGACGTAACATTTGCCAACTTCCAATCTGATGGGACCATTCCTGCATCTAAGGAATTCTGGAAAATCATAGACAGCGCATCCACTATCTTTGCCGCTATCTCTTTTAGTACCCTTGGCTGTCGGCCATCTGGTCCCAGGGACTTGTTGGATTTTAGTCCCTCAAGTTTTTCCAATACTTTTTCTTGGCTGATATCAACATCCTTAATTTCTTCACTCTTTTTAGCTCTTGGGTTACTGCCTGTTTCTGGTCAGAAGCTTGTGTCTTCTACTGTGAAGACAGGCACAAAATATTTGTTCACTGCCTCTGCCATTTCCTCATTGCCCATGATGATTTCTCCTGACTCTGCCTACAAGGGACCAAAGTCTACTTTAGCTTCTCTCTTCCTTTTTATGTACTTATGAAAGCTCTTACAATCTCGAAAGATGACTCAAATCAATGATTTCTACTTCTCATTTTAAAAGAGAAAAGAGATTGTAAATATCTTAATGAAGTAGTACAAAGCAGGTTGTCGTGGGAACTGGTTTGGTGAGGTTCTTCGTATAGTGTTTTAATTTATATTTTTAATAGCATTATCAAAGAATCATAGAAAGTACAGAACAGAAGAAGGCCACTCGTGCATTAGCCTGTGTTAGTGGCCTTCATGAAGTGAAGTGAAAGAATGTTGTACTATAGCTCAGTGGGTAAATACACCTGTTAATGTTGTACGGAGCCATACTTCTCTGGATGTTTCAGCTTCCATCTTTGACCTGTGCCAAGTTAGCTGACCTGAACTTTGACATTAGTGTTGGGTTCTACAGTCAGCCTTAGTGTTTCTGGGTGAGAGAGTGGAAAACACACTCCGTGTTCCTGCACCTGATTTCATTCTCTAAATCCCGTTGATCAACGTTGTTATGACCAGGTGAGAAAGGTGTCCAGGGGTCCCTTTCAGCCTTCACTTGGTCTTACTGTAAGGATTTAATTGTAAACACACCATGTTTTGAGCTCCGCCTTGGTGAATCCTCGTTCACCGTTTTCCAATTATAAGGCAAAGAAATGAGCACAAACAGGCTTTCTTAGATTTAAAGAAGAAAATTGAAATTTATTAAAACTTAAATTCTAATTCGGTTAATGCCTATGGATACATGACACGCCCATGCAGGCATGCATATGTGATACATACCTGCAAATAGAGACAGAAAAGAGCAGAAGAAAAATAAAGTGGAGATGTTTGAGGCAATATCTGAAGAGTTTCTCTATTACGGTTCTTCAAGCTCACTGTAGAGTCCTTTTGTAGGTAGTTCTTGTTTTTGTTCAGGCCCAGTATTCTTCTTAAACTTTGTTCACTGTCGGAGACTTTTCTCTCTTGGGTTTCATGTGTCTTCAATGGATTACAAAGCGAGTGATAAAAAGATGGGAGCAGACAGGAGAGAGGTCTTCTCAATTCAGGAGCCAGGAGCTTTCTGTCTTCAAACACATTGTTTCTCCAATTTAAAACTCTCAGTTCAATACTCTGCAACAGTCAGTTAGTCATGTGGCTAAACTGGTCCGGCCATCCCGTTCTGTGTATTGGGAGCAGGGACTGGTTCCTTTGTTCCAACATTGTCTGCTAGTATGCAAATGCTAAAATATCGTTCCGGCTAGGGGCCTGGCAATTCCTTGTAATAGGCTCTCTTTTCTTCCCAGCAACAATTTGAAATTTAATGTCCATGTGGCGAAATTAATGTGCCGTATTCTTGGCAGGTGGGGGCCTGTATGACCACGTGCATTTGTGCCCTTTGAGTGAAGATGGGATCAGACTCAGCTGTGATTGTCCTATGATTTAAAACCTTCTGACACTGACTATCCAGGCATTTATGTGGAGATAGGCCATTTAGGAAATATACTATGCTGCTGCCAATATCTGAAAAATGATACACAGCATGAGAAAGGAGGAGTAAATCAGGAAAAATGTCTTGAGTGCAGTAAGATTTATAGTATGCTGCTTTGTCACAAAACCAAAATCATGACTACAGGGATGGTATAAATCAACAAAGGTATGTAAAATTTAATAAATTTACATTTGAATTAATAATTTCTGCTAGATGCAAAAATAAAGTATATGTTTAAAGACTCACTTTCTAAAAGTGTGATTGAGTAAGTACTTGTCTAATTGTGGCCTCCTTCATCACATTTTTGCCCCATTAGTTAGCTGAGAGGCAGGTCCTTCTTGAGCAATTTGGGTTGGTATGGGGGATAAAGGTGAACAGGGACTTTGTCAAATACAAAAGTAGTTAACATTTTCAATTGCTTGCGTTAAATACTTGTCTGGTCTTCGGCTTCCAAGCCTACCAGTTTCTTTTGCCTTGACAAATGCGTTGTGGAAATTTTCTCTACATGAGTTACGTTGGCTTTTCAGGCATTACCCTTGCCTTGCTTCTGAATCTTGCACTGAAGAGTTATGTTTGAATTGTACTACTATACACATTTCTAACTGCACATTGCTTTGGCCACTTAGATACTTTTGTGCAAGGTTCTTTGAATATTTTTGTGCCTGATGCTTGCTTTTGGAAGCATTTGGTTGGGTTCTACATGACAACTTAATCCATGAAAAGGAATGATGCTGAGCAAGGTGTGGAAAGTGTCATGGTCCTGTAGTTTTTCGGGGGGGGGGGGGGGGGTGCATATGAGGTTTGCCTTTAATGCTTGCAAAGGATCAGTATTGCTTTAAGAAGCAGCAAGTCTCAGGAGTTATAGGAAGGTGAATTTTCATTGCCTTAGAAACAGCCATTTTGGTGACCACGATTCAAAGGGTGCATTCTCGTTACCAAAGATACAGCCACTGGGAGTGAGTACTAAATGATACATTGGTTATAATTCAATTTTGAACTGGCTTTTTAGTTGAAGACAGTTTGATCTAAAAGAACACAGACACAGAGGACACACAGACAGCTGTGGTGACAGCACCTAGAAAAAGAGCTCTCAGACATTTAAACTGAAGGAATAGGATTTTAGTCTGTATTATTATCGCTCAAAATTCTAAAAAAAAGTCAAGCCCAAACAGAGATCTCTAATAATTTGAACTGAAGGAAGTTAGACTGTGACAGTCTTTTATCCCTCAAAAACTCTGAAGTAGGATTGATTCTATTGAAAGTGTTTGCAAGTCGTTAATTGGTGAAATTTGCTGGAGAAGGAAAGCATCACCTACTGTGGAAGAACCTTTTTTTTCCACATCGGACGACTGTGACGACTTCAAGCAACATTCTGCAAGGACTTCAAGCAACATTGGACTGTAAATTTGCAAGGGCTCTGATTTTTTTCTATTTTAAATGTTGTTTATATCTTAGTAGTATTTTAGAATTTAGTTCTTCTAATTAAAGAGTTAATTTGTTGATGTAAAGGTACCTGGTTTGGTTAGCCTCATTCGGGGGTTAATAAATGGTACAATTTGGCTGGGTCTTTCTTTAATTTGGAAAGATTTAAATGATATGTTAGGCAATCTGTGGAGTGACGGGATTGAATTAACAGTGTGTTTCTCCCACCACAATCAGAATCGTATATTTTGATTGGGGGCTTCAACTGGAGCGGTCGGTCGTAACAAAAGCATGTTTATTTTTCTATTCTATTTTCTTAATTATGGCCTTGAATTGATCAAGAAAAAATTAGTTTCCCATGTTCAAATGTGGGTAAGGAGTGGGATAGTTAGGATACAGATTAGGACCATTGATAGAGTTCTGAAGTTTGTTTTACTAATCATGAAAATTCATCACATCCCACATAAGTAACTAGGATCACCATTTGTGAAAGTGAGAAGTACATTAAGTGGAAAACATTGGCTTTTAGTTAAAGGAGTAACAACAAATTGTGCCTTTTCATGTCCCATCTGCTTCACACAAGATACTAAGCCAAGGAAAGATGGTGGTGGTGTTGTAACGTCAAGCATCCGAGGAATAGAGAGTTTGGAAGAAAGGGTGATAGTGCTGGAGGAGGTAAGAGCTAGGGATGGATGGAGCCATAAAGAGACATAAACACACAGGTGAGAAATTTAACTAAGAGGAATTGGGGGACTGGGAGCCAATGTAGGTCAGGACAGGAGTAACAGGAGTAATGCATGAGTAGGATATGAGCAGGAAAGTCTTGGATGAATGACGTGTATAGAAGACAGAAGATTGGAATCCAATTTGGACAGCATTGGAACGATTAAATCCAAAGGTGACAAAAGCATAGATAAGAGTTTTGGTACAGAGAGGCTGAGGAAGCATGGAGATAGACAATGTTATGGAGGTGTAAGCAGGGGCAGACTGGCCATGTGGGAAGTATGAATGGTTTCATAGCATTGTGTTATCATCATTTTTTTTTAATGAGCATCTCTTAAGAATCTTAGGGTTTATTCCAGGAACGCAGTCCAACCCCGAGTGGAAGTATTTGTGATAGAGAAGGGATGGAGTCAGAAGCTCAGCTTTGTAGCAAATAGGATGGTGAGGTTGTAAACTATTCATCTCCGCCTCAGATTGTGGCCAAAGAGGGAATTGGAGGTGTCAGTAGGTCCTGTGTGGCAGGGGCCAAACACAGTGGCTTTGATTTTACTAATGGTTAACTGGAGGAAATTGCATCTCAATCAAAATCGGAAATGGGACAAGAAATCTGAAAGCAAAAAAGCTGTAATGGAGTGTAGAGAAAATACTTTTCTCTGTCCAGTTTATATGAGAAACTCCGGAACAGAAACCACGTTTGTCTAGTCTAAAACCAAATGGAGGACACTCTTAAAACAGAAAACAAATTAAAAGCCCTTCCTAATTGTGCATATATATTGTACATTTTTCATATAAAAATGAGTGGTCATTCCCTACTTTTTATTCCAGTGGTTTAATAGCTGGTTATTTGTCGCAAAGATGTTTTGTTGCTTTTCTGACCTTTCAAAATGTATGGGGTAGATAGAATGAATTGAATAGAGTGCTTTTTCCCAAGCACTTTTCATGTTACAACATGCTAATTTCAATATTAATAAAGTGGAAATCCACACAAATGAGCACAAGATGCTGAATAAGCTTTTTTGCAGGGGCAGTGTAATCAAAGTACAGTCATGCTGGTACATCATCTGCTTTTAAGTACTGAGCTGTCATTTGCTTATCTTAGCTGTTAACCTATGGTCTTGAGTGACAATTCAACAGTCTAATCTATTGATCTACTAGTTACCAAACTACTAAGCAAAGAGGTATAAGAATATTTGTTTTCCTTTAGTAGAATAAATGTAAATCAACAAAAGTTTACAGTGATATGAAAAGGGTTTAGCTTCATTTAGGGGTATATTTTAATCTTTCCCACTATTTGCTTGATATTTTTGACTGACACAATAGAAATATGTAACTGTGGAAGATTAATTGTTTGTGAGTTATAGTCTGTTGATTTTTTTTTAAACTGTTTATTCACTGAGAACCTTTGTACTGCGAACTGTATATGCAAAATATTAAAAGCCACAGCAAGTTGATGAAAAATTACTCATATTTGCAAAGCAAAGATTTTTCATTCCTTCAAAAGCTCCCTCTTCAGTTCCTTTTTTAAAATGTGTGTCTTTTTTTTCCAGCGGATGATGGCTGTGGAGGGACCTTGCGTGGACAGAGTGGAGTTATATCGAGCCCCAGTTTTCCATCAGCTTATGATAATAATGCAGACTGCACTTGGACTATTCTGGCTGAGCCTGGTGACACCATTGCACTGGTCTTCACAGACTTCCAGTTGGAAGATGAATATGACTTCTTGGAGGTCAGCGGGACAGAAGATTCATCAATATGGCAAGTATATGAATTTACAGTTCATAAAGTTACTGGTGCTGACATGGGCTGCCTATGTGCATTGATTGTATGTGGGAAGGATACTTGAAAGACTGAAGATAATTTTACTAGCACCTCAAAGGGTTTTTTTTTCTCGGTAATGTGACCTTTCATAACGGTTATTTGTTCTGAAGTATTCCTACCCCTATCTCTCCATGCAATCCCTCAGTAATGAATCCTTGTAAAATGCATGTTCTAGCATCAAAATGAACAGTTTTATATTCCTGCAATTTCCTCCAAAATCTGTGATTGCATTTTTCACTGCAACCATCACAGACAGCTATTCATTGCTGAGGGTTTCCATACCTACACAGTCTACTTGTTCTCAACATTTTTAATGAACGACCATAAATACTAAATGGAAAAATGTGCCCACATTACTAAAAAGGGTTGTTAAGATGATGGGTTGTGTTTCTTTAATTATTCTGGAGCTGGTATTTGCACAGGTTAATATGTGTAATGTGATCAATTTGTTTTAATGGGACTGGCCGCTGAAGGTTGCTTCCTCCATATAAACAGAGATGGTCATTGACACAGCTGACATTGGTGCTATATCTTATTGACTTGTTTGTGCATGTGCCTTCTACAGTTGCCTTACTGTATGAAAGCCGGACACATTATTAATTTCATGGATTGAGTAGCAGAGTAGAAGAACGACTTTTACGTGAAGGGATGGCATGACATTCAGGGATATTTGCTAATTTGAAATATTTATATGGAGGCAAAGCTCTTCTGTGAGATTTCGGGAATGTTTTAGACAACCTGACCATGATTCAGAAAGCAGGGATGTATCTTTTAATTTCCAAACATAAGCTCATGGAAAATGGCTGCAGATGTAATTCTTAAAAGTTGGGGCTTGCATTTTATCAAGTGGAAAGGGAGAATAGGTTACAAAGCATTTGTGTTTTGCTCAAGTGTTTGAACAAATGCCACACACAAATAAAAATCCTGAACAAGTTAACATAGCTGTTCATGTGGAAAGTTTTTAACTACACCATTTCTCAACATTACACCATTTATGTCACAAGGTTGGTGATCTCCATTACAAAACCATATATGATGCAGTGAGTAGTGCTATATATTGGTGACAAACGTTTTCTTGTAGGGCAAAAATAAATTTGGCTCAGTTATACAGTTTTTATTTAGAATTGCCCGGATTTCACAGTCAGTGGCAAAGCAACATCACTTGCTGCTGACCTTGGAGAAAGCTGCCCACAAGGATCTAAAGATCTTCGTGACATGGATTTCACTTTTCCTGAAGTTAATTTAAAACTGGTGCCAAGTCAAGGGGTTCTTCAGGCATCCAGCAAAAGTCATCAAGCAGGATTTAGGGATTCTCACAGACAGCAAACCAGGAAGTAAAATGCACTGATTAAACTTCACTTCACTGGTAAAATACCAGTAGAGTTGGGTAGGTGATGGGCATGGCACCCCCTGTCATCCCACCTGATTTTAACACCCCCACTGCCACCCACCCCGCCTGCAGGGCTGCTGGGGTGGGGTAGAATTCCATCCATTATCTTTTGATTTTAATTTAAAGATTTTGATGGCAAAATATATGATTGTAATTGGATTAAGTAGAAGTTAAAATAAACAAACTTGAAAAAAAAATTAAAATATGGATATTTTTATAATTACGAAGTAATTTGACATTCCACAAATATAAAATTAGCTTTTCAGGGTGAGTGTGTTTAGAAGTAATTATGAAGTTAATACACTATTAGAAACCCAGCTACACCTCATTCAACAAAGTTTAACCTTTTCAAGCATTTTTACAGCAAAACTAACAGTGTGAAAGTGAGTTCTCATCAAATTAGAAGATTTCCCATTGATTGCAGTTTGGAGGTGCCTCAACACACCCTCTGGAGAAACTTCGAATCACTGACAGCAGCATCCGATTTTCGCTTTATTCTGTGCGTGTCTGGATTCCAGAAGTTACTGTCGGTTTCAGTGGAGTAATGATGGTGATTGCTGACAGTTTCACTGTCATTATCACTGCAAAATCAGGGGCAGTGATTACGAAATTAAAATACTCAGAAAATTAGAGGGTTGAATTTCCTGAACCTTGCCACTCGAGGAACACCTATTTCCCGGGACTGAGTAGAAAGGGAAGAAGGGACAGAGAACATTTTTCTGGGTCTTGACACCTTTTAGATTGCCCCTGTATTTTCGGGCTTTCTCTTGGGTGGTGGAGCTGAGCTTGCATCTGCAGTGGGTGCAGGTCCATCACAGGCAACCTAATGAAAGTAGAAGGGGGCACGAACAAACTTTCATCTCGTTTTCCTAGTGGGACAATTACTGGGTGCCAGCATAAGAGATACCAGCGAAATATGGCATTATGAACAGCCCTCTAAACCCTATCTCAGGGTAGACTGAAGAGTGGCTGGTAAGTCGCCCTTTAGAATATTTTTTGTTCCATGTCTGGTAGTTGGACACATTCTGGCCACTGATGTCTGTGATTCCTGATAACCCTGCAGCTGTGCTCCAATTTCCTGCCCCTACGGATGATTCTAAGCCAGCAGCCGATAGGCCTATCCAGACGGGGACAAGGGGCATGTTAATATCTGAAGACATTAATACTAGTTGCCCTGCTTTAGGGATGCAGGGAAGGAAATAAGCAGAAAAATCTGAAGCAGTAACAGAGATGGTGTTAAAATTGTATCAACATTCCAGAATTATAAGCACACCCTGTGACCCTTATTGAAAGGATGTACACTTTTATCTTCATATCTGATTCACATTCAAGTAGATTATTGATACTGATCCAGACTACATATTTCAATTTTATGTTAAAAAAATTGTGATTTGGTCCTGAGTTGGTTCTGTATGTTGCCACCCATGGGAAATCACCCCTTAAAGTATCAGTTCTGCTCACGTACATGCTTACAACTTATCTACCGTCTTTTTCGTTTTGGTATATTGAGTATATGCCATGTTTTTGTCCCTGTTTCAATTTGTGAAAGTTAGATGATGGTGTCATGGACTGTACAGTGAAAGAAGTAGCTGTTGGTAATGCAAAATGGTAATATGGGTACTGTAGCACAATGGATGTCTGAATATCACTATTGGAAAGAGCAAAATTGAATTGGCAATCATGGTCATAATTCAAGGAAAGGATTTACATCACGGTTGTCCAACATATGTCCCGCGGGCCAGAATCCAACCTGCCAAAGGTTTGAATCCGGCACTTCAATCCTGTGTGAATGTCTGCGGGCTGCCTGTGGCTCGGCTGCACCAGAGGATCAGTGGTCACAATACTCACCCAGACTGGAGCACTGGATACTGCAAGCTTGTCCTACCTGCTACATGAACTGCTGAGGAAGGTGAGCAATTTAACCTCAGTGTGTGGGGACATCTGCGTAGCCAGTTGCTCATATAGCGGGAATAAGCATGTGTCTCAGTAGGGGCTTAACATCTTATTTTTGTTCCCCTGTGGTGGTTTGCTCTCTAGTGAAGGGCTATGACTTGCCAGTGTTACTAGGCTTGTACTGAGAAATGGTGCTCGAGGAATAGGGAGCCCACTGGCAAGGCCCCCAATTGAGGGGCTGGTTGGACAGGAGACTCAACAGAAACCCAAGCAGTGATGATGTTCATCAGTTCTCTCTTCTGATGGGAAATATCGCAGGACCTGCCTGGAGCCTCCCCATTGTTCCCAACTGGCTGGCCTGTTATTGCCACTACGAACCCGCTACCTTGCAAACACTGCTTCTGCGAAATATTTACAGCATTGATGGATGTCACACTGCATTGCTGTACAGGTGTCACTGTATAACACTGAAACAGAGTACTGGTTGGGACAGGTTTGTCACTGTATAACACTCGGGTACAGTACTGGTGGGAACAGGAGAAGACAAAAAGAGATGGGGGAGAGACACAGAGAAAGCTGTGGAGACGCAGAGAGAGGGGGAGACACAGAAAGAGTGAGGGGGGGAGACACAGAATGAGGGGAGGGGGAGATACAGAGAGATGGAGGAGATAGAAAGAGATCATAATCACTCCTGACAGATGGACATTTATTTCAAATACTCCAATTGCTACATCAAGTGTGCGGGCAGACATTGTACAAGCAAAAACAATGCCAGGTATCTCACTAAATCAGTGCTTAACAGAGTGAAGAGAAAGTAAGTTAATAAATTATTCTTCTCATTTAAAGCATGTTCACAAAACTTCACATTTTTTGTTGTTTTGAATAATAGATACATTTCTATTGCCTATATCTTTCTGAAATTTGCTCACCAAATCCAATGTGGGACAAAAATTGTAATGTGACCCCTTGCGCAAAAAGATTGGACACCCCTGATCTACATTCAACATAAAGATCTACAGTTTATAAGTTCTTTGTTTATTGTGCTTTTTGTGACGACTGCACAATCTGGATCATAATTTCTGTATACGGTCCATAAAATGTGCTGTTTGTCTATAGGGTAGATAAAGTGTACATAAAGATGTTGGTGTTATCTTGTATAGAACAATAAATGGCCAAATGGGAAATGTAAGTCTGAAGGACTGGTTTTCTGTGTGTTGTCTTTGTTTTCCACAGCAGTATTTATGTACACTATCCCAAGCAAGTCTTTGAATAAATTCTGTGACATTGTTCTGCCTTAAGGTTATGATTGTGTAGCAAGAGTTTTAATGGTCAGATTATAATTAATGTACAGTAGTTGACAAACAGCCCACTGCTGTGAGTGTGACATAGTGAAAGGTAGACTTTGAAGCACTTTTTGGTGATCCAGTTTGTTAAAAAGGAGGAATGTATGTGTGAAGTTATTCTTCCTGGTTACAAGTTCCAATATTTCTAACATTCAATAATGTACATTTAACAATTATGTAAGAATTGAATTCTTATTAACTGGGAAACTAAGATGTCAGTCTTGCATGTACAAATGAAATATTGGCATAATTGTGTCTTATAAATGTAATTAACATAAAATAAGCTGTAAATATCACACCTTTGTACATCTAACTCCCCTGTGTTTCAAGAAACACAGAAATATCCATGAACATGTAATGTTATACACCATATTGTAAAACACTGAATATTTCAAAGTTAGACATAAAAATTAAGTGGACTTTGATTCACCATAAGATAATGTAAATCAATAGAAATATTTGATTTCAATTTTACAAATGAAGTTTTCTTCACTTGTTTGTAACAGATATATCAAATAGGGTAAGCCAAGTAAAAACAGTAAATGTTGGAAATGCTCAGCAGGTTTGACAGCATTGTGGAGAGAGAAACAAAATTAATCTTTCAGGTCATGACCTTTTGTCAGAACGTATGATGGTTAGGGCCAAGAATCTGCAAACTGTTCAAGTAATGGATGACATTGGAAGATGTACGGGGGTGTAATGTGGATAAACTGGAGAGGTCTGGGTTGATCTCGTTAGACTAGAGAAAGCTAAAAGGGGAAATAAAAACAAGAAATGCTGGAAATACTCAGCAGGTCTGGCAGCATCTGTGGAGAGAGAAGCAGAGTTAATGTTTCAGGTCAGTGACCCTTCTTCTGAAATAAAAAGTTCTGATTTCCAGCATCCGTAGTATTTTGCTTTTATTTTAAAGCTAAGAGGGGATTTGATAAAGTTGTTTAAGATCATGGACAGTTTAGATAGAGTAAATAAAGAGAAACTGTTCACAGTGCCTGAAGGGTTGATAACCAGAGGACAGAGATTTAAGGTGATTGGCAAAAGAACCAGAGGCAACATGAGGGAAAATATTTTTATGCAGCGAGGGGTTAGGATTTGGATAGAATGACAGATACAGATTTAATAGTAGCTTTCAGGAGGGAACTGGATAAATATTTGAACAAGAAAAAAAATTGCAGGGATATGGGGAGAGAGAAGGGAAGTGGGACTAATTAGATTGCTCTTCAAAAGAGTCAGCACAAACTCGATGGGCTGAATGGTCTTCTGTGCTGTGCTATCATTCTATGATTTTATGAGGGACTGGACAAGGGAAGATGAATTAGAATTGAGAAAGGAAGAAATCAGTTCTATGGGGCAAGAACATGCTGAAACAATGGGTCCACCAGGGCAGTCCTGTTTATGCATCTTGGGCAGGAAGTCAAAGTGGACTGTGTGTGTTTGGAGGAATTTGAGATTTGAGACCATGAGGGACGATCTCCAGAGTAGATGAGGTCAGTGACAATGACATGATGTTCGGTGTTGTGGTCAAGATGCAGAAGGTAGGAAGAGGTGTCAGAATTGGTGTTCGGCTTCTGCTAGGCAGAGGTTGGTTCACCAAACAAGAGCACCACCCAGCAGGGTGATAACAATGTCGGGGTTGGTTGAGAGAAAAGAGTGCTGCAAATTCAGAGGGAGGTGGATTAAAATTAGTGAGGGAACAGAGAAATTAAGCGGCTGATGTCACGCCAGCACTTGTCAGTGAAAAGATCTGGAGAGGGATAGAGACTAGAGGGAGGGCTCCAGGTAGAATAAGAATTCCGAAGACTGCAGAAAGTATCCACTATGCGAGTGGAAGACTCCTGGCCAAAGAAGTGGATGTGAAGGAAGATGAACTCAGTGGCGTGCCAAACTCGAAATTCATTGAGATGTGTGTGTAAGGGGATGGAACTGAGGCCTTTGGTGAGGAATGACCATTCAGAGTCAGAGAGGGGACGATCAGAGGTGATCGTGAAAACATGGCAAGGGATGAGATTGGAAGAAGGGACAGGTCAGAGGAAAGTGAAGAGGAAGAAAGGTCTGGAGGGGTGTTGGTATCCAAAGGTTGTTGAAGTTTTCAATCCTTCATACCTGAAAGGAAGGAAAAATGTTTTTTTGAGGCAAAGGATGAAATGCAACTGAGACCAGGACAGCTTTGAGATAGAATGAGTCGGTGCTGCTGAAGAAAGAGATCAACAGCGTGCATGGCATTGAGTGTGGATCTCAGGTTGCAGCGAGCAGTGGTTCGAGGAATGTTGAATATCTTAGCGTTATCTGTAATCATGGATGGATCCAAAACATGAAGCTTGGAATTTCAGTTGGAATGCACGTGGAATAAGTCGGAGCTGGAGACAGTTGCTGAGGACAGAGATGTGACTGTGAAAGCGAGTTTTGGTAGATGGAGAAAGGAAACAGAAAAAATGAAGATGACTAAGGTAAAAGATACAAGCAGAAATCCCGTCTGAGAGAAGAGCAGAACTCCTTCGAGGTAGATGTTCCTGGAAGAGAAGTGGCAGTGAATTAAACACTAATACAAAAGCAAAATACTGCAAATGCTGGAAATCTGAAATCTGGGAGTGTTTGACTGGTCTGGCAGCATCTAAGGAGAAAAGAACAGAGTTAATGTTTCAGGTTGAGGACCTTTGGTCAAGGCCCTAAGGTTAAGTGCAATATTAGGAATACATCTCACTCCACAATAAAATGGCCATTAAATGCTTACAGCACAAATTCAAGAAACGAGTGTGCCCAAATGCCATGTATGAGATTATTAAACAAAGGAAGAAGTTGTGACATTTCATGCTAGTGGATATGCGGGTAGAGTCCAAGGACTGAAAGAAAACTGTTGACAATTGAGATACCAAACTTCAAGAAACCCTCAAAAATGATTCTAGGAATTCTTGACTTTCTAACTCAATTTATGAAATGATAAAAATTCTGGTGAGGATTTCAACAAGAATATTTGGAGAAAATGTAGCAAATAAACAGAAGTCAACATTGGTTAAAGAAAGGCAAAGCATTCCTAACAGGTTCTTTTGAGTAAAAAGAGAAGTTGTTGGGTGAGGTTGTTGAAATGTCTGTTGCATATGTTTGTTTCAAATTTCTGTAGAGCGTCTGGTATATTCCCACAAGTATGGTGGAAGGCACAGGATTTAAGGTCCTGACCTCCAGTGCAAAAAAATTCACAAAGCCTTGTTTAGGCAGGCATTCCCTACAGGGAAGTCACCAGGAGGGAATTGAAAAGCCTGGAATTTCAGCAGCCTTGGCCTAGGATCCTCTGAGTGGTTGCCACATGAATAAGTGAGAGATGGTGTACCAACCACCTGGGTAGTTCAAGTAGGAGCCATCTATGTCTCAGCATGGATACACTAAATTCAACTTTGCAGGCACAAAACGGGTGTTAACGAATTGGGAACCCATAATACACCTCGCATTATTTTCTTTTCCATTGAAGTTGAGTTGAGTATATTGCTTGTGTGCACACACATGTACTCCTTGTTTGGACTCTTTTGTTTTGCTGTTCCCTTAGTCTCTATCAGCCTTTTTTATAGCTATTCTTTCGATATAACAGTGAAAGAATGTTTTTGCCAAAACCCAAGCTTTGACATGATAAATCGGGTTTCTGCTTTTCCCTTTTTCAGTGTCGGGATTCCTCAGGAAAATTTGATTCATTGTCTCAGCTTTTTTCCATGAAATCTTCTGGTTCGGAATACTGTTCGAGAATCTGTCGAGTTAAACTAGCTTTCCAGAACAATGTGATGTTCCTTTGTCGTAACAGACTGGGTTTGATGTTTAGTGATCCTGGGCATGTTAACAAAACCTTCCCTGGTAACTTCAAGTAACGTCTTCTGGATTAGGGGCTGGGGAAGATTTTAGTCCTATCTACTCTGGTGGGAACCAAGTGGGCAGGCAGTTAAAATGCCCTGAGTTACTTCCTTGCCCTAGAGCTGATAGAATTCCATCCTTTTTAAATTGAACCAGCATATTTGAGCAGGCGACAAGGACAGCCACCAACATCCAGTGGGATCCTTCTCTACAAATGCATCTCGAGTCCCATTGAGTGGAGAATCTGGCCAACCTGGAACAGAAGCAGATCTATGCAGATTAAACCACGAAAGGTAACTGTGTTTCTTTCCATTGTGGGGTCCGGAGGAGCAGGAACGCAGGGTTCATGAGCCCTCCAGTCTGAGTGTAACCATTCTTCAAAGATACGGGGCTGGATTTTGTTCTAGTCAGGCATCGGGTTCCATAGCAAAGGGCGGCCTGAAGGTGGCCGGATGTGGCCCACCATTGACTTCGACACCAGGAGGGCCCGGCCTGATCCTCTCGGCGGCGGCAAGGCTCCGTGGCGGCCCTCCCGCTGCTGGGCACCGGAACCACAATTTAAATATTCAAATTAATAAAATTATTAAATTTAAATCCAGGGGAACATGGTGCCACACTGGTGGGGAGCAGGGAGGAGGTACGCTTCTCAATGCAGGAGTGGGGGGACGGGGTCAAATATACGTAATGGGTGTAGGGGATGGTGGGAAGGATTAAACCTTAAACATGAATGGGCAGGAAGAAAAGAGATACAGAACCTTAGAAAATAGGCGACATGTTTAGAGAGAGGATCTGGATCGGCGCAGGCTTGGAGGGTCGAAGGGCCTGTTCCTGTGCTGTAATTATCTTTGTTCTTTGTTCTTAAACTTTTATGCAGTTTGGGAAGGAGGGAATGTCAGATGTAAAAGGTAAGTGTTGGGGGGGGGAAAGGGCAAATAGTTATTGTAATTGTTATGGCAGGAGTGGGAAAGGGGCATGAGAAATTCATTTATTTAATTTTGGGGTTAAGACTTAAAAAATTTAAATTGGGTGGCAGGACTGGCTGCCCTTTAAAAATGGCACCAGCGCCTGCAGACCGGAAGCTGACTCCATTGCCGGGGGCAGACAGCCCGCCCCCTCCATGAAATTGGGGGTGAGGGGGCTGCCCCGGGCTATTTAGATGAGCTGCCGCACTTGAAATTGCAGCTACTCTTTAAATCCAGCCCATGGAGTGAGCTAATAGTCAACATTGACAGTCACCACTTATACAAAAATTGAGCTCTGAACCTAAATGAAACCACCCATAAAATTTCTATAGTCATCAGATTTAGAGAAAAAGGCAGCTGAGTTATTATAAGGAGGAGTTTTGTTCCTGTACTTAGAATAATTGGCTATAAAGCATTTTTGCAACTTGACGTCATCTCAAACCCTCAATTAACTGGAAGCCCAATAATTGTTTTTAAATACTTGTTCTCCATTGAGATCACAATATTTCCCAGGATTTAGAATGTTTAGAAAATACTCTTCGTAAAATTGTTTGGCACAGTGATTGCACGTGAGTATTCCAACAGGCTTTAGGTTTCCTTCAGAGTCTTAAAAGAACACACACTCGTGTTATCATGAGATTTAGCCAAAAAAGGGTTGTGATGGAAGTTTTGGATATGCAGAGCAGGATTTCAATCATCAGAGGGCAGGAACAGGGGTGTACAGGTGCTTAAACCCACCCCGCGAGTTGGTGTGCTGGTTTCCCAATGCAAAACTGGCACGCTCAGATTTTGAATGGCGCCAATGGGAGCTAGAAGAGGCAACCTATTCACTCCATGCAGCTGGCCAATTAAGTATATCAACAAGCTTGTTACCAGTTCGTTTAAGGGCCAGACTTGGAATTTGGTTTTAAGGGCCGTCAGAACCACGACAGGGAGAAAGAGGCGGTGACATTTTGGGAAGCGATCTGGAACAGCGGGATAGAGGCAAGAGGTAGCATTGAAGGAGGAAGTCTGAGTGATGGCCTTCATTCAGAGGAAAGCAGTTACACTTAGTGAAAATAAATATCCTGCATATCTTTATGCTCCTGACTATGACTTTTTGGTGGGGTGGTGGGTGTGAGCCGGGGATTTCAGGCAGATTCCACAGTCCAATGCCAATGAAGGAAGGGCATAAGAGGAAATTAGATCAAGCTTCTCCAAGCTTGGTCTGACCAGCGAACAGGAGGAGCATCTGCCAGAGCAGAGGCAGCCCCTGGGCAGCAGGGGCACAGGGGTGAGGAAAGAGGGGCAGGAAGATTCCAGAGTGTGCACCGAACACAATCTTCACCAGCAAACTCCATCGCTTTGCCAACATTCACTTCCCATTCCCCTGTATGAAATGGAAATAAACAAGGCAGCCCTTAATGCAACAGGTGACGACGCAGGCTCCGAGGTCTCCTGTTGCAACTAGCTTTCTTCATGCTTTACTGCTTAACAGTGAATTATTATTTACATCATAAACAACAGTATCCCACAAAGTGACATGACTGATGTGGTGGCCTCTGCTGACTGCCACTCCTACAAGTTGTTTTCCCCATGGCTGAGGATGACGTGGAGGCAGGCTGCACACTTGTTTCTGCCTGGGACTGAGATGCCTGTGGCGGTCAGCCTTGTTGTGTTGGTGCTTTGGGGTGGGGGGGGGGGGGGTGGTGAGTGGTGGTGGTGGTGGAGGGGGCACCTCCAAAGGCTGCTGCACCGGCAACACTACAGGGGCAGCCTCTGTCACAGGGCGTGACTCTACAGATGCTTCGTCCGTCGGAGAGGCCATGCTGGAGGATGAGATATCGGAGCCCGATGAGGAGTGGCCTTTTATGGCGACATTGATTACTCAAGAGGGCCACCAGCTGTGGAGCAGCTGGCATCCACTCGATGCTTCTCTGAGCAATTTGTGCCACTGACTGGTCAATGCTGCTGAGTCTGGCATACGTTCTGTGCATGTGAGTGTGCTGCTCCTGTATCCACACAGACTGATGCTGCACATGGCTCCCCAAGAGGTTGGCCACACTCTCAAGGGAGGAGCTCACACATCAAATCACAAGTCACTTTGGAGCACAAGGGATGAATGGACTCCTCCATTCTCACCCTATGGTTCTTCAAAGCCTCAGGTACCTCCAACATGTGGGTACGCACCTCACACTGGTTCTCCAGGTCACACCACCTATTTTGTGATTCCCGAGGCTCTGCATCTCCACCCTGCTGAGCAGGGCTGCACCTGTCCTCTATCCTCAGAAGTACTGGCCATGGCCGACACTGCCTCCCCCAAATACTCTGGGACCCACTGAGGTGTGAGAGTCTGTGCTGGTGGAGGGTGCGCTGGTAAGAAGTGATTGTACAGTCTCTGAGATCTCATCCTCCTCTGACTCCTTGGGAAATTGTTCTGAGTGTGGACTCCTGCCCCTCTGCAGCTGACTCTGTCAGACGCACTAGAGAAGATGGTGATGAGAGATCAGGACAGTCAACAGATGCTTCTGCTGCTTCAAATAGTAAGATGACAGCTTATGCTGGTGATCTGAACTTACAACTGCTAAGGTGTTCCACTCTTAAGGTCGTCCCGCAACATCTCCCTTTTTTCCAAAGATAAAAAACATATATACAATATACAATTCTATTGCAGTTCAGACTAGTTATACATGATTAAAACAAAACATTATTTACTACTAAGTAAATTTAACACTCGCTAAAACGTAGAGGAGGTTTGCTTATTCATCCCAACCTTGTTATTGTAAACCTCTTCTCTGAACTGAGCTTGTCATGACTACTCTTCTGAGACTCTGGTGACTCAGAATTCCGGTTAGCATGTTCTTTCTCTGTGTTTATAACCTCTGTATGTTCATCTTCAGACTTGTTTTCGAACGTGTCCGCCATGCCACAGGATTGTCACATGTAGTGTTATTGTATAGCTCTCTTAGTTGACTTCGATTCCATCTGAGAATCGCATCATTGGGTCAGGGCCTCGTACGATCTGGGCTGGTCGCGTATCCTCGCATCCTCTGCAGGATACCAAGTTCATGATGCATGATTGAGGGCTCTGACGTCTGTCCTACTCGGAATCAAACTAATTCTGATCTAATGCTATGTCTTTCAACACACCATTAACATATTGCTTGCCTTTGCTCCATGACCTTTTGGTCAGCTACGTGGCCTTGTCCAATCTGCACCTTCTCCTTTGTTATCTCTTGCCCCACCCCCACATCACTTGCTTATAACCTATGACATTTTTAATATTTGTCAGTTCCAAAGAAGGGTCACTGACCCGAAACGTTAACTCTGCTTCTCTTTCCACAGATGCTGCCAGACCTGCTGAGTGGTTCCAGCATTTCTTGTTTTTAATTCTGATCCTTTTTGCCTGTCATATGATGTCTTCATCTTCCCTTGTTTGGAAGTTTAAAAAAGTGATGACTGGCAACATCATCAATCACCGGCAATCCCTCTGGCCTCTGGGTACTTGCTGCAATGAACTGAAGCCCAAGGAAAGACTTCTGGTCATATTGCCTCTTTGTGTCCGGTCTCAATTTTTAATCTGAGTTTATGCTTGCCACTCTTCTGTGGACATATAATCCCAATCATGGTAAATGACTCAGATTGTGTAGTAGCATTGACACTGACAGTGGTGTACTGCAGGGATTGGTGCTGGGACCCTTGCTGTTTGTAGTGTACATTAATGATTTAGACGTGAACAAAGGAGGTATGAGCAGTAAGTTAGCAGATGACACAAAAATTGGTGGTGTCGTAAATAGTGAGGAGGAATGCCTTCGATTACAGGATGATACAGATGGGCTGGTGAGATAAGCAGAGCAGTGGCAAATGGAATTTAATCCTGAGAAGTGTGAGGTGACGCATTTTGGGAGGACTAACAAGGCAAGGGAATATACAATGGACGGTAGGACCCTAGGAAGTACAAAAGGTCAGAAGGACCTTGGTGTACTTGTCCATAGATCACTGATGGCAGCAGCACAGGTAGGTAAGGTGGTTAGGAAGGCATATGGGATACTTGCCTTTCATAGCCAATGCATAGAATATAAGAGCAGGGAGGTTATGATGGAGCTGTATAAAATGCCAGTTAAGCCACAGCTGGACAGTTCAGGTCGCCACACTATAAGAAGGATGTGATTGCACTGGAGAGGGTGCAGAGGAGATTCACCAGGATGTTGCCTGGACTGGAGCATTTCAACTATGAAGAGAGACTGGATAGGCTATGGTTGTTTTCCTTAGAGCAGAGAAGGCTGAGAGGTGACCTGATTGAGGTTTTCAAAATTATGAGGGGCAGCGATAAGGTCGTTAGGAAGAAACTTATTCCCTTTGTAGAGGGGTCAGTAACCAGGGGGCATAGATTTTAAGGTAAGGGACAGGAGGTTTAGAGGGGATTTGAAGAAATTTTTTTTTACCCAGAGGGTGTTTGGAATCTGGAACACACTGTCTGAAGGGGTGGTAGAGGCAGATATCCTTTAATAAGTATTTAGATGAGCACTTGAAACGCCATAGCATACAAGGCTATGGGCCAAATGTTGGAAAATGGGATTAAAGTAGATAGGTGCTTGATGGCCAGCATGGACCCGATGGGCCGAAGGGCCTGTTTCAGTACTGTATAACTTTGACTCTATGACATGTTGATCCTGTGGGAACTATGTGAGATGCTTGCTCGCTATTCGCACGAGTGCACTCTTCATCTTTATCCTCCTGGCAATTTGTCTTTCTGCTGGCCTGATATACCTGCTTGGGCTTTTGTTATGTGTTGACATACCTTTTGTTGCTTTTGCCATCCTGTCTTGTAGACGTTCTCTGTTCATGTGATCTGCCACCATTCCTGTGTGCAGTATCTGAACTCGGCCTTCTGTACTGCCTTACCCAATGTCCTTACATGCCACAAGCTTTGCACTGGCCCTGGTACACCAGACAACTGCAAATTGGGCGAGTCAGACCACATTTGCCATATGGCTTAGCAGACTTGTGAGCCTTGGTTCCCATACCAATTGTCGGAGCTGTTCCCAATGTTTGTAACTGTTGGCGCCCTGCCATGATGCCATGATTGAATAATTCTCTAAGGTGTGCCCATTCTTTTCTAGCAGGTCTTTTTGAAAGGCCTCTATTGGGGTAGACATGATTACTAGCTCTATAATCTGTTGCAACAATTCAAATATCTGCAAAGTCACAATTTTGACCTTTGTCCCCGACCCTGGCAACAAACTGGTGAATGGACTCATCTTGCTTTTTCCGGTAGGTCAAGAATACCCTCCGATGTTATGAAGTGTAATGTTCAAATGATGCTGCATTTATTTATTAAAGATTGCCGGTGGGATTTCAAATCATGGGTTGAACCATAGAGTTGCGATGACTTCCAAATCCCAATCCTGCGCCAATGTGAAAACGTGCACACTTCGCAATTTTTAAACAGCAAGAGCTTAATTGGCCGAGAGACACATTTGCTGCCCAAAAAGCAATGGTGGACGTGGGAAGGAGGAGGGACTGAAGCAGCAGCGGGCCCGATTTAAAGGGCGGGAAGCAGCTATTGCTGAGTCTGCCATTCGTCCAAAAAAAACCACTTAAACCAAGCAGAGAGCAGTGGGCAGGGAGGGCACCTATTCCAGGGCTGCCCCTGTTTTGCTGATGACTTGCTGGAGGTGGTGACTGTGCACACGAAGATTCCCTTTCCTGCCAGTGGCAACAGACGGCCCGCAAAACTCACAAAGAGGGCATGGTTGGAGGTGGCACACAAGGTCATCAGCAACGAAGTGGTCAGGTGGAGCTGGGTACAGTTTCGGAAAGGCTTCTATGACCACCTTAGATCTGACAAGGTATTGCCAAGAGTGACCCACATGGTTAGCCTCCAGTCAGCAATCACCAGAGTGCAAAAGGGAGGGGCATCCTGAAGGCACATAGAGTCCACTTCACCATAACAGAGGGGTGTGCTCAGGTGCCTTGCTGACCCATAAGCACAGGTCAGAACCCTGTTGTGGCACAACCTTAAGAGAGGACCACCTTAAGAGCTGTATGTGAACATCACCAGAGGAAGTGATGTCTTGCCACACGTGACCAGTGATTAAACTGCTGAACCTCCATTGCACTTCCTCTATTGCAAGTATATCCTTCGTTTGATAAGGAGGCCAAAACTGTACACAATACTTCAGGTGCAGTCTCACCAAGGCTCTATACAATTGCAACAAGATTTATTTACTCCTGTATGCAAAACCCCTTGTGATGAAGGCCAACATACCATTTGCCTTCCTAATTGCTTGTTGCACCTGCATGCTACCTTTTAGTGACTCATGAACAAGGACACCCAGGTCCCTTTGGATATCAACATTTCCCAGCTTCTCACCATTTAAGAAATACTCTGCCTTTCTGTTTTTCCTACTAAGGTGGATCACTTCACACTTATTCACATTATATTCCATCTGCCATGTTCTTGCCCATTCACCTAGCCTGTCCAAATCCTCTTGAAGCCTCCTTGCATCCTCCTCACAACTTACATTCCCACCTAGTTTTGTGTCATCAGCAAATTTGGCAATATTACATTTGGCTCCCACATCCAAATCATTTGTATAGATTGTGAACAGCTGTGGCCCCAGCACTGATCCTTGCGGTACCACACTAGTAACAGCCTGCCATCCTGAGAATGACCCATTTATTCCTACTGTTTGTTTTCTGTCTATTAACCAATTCTTGATCCAAACCAGTATATTGTGTGGGATCTTATCAAAAGCCTTCTGAAAATCCAAATACCAGATCCACTGGTTCTCCTTTATCTATGCTACAAGTAACATCCTCAAGAAATTCCAATAGGTTTATCAAATATGATTTCCCTTTCATAATTCCATGTTGACTGTATAGAGTATAGATAGAATACGACACAATTGTTGGAAAACTTTGTTTTTACATTCATTTTTGTTTCCAAAGCTACTGTTTCGTGAAATTACTTTTTTGGCCTTTAGATGTTGGTCTGTTGAAGGCTAACACCATATGTGCATTATTATATCAACAGAATGTCCTTCCAATAAGTTTTTTTAAATAAATTGATATTTCGAGCTCATCCATTGTGTGCAAAGACATTCAGGCTGATTTTTATGCAATGTATGAATAACATTACCAATATTTATTTTGCCCCCACTGATAAATGATTTCCAAATATCTGGTGCATGCTGTGTCCCAATGACCTCCAGTTTGTAAAATCTCAGGTGCGATGAGGGAGGAGCAAAGGCTGACTGATATGGTGAAATCTGATAAATGGAACAGTGGGGGTATAGGGTTTTACATTTAAAAACTACTAGGTTTCCACCATGCATCTTGAGGTACATCAACAGTAAGTGGGTAAGAGAGCATACGATTAGCAGACAGGTCTATCGCCATATTCTGCAACCTTGACCTTGCTTGGTAATGCTGTCCTTCATTCTGTTTCTGAATATGGGTTCCACAAACTCACTGTGCAAAATATTTAAAAAATATCTTCTGTGGGAAAATGTCCTTTGTAAGTTCCTGCAAGATTTATTTGCTTCTTGTTATGTGATAGATGTTGCTTCTTAGTGATACCTTGAAGGAGATTTTCACTGATATTGCTCAAATAATATTTGAATAACATTTTACCTTAGAAAGAAAAAAATTGTAATTTTTTACCACCATATTTACCATGTTGTTCCAAAATTCTCATGGAAATGAAAATGGGAATATACTGGTGGATTAGTTCAACTTGGGAACATGTTCTTGAAAGCAGCTGATATCTTTGGCTAAGGGGTTACTTTAAGATTATCATTCAGCTAAGGTAGTGTATGCTTGGCATTCTGTAGGATTGCTGTGGATTTGTTTTGGAGTAAAGCTATTAACCGTTACAATAATTATTGTTGAAAATGTAGAAGGTTAGAAGGATTATTGACCAGAATTTTTATATTGCTAATCTATTCAATTAATGGCTTGTTACCTACCAATTAACAGCAGTTCAACTGCTGCAACCAGTTTTTCATTATGACTTGCAATCATGCTCTTGATTTGAAAAATCCAATAGTACCACACATGCACAAATACATTGTATCATTATGATGCTTCTGTCAACATTGTAATACATCTGAATTATGGTTTTATGATCTAGTGCTGTACCAATTATGTTTTCTAACAACAAAATGATGTGTAGTACTGTAGAACTGCAACTATTTCAATTGATGGAAATTAATAATTGTGACAAGTATGTGGAAAGAATAATGCATAGAGACCTTATGGTTAGCCAACATTGAATTCATACAATCTTTACAGCATAGCTAGAGGCCATTCAGCCCATTGTGCCTTTGCTGGCTTTTTGAAAGAGCTATTCCAATTAGTCCCACTCCCCTGCTCTTTTCCCAATGGCCCCACATTTCTTTTCAATTAGGTTTTGGAAGTTACTGTTGACCCCGCTTCCACCAAGCTTTCAGGTAGTGCAGATCATCATAACTCGTGTTTTAATAATCTTAAATCTGTTTCTTCTGGTTACTGACTCTTCTGTCAGTGGAAAAACTTTCTTCCTAGCCACTCTATCAAACCTTTGATCATTTTGAATACAACCATAACATGTCCCTTTAACTTTCTTTGTTCTAAGGAAAACAATCCCACCTTCTCTAGTCTCTTCACAAAAACAGAATTCTTCATTCCTGGTATAATTCTAGTAAATATCCTTTGCACTGTCTCCAAGGCCTTGACATCCTTCTTAATGTGTGGTGCCCAGAATTTAACATCATACTCTAGCTGAGGATTAACCTGTGATTTATAAAGGTTTAGCACAACTTTTAGCATAACATTGCTTTTGTACTCTATACCTTCAATTATAAAGCCCAGGAATTAAGTTGGAGAAATAATTATTGGCATCGGCGATACTACCTTCATATAAGAAACATGCAAGGCCTGTGCCTTGTGTTTCCAGCACAATCCATTCTAGTTGTTCAGGTGTAGGAATAGTTATCATGTAATACTGTTTTTTTTTAGTCATTCATGGCACTTGGGCATCATTGGCAAGGCCAACATTTGTTGTCCCTGAGAAAGTGGTGGTGAACAATGTTCCCTCTAAATTTTCTTTGTACTAGGTGGACTACAAACTCCTGAGCACTACTTTTTGTCCAAGGGAAGCTTACATTTTAAAAGTCACTGAACGTTTGCAAACGTGTGAGCATCCAGTTTATTTCAGTGCAAAGTACATTCCGGATTGCTGCATGGCCACACGCGCATGCACCTGAGAAAAAATATTTTTCTCCTGCCACTTGACCGATTCTCCCTCTCCTCTCACTGGCCTCATTCTACCTCTTCTCGTGCATCTCATTCTACCCCAGCAATCACGCATCCCAAACGACCACTTCTCACATCTTCCATTTTATCTCTGCTCACACAACCTATCCTACCTCTTCTCACACATCCCATTCTACCACTGTGCACTTCCATCCCATTCTACCTCTCTCGCACATCCAAACCTGGGCTGTTGGGTCTCCTCTCCTAACACAAGAACTCACACTTTCTGGAGAGTAGATGAAATGTGGAAGGAGCAGCGAGGATGCACACAGCTTGAAAGTCTAGTCTGGATTTTTCAGGTTATTTATGATCTTTCATCTCACCAAACAGTGATATGAAACTCTCATAATTTGCTTTCTCATCCATTATCCATTAACCAAGACTCCAATTAACTTGCAGTTTCCAGTGTAGGTAGCTCAGTCAATGCTAAAGCTAGGTGTTCATTGGCCATGCTCTGTATCTCCGTATATATGATCAATCATACAATCTGCATCATAAACCTGTCAGTTGGAAAGCATTCGGTGCTCATTGAGACTAAATCCATTGATCAACTTCATCCCAGACTGTGCGTGTTTATATAGCTGTGATGGGCCATCCTGACTGGGTTTGTGACAGTTTGTTGCTGTCGGTATTTCTTGGCGATTTAGCTCCAGGTTGAGTCCTGGGCCACTGAGAGCTGATGAATGGAAGCGCTCCCGAATCTCACTCTAATCCAGGGTTGGCAACCGGATGCTCCGTAGACCCCATCACTTTCAGCTGGATCAACCTTCCCCTCGCCTCACAAGATGACTAGTTACTGGGAAATTTTCCTGAGTCTCTCCCCTTCCCACATCCCTTGACTGATGAATCTGGAGCCCTCTCACCTTCTGAAGGTCTTTCTCCCCCTGGATTCTGAGGCCTTGTCTGGTCCTCATCTCCTGATGTTCTCGCCGCACAGTGCTCACTTGCAGATGCCCCTCCCCTATGCCATCATGGGATTTGAACTCATGTCTCCCAATCATTAGGCCAGGTCTCTGAATTATTAATCTAGTAACATAACCACTATGCTCCCATACCCAATATATTCATCATGCAATTCTTATTGCCAGAGAAAACTTTCAGTAACATGAGCTGTTTGGAATTGTTGTCGCTGGTGCCTCAATTTCAGAGATACCCAAAGGAACCATGAAAGTCCATGCTCCATGATCTTGCATTGTCACTTACCTATGCAAATTTGTGCAGGAGTCAGGAAACCAATCAATGGTTCTGTTGAAATCAATGAGAGAGAAGTCCACTGACAGATAATTCATGTGGACAGAAGGAGATATGGGTCTCCTTGCATGCTGTTTCTATTCAAATCTTTGACTACTCAAGATTAACTGATTAGCAGACTCAAAAACAAACAGTCTTATAAAAGAGACTTGTCCAACAATCCCCCTGCCCTGAACAGTTGATCAGTATGCCTCTTCATTGGAACCTCAATTAGCTGCAAGCTTCTTTTCTCTGTCAACAGGTTGAAAATGGGGATCTCTACTGTTCAACTCTGGTTATCTGATTAAAAGAAAAACTATGTATTTGGCATGAATATGTACAATATACACCCTGGGCTGAATTTTACATCACTCTCGCGGGCCGGATGGTGGCGTGGGGGCGGTGTAAAATTGAGCGGGAGGCTCCGGGAAGCCTACCCACCCTGCTTCCGCCTCTGGCCAAGTTTACGGTGTCGGGCGGGGGGTGGGAAATGGCCTGCCCTCCCGAGGCCAATCAAGGCCCTTAATTGGCCAGTTAAGGGCCTTCGCCTGCTTCCACGGGTATTCTACCCGTAGCAAGTGGGTGTGCTGGGGACGTGAAAGGCCTTCCAGTGATAGCAGCCGGCCTTTCCGGGCCCGGGGGGTTGTTGGGGGGCATGGCAGTCAGGCACAGGGTGCCTGATTGAGGGCTGCCCCCGCCTCCCAGCCCACCCTCAGGACTGAAGACACCTCCCCTCTCCCTAAATGACCACTCCAGCCTCACCAGGGAAGGACCATTCCCCCTGGTGAGGCAACCCCAACTTACCTTCTCTCCAGGCTCCCTGGTGTTGGCTGGGCTGCAGTCCGCTCCCGGTGGCACTGCTGGGATTAAGAGCTGCCAGCCCGCTGATTGGCTGGCAGCTCATTGAGGCGGGACCCCCTTCCTCAAGTGGGTGGAAGTCCCGCCTTGGGATAATTAAGCCCGCAGACTGTTAAAATGCGGGACGGATCCCTGGGCTAGGCGGAAGCGGTTCGCCATCGATGTGAATCCGCCTAAGGTAAAATCCAGTCCCCTATGTCCACGTCTTTCTGTTTACGTACCAATAGATCTCCTGTGACATTGCTTAGGATGAGAAAGTGACAATGGTAGCAATTTGGGCAATGGGGAGCATCATTAAATTGAAGTGAACATGAATTGAGTAGCCAACTGCAATATTAATTGGTCAGGCAGCATTTGTGGAGAGAGAAACAGCGTTAACATTTCTGGTCAATGACCTTTCATTCATTTTGAGACTATTAACTCTGTTTCTTACGCCAAAGATTCTACCTGAACTGCTGGGTGTTTCCATCATTTTCTGTTTTTATTTAAGATTTTCAGCATCTTAGGCATTTTTTTCAGCATTTTGCTTTTGAAACATTATTTGAGTTGTGAAATACACAGACAGATAATGCAAGTTAGTTGAAAAGCATAAATGTAATGAGTAGTAGAATTGAACATAGTCAATGTAGACAAGTGGAGGGGTTAATGCAGCAATATTTAAGAGCTGGAGCTACATGATGGGGGGCAGTGCAAAAATTAATAAATACTTTTGAATGTTATGAAAAGTGAAATATAGTTGGCAGTCTGAAACACAATTAAATAGTGGCTTTAATCTTGGTAATGGTGGTTGAAGAGCACATTTTTAGCGCAAGCTTCTTGGGCAGGCAGGGTAAAAGAGCTTACATTAAGTTACATTTTTAAAAAATGTATTAATACCCATTAAAGGTTAGGTAAGCTAATGTTAAAAAAGTAGAAGATTGTTGTGGTGGAAATATTTCATGGAGACTTTGACAATGGGACTGGCTCATTGGGAATTAATGAACTAAAAGCTCTTTTTTCACAGTTTGAGAGAAGCCAGAGTAAACTAATCAGAGAGAATAAATTTTCAGATTAAAGAAATCTTAAAAAGAATTATAAAATGTTGAATATCTTATGATATTTCTTTTCTTGAGCTAGTTGGTGTAAATGGAGTTAAAAGAACAAACAAAAAGTTGTAAACTTGTCAGAATAGGTCAATCTAAAGTCATCATATGAAGAAAAAGAGCTATAAAATGTTGAAATTAAGTTTTTTTTTCTGAAAGCATGATTAAAAAGTTGCAACACCCAGACATGAGGAAAAATGGCATGGCACTAGATCGTGACATGGTGATATCTTTCACCATGAGCGTGGGTGGGAAAGCTGGCAGTATTGGATTGGCCACTTGCTTTACATACTGTTAACTTCAGTGGAAAGAAAAGTCAAGCTGGGTATATAATGGATGGTTGATCCCAGACTGCAAAATTTCCAACTCCAGCAAAGTTGCAAGTTACCCGCATAGAAAGTCAAGTGTAGCATGCATATTATTTGACCCAGCAAGACACATTAGCTATGCCTTGTGGCCTTAAAGAGACTAATCAAGCAGCACTCACAATAAGAATTTGCATTGAGTTGCGTGGTACAATACTGCTGTCCCTTTAGATAGAACATGAACAATGTGATTGATGATCATGAAAATAATGAAAAAGATAAGAATTTGGGTAATTTTCTGTTGTCTGACATTGATTAAATGTCTTTCATTACTATTTCTCTTTCAGAATATTCTAACAAATCTGTGAAATATACTACAGTTACCATTAATGATCACTTTTGTCACTTTTTCTGGTGACAGAAATGACTGTCCATAATTGTAACACTGCTGTGAATAAAAATTGTGTTTGAAGCTAGTGGGGAAAGAAACAGTTTCAAATCAGAACTGTAATGATCGGATATTTTGTCTTAATAGAGTTGATCAAAGTTCCCATTGAATCAAGTCATTCATGTACAACAGTCAAACCGTGACCCTATTGTGAAAGGTTCCAGCAGTCTTAGAATGGCATACTCGACTCCATCATTATCCTGCTATTTACATCAATTTATTCTGGTTTTACCAGAGCTATTTATACTGCTTGGAAGCACCACTGAAAAAAAAAATGCACCCGTTTTCATTTTTGTGTAATAATGAAAATTTGACCATGTTCCCCACCCCCCACCCCAACTAAAAATCTTAAGATCCCCCCCTTCCCCACCACTGCAGCGCCTGCTTTCACCAGATGGGAAAGTGAAGGTGTGAGTGACGGCTGCCGTTCAGACGATCGCAGCCTGACGTAAGGTTGGAGTCAATTTTATTTAAATATATGCATTCTGCTAATTTGAATATTTTAATCTGGGTCCCGTCACCCAGCAGCGGGCGTCTGCCATGGAACCTCACTGCCGCCGGGAAGATTGGGCCTGGCCCTCCCAGCGTTGGGTTCTGTGGTGGGCTGCTGCCAGAACAATCTTTTTAGTCTTAGTCTTGTTACAACAGGCCTCCCTAAGCATATGAGAGATGTTTGATTTTGATTTTTATAGGGCAAACAGAGCATTATAAATACATTGTTGTCCATTAGATGGATTATCAAGACTGATACCTCTGTCAATGAATAAATTGGCATTTTTTTTTTTCAAATGCCATAAGGAACTCTTATAACAGTCAGTACATTCGACGCACACAATGTTTAGGCCTGTCATATTCTCCCTAAAAGCTTGTGATCTGCTGTCTTTTTTTATATCTTTCACCCAGATTTCCAGGATTATCGTTTGCTGATGCATGTAGCAGGTGAATACGCAAAAAACTGAAGATTGCTATAAAGCTGCCCAGCCCCACTCCCTAAAAAGAATGATACTGTGTAATTAAGAGAGCTGCACTTAATTGATCTGTGCAGATTCAAATACTGAGCCTGAACTGCCTCACCATCTCTGACGGGAGCTGCCACATCATTGCATGTAATCATTTGCAGGGCAGTTAACGTTTTAAACATATTTACTTGTTTTAATAATGGTTTAGCAGTGCTGATCTTTAGAATTCCAACATCTATGTTGTTATGTGTTGGTCCTGGGAAACTGAGATTGTTAGATTCTAAAATCAGATGTACCATCAGGAGCTAGCCATGGGACTTGTATAAATCATCTCACATCCTTGATTGAAAATCTGAGCTGTTGTACATCATGCACATAGGAAATCCATGTCATGTCATTTACAAGCTGCATTAGAAAGCAGCGCAAAATCTATTAAAGCATATATTATGTCTCAATGAAGCAGTGGGATTGTTGAGTCCTTTCACTTCAGGAATTTTTCTTTAAACTGATGAAGTAATATTTAATCTCAACGCTCACCCCCACACCCAACCTCACCAGGACAAAAAAATCTCTGCTGCAGCTGATGCAAATTGGTACAAATTATGAAATAAAAGTTGACTTTAAAAAAAAATTATCTTCAAGGTTATTTGGCTGCTGTTGAGAAATGACAGTTTCTTGCTCTCATGACTTTACTAGGACAGGAAGGTAGGACCTGGTGGAGGGGTAAGTCTGTTGATTAATGATGGTATTAGTGCAATAGAGAGGGGTGATCTAAGTTCAGGAAACCAGGATTTGAAGCAGTTTGGGTAGAGATGAGAAATCATAAAGGCAAGAAGTCACTTGTAGGAGTGGTGTACAGGCCACCTAACATTAGCCACACTGTAGGATGGGGTATAAAGGAAGAAATAATGGCAGCTTGTCAGAAAGGTACAGCGATAATTATGGGGGATTTTAACCTACATATAGACTGGAAAAATCAGATGGGCAGAGGTAGCCTCGATGAGGAGTACATAGAATGTTTTCGGGATCATTTTTGGAACAACACGTTCTGGAGCCAACCAGAGAGCAGGCTATACTAGACCTGGTATTATGCAAAGAGATGGGATTAATTAATGACCTCATAGTTAAGGTGCCCCTAGGTAGCAGCGATCATAATATGATTGAATTTTACATTCAGTTTGAGGGAACGAAGAGTGGGTCCAAGACTAGTATTTTAAACTTAGATAAGGGCAATTATGAGGGCATGAAAGCAGAGCTTGCTAAAGTGAACGGACAAATCAGGTTAAGGGATAGGTCAATAGAGGTGCAGTGGCAGACATTTTAGGGGATATTTCAGAATATACAGAATAGATACATTTCAATGAGAAAGGCGGCGCAGTGGTTAGCACCGCAGCCTCACAGCTGCAGCGACCCGAGTTCGGTTCTGGGTACTGCCTGTGCGGAGTTTGTAAGTTCTCCCTGTGACTGCGTGGGTTTCTGCCGGGTGCTCTGGTTTCCTCCCACAGCCAAAGACTTGTAGGTTGATAGGTAAATTGGCTGTTGTAAATTGCCCCTAGTGTAGGTAGGTGGTAGGAGAATTGAGGGAAGGTGGGGATGTGGTAGGGAATGTAGGATTAATATAAATGGGTGGTTGATGTTCAGCACAGACTTGGTGGGCCTGTTTCAGTGTTGTATCTCTCTGAGGATGAGCACTTGGCACGTCATAAAATTCAAGGCGATGGGCTAAGTGCTGGCAAATGTGATTAGGTAGACAGGTCAGGTGTCTTTAATGCATCGGTGCAGACTCGATGGGTCGAAGGGCCTCTTCTGCACTGTATTATTCTGTGAAGAAAAATTCCATCCGTGGTTAACTAAAACAGTTAAAGATTGTATCAAACTTAAAGAAAAAGCCTATAATTGCGCAAAGATGGGAGGCAAGTCAGAAGATAGGACAGAATATAAAAAACAGCAAAGAATGACTAAAAGATTGATAAGGAAGGTAAAATTAGACTACGAGAGAAAGTTAGCTAGAAATATAAAGACACATAGTAAGAGTTTCTATAGATATTTATCAAAGAAAAGAGTTAACAAAGTGAACGTTGGTCCTTTCGAAAGTCTGGGAATTAATAATGGATAATAAGGAGATGGCAGATGAATCAAACAGATATTTTGCATCAGTCTTCACTATTGAGGATACAAGTAATATCTCAGTGTGAGCTGTAAGTCAGGAGATGGAAGGGAGGGAGGAACTCAAGAAAATTACAAACACCATGGAAGTGGTACTGAACAAATTGTTGGAGCTGCAGGCTGACAAGACCCTGGGCCCTGATGGACTTCATCCTAGGGTGTTAAAAGAAGTGGCTACTGAGATAGTTGATGCGTTAGTTTTAATTTTCCAAAATTCCCGAGATTCGGGGAAGGTTCCGTTAGATTGAAAAATAGCTTGTGTAATTCCTTTATTCAAAAAGGGAGGGAGACAGAAAGCAGGAAACTACAGGCCAGTTAGCTTAAAATCTGTCTTAGGGAAAATGTTAGAAGCTATTATTAAAGATGCAGGGCATTTAGAAAAATTCAAGGGAATCAGGCAGAGTCAATATGGATTTGTGAAAGGGAAATCATGTTTAACCAATTTATTGGAGTTTTTTGAGGGAGTTACATGTGCTGTGGATGAAGGGAACTGGTGAATGTATTGTACTTAAATTTCCAGAAGGCATTTGATAAGGTGCCACATCAAAGGTTATTGCAGAAAATAAATATTTGTAAGGCAAAGGTAGATAGATTCTTGATGAGCAAGGAGGTGGAAGGTTATTGGGAGTAGGTGGAAATATGGAGTAATCAGTTCAGCCATGAACTTATTGAATGGCAGAGCAGGCTCGAAGGGCCAAGTGGCCTATTCCTGCTCCCAATTCGTATGTTCGTATGTACTAACTGACTTCCATGAGATTGTCGACAACAGTAGACAGAACTGTCATTGCCATAACAAGACTGACTGAACCTCAAGTACATTCTGATTAATCCTTTGTGCTTTGGTATAGTCAGTTCGACTGAAGTGAATGCACTATGAGTCAACATTTCCTTCAGATTAATGCTAAAATACTCATTATTGTTAAATGAACAATTATAGATGTCAAATCTTTTCAAATGAATATTTTTGCACAAACATCTCATATGATTTGGTTTGCAGCACATATTAAATAGAATACATAATGCCCAATTTTTAAAGCAAAAGAAAGGAACACCTGGCACAGCTGACATTGCAGAAGGAAAAAAGGCAAAGGGCTAAATTTTACTGACCTGCCCAATGTCAGGGGTCATGGCAGTAGGGCCCAGAAAATGCATTCAGGAGAGGTCTGCCACGGGCCTCGATGCCAGGAAGGCCCGACCCCAAATTGCCAGTGGTGGCGCGACCTCGTGGCGGCTCCCCTCTACTTGGTGTGGGAGCAGAATTTAAATATGTTAATGAATGCAAAGTAAAGACTTACCTGCTCCAGCCTACCATCCCACACCGATATCCTGCGCTTTCGGGACACTGGTGAGGAAGGGGGTAAGTATTCCAGTGTGGGAGGGGGGGGGGGAGCAGGGTCAAACTAAAATTATTGGTGTAGGGGATGGAGGGGAAGGGTTAAAGATAAAAGTTTGTGAACTTTCGCAGTGGGCGGGGGAAGGTCAGGTCCACATGGTATGTATTTTGGGGGATAGAGGGCAAGAAATAAGCTGTGTAGTTATTGGGGGCGGGGTGGGAGAGGGGCTAGAAACATTTATTTATTTTATTTCATTAAATTTAAAATGCATGTAACTTTGAAAATTGAAATTAAATGTAAGGGCTGGAAGCCCTTTAAAAATGGCGTTGGTGCCTGCGCAGTGGCAGAGCGCCATGTCATGGGGGGTGGGGAGGGGGGATGCGGTCCACCCCAGCTGTGTAAATGAGCTGCTGCGTTTAATATTTTGGTGGCTCAGCGGAGTAAATCCTGTGGTGCGCGCCACCATCTTTGAAGCTCAATGCTGAGATCAGCGGCAAGCTTGTAAAATGCAGCCCAAACTGTTTCCTAAGTTGCATCTTTGAATAAGTTCCAGCATTTATAGAGTTCAGGTTAGTCACTATTTTTGTGTCAGTGAGTGATGTTCATGATAAGAAACTGATCACCTTCCACTTCTGCACCCATGGCAGCATCAAGCACTGCAAGGCCTAATTGCAGAGTAAAGCTGTCTCCATTCTAACCCAAAAATATGTCCTAATCCTCTAGCCTCTGGGAAGAATCCTTTTCTGCTCCAGTGTGATATTGATATTTCCTCTACCAGCCATCTTTGAAGCCAATTAGCAAAATTGCCAATTTGGTGCTAGCTTTTGGAAAAATGTGACCAATGTTATGCCAGGCAGATTAACTTGGACCTGAGCTGGAATTGACACCAAGCTCATCTCATGTAGTACTCTTAAGAGGCCCCATCAGTCTGGGCTAGATTCAAACACGTATGATAAAAAAATGTAGCCCCCAATTCTGTATAGATATTACTAATTTCAGGTCTGCCTTAGATGTTCTCTTAGGTGTCCACTTATGGAAGTGATCCCATGTCTCTTACATTTAGGACTTTGCTAGAAATTGCCCAAATCTGATGGGAGCATAATGTTATGTTTTAACAGTGGTATCCCCTACCAATCTAATGATATGTTCTTTGCACATGCCTCAGTATGCATTTCTGGTAGTTGGAACTGATGGATTCTCTGATGAACTGAGGTCAATGCAAAATCAAGATTCTGCATAGTAAATATGGCTGAGAGGATAGTAGTTGCAGATTTTTAAAAAATCTACACTCCACAAAACATTGTGTGCTTTCCCAGTAGAATTTTCAATTTTCTTTTCCTCTTTTGTGACTAAAACTCACCAATTGTATTTAATTTACACCCTAGGCCAAGATCGTCTCCTCACAGCCTTTGTCAAAACAGGCTGACTCGATAACCTGTGTGTCTTTTGTTCTTATTCTTTTCCATTTTCGACACAGTTCAGGTGGAGACATCCATCTGATTTGTTTCTCTCAATCAGCATTGGATGGCAGCTGACCCAATAAAGTAGCTACTTACTCTTCCCCGCAACCTTCCTCCCACCCCGCCCCAACCCCACCATATCTCCCAAGTTTAGATTCTCAACTGACAGCCATACTGGGTTTGCATGCCCTCTCATCCTTTCCATCATCTGTCATGAACAGTTCATGCAGGACAATGAAATAATGGCCTGATTTTTGGGGTCAGTGACAAACGAGCAGCACTTACAGCTGCCGACAGACTTCTCGTGGGTTCTTGCATGACAACTTGAGGTCAATAAGAGTATGATACAGCACAATGCCCTCGACAGGTGATTTGGAATCTGTATCCACAGGGCAAGCAACAGCGTGTCTCTTTAACTAATTAGATTGAAGAATTTGCACTGAGGCAAACAGAGTCTGAACCAGGAAGCGTAAGTTAGAATATTTAATTCAACATAAAATTATCTACAGAAAGTAAAATAGAGTTAAAGATGGAATTGAGAAAGAGAGATGAAAGTCAGAAATAAAAAGTAAAAAAAAGTTGTGAAAAATATAAACAATAATTAAAATCTAAAGGAAGGAGCCTTGACATATGTTAAAGTAAATTTTCAGTGCAAGAGAGGTTGGTTGGCAGTAATCAAGACTTACTGCTTCATGAAAAAATTCACTTACACTTGAATGGACAAGCTATAACTTTTTCTCATGTGTTTAATGAGTGAGGAAGTACCACAACGTCCCACCTTTCATGTGTTTGAATGCTGAGTCTCTCATTGAGGTACTGATGTAGTAAAAATTTCTGGAGGAGCAGGGCAAATTCCTGATTTTCAAGTTTAACTGCGCATGTGTGAATGCTGCAAGTTGCTGTCTGATGTACACATTAATAGTGGGAGCACTGATAACTTCAATGTTATTTCTATTGTAAAATCTGGGCCAATTATTACTTATTGATTGTGGAACACTATTTCAATGTCTCCTGTTACGACCTGGTGAGGCAGAGGTCTAAGGGTTCCCTCTCAGCCTTTGCCTGGTTTGGCCGTAACAGGGTTTAACTTTTACAACACTGTATTTTAAGCTTCCCTCAGTGAATCCTTGTTCACCGTTCTCTAATTGTAATGGCAAAGAAATCAACCAGACAGGTTTTCTTAATTTAAACAGAAAGATGTAAGGTTGTTAACCTAAAAACTCTAATTCAGTTAAAACTGCTAGAAATATATGCCACGACCATGCGATCAAGCATACACGATAAATACACACACAAATAGAGACAGGAGGAGGAGAAAGAATAAAGGGGAAAGGTTTGAAGCAGTAGCTGGAGTTCATTTACTGTTTGGATTAGATGTACAGTTTTTGATTGCAGTTAAATCTTTGGGGCCCAGTACACACTTTTACTTGTTTAGCTGCAGGAGTCTTCTCTCTTGAGGTTTAAGTGGCTTCAGTGGATCCCCCGGAACTTTGTGAGAGAGAGAGAGAGGGGGAGATCTTCCTTCTCTGTTGTTTTCAAAATGCAGTCTCTTTCCCAACTGTCTGAGCACAATGCAAAACTCCAAGTTGGCCAGCAAGTTAGTCATGTGACTAACCCCTTATTTGGAACAACTGCTCCTGCGGTTTGTGGATTTCAAAGCTCTGGGTGGGGTGGGAGGGTGTTGGTGTGTGGCTGTATTGCTGTCTCTTAACACAGACCAGGTTTGGATCACTGTGACCCAGATCAGTCTCTGTGAATTGAATCAGTGAGCAATTCCCGTTGTCTCTTTTTTGTTAAACTCTCTTTTACAATGCAAAACGAGCAGTCATGTTTCCACCCACTTCCTTTTCGAATGCAAATATGTGCAGCCGTGTTTCAGTGGTCTTTTTAAACCAAGTTTTATTTTGTCCAGTAACAGTTTAAAATTAATGTTTCATATGATGAAATTAATATGTCTCATTTTTGGCAGGTGTGGTTTTCATGACACTAGCTCATGGATTTTATACTTGTCTCAGGAGTTACACCAGATGGTTGTGAGGAGAATTTTAAATCTGTGTAAGCCCATTTTAATTTTCAACACATCATTTAAATATAACTCATTTCTAACTTTTTTTTGGAAAAATAATCAAAAATCACAAAATATGAGAGCAAGCTATTGACCCAAAGATACTAGGATAAAATGTTTTCTTATTTATTCAAGGACTCCATTGTCTTAATAGTTGCTACTTGAACATGTCAGAATAAATCATTTAGCTTTTGTGGAAACTATGATGAAAGTCATTACAGCACTTAAAACTGTGTTGCGAAACTGCGTGTTGCATATTTTTCCAACAGCTATGGCTGTGTTCAAGCTTTTACAAAAAATGGCTTCCAAAATGAAGAGACCCTGAAAGCTGCCCACTCAAGTGGCATTATATTTGCAAAGGCATGCCGTTGTATCCTGGGGGAGGTTTTAGCATGGCCCAGTTCCTTGAGTAGGCTGCTTGAAAAACACAAGCACTGCACAATCACAACGGCAGCCAAACTTTTCAAGTAGGTAGCATAAATATGGATGAAGCAGTTTCTTATTGTTAACTAAATTATGGAATAGGCCAATAGGCCATCATTAAACATGGTAAAAACCCAATCATTTGAATATTTGCAAAAGAAACAAAACAGATTTCTGAGTCAATGGGAAGTAGAACGTTCTGCATTTGGAACAAGGTAATAATTCTGAATGGTGGTACAAGCTGGATGGACTGTGTGACCATTTATTTTTTTCTGACCTCTTTACATTGTTAAAACAAAATAAGTTGCATCATTAAATAAATTTTCAGCAAAAAAAGAGAAGTGCTGGAAGCCAGCAAAGATAGTGCTCCAAAATTATGTCTGGAGATGGGAAAGGCATAAGTAAGTGTTCCAGCAGTGGTAAGGATGGAAATGGATAGAATTATGGAGACACAGGATTGAAAGCTCAGCTTTGGGTGAAGCAGAACACCAAGGTTATACACTATTGGGTGTAAATTTTCAGCAGCATCCAAGAAGAGGGGTGAGGACTGAGGAGGTTGGGCTTTGGTCTCGCCACTGCTAAGCTGTAGAAGCTTTGGGCCCACCATGACAGCACAGCAGCAGTTGTGGAATTAAGGTGGTAGTCGAGCATTAAAGCTGGGTAGCCTCTGCTTCACTGCTGTATGGGCTGGTTGTTAGCGCTTCAGTGACTCACTTCATCAGTGGTCAAAATATCCAGCCTTCTCTGGCAGTAAGCCACATTTTGTTCATCTTGGGAGGAAAACCAGGAATGTAAATCTTCTTTGCAATAGCTGAATAGAATTGTTGGACTGTATGGGGAAACAGTTCAGTTTCAGTTAGAGATTATTAGCAGTTGCAATACAGATGGTAATGTCTCAGTGGTAATCAAATTTTTGATGTATTCTAGCATTAGCTGTACTGATACAGATAAAGATAATGATCTTTAAATGTGTTTCATACTGGTAATATGGTTAGTGATACCACTGTAGCCCTGGTAATGGTAGCCAATAATTCTTGCAAACAAAAGCAACTTAGTAGATTTAAACTGCATGTAATAACTGTGAGAAACATTCAGAATAGGGGCCATATGGGAGGAGTCGAGAGAATAACATTAAAACATTTGAAATGAAACTGGATGCTGTAAAAGGAGATATATTTTGAGAAAGCATTATTAGGGTAGATATCTGTTTGTGACTCAGTCAATGTGCACACATGTCTTTGAAAATCAGCAGGCCTTCAAATGTATTCCGACCAAGTATCAGGTGGGAATGAGAAAGAAGGCCGGAACATGGATATACTGTCCCAGCCACTGCTCCTAATTTCTTTGGGGGAGGGATTTTGGAAACAGTACCTCTGCCCACCCCAAACATATTATACAATGTCAGACGGGACATAACCAGAACGAGTATAGCTCAGTTGGGAGCGCACTCAATTCTGGTACGGAAGGTCATAGTTCACATCCCACAATGGATTTAAGTACAGAAAGTAGGGTGACACTTCAGTGCAGTAATAAGAATGCTGCAATGTCAGAAGATGAGATATTAAACTGAGGTCTCATTTACTTGCATAATAAAATCCTTTTTTTTATTTGTTCATGGGATGTTAGCATTGCTGTCAAGGTCAGCATTTGTTGCCCATCCTTAACTGCCTTTGAGAAGGTGGTGGTGAATTGCCTTCTTGAACCGCTGCAATCCATGTGGTGTAGGTACACTCACAGTGCTGTTAGGAAGGGAGTTCCAGGATTTTGAACCAGCGGCAGTGAAGGGTCGGCAATATCATTCCAAGTCAGGATGGTGTGTAACTTGGAGGCAAATGTGCAGGTGGTGGTGTTCCCAGCATCTGCTGCCCTTCAAAGTAGTAGATGTTGTGATTTTGGAAGGTGCTGTCGAAGGCGCCTTGGCGATTTGCTGTACTGCAGCTTATAGATGGCTGCCATTTTGCGTCAGTGGTGAAGGGAGTGAATGTTTAAAGTGGTGGATAGGGTGCTGATCAATTGGCTTCTTTGTCCTGGAATTTGCGAGTTTCTTGAGTGTTGTTGGAGCTGCACCCATCTGGGCAACTGGAGCGTATTCCATCATACTCCTGACTTGCGCATTGTAGATGGTGGACAGTCTTTGGGTTTCAGGAGGTGATTTACTCACTGCAGAATTCCCAGTCTCTGACCTGCTACTGTGGCCACAGTATGTATATGGCCAGTCCAGCTAAGCTTTTGATCAATGGTAACCCCCAGCATATTGTTTGTTTGTGATTCGGCATTAGTAATACTGTTGAACATCAAGGGGAAATGGTTAGATTTACTCTTGCTGGCGATGGTAATTGCCTGGCACTTGTGTGACATGAGTGTTACTTACCACTATTCAGTCCAAGCCTGAATGTTTTCCAGGTCTTGCTGCACGCAGGCATGAACTGGTTCAGTATTTTAGGAGTTGCAAATGGTGCTGAACATTGTGCAATCATCAACAAACATCCCCACTTCTGACCTTATGATGGAGGGAAGGTCATTGATGAAGCAGCTGAAGGTGGTTGGACCTAGGACACTGCCCTGAGGAACTACTGCAGTGATGTCCTGGGGCTAAGATGATTGTCCTTCAACAACCATAACCAACTGCCTTTGTTCCAGGTATGACTCCAATCGGTGAAGAGTTTTCCCCCTGATTCCCATTGACTTCAATTTTGCTAGGGCTCCTTGATGCCACACTTGGTCAAATGCTGCTTTGATGTCAAGGACAGTCATGCTTACCTCACCACTGGACCATCTTTGGGCCAAGGTTGAAATGATGTCTGGAGCCGAGTGGCTCTCGCGGAACCCAAACTGAGCATCAGTGAGCAGGTTGTTGCGGAGTATCTGTCGCTTGATAGCGCTGTTGCCGACACTTTCCATCACTTTACTGATGATTGAAAGTAGACTGATTGGGCAGGAATTGGCCGGATTGGATTTGTCCTGCTTTTTTTGTGCACAGGACACACCTGGGCAATTTTCCACATTGTTGGTAGATGCCAGTATTGTTACTGTACTGGAGTGTCTTGGGTTGGAGCGTGGCTAGTTCTAGAGCACAGGGCTGCTGTACTACAGTCAGGATAATATCAGGGCCCCTAGCCTTTTCTGTATCCAGTGCCTTCAGCCATTTCTTGATATCACATGGAATGAATTGAATTGGCTGAACACTGGCATCTGTGATGCTGGGGACCTCAGGAGGAGGCCAAGATTGATCATCCAATTGACATTCCTGGCTGAACATGGTTAGAAATGCTTCAGCCTTATCTTTTGCACTGACATGCTGGGCTCTCCCCTCATTTAGGATGGGGATGATTGTGGAACCTCCTCCTCCGGTTAGTTGTTTAATTGTCCATCATCATTCACGACTGGATGTGGCAGGACTGCAGAGCTTTGATCTAATCCATTGGTTGTGGGATCAGTTAGCTCTGTCTATAGCATGCTGCTCCCACTGTTCAGCATGCATGTAGTCCTTGTAGATGCTGGATGGTCTGTCCAGTTTCATTCCTTTTCTGAGTCAGGTGTCTTTAATACATCGGTGCAGACTTGATGGGCCAACGGGCCTCTGTGATTCTGTGACTTTGCAGCAATTTGACACATCTTAGTGGCTTGCTAGGCCATTCCAGAGGACATTTAAGAGTCAATCACATTTCTGTGGGTCTGGAGTCACATGTAGGCCAGATCTGGTAAGGATGGCAGATTTCCTTACCTAAAGGACATTAGTAAACCAGATGAGTTTTTACAACAATCGACAATGATTTCATGGTCACCCGTGGACCAGCTTTTAAATTCCAGATTTATTGATTGAATTCAAATTCCACGATCTGCTGTGGTGGGATTCAAACCCATGTCTCCAGAGCATAAGCCTGGGACTCTGTGTTACCAGTCTAGTGGCATTACCACTACGCCACCGCCTCCCCAGTAGGTTTTTCCTCGTTGGGTTTCCTCACTACTTACCATAGGCCCAGTCTAGCAAATACGTCCTTCAGGACTCAGCCAGCTCAGTCAGTAGTGACGCTACTGAGCCCCTCTTGGTGATGGACGTTGAAGTTCCCCACCCAGTGTGCTTTCTGTGCCCTTGCTACCTTCAGTGCTTCTTTGAAGTGGTGTTCAGCGGGTTCATGCACTAATTCATCAGCAGTAAGTGGCAATCAGCAGGAGTCTTCCTTGCCCATGTTTGACCTGATGTCATGAGACTTCATGGGGCCCAGCGTCAATGTTGCAAACTCCCAGGGCCACTCCCTCACAACTGTTCCTCAGTGTCATAGAATCATAGAACATTTAAGGCACAGAAAGAGGCCACTTGGCGTATTGTGTCTGTGCCAGACGAAAAACAATCCACCCATTCTAATCCCACCTTCCAGAATTTGGTCCATAGCCCTGCAGATTACAGCACTTGAGGTGCACATTTAGACTCCTTTTGAATGAGTTAAGGGTTTCTGCCTCAACTAACCTTTCAGGCAGTGAGTTCCAGACCCCCACCACCCTCTGGGTGAAAAATGTTTTCCTCATCTCCCCTCTGGTGGATCTGTCCTATTGGTGGGACAGGACATACCCAGTGATGGTGATGGAGAAGTCTGGAACATTGGCCATAAGGTATGGTGCATTGAGTATGGCGATGTGAGCCTGTTGCTTGACTAGTCTGTGGGACAGCACTCTCAATTTTGGCACGTCCCCAGATGATAGTGAGGAGGACTTTGCTGGGTTGACTGGCAATCTTGTGTCGTTGTCATTTCCAGTGCCTCGGTCGATGCTGGGTGGTCCATCTGGCTTTATTCTTCTTTGACATTTCTGTAGCAGTTTGATGCAACTGAGTGGCTTGCTCGGCCATTTCAGAGGTCAATTAAGAGTCACCCACATTGCTGTGGGCCTGGTGTCTCATGTAGGCCAGACCAGGTAAGGATGACAAATTTCCTACCCTGAAGGACACGAGTGAACCAGATGAGTTTTTACGACAGTCCGGTAATTTCATGATCATTACAAAGACTCGCTTTTTAATTCCAGATTTATTAATTAATTGAACTTAAATTGCCCAGCTACTGTGATGGAATTTGACATCATGTTGCAGAGCATTAGTCCAGGTCTCTTGGATTACTAGTCCAGTAACATCACCACTATCATTCCCTCAGTGGATAAATGCAAGATTTTTTTAAAACTATTTAAGCTTTTTGGGTCTTTAGTTTAGTTTAGTGATACAGCACTGGAACAGGCCCTTCGGCCCACCGAGTCTGTGCCGACCATCAACCACCCAGTTATACTAATCCTACACTAATCCCATATTCCTACCACATCCCCACCTGTCCCTATATTTCCCGACCACCTACCTATACTCGGGGCAATTTATAATGGCCAACTTACCTACCAACCTGCAAGTCTTTTGGCTTGTGGGAGGAAACCGGAGCACCCGGAGAAAACCCACACAGACACAGGGAGAACTTGCAAACTCCACACAGGCAGTACCCAGAATTGAACCCAGGTCGCTGGAGCTGTGAGGCTGCGGTGCTAACCACTGCACCACTGTGCTGCCCATTCATAATATATTTCTCCTGAGATTATTTGTCTTTTTGCCTGTGTATTGTTCTCTTGAAGAATTCGTGCCACCAGGAGTTTCTGACATGCAAACCACAGTTCCATTGTATGAAGAATCTGAGTATCAAATGTGGATTCAGTCAAGATGCAGCATGTACCATGTAGTTCTAGACGATTTCAATGGTGTGACTCTCAGAATCAGCACCTCCTCTTCATGAGTAATGAGATCTTGGATAGCTTTTCAAGTGCAGAACTAGGCATGAAACTGGCAGAGCAGTCACCCAGTAAAGAAACTCTCTGATTTTATTTTCTATTTGAATTCAAGCAATGAAAGTAAAAATTACTGCCTTTTTATGTCTTGCGGAATAGGTTTTTTTTTACACAAAAGCATTCTGGCATGCCATATAATTCAAGTAGTTGATTTCATCACTTATTAAAAAGATGATTAAAGACTGCTTAGGAATATTGAAAAATAATTGACAACATAAAAGAACTTTAACAAGTTTAGGAGAAAGACAGTCTGAGGGATTTGAAGTTGTACATGATTAAAGTGAAAAGTCTCCATGTCTGAAATTGCAGCTTTCGTATGATACTGGTGTGGGACCTGAAAAATAATTTAAAAACTATACAGCTGGAAATTTCCTCAGCTGCTCCCATTCCACTCCTGTAATTTCTCTGGAAATGCAGAGGTAACCCTTTTTAGACCATTAATTCTTCCATACTTCTGCAAAGTTACGGTGGTGAAGCAGTTTTGAAGAAATTACTGACTTCTGTTTTTATTGAACATCTGCTTGTAATTCCATCCTTTCAAATTTTTCAGGATGTCCCAAGCCATGCATTATAACTAGCTGAGAGAGCAATCCAGAGACTTGCTTCGAAACCTTGATCAATGATGCTTCAACTGGTTGCTTAGAGATATGCAAGTGCAACCTGAAGTGATGAGCCTTGTAGTTTTCTTTTTCACCCTCCAGGTTCATTTATTGAAATTTTCCACACAGTCACTTCCTAATCCCTTTGTTGGCATGGCTAGGATCAGTAAGCAGCAATGTGGGAAATTACATTTTTGAAATCTTATTACTCTGTCGCACAGTACATTGCAGCACCAGTGCACACGCCAAGCTTGAGTACTTAAAAGTGAGTAAACTTTACCATGTTAGTTAGTAACGATCATAAAATATTGGTCGGAAATGTAGCTTTGAAAAAAAAAGTGCAGTGTGCCATTGACCTGTAAGATAGCAGTTTCTGCAAGCATCAGCTTTGGCTCAGCAATAGGTCTCTTGCCCCTGAGTCAGAAAGTTATACGTTCAAACAGAGCACACAGAACAAAGAATAAAGAACAAAGAACAGTACCGCACAGGAACAGGCCATTCGGTCCTCCAAGCCTGCGCCGATCTTGATGCCTGTCTAAACTAAAACCTTCTGCACTTCTGGGGACCGTATCCCTCTATTCCCATCCTATTCATAAACATAGTTAAAAACATAGTTGAGGTTGACACATCAGTGGAGTACTGAAGATGTGCTGCACTGTCAGAGGTGTCGTCTTTCAGGGAAGAAGTTAAACTGGGACTTGTCTGCTGTATCAAGTAGATGCAAAAGATTGTAAGATATTTTTTGAAAAAGACCAAGTAAGTTCTCCCAGTATCCTGGCTAATGTTTATCTCTCAACTAACAACAAAAAAAGAGAGATTATTTGGTCATTTATCTCCTTGCTGATTCGGAGACTTTGCTCTGTGCAAATTGGCTGTCATATTTTCCTATGTTACAACGGTGAATATATTTAAACTACTTAAGACAGATGGAGTAGAATGTGGAAAAATATGAAATTATCAACTTTGGTCAGAAGAAATGAAAAGAACATTTTTTAGAAGGTGAGAAACTGGGAAAAAACGATTTGCGTGTACCAGACTTGTGTTCTCGGCACCCTCCTTTACAATAGCAAAGCATGGACAACTTATGCTGAGCAAATAAAATGGCTGAACAGCTTCCACCTTCACTACCTCAGATGGATATTGGGCACCCCCTGGCAGGACAGTGCTGAATACAGAAGTACACCAGCGTGCACGGATCCCCAGCATGTTTGCAGTCTTAAGTCAGCAGTGACTCCATTGGCTGGGTCATGTGCGCCGAATGGATGACAGCTGCATTCCCAAAGACATGCTATATGGCGAGCTTGCTATTGGCACGAGACCAACAGGTCACCCATGTCTGCAATATAACAACATTTGCAAGCAAGACCTCAAGTTGACCGGGATTGGAGTCGATGCGTGGAAAGTCTTTGTTGCTGACCGGAGTTCCTGGAGAAAGGCAGTTAGGCAGGGCTTGGAAAAAGCAGAGGAGAAAAGAAACAAACAAATGGCGGAAAAGAGAGCCACGCAGAAGGCGAAAACATCAGTCGACCTTGAACCAACGCTATTCATCTGTGCCAGTTGTGGAAGGGCTTGCCACTCACGAGTTGACCTCTACAGCCACAATAGAGAATGTTTAATCCAGAAGTGACATACACCCTAGGCCATTGTCTTCCAAGACAGATGGTTGACTACTACTGCGACTACTCTACATGATTCATGGGAAGTTAACATGCAGGTACAGCAAACAATTAGGAAAGCTAAATGGTATGTTAGCCTTACTAGCAAGGAGGTTGGACTGTAAGAGTAAGGAAGTCTTGCTGTAATTGTAAAGAGCTTTGGTGAGACCACACCTGGAGTACTTTAGATTTCCTCAACTTTGGAAGGATATATTAGCCTAAGGAGGTGCAATGAAGGTTCTTGAGATTTGTTCCTTGGATGAGACGGTTGTCCTCTGAGGAGAGGTTTAGGTTCTTTGAAGTTTGGAAGAATGAGCGTTACTCTCATTGAAACATAGAAATTTCTTTGCTGAGAAGTTGTATTCCCTGGCTGGAGAGTCTATAACTAGGGGTTACAGTCTCCGAATAAGCCATTTACGTTGGCCATTTAGGACTAAGAGAAAGAGGAATTGATACACTCAAGGGATTGTGAATCTTTGGAATTCTTTACCCCAAGGGCTGTGGGTGCTGAGTTGTTGAGTATACTCAAGGCTGAGATCAATATCTCCTTGGACACTCGGGGAATCAAGGGATATGAGGATAGTTCAGGAAAGTGGTGTTAAGGTAGAAGACCAGCCATGATCTTATTGAATGGCGGAGCAGGATTGAGGGAACCTACCCTTATTTCTTGTGTTCTTAACTGGATGTCAGGAGCTTTGAGGCATCCTGAGTTCATGAAAAATGCTACTTATAAGCAAATTCCTCTCCTTTCTTTCATCCTTCCTGCAATCCATCCATCACTAATTTCCTCAAGGTTATTGGCACAATTCTGTCCTTCATCTCCAATTTAAAATATCTGCTTCCTTCTTTGAACTCACATGAATAAATGACTACACTTCAAAAACAGGTGCTTTGAGACATCCTGAAGTCATGAAAGATGTTGCAAATGCACGTTTTGTTTTACCATTTTTATTCCTTTTTCATTCTTGAACAACTAACAGCATCCTGCAAAAAACATAGAAACAGAATAAAGCATACAGTACCTAAAAAAAAAAAAAGCTCTTTCTTGTTAATTGTGTGTGCCTTAAGGCACAGAGCAGCAAAGTGGAAGCTCTGGAGACCGTAGCACCACGTTTATTTTGGATCAGTGTGAACAGCACCTGGTGTCAATAGAGACAATCTGTACAAAGGCATCTGACATTCATTTGCCTGAAAATAATTTTGCTTTATCCTCTTTGAGGTTGCAATCACCAGGAAAGCTATAGAGGAAGCAGTGGTAGGCCTCACTGCCCAAATTTTCCTTCATTTTTCAGCAGAACTGCAGAGGAGAATCCGGCCTTATTGTGACTTAATGTTTGCAATCTTGACTCTGAATCAGAAGGAAATAGTTTCAAGCCTCACTCCAGACCTTGAGTACTTATTCCTGACTCTCACCTCCACGCAGTGCTCGGGAATACTGCATTGTCAGAGGTTCTATCTTTCCGAGGATGGGTTAAATTAAGTGCCTGTCTGCCTGTTCAGGTGGATGCAAAAGGTCCCATGGAACTCTTTGAAGTAGGGCAGGGATTTCTTCTGGGGTCCTGACTGAAAGTTCTACTTCATCCACTCCCACAAAAATTAATTAATATCTGATTTAACTCATTTGTTGTTTTGGGATCATCCTCCATGCACAGTGGCTACTGTGTTTGCCTACAAGACAAGAATGATGACACTTTATTTAACAAAAACGGAACTCAAAGACCTTGAAGCATTTTGGGACATCCTGACAATGTGGGGGACTGGTTACAATAATAGCAGCAACAAGAACTTTTCTTTATTCGCTGCCTTTGAATATTAAAAACTGATAAATGCAAGCCTTTTTTAAAAGAATCATTAATTGATGGCAGAGTTTTCTTGTCCTGCATCATCTAGTGGTTCACCTGCCAGTGGGACATTATTGTTATGCAGAGCCAAGAAAAATAAATTCTCATCTTCTGAAAGCTGTGCCTTTGTCTACTTTGATTTGATGTTTTGTGTTGTTAAAGAGTATTGACTTTAATCTTTACATTGTACTTCAATTTTCACCTTCTGTCCTTTTTTTCCACTTTTCATTACCATTCAAGAAGGTTTTAGCATGATATCTAGCAGGGCCAATGTTTGGAGAGATAATACTCTTGGAATACCTTTTCACTTGAGCAGTTCCAGAGAAATGATTAGATGGACTGCTGTATATACTTCAAACTGGTAGCACAAAATTTCTGTTACCTCAGACCCTACCAGGACTATGTGAGATGTGCCTTCACCACCTAGTCTTGATCAGAACTTTGCTCCAGGTTGGCAATCTATCCTCAACATGCCATTTCATTGTAATAGCAGAAAAGTCATCTTGATATGCTGGCAGTTGAAGGAGTACATGTCCAATGACAGACATGTACACAATCTGCAAACCAACCTGTTTATAAGTGGCTGAGCTTCATGCAGCTCGATTCTTTTGTAAGATCTTGAGGTGTTATGGCCTTAGAAGATGTAACAAGGACTTTGATTGTACATTACATCTTAAAGGTGTGTCCGACTATGTTATGGTTAAGTATAGAATGGCCATTTAGGACTAAGAGAAAGAGAAATTGATACACTGAAGGGATTGTGAATCTTTGGAATTCTCCACCACGAGGACTGTGGGTGCTGAGTTGTTGAGTATATTCAAGGCTGAGATTAATATCTCCTTGAAATCTAGGGGAATCAAGGGATATGAGGATAGTTCAGGAAAGTGGTGTTAAGGTAGGAGACCAGCCATGGTCTCACAGGGTACCTATGAAGGCTTGGCATGGGTGAGAAGCAAATCTGATGCAGGTTCATGGGTGACACCTTTTGTCATGCCTAGCATGCTGTTTACAGGCTATTTAGTACTATTAGTCAGTCTTTTCTTGCCTAGTTTTAAGTGTCTAGTCTGTTCCCAGGTCTGTTAGATAGTTTCTGCAGTTTTGAGTCTGGTTACTATTTGTTGCCAGGAATGGTGCACTACGTTCTCCAGTGAAGGTGCCCTTAAGTGCCAAGTAGGGCAGCCATGCTTACAGTCACCTCGTGCAGAAGTAAGCCCATTTGGCAATCGCTCGAACAGAGATCAGGTGCTGTACTCCACTGTCACTTGCTCACAAATTTTATTTTGTTTCTCCACATGGGGGTTCCTTTCACTTCACTTGTGGAATCCTATTCTTGGTCACAATCAATTCTTCACATAAAAGGGTATTTTAAAAAAAATCTGGGGCTCTGAACTGAGAATGATGGATTTTGCTTAGGCAAGGGTATTGACAATTACAGAGCTAAGGCAGGCAGATGGAGTTGAGATGCAGATCAGCTATGATCTAATTGAATGGCAGAACAGGCTTGAGAGGCTGGACAGTAAACTCTTGTTCCTATATTTCTATACCAAAATTCATTTAGAAACTTATTACAGGCTGAAACTATTTTTCCCTGTGTTAGCAGCCATTTAACTTGCTTGCATATTGCTTTTAATTGAGATCTGCTGACATGGCTTTCAGATTCAGTTATTCTGCTTGTGTTTTTTTTTTCTCCCCAATAACCAAAATAGACTTCTGCAAACCTTAAAGTTTTGATAATTGTGTAAGGAGCGAGTCACTGGAAAGTTCAAAAAATGCTATTACTTCCTCTTGTGAACTACTGACATGAGTAAGATTTTGTTTTCTACCCTATGAGGTCCTGTAAGTCTTTGTGTTTTTCTCTCTCTTTTGTCATAGGACCTCCAGCTTGATATTTTTTTCAAAACCTCCACCCACCCATTTCTGCAGATTGGAAATTCCCTGTATTTGGTTTGCAGTTTCCTTGACTTTGACCGATTGCCCTGTGGTTTTAGTTTTGTTCTAGGTGCTGTGACAGTCTTCCAAATGATCTATGCAAAATTTGAATAACCTGCTTCAATTTGTAGTCAGATGCTCTTGAGATGCTTTTTACTATTTGATCAACTTTATTGAAAGCAGCTCCAAATTGCATTTTACTAACAAATCTCTCTTCATTCTGAACATGTTTCATGTTTTTGCATGTATTACATGTTAAGTTTCTTCACATTAAAATCCATCTGCTATTTTTTTGGCTCATTTGTTTGATTTCTAAGGCATTACCTATTGGTTGAAAATCCATGCTGGCAACATTTTTATGATCTCCGTTCTTCAAATGACTATCAATTGCAGCCCATAAAATACTGAATGAGAATGTACCCTACTGTAGGTGACCTGTTAACTGGCCAATCATTTCTAGACTTGCGTCTCGTTTTTGGAATATTAGAATAGCATTTACAGTTCTCCACACCTTTTGGTCCTACTCTTGTATGTCTGCAGCTCCCAAAATATTAACCATAGCTGTGCCATTTTCTAGGAGGCTCTAGGATGTATCCCATTGAACAATGTGCTTTAATTCTTCAAGTTTATTCAGAGCATCGGCTTTACTTGTCACTAGTCAAAGTCTGGTATGTTAATCCATTGTTTTCATTTGTGAATCCTGATAGGAATTTCTGTCATACGTCTACTTTTTTCTAACGCTGTTTACATTTCTATCCAATTACTCTCTAATGAAATGAGGGTTTGGAGCATTCAGGAAATTGTAGATTCAAAGCAATAAGAGAAATGTCGAGGATGTAGAGCAGAGTAGCCATTTGGGTAAAAATTGGCAGAGTGGGTCAGGAAGGGACAGAGAGTTTAACAAAAGGTAATAGGACATTAGTGACATAAAGGAAAATTTTAAAAAAAATAAAGCAAATGCACTATGTTTGTGCAAAGCATTCACAACAATTTTGATGAATTAATAGCACGCATAGAAATTCATGGGTTTGATCTGAAAGCCATTACGGAGACGAGGCTGCAGGTTCCAGGATACTTGATCCTTAGAAGATGGGAAAAAGGGAAAAGGAAGAGGGGTCGCCCTGATAATGCAGGATGGAATAAAGATAATAGAGAAAAAGGATCGTGCTTCAGAAAATCAAGATATAGAATCAATTTGAGTGGAGCTAAGAAACAACAAGGGATGAAAACAATGTTGGGAGTAGTTTACACTCCCCATAATAACAGTTGTATTGTTGGGCAGAGTATAAATTACAAAATTAGAGGTGCATGTAACAGGGGTAATATAGTCATCACGGGGACTTCATGGAGTGGGCAAACCAAAATGGCAATAGTAGTGTGGGGACGAGTTCATGGAATGCACTCAAGATAGTTTTCTAGATCAGTATGTCAAGGAGCCAACTAGGGAACGAGCTATTGAAAATCTATAATACAAAAGCAAAATACTGTGAATGCTGGAAATCTGAAACAAAAACTGAAAATGCTGGAAATACTCAGCAGGTCAGGCAGCATCTGTGGAGAGAAAACTGAGTTAATGTTTCAGGTCTGTGTGACCTTTCATCAGAACTGATCTGTTGCCTTCTCCTTTACTGCTCTCTGTGCATGATTGCAATGCCATGAACCTCAGCATCTCTTTGCTTCTTGACATAACATTGAAAGGCAAAATGGTAATATTATCTCTAACGCTGGGCAGGTTGTGAAGACTTTTTCTTGTTTTTGCCCAAAGTACTCATACTGTGTGCTGGTACAGTTAGTGGTTGCAGATGTAAAAACTTCTTAAGAGAGTCCAATCTTGTCAGGCTACAGTTGACACATCCCCTTTTTGGAGCGCAAACTGTCCATGAGTTTTCTGTGGCTCTCGTTCATTCTCTTGAGCTCTGTTCTTCTGCAGATTTGCAGATATTTTGCTAAATCTGGACTAAATAAGGACTCTATAATTACCAATATAATTTTCCAAAACAGCAAATGACTGCTAAATTTTAAATTTCAGTGACACTTCTGTTTCTCCCCTACCTTTTGCTTGTAAGTGAAAATTTTGCTGGGCTCAATTGCCTCATTTTTCTTTGGGTTACAGTGATCATTAAGTGGTCAGTGTGTTTTCCTTGGTCGTTGTCGCAAATTGCATAGCACCAGACAGCTTAGTGCCAAGTATCTAGTGAAGTGTTGTGGCCCAGAATTTGCTGTCTAAAATAACAAAGAGGATTGCAGCGCTCACTGTTATTTATGTGCAAATGGTGCAGCTACTTCAGATAAAGGGCAGATGTGCCAAAGAGCAGATTAGTCCAAAATTTGCTATCAGAGCTGCACCAGTCCTCCATTAGCTTCGCGAAAATGGCATCTTCTCATTTACCTTATCATTTGATATGCATTGAATGGCATGGAGTAGCTGTATTTACATGGTAAATACAAACGAAACTCATCACAGAAAGTTAAGTCTCATCCTTTCATATCTAATTACCGTTTTAACAATGTGATGAGTTAATTACTGCCAATCAATCTCTCTGACACTGAAAATTAACTATTACAAGTGTGTAATTCCATTTCTTTGATATTAATTACTGTTGGAGATTTACAAGTGTAAAATTTTAGATTTTTACATTTTTTAAACTTTTCTGTCTTTTTCCTCTTAAGCCAATCTTTTTTTCTCCTATTTGCTTATTTTTTTCTCTAGCTGATTTAACTTTGAATTCATCCACGCTAACGTACACATCCTTCTCAGTCCTTATGCTGTTTATTTCACAATCCTTCAATCTGATGGGTTAAGGAGATACACTGTTCACTGAGGTTCCAGATGCTCAGTTTCCCCTGCTGCACTATCACCTTAGATTTTCAGTAACTTCACAGAATCACAGAATTGTTACAGTGCAGAAGGAGGATCATCGACCCATCATGTCTGCACCAGCTCTCCAAAAGAGCAATTCACCTAATGCCATTCCCCCACCTTCTCCCTGTAACCCTGTACATTCTTTTCAGGTAACAAATAAACTAAATCTTCCAAGGTCAAGTCTAACTAACAGCAAGTGCTAATAGATACCCCGCTACAACAAATTCTGACCCATGAACTATCATTTTCTCATCTCTGTTCATCATTACAATTCCACAAAAAATAGAGTTCCTTCTGGTACTTTCAGACCAACTTGATTTTTAAATACTCTGGAGGCTGAGCATACTGCATAGCTCAAGTTTCTGGTACTTAGAATGTCCTCTAACAAACTGTTTTTATATAGTTTTACTGAACTTCTCTGGTAATTAATGGCTATTAATGGTTCAGCTGAGAGTCAGCAAAGATCACAGTTCTCAAGCTTTGAAGTAGCTTTTCTCTTGTATTCATTTCAGCTGGAGCACAGTAATTTTCAATTTTGCCTCATCCAGCTTTTGATCAGAATCACTAAACTTCTGACACCATTTTCTATTTCTCTGAGGCAGTACTTGCCAATGAGAGCATTGCTTCTTTTTTCAGACTAACGTTTCCTTAGCTTAGTCATGTATCCAAGCTCTAAATGGAACAGCATTGTAAACTTGTAAAGGAATACAGAATTGCTCAGCATGTGCACTAGATGGTAGTGTTCTAAAAATTGTTATGTAAGCCAATGTTAAGAGCACTTTGTTCCTGTGTGTTCTACCATTGTCCACAGGAATGTTAAATGTATGCAAACAAAGGCGCATATTGCCCAACAATTAATTTCTTTGCCAAAACCTATCTTTGCTCATAGTGTATCAGTTTTCAGTTATTAGATGAATTTTTGCTTTGATTTGTGACATGATTTTTTGTTCAAACAGCTGAAGACTTGATCCCATTGGTATAGCTGTTTACTAGTGATGGAGAACCTGTGTTTATAGAACATAGAACATAGAACATACAGCACAGAACAGGCCCTTCGGCCCACAATGTTGTGCCGATCCTTTGTCCTCTGTCAAGGACAATTTAATCTATACCCCATCATTCTCCTTTATCCATATACCTATCCAAAAGCCTTTTGAAAGTCCCTAAAGTTTCTGACTCAACAACTTCCCCGGGCAAGGCATTCCATGCCTCGACCACTCTCTGGGTAAAGAACCTTCCCCTGACATCCCCCTTATATCTCCCACCCTTCACCTTAAATTTATGACCCCTTGTAACGCTTTGCTCCACCCGGGGAAAAAGTTTCTGACTGTCTACCCTATCTATTCCCCTGATCATCTTATAAACCTCTATCATGTCACCCCTCATCCTTCTCCTTTCTAATGAGAAGAGGCCTAGAATGTTCAGCCTTTCCTCGTAAGACTTATTCTCCATTCCAGGCAACATCCTGGTAAATCTCCTCTGCACCCTCTCCAAGGCTTCCACATCCTTCCTAAAATGAGGCGACCAGAACTGCACACAGTACTCCAAATGAGGCCTTACCAAGGTCCTGTACAGCTGCATCATCACCTCACGGCTCTTAAATTCAATCCCTCTGCTAATGAACGCTAACACCCCATATGCCTTCTTCACAGCCCTATCCACTTGAGTTGCAACTTTCAATGATCTATGCACATAGACCCCAAGGTCTCTCTGCTCCTCCACGTGCCCAAGAACCCTACCGTTAACCCAGTATTTTGCATTCATGTTTGTCCTTCCAAAATGGACGACCTCACACTTTTCAGGGTTAAACTCCATCTGCCACTTTTCAGCCCAGCACTGCAACCTATCCAAGTCCCTTTGCAGACGACAATAGCCCTCCTCGGTATCCACAACTCCACCAACCTTTGTATCATCTGCAAATTTACTGACCCACCCTTCGACGTCCTCATCCAAGTCGTTAATAAAAATCACAAAGAGGAGAGGACCCAGAACTGATCCCTGCGGCACGCCACTGGTAACTGGGCTCCAGGCTGAGTATTTACCATCTAAGACCACTCTCTGCCTTCTATCAGTTAGCCAATTCTTAATCCAACTGGCCACATTCCCCACTATCCCATGCCTCCTGACTTTCTCCATAAGTCTACCATGGGGGACCTTATCAAATGCCTTACTAAAATCCATGTACACCACATCCACTGGTTTACCCTCATCCACTTGCTTGGTCACCTGCTCAAAGAATTCAATCAGGCTTGTGAGGCAAGACCTACCCCTCACAAAACCGTGCTGACTGTCCCGAATCAAGCAGTGTCTTTCCAGATGCTCAGAAATCCTATCCCTCAGCACCTTTTCCATCAACTTGCCTACCACCGAAGTAAGACTAACTGGCCTGTAATTCCCAGGGTTGTTCCTATTCCCTTTCTTGAACAGGGGCACAACATTTGCCACCCTCCAATCACCTGGTACCACCCCCGTCAGCAGAGAAGATGAAAAGATCATTGCCAGCGGCTCTGCAATTTCATCCCTTGCTTCCCATAACATCCTTGGATATACCCCGTCAGGCCCGGGAGACTTGTCTATCTTCAAGTTATTCAAAAACCCCAACACATCTTCCCTCCTAACGAGCACTTCCTCGAGCTTACCAGTCTGTTTCACACCGTCCTCTTCAGTAATACACCCCTTCTCATTCGTAAATACCGAAGAGAAGTTTGCTATAGAATGAGGAATGTCAATAAACAAAAGAGACATTTAGGGAATCTATTGCCCTTTTTATAGACTTCAAGATGATCATTGAATAGAGCTACATCACCAATTGTACTAATTGAAAAAATGTGTTCCCCTGATAGCTAAGAATTAAAAAGGTATGTTTTCACATTAAGGTGGAATTTTGGGTCTCTTTTTCTTAACCCAGTTTCTGCTTTCATTCTTACACTGAGAGAGAAACTATGACTGCCCATTGAATTCACAGCTATCAGCGTAAAAGTAATGTTACCTTGGTCGTGTTATGGCCAGGCGAGGAGGGGGGTCACTGTCGCCCCTCTTGCCTTTCCTCTGATTTGACCGCAACGGGATTTATTCCTTTTTAAACAGTGAGTGAGTGTTTTATCTTTTACCTTTAATGTGATCGTGAAGGAACCAATCGGACAGGTTTTCTTGAGTTTAAACAAGAAAGATGTAAGTTTATTATACTCAACAAGCTAAACCCTATCTGAAATAATAAAAAAATATGCTGCACATTCACACAAGGATCACTCATACGCAAATAGATTACAAAGTGGAAAGTAGGTTTTTCGGTTGGATTAAAGTCCAGAATAAATAACAGTTAGATACACCGTCTGAGGTTGGATGATTCGGTGGTCTTCCGGCTGGAGTTGTATTTTTGAAGTCTTTGCCTGGTCAAAGTGCGCTTTGTGGCTGGCCTGCTTGGCTCAGGGTTTTCTTGGAGGCAGTCTTGTAGGTGGCTCTCTTCTGTTGGTCTCTGTAGCAATCTGTAGGCTTGGAGGGTCCACATTCGCAGACGGTTTTCAAACTTGATGTTTTCTGAAGAGAGAGAGAAAGGGAGGCACACAGCCTTCTCTGCTGCCACAGTCTCCATTACTCCTTGTCTGTTTGTGTGTAACAAAAATCCCAGTTTTTCACAGCCTGGGGAGACAATTACATGGTTCTCTCAATCCCACTGGTTTTTAATGAGGTCCAAAGTCTAAAAGCCCAAAACCTCTCTCAAGTGGTATTGTCAGTGTTTACCTCCAGAGGGATGTCTCCAATCATGAATGCCTCAAGATGGCTTTGAATGTCCCGCCAACAAGGGTGATCGGGATAATCTACTCAGTTAGCCAAAGTGTTGTCCTGGCTGGGCTTCTTGTTAGACTTGTGTCTCCAATTCAATGTTCTGGAATGTGAGGTATTTCAGATGCAAATTCCGGTGGCCATCTTTGCTGCCAGTTTTTAAAAAAGTTAACTGTAGGATTTTCTCCATGAAAAGACTAATGTAAGTTTCCAACCAATGAATTCATATTTCTCAGTTGGCATATAGTGTTTTCTTGACAGTAGTGTTAAGAAAGTTAACTTAAAATGAGATTATCATCATGTGCAGTTAATCACAGCAACAGTATTAATGTATTGCTGCTTAGTGGATGATAAATGGCAGCAGTCATTGAAAAGCAATAATTTCTACTGTAATCAATTCTGTAATTGAGCTTTTGTGAGTGAAATGTTTAGCAAAAAGACACTTTAGTGGGGGAATAGTTTGTAAAGTAGTTAAGTTGCTTTGTGGGAAGCTGGACCTTCTTATCTGGTTGAGTCCTGAAGATTAATTTTGTTATTTGTAGGTCAAGTTGGGAAGCTATTACAGTTTTAAGTTTGGAATTCATACATACATCTGGTGTCTGTGTTCTTGCTGTACAACAAAACTGCTCCATTTACACCTTTTCCACTGGGCATGGATGCACAAAAGACTTTTACGTGGAAATGGAAAGGGGCGAGGCTTACTGTGCACCACCTTAAACATTCACTCCCTTCACCACAGATGCACAGTGGCAGCAGTGTGAACCATCTACAAGATGCACTGCAGCAACTCACCAAGCCTCCTTCGACAGCACCTTCCAAACCCAGGATCTCTACCACCTAGAAGGCAAAGGCAAGAAATGCAAGGGAACACCACCACCTGCAAGTTCCCCTCCAAGCCACACACCATCCTGACTTGGAAATATATCACCGTTCCTTCACTGTCGTTGGGTCAAAAACCTGGAGCTCCAGCCCTAACAGAACTGTGGATGTACATACATCAAATAACCTGTAGGGGTTCAAGAAGCCAATTAGGGATGGGCTACAAATGCTGGCCTGGCCAGCAATGCCCAAATCCCATGAATGAATAAAAAAAAACCAACATTTTGGGCAGGAATTTAAGGCCCCATCGGGGCTGGAAGCAGAGGTGGGCAGGCGCAGAATTTCACTCTGCTCGCTCATCCCACCCCCGAGCCATTTTCTAGAGGCGGGATGGTGGAAGGTGGGGGGTGAGGCAGGGCAACCCACCCACGAGTGGTGGGTAGCCAATTGAAATAGTTAAGGACCTATTAAGGCCTATTGAAGGAGGCTGACTGGAAAATCCCAGTCGGCCTCCAGGTTACTGGAGGTAGCAGAGGACAGTTTAGCTGCCTGGAGGTGGCCTCCCAGGAGCAGACGGGAAGTACCAGTGCTCCAGGAGGCGTTAGCGGCCCTCCCTTGGTTCAGCAACAGCCACAGGCTGCCTTGTAGAAGTGCTGCCCCCGAACACAGTGGTGGCCTGGCTGCAAAGGCTTTTTTATTTTAAGCTTGAAAAAGTTGGAGAGAGGGCACCTCCATTTTGAAGCACCCTCTCCCTCACTTGCCTGCCATGGCATCCTGCTGCTGCTTTCAAGCTGGAAGGCCTCTGATTGGTCCTCTGGCTTTGACAGCCCACCTGCCATCCTTAATTGGATGGCGAGCCCAGCCTCTGGCCATTAATTGGTCATTCTGTGGAAAATCATGGGTGAGTGACTGTTTCCCACACAGTGTGGGCTTCTGACCCCCAGTTGAGCATTCCAGCGGAGTTCAGAAGCCTGCAGGAAAAATCCTGCCCTTTGACTCGGAGACTGAAGAAAACAGAAAATGGTATATATACCTTACAGTTTAATTAGCATTAAAGGTGAAAGACAGGTTACGATTTTGGGTGAGACCACTTGCCTGAATTGCTTTAGGTGTGAAGGATTTGATGTGAAGTTTGTCTGGCCATATTCTCCACTTAGCTCTGGTTTTTGGATCTCTGGATTCAGTTCTAAGTATTGTGATCTCAAGTTCGCCATCACTGAGTTTTCATATTGAATCTAATATCCTCTGCATTTGAGGCACAGGAGGTGGAAATAGAAGCAATTTTGGAAACCTGTAAAGAAAGTTTGCGGTAAAAATAGATCAGCTCTTGATAGTGTGGGTGAGAGAATAATGCTTGTTTTATCAATGACATATTGAACAATTCTGGCCATGTATCAGGAAGTGAATAATGTTGGTTTACCCTTCGAAACTAGGTTCAAAGAAGGAATAATTGTTATTTTGGGCTGTTGACACAAAGTCGATATATTATTCAGGTTGTAACTGCAAGGGGAACTCCAGCATTTCTCTTGTGACCCACACTTCCTCCCAGCATACTGCCCTGCCAAGCTCATGCTGTCTGGGTCATGGTGCTGATCCCAAATCCCAGCATGTGTTGCATCAAGCTTACATATTATTTACAACACAAACAGGCAATTTCACCCAATCGATTCTATGTCAGGGTTTATGCTTCATCTGAACCTACTCCCACCTTATTTCATCTTACCCTTTTAACTTATTCTTTGATTTATTTCACCCTCAAGTACTTATCTAGCCTCCCACTTAAATGCTTCAGTATCTCTCTCACCTGTTTAATGATGGTCGGGAGTTTGGACGACAGGTAGTTCTGACAGATGTATTGCTTTGGCATGTGAACATGCAATGCATTTATCACATTCCCGGGTCTATCACTACAAAAAGGCACCTAACGCTGATGTTATAACTGGGTGAGAAAGGGGACTAGGGGGTTCCCTCTCAGCCTTTGCCTGATTGACTATAACAGGGTTTAATTTTTTAAAACACCGTGTTTGTAGCTCCCACTCAGTGAATCCTTGTTCACTGCTCTCCAATTGTAAGGCAAAGAAATCAACCAGACAGGTTTTCTTAGATTTAAACAAGAAAGGTGTAAATTTATTAACCTTAGAACTGTAATTCGGTTAGAACGACCACAAATACGCAACAAGACCATGCTAGCATGCACATACGATAAACACACATGGAGATAGAGACAGAAAAGGAGTAAGAATAAAGGGGAAATGTTTGAAGCAATAGCTGGGGTTCAGTTACTGTCCTTTGAGTTTGATGTAGAGTTTTTGATTGCAGTTAAATCTTGCTGTTTCATTGGGGCCCAGTGCACGCTTTCAAACTTATTTCGATTTAGGAGTCTTCTTTCTTGAGGTTTAAGTGTCTTCATTGGATTTGGAAATTCATGAGCGAGAGAGAGAGACCTTCCTTCTCTGTTGTCTTCAAAGCAGTCTCTGTCTTCAAACTGTGATCACAATTCAAAAACCCTGGGCCAGCAGGTTAGTCATGTGACCAGTTTTATTTTAACAAACTCTCCTGCATTTTTGTGGATTCCTTTCATCTTAGCAGGCACCTGGGTGGTGGGGGTGGGGAGGCAGTGGAGGGGGGAATGGAATGCTGGCTTCTTACACCTTCAATGTCTGGTGATCAAAATCCAATAGGGTTAATTGGATCAGGGAGCAGTTCCATTGTCTTTTCCTAGGCAACTATCCCTTACAATGCAAATGTTTCCAGCCACTGCTGATCTCTTTAAACAAATCATTTCTTCAGTCCTGCAACAGTTTAAAATTAATGTTTCATAGGAAATTAATATGCCTCAATTGTGGCAGGTGGGATCTTCATGACACTGGCTTCACCATCAGCAGTAAGTATGCACCCCCAGTGGAATTGGGGCCTGACCTTGTGTCCATTGTTATGAGAATTCAATTTTTTATTAAAACTTGGGAATCTATATTTTTTTAAAAACTAAAAAAGGATTTCATGGACATTGAATCATCTGGAGATGGCTGAAGTTGGTGTTTTTTTGAAAAAAAAGGTTTGGGACTGAGTTTGACCTGAGAGTGGAATGTAAACAGTTACTGGAAAACACCTGTTTACAAAGAACCCAACAGTTGGGTTGTTTTCGGATCTGAATGGACAGATGTTTACAAGCAAGTGACAAAGGAGTGATTTACAGTGGCCATGTGACTTGTTTCTGGAAAAATGTTAGTTTCTTTTTGAACTTTAAAAGCCAGTGGGTTTGGGCTAAAGTAGGCAATTGGAATTTGAGAAGGACCTACCAGGAGATCTGAAGAAGAACTGGATAAGTATTACCTCTTTGTAAAGAATCCTTACTCGTGACAAACAAAAGCTTGTATGAAGTGGTATTGTTGCCTCCTGCATTTTCAAAGAAACCCAGAATATTTGCAGAAATCTTTTGCATTGAATGTGAGAATGACACCTTTTGCTACACCCCTGATGGAAGACCTATATTAAGGCCTGTATAGTTGAGTTTCCTTGAATACCGACCAAACACAGACTGTTCATCAACCTCGCCTGGAAAGACTTCGACTGGCATCCAAATATTTGACTTTGGGACAACTCGCCAAACCAAAGAACTTCCTTCCAGATCACTGCAGTCTCAGTTTTTTTTTAATTATTCCTTTTATTCCTTTGAAACAGCTGTCATGCAGGCCCCCACCTGCCAAGAATGAGACCCACTGGTTTTGTCATATGAACATTGATTTTGAACTGTTGCTGGAGTGTGGAAATGACTTGTTGAACAGATCAACCATGGCTGGAAAAAAGCATTTGCATACTAACACTTGGTGCTTGTGTAGACAAAGGACCATTCCCTGACACATTCAACCCACAATGGATGTTGATCACCGGATAGTGAGGGGGGTGAGGAAGTGTATTCCAGGGCTTGCTAGGGTGATGCAATCCATAGGGGCCAGGACTGGGTTGACCAGCTGGTCACATGACTAACTGGCTGTTTAAGAGTTTTTTGAATTAGCCACAGAGAGTTTGAACTCAGAAAGACTGTTTGCTCCTGGACTGAGAAGATCTCGCCTGTCTGCAGTGACCTCAAAGAACTGTAACAAAAATTCTTCAGATATTGCCTCAAACTTTCTCATTTGATTTTTCTTCTCTTTTCTGTCTCGATTTGCATGTGTGTATCGCATATGCATGCTAACCTGGGCGCGTTGTGTATCTGTAGGCATCAACCGAATTAGAGTTTAAGTTCAAGTTTAATAAATTTCAACTTTTCTTCTTTAAACCTAAGAAAAGCTGTTTGTGCTGGTTCCTCTGCCTTATAATTGAAAAGCAGTGAACAAGGATTCACCAAGGGGGAGCTAAAAACACAGTGTTTAAAATAAAACCCTGTTGTGGTAAGACCAGGTGAAGGCTGAGAGGGAACCCTAGACTCATTTCACACTGGAGCATAACAGAAATTTGGGTGCTGCCGTCCTGGATTTTACCCACAGACAAACGAGAGAAATTGGAAGTGGGAAGCCAAATTGTTCCCAATCAAAAAGAGCAAAATTTCAGTACAGGTTTTCTTGTGGTTGTGTGTGCTTGAATACTAACGTGTCTGCAACTGAAGCTAGTAGCTCCCCAAGCCAGGGTGAAGTAACTTTGGATAAGTTCAAAGTACTGCCCATGGAGGAGCTGAAATAAATAGCTGAGCATTGTGGGATCACCGTACGTGGCAAGGCTAGGAAGTCTGAATTCCTAAGACTAGTAGCCAACCATTTTTCCCTTGAACCTGAAGAAGCAGAAACAGGGTTAGAAGCAGACTCCGATAGAGTATTGTTAGCAAAGATATAATTGGAACAGAGGAAACTTGAATTTGAGGAAAGGCAGGGAGAAAGAAAGAGCCTTTCAGAAGGAACATAAAGAGAGAGAAAGACAGGAGAAGGAACAAGAGAGAGAGAGAGAGAAAGAACATTCTGGAAAGAATGCCAAGAAAGAGCTGAAACGGCTTGAGTTAACTAGTGGGTGACAGAGTAACCCCAGTGAAAGCATGGCCAATATGGAGGAACGTAATTCAGGGCTAGGTACGGAATTGTTAAAACTAGCTCAAGTAATTGAAAAATTCAATGAGGAAAATGGAGAAGAGTTTTTTGTGTCCTTTGAGAAACTGGCAAGGCAGCTAAAATGGCCAGCTGAGACCTGGCCTCTTTTACTACAAAGCAAGCTAACTGGAAAAGCCCATGATGTTTGTTCCCTGTTGCCAGATGAGAGTTCATTAAATTATGAATTGACAAAAAGTGCTGTTCTCTGGGCAGATGAATTAGTATCCGAAGCCTATCGCCAAAAGTTTAGAACCCTCAAGAAGCAAGCTAATCAAACTTTGAAAGAAGTAAGCATCTGGCTTTTGACCAGTGGCTGAGGTCTCTTATAGTACAGCTCAGCTATGAGAATCTCAGAGAAGTAATTCTGTTAGAGGAATTTAAATACTCTTACTCTCCATAAAGACCCATGTAAAGGAGCAGTGGGTCCAGAGAGCCTGGCAAGCGGCCGTTCTGGCCGATGAGTTTACTTTAATTTATAAGTCAATTTCCCAGGGGAGAACCTTTCTCAGTCACGCCTACAAATCCGAAAAGAACAAAGGGTGGGAAGATGATAGGAGCCCAAGAAGTCCGAGGAGACAAAGGAAAGCAGGAGAACAGGGAGCCCTCCTCTAACCAAAAATGAAGGTGTGGTGAGCAGGAGTGAGACTCGGAGATCTGTGTGCTTCCATTGTAACAAAGCAGGGCATTTAAAAGCTGATTGATGAAAATTAAAAGGAAAACCTGTAGGGGTAATCAGGGCACATCTGCTCAGTGAGGAAGGAATACTGGAGGAGAGTACAACAGAGCAATCTGTTGAGTGCAATCCAGGATGTTTGCTCCTGCAAGTGAAGGAAAAGTTAAAAGGACTCCTGAAGGTTATCAGGGTTTAATGTCTGAAGGGAAAGTAACCCCATATCCCTCGAGTGGGTCAAGCAAGCCCATAGTAATTCTCAGGGAAATATAGGATATTAATAGGGGACTTTAATATTTCGATTCACATATATATTTACTTCATTATTGGTTAAGACTTGGTTTAATGATAAACAGATAATTTTGTTGTTTATTAAAGAAACTGGGTTGGTCTGCTTTATTCTGGGGACAAATAAGTATTTAATTGGGTATTTCGGTAAGTGGGAACATTTATTGTTATGCTGTGACCTGTGGGGAAGTGGGACTGAATGAACAGTGCACTCCTCCCGCCTTGGTGGTACCACCATGTTCACTCACCCAAATGTACCTGGTCTGGCCACTGATCTCTGTCTTCCTGTTTGACTGCCAGTCTTTTTTTCATTGTCTTTCTATCTTGCTATTTGTCTGCAAGTCACTTGTCACTGTGTTCTGTTTCATGTGTCAGTAACTCTCTAAATTCCATTGAATCTTTCTTACATTTTTCATATTAATAAAAGACTATTTACCCAGACCTTTATGCATTCCATTTCACTTACAATGGGTTGCTTAAAGACAATAATGCATTGTCCTGGGGCACAAGAGCATTTGACTGCAAATTTGTACGTCTGTTGTTTTGAGTTGGAAACCAAAATACCAACGTTAGTTGTCTCTACAACTGAACTATCAAGTAACTAGCATTCTATTTGTATTGTGCATTGCTGCCACTAGCAGTTGACATACTGTGATGCTGCTTTTGCAGTTGGAGGTGGCACACACCATTGTGTTAAGAAAACAGAGGCTTTTCACTTCATGTAGATATAGGCGTGTCAATGTGCTGAGGCATTATTGTAAACATTTGAAAGCTAAAATGAAGAGGCATCAATTCTGTTTCATTAAGACAATTCCTTTAAGCCTATGCTTTTATACATTATGGGACAGAATGTTCAGATGTAGTTTATGGTCTGCATAGCTATCCATATTGAATTCCCTTTCCTGGTCAAGGAGAAGCTCACAGTGATGGGGAGGGTGGTGGGGGGCAGTTTTTTCTTCAGGGAAACTTGCATTTATTTAAATCTGGCAATGCCTGCAGGGCATCCAAAAAGAGAGGAGGGAAAACTTAAGGTTTGGTCAGTTTGTTAACCTAGTAGGAACCAGAAAAGTGACATTACCAAAGATCTGAAAGGCATCCTCTTCCATCCCTTTCCTTCATGAAATGGGACAGGAAGAAGTAAATGAGATAAATTGTGAGACAATTTTTTTTCCCACATTCTAGTATAGGAAGTAGGAATTAATGGGAAAGATATGTTCTTGCCCTCCAGGGATCACATTTGCATTACACTGTGACATACACAGTATTGATCCAGATGTGTTTATGTGAGGGCAAGAATATTCAATTTTCAGTTATAGCTGCAATATTTATTTTTAAAACCACAGCTTTTCAAAATTTGTTAATTAGTTTTCAGATGTCAAAGCTAGTTCAGTTGCAACTTTTGATCGATCTAATCCATTATTTATCAAATAGAAGTATTTTGGAAAATTACCTTTTATCTTTTGAGAAGTTCAGATCTGCTTTGACTTGAGCATCTGATGAGGTATGCTGCATTGCACATCAGAAGATAATTGATGAGAAAAGTTCAACAAATGTTATGATTAACCAGTCACCTTGAAGGAAAATGTGGAAATCAAATCACATGTGAGGTGCGTAAAATATAAATGCAGTGATATGAAAGCAAAGCAGTTAGTTTGTCACATTGAGCGCTGGGACCTAAGTGTCCAGGATTTTGGTGGGGAAGAATTCTCCTGTTCTCGCATGGTAACTTTGGTGAAATAGAAACAAAAGTCTTGGGGAAATAACGCAATTAGCTATTATTAGTTGTTTAGACCATACTCTGATGATTCCCCATTTCTGGCTGGAGAACACCTGTGTACATATATTTGTGAAATGTGTGACATAATTCAGTAATGGGCATTTTTCCCCCTGATTTTACATATGTATCAGAACTGAGACCCACATGTCTTGCTGAGCAAAACTGGGCACAGTTTTCCAAGTTGTGGCCCGACCAGAGAGTGCATTATAGAGTTTGAGCATGACTTTTTACCCAATCCACTATTTTGACTGCACTGTGACTCTCTCGTGATCCCCTTGAATGCATCTCCGCCATTCACCTCAAATAACTACACTTTGGGTGAAGAGCCCCAGCCTGTTCAGCATTTCCTTTTCAACCTACATGCAGTAGTCTAATGGAACAGTCATTTAGATAGAAAAAAAAGCTTTTATTATAAACACTCTGGAACAGTTTGTATCATAAATAATAAAATGATAAACATCTTTGAAGTTGAAGGGTAGAAAGATTCTCAAAGTGGAGTTTGTCACAGCCTAGTAATTATATAAAAGCATCACTTGCATAACCTGTATGGAATGGAACAGATTATAAACCAGAAATCTGGCCAAGAGAAGAGAATTACCATAATGTCCTTTCGTTTAGGAGACTGTCTCATATAGTTGTGACACTGTTCAGAATATGTCCGCCTACTATGGATGATAGAGTTTGACTAGCTATTTTATTTCCAGTCAGTCAAGATGTGTATGAAGCAACTTGTTTTGCAAGAGGTGTACTAAGTCAGTTGAAATTATACAGTGGTTGAGTAATTAGAATTTATAAGTGTAGCAACTAAGCATCAATGAATGAACTGGAGTTATACTGTTCCTCTACTCTAGTGACATTTTTATGCCCAGAAGACTGCATTCCTCATTATTTCCACAGAAGATATTGAAAGGACATTGTTAAGATTTGCCACATTCATTTCTAAATAATTATGTCACTTTTAATGTGTAAAACCTCTGGGTGAGCTTAATATAGCACTTCCGAAGAGGGTTCTATAGCACGGGACTTAGTGAATTTCAGGAAGCAGATTACTGGAATCTACTGAAGGAATTTCATTTAATTGATCACATTAAAAAAAATGAAAACCAGACTCATTGAAAATGGGCATTTTCTAAATAAACCAAAAGGCACATATGAAATAATCTGTTTCAAAATTAATTCCCCAGTATCTTGTATGCCTAGAGGTACAGTAAACAAACTAGACCCCATCCAAACACATTAACATAGAATATGGGTTTTTATACTAATATTAAAGTAACAGGCAGCTTTCCTTCTTTAATATTGTTGCAATATATCTTATTCATGCTAATAGGTTCCTGCTTATGTACCATACCTAAATTCAGGGCTTTTGTTTAGAACTGTCCTCTTGAATGATAGTATATAAACCTTGCATGTTTTACTGCTGTTTACTCTTTGCTGCTCTTGTTATTTGTGTTCTGTCAAGATAGAAGATTCAACTGCCCAGCCAGTCGCAACATGTGATAATATAAGCAGACCATGCAAGCATTTACTCATCATACTAAGCCAGGGCTTTAGCCGAAGAAAGCCATAATGTCTCAAATCAATAGTGCTGTTGGAACTGGAAAATCCAGCCAACAAAAGCCAATCATAATCAGAGCTCAATTGATTACCAGTTTTGTGGCAAGGAATAGTCAAAGGATAAGAGGTGCTGCTCAGCGTTCAGATGTAAAAAGTATACATTTGGAATTATAGAATGTTTTACAGCACAGAAGGAACCCATTCAGCTCGTTGAGGCTGTGCTGGCACTCTGCAAGAACAATATAGCTAGTCCCACTGTCCTTTCCATATAGCCATGCAAATTTTTCCCTTCAGGTGCTTATCCAATTCTGTTTTGAAAGCCGTGATTGAATCTGCCCCCACTAACCTTTCAGGCAGTGTATTCCAGATCGTAACCACACGCTGTATATTCCAGATTCTAACCACTCACTGTGTATTCCAGATCGTAACCACTCGTTGTGTATTCCAGATCGTAACCACTCGATGTGTATTCCAGTTCGTAACCACTCGCTGGTATTCCCGATCGTAACCACTCACTGTTTAAAAAAGTTTTTCCTCATGTTGTTTTTGCTTCCTTTGCCAATCGCTTTAAATCTGTGTCCTCTGGTTCTTGACCCTTCCACCAATGGGAATAGTTTCTCTCTGTCCAACTCTGCCTGGATCCCTGATGATTTTGAACACCTCTATCAAATCTCCTCTCAACCTTCTCGAAGGAGGTTCTTCATCTTCTCCAATCTATCCATGTAACTGAAGTCCCTCATCCCTGGAACTACTCTTAAAAATATCTTTTCTGCACCCTTTCTAAAGCCTTCATATCCTTCCTAAAGTGTAGTGCCCAGAATTAGACAAGCTTTTAAAAAATATATACTGTTTTGCTGTTAGAGGGACTAGGAAAGAGACAATGGGGAAACATATCCAGTGGGTTGTATCAAGGGCGGATGATGCACTAGGTTACCAACCCAGTTGGTATAGTTGTAAATGACCCCCAATGATCTGCCATTGTCATCTGATTCAATTCTGAATCCAGCAGTAACTAGCAGTGGTTTAATTTTTGATCTTATCTGCACAGTAGCTTAACGGTAATGTGACTGGACTAGTAATCCAGAGGTAATAAAAACGAGAAATGCTGGAACCACTCAGCAGGTCTGGCAGCATCTGTGGAAAGAGAAGCAGAGTTAACGTTTCGGGTCAGTGACCCTTCATCGACCCTTCATCAAGTAATCCAGAGGCCCGGCTAATGCTCCAGGGACATGAGCTCAAATCCCACCACAGCAACTGAATAATTTAAATTCAATTAATTAATAAATCTGGAATAAAATGTGGGTCACTAATGTTCTTCAGGTGAGGAAATCTGCCAGCCTTATCTGAACTGGCCTACATGTGACTCCAAACCCATTGCAATGTGGTTGACTCTTAACTGCCCTATGAAATGGCCTAGCATGCCATTCAATAGTATCAAAACCTCTACAGAAACAGTGGGTAGTACCTAAATCACTTGGATTGCAGTGGTTCAAGAAGGTGGCTCACCATCACCTTTTCAATGGCAATAAATGCTTCATCCCGAGAATGAATTTTTAAAAAATTGATAAAGCTGTGCTTGAGATAACAATTGAGGTGGTAAAAATACTGCAATGGTTGTGTGCTGGAGACCATCAGTTCTATTTTAAGTTGTATATTTTCTTTTTCTCTTATTTGAAATAATGGCTGTATGTATAAAAACCTATTGGCAGACTTTAAGTGCTTCCCAATTCCAATTCACTACTCTGACCTTCCCCTCAAAAAGGGGACGAGCAGAGCAGTGACATTGTGAGCAATGGAAGCTGAAATTGCTCTGAGATTTATGACATTGTAAAGCAGTGTGAAATATTTTCAGAGTGGATGAATATAAATGAGTGCCTTTGGACCAGGGTACGCAGCTAGTTGGGGTTTAGAACTGCGACTTTACTAAATGGCTGAGCACTCTTTTATTTTACAAGTGGCTTTCTTTGATTTAAAATATAAGAAACTTTATTAGAAAACTTTGGAGCTAAATGTTAGGAATATGAATCAATTATGTTTGAGTTATTGCATGTGATTGTTAGGCTGTTGGCATTCTTTGCATTTCCTGCCTTAAATCACTCTTTAATTTTCAAACTATTTTCACTTTCAGATGATATGAATTTGCAGTTAAGTGTCCATTTGCTGGACATATTAGTTATCAACTTAGAGCTCTTTAGAAAGGAGCCAGCATTATTGTCCTTTTGAACTGAAAATAGGACAAGAAGCATGTTTTCCAAATTAATAAACTGTCAATGAAATGGCTTTTAAACTGGCACTTTTTGAGAATGCAGTTTTGTTGGTGATGATGGAAAAGGAACAGCCAATCACAACACAGTTATAAAAATGTTCCCTTAATACTTCACAAACAGTTAATGAATCACTTAGACATGAGCTAATATCAAAATTTATTAGACAAGTTGTGGGGCAAGCAAATTTTTGTTTGGTTTTGTGTTGAGCATCAATAGAGATAAAGCCAACTTGACGAGACAATTTGCAACTGGTGGTAAACTCAGTAATGGAGCAGTACAAGGGCATCTGTAATGGAAAAAGACAACTCCCTGGATTCCGATCCCAACATGACCTCAAATGGAGTGTAGTGAGGCTCACTGTATGAGGGAATCTGACACTGCATGGACAACAACACCAGTGCAGTGCCAAACCTGGTTTAACTCACTTGGGGTTGATTCTTAAGCAACTAGAAATTGTGAATTCTCACAAAACAAGAAAGATTTTATCAGCCAGCGAAGAGTTTTTGTGCCGAGAGCTCTCCTGGTGCGGGGGGGGGTGCGGGGGGGGGTGGCGGCGGTCAGATAATTCCAGTCGTAGCCAAGCATCATAAATGCAGTACCACTTGGCTGAAACCAATACTGCAGCTACCAGTCTTGGTCTGCTGGTTTTTGTATAAAGGCTTACAACTATTATTTTTTAAGTATCAGCACAGTGCTTAAATAGAAAAGTAGCTCTTGTTACATAGGATATACAGCACAGAAACATTCAGCCCAACCAGACCATACTGACATTTATGCTCCATTCGAGCCTCCTCCCATCTTTCCTCATTTAATTCTTATCAGCATAACGATTCTTCATAAATGTTGCATTGATGCAGAGAAAGTTAGTAAAGATGTGGCAAGTATGATAAGATAAGCTAATAGGATTTTTTTTTAATTGCATTTTGTATGCAGTAATGGGAGAGAAAATATACTGGAAAGACAAATTTCCATTGGTGAGCCCATCATAACTCATTCTCTATTGCTGTTAAGTTTTTAAACACAAAATGGCACGTCTCAGCAACATATGGCTGAATTTTATCAGCCCTCTAGGGACAGGCAGTGTGGTGCGGGGGCCCATAAGGAAGGGAAGGTGGGGGGTGGAGTGCCCATTGCCTTCCTGGTGCATTCAATTTTGTCAGGGCCTTCCCACCAAGAGGCCCTTAAGTGACCAATTAACGGCCTCTTTCTACTGACGCTGGTATTTTACCAATGGCTGATGGGAGCCCCACCATGCTGGGAGGCTGCCCAGTAGGCTGGGGTGAAGGGGGTGGCAGAGGGGGTGTGGTGGTGGCCTCTCCTGCATGGGCATTCTTTGGCCCATGGATGGTCCCCAGAGGCAAAGGCTGCCGCTGCTTCTACCCCCACCCCCTGCCTTCAACAACTCACCCCCTGCACCCCTCACTGGTGCCTGCCTGACTGGCTCTGGTGAGCCTGCCCCCACTTCCCTGCAGTCCGAAGCTCCAGTGCTGCTCCTGGTTATGGGCCTACTGCAGTACCAGCAGTGGCCACCACTCCCAGTGGCACTGCTGGGATTGCTGAGCTGCCAGCCCTCCGATTGGCCAGCAGCACTTGGAGGTGGGTTCCCCATCTTTAAAGGGATGGGGAGCCCGGCACATGCAGTTAATTTCCTAAGCGCTATTAAATGCAGCTAGGGGTCCCTCAGAACGACCAAGATGGGATTCCCCTCACCTTTCTGGCCCAACATTGGGACCCCCACTGCCTGCATAAAATCCAGCCATAATGTGCAAGAAGTGAACCCCCTGCATGAAATAAATCATGACATGTGGTCGATTGAGGAGGGGATGTTTAGAGGATGGGTGATGGTGGTGTTTTGATCTTCACTGCCAGTAACAGTTCATTCCAGATGGTTAATAGTCCCATAGCTGACCATATTGTGGCAGAACCGCTGTCTGCTGCCATATATGTTATGAGTCAAGTCTGTCTTGTGCCCTGTGTGTTCCCAGGCTACTGTCTCCTCTTGATTTTACAGCGATATATCTGCAACAACTCAAACTTATGCTGTAGGACAGAAAACTCCTCTGTGCTTTTTACTCACTGCTGTGGTGAAACATAAAAATCTTTCCTTTTTATTAAGCCCATTCTCTCCTGGTCTGGCCTGAAGAAAAAAACATTTGCTTTTCAATACAACTCAGTAGCTGCAGAATCAGGTACAAGTTCTTCATTAATTCTTTTATAAGAAGTTTCTGATAATTTAAAGAAGTCTTTTTCCTCCCTTTTCACAAGCTTTTTTCTAACCATTTTGAATTGGTGTGAATGCGTAGAATCACAATAAAGTGGACGAATCACCCTGCAACACTTTATCCCCTCATACCATCGTTCTTTACTATACCCTGTCCTTTAGGTAGCGTTAGCTAACAGTTGTGTGGGATTCAGCAACTCTTCATATTTGGAGTGAAATTTTCTTTTCTTGGCAGTGGTGCAGCTAAGATTTTCAAGATGTCCATTTTTTTAGATGAGCTGAAGTTTCATGAAATGCATGAAGCATTGAATAGTTTTGCTGAACAGAGAATCTCGGCTTTACCATCAATTATTAGTCTGTGCAGTGGTGTGTTGAAATGTCATCCATTCTAGGTATTTCTCTGCTTAAATTCAGAAATATTGTAAGTAAAATGTGGATGCTCTGTTCAGCCCTCAGCACAGATCATTTACTTTCTCCAGGCAGGAGTGTGTGAAGTATCTTCAGCATTTTATCTTCTACCTCCCACCATCTTCTCCAATTTATAACATCTTCCCATATGTTTTGAAGAAGAAATAATACCCTCTGGGGACATGTGACAGCAAATGCAACAGAACAGTGTCTTGATGTTCCCGTTAATAGAATGCATTGATTTTAAACCTGAAATATTATAGGGGACCTAAAATTGGTGAGGCAGAATACATCCATTCTCTCGAATATAATTAGGCATCAGCAAACAAGTGGTGTTGAGTTGTGGGGCTGAATTTCCTTTTTTTGAGTGTTTTGACTTATGGCCATTGTTACGATCAGGTGAGGAGGGGTCGAGAGGCTCCTCTCTTGTTCCTCTCCTTGTTTGACTGCAACAGCGTTTATTTCTTTTCAACTGTGGATGTGCTTACCAATTCAGTGAGTGTTTAACTTTTTATGTGCTATGATCACAAAAGAACCAATTGGACAGGTTTTCTTGAGTTGAAACAAGAGATTAGTTCATTGTACTTAATATCAAAACCCGATCTAAGTACAATAATAAACTATGCTTCAACTTTCTCACTCACACACACACACACAGGCAAATAGGTTACAGAGAGAAGAGGGATAGATTGGTTGGATTAGAATCCAAAACAAATAAAGAGATATACGGTCTCTGGAGTCTGCTAATTCAGTTGTCTTCCGGATAACTTTGTGGTCCTGAAGTTCCTGGCTGGTAGAGGTAGCCACCTGTTTTAGGGTTTTCTTGGAGACAGTGATATAGTCGGCTTTCTCCCCAGAGTCTCTGCTTGCAGCAATGATAGGCTTGGGTGTTTTGCAGCCCGCAGACAGGGTTCAAAACTTAGTGTTGCCTGGAGAGAGACAGACCCACATGGACCCTGCACTGGTTAAAACGCAGAAGCTTGTCTGATGTATCCTAAAGAAACTCCAAGCTTTCACGCAGATGGAGGGACTGTCACATGATTGTCCCAGTGTATTCTCTTTGCACTTCAATGAGATCCGTCTAAGAATTTCAATCTCTCTCAGGTCTTATTGTTTTAATGATTACCCCTTGAGGTTCATCTCCATGAGTGTCAATGTTCCAAGATGGCTTTGAATGTCTTGCTAACGAAGGCAATACCTTGCGATAGTATTCCAGAGGCCCAGGCTAATTCTCTAGGGACAGGGACTGGTATTTAACGTTGGGCAAGAGGCCCAGCCCACCGGCCGAAATGTTGATGGTGAGCCTGAGGAGCCATGCTGGGGTTTTTCGCTCCCTAGGCCCTTTTTTGGACTTGGGCAGGACTTCCACCTCCTTGAGACAGGAAGCAGTGGCCACTGCTGGACTACACCCAGCCACCGGTAGCAAGAGGAAGGACAGCCACGGAATCAAGGTAAGTTTTTTGAGCCTCGCCTGGGACGGTTGGCCTGACCACAGCAAGGCAAGGGAGGGTGTCGGTTGGGGGCTTGTGTTTTGGAGGTGGCTGGGGTTTGGGGGGTGGCTCTCCATGGGGCACAAGGTACCCGATCAGAAGGGCCCCCCAAGCCCACAAGAAGGCCACCAGGTTTTACCTGGCAGTGTTCTTGGGGCCTTTGCCGCCCAACCGCTGCAGGTAAAATACCAGCGGCAGAAGGAGGTCCTTAACTGGCAGTTGATTGGCTACTTAAGGGCCTTGATTGGCCTGGGGCGGGGGGGTGGGTGGGGGGGTTGCCATTTCTCACCGCCGTCACCCCATGTAAAATTGCAGCGGAGGTGGGATGGTGTCGGGAACGACTCCCCACACCTCCCACTCAATATTTGGGCCCCCCTGTCACCAGCCTGCTCTTTGAGCGGGGCCGTAAAATTCCGGCCATGGGTTTAAATCCCACCACGGCATCTGGTGAAATTTAAATTCAATGAATTAATAAATTCAATTGATTCATAAAAATCTGGAATTGAAAGCTAGTCTCTGTAATAGTCCTGGTCCCATGAAATTATCATTGATTGTTGTAAATACTCACCTGGCTCATTGATGTCCTTTATGGAAGGAAATCTGCCATCCTTACATGGTCTGGTCTGGCCTATATGTGACTCCAGACCCCCAGTTGACTCTTAACTGCCCTCTGAAATGGCCTAGCAAGCCATTCAGTTGTCAAGGTCAATTAGCGATTGACAACAAATGCTAGCCTTGCCAGTGATGCCCACATCCCATGGAAGGATAAAAGAAAATTCTCATTCTGAGACACGCTTCACCACTTTTCACCAATTCTTCAATATCCCTGTCTAATTTGGGATACCACAAATCGCTTCTTGCTACAGCTTTCATGCGGACTATCCCTGCGTGCTCTTGAGGTAATTCCTCTAACAATCTCTCTTTGAATCTTGGCGGAATAATGAATCTTAAACCCTAAAAAAGACAGTCTTGATCTATACTCAGTTCATTTCTATGTGTGCAATACTCGTGTAGTTTCTCATCATCAAATTATTTAGAACAGCCATTCATGACATAATTTGTACTGATATTTATGTAGTGCCTTTAACTTAATAAAAGTCCCAAGGCAGTTCACAGGAGCATTGAAAAACAAAATATGACACTGATGCCACATTATTTTTATTTTATTTAGAGATACAGCACTGAAACAGGCCCTTTTGGCCCACTGAGTCTGTGCCGACCATCAACCACCCATTTTATAATAATCTTACAGTAATCCCATATTCCTACCACATTCCCACAATTCCCCTACCTATGCTAGGGGCAATTTATAATGGCCAATTTACCTATCAACTTGCAACATGGTTGAGGGAGGAAACTGGAGCACCCGATGAAAACCCACGCAGTCACAGGGAGAACTTGCAAACTCCGCACAGGCAGTACCCAGAATTGAACCCGGGTCACTGGAGCTGTGAGGCTGCGGTGCTAACGAATGCGCCACTGTGCCGCAGATATTAGGTCGGATGACCGAAAGCTTAGTCAAAGAGGTAGTTTTAAGGAGTGTCTTATAGGAGAAAAGAGGGGTGGGGAGCTTTCGGGAAGAAGTTCTCGAGCTTAGGGCCTCTGCAATTGAAGGTGTGGCCACCAATGGTGGAACAATTAAAATCGAGGATGTTCAAGAGGCCAGAATTAAATGAGCACAGATATCCCGGAGGGTTGTGGGGCTGGAGGAGATTACAGAGATAGGAAGCGGTGAGGCCATAGAGCGATTTGAAAACAAGGATGATAGTTTTAAAATCAAGACATTGCTTCACTGGGAGCCAATGTATGTCAGCGAGCATTTGGGTGAAAGGGAAACAGAACTTGGTGTGCGTTTGGACACACAGGCAGCAGAGTTTTGAATGACCTCAAGTTTAGAGAGGATAGAATGTGGCAGACTGGTCAGGAGTGCATTAGAATAGTCAAGTCAAGAGGTAACAAAGGCATGAATAAGGGTTTCAGCAGCAGATGGCCTGAGACAGGGATGAAATTGGATGATACAGAGTTGGAAATAAGCAGCCTTAGTGATGGTGAAAATATGTGGTCAAAAGCTCATCAAGGAGTCAAATATGACGTTAGGGTTGGTTCAGTATCAGGCAGTTACCAGGGCGAGGGATGGAATCGGTAGCTAGGGAATGGAGTTTAGAGCAGGGTCAGAAAACAAAGACTTGTAAAAGTGTGCACTTCCCTCTGAGTGCCGTGTGGCGTTGGGGATGTGAGCGATGAATGATGATCACTGTTATCTACTAACATCACTTGCTGTTAGCCCCCATCAATAACGAGAGAGATGGCTCTATTCATCCTTTCCCTCAACACTGTGTATGCATCTGCTAAATGTTGTCGCGGGACCTCATTCTTTCTCATTGACTCCTCAATCTGATGTTTCATCTGGGCCTCCGTGGCTGCGGTAGCAATTTCCACCTGTAACTAAGTCATCAGACATACCAAATCACAATTCCTGGTTTTCAATTCCTTACATTTCTTTTCACCTTTCTCCCTGTCCTCCTGACTCTCTGTGATTACTTGTTTCAATTTTTCCTCATATTTCCGAGGACTAACATACGCTGCGTACAATAGTCTCTCTTTTCTTAACTTCAAACTTTTGTCATCTACTTGATCCTGAATCCATTGTATTGTTGATTCAAATAAACTGTCAAGTGGCCAAGACTGATGCTGGCTCTGTAATGTTTCTTGAGTTTCTTTTCAAAGGACTTTCTGTTTTGGCAACCATAGTTATTCAATCACTGGTAGGGGACTAACCATCTACCCTTCCTAATAATTAGCTTTTGACGGGTTGTTACTCCTCTCCATCTAGGACTTTTTCACCCAAAATCTAATTACTTTTGTCAGCTCTTCTGCCTGTTTTTATTTATTTATGGGAAATGAATGCCGCTGGCAAGGCCAATATTTATTCCTCATCCCTAATTGCCCCTGAGAACGACTGCAATCTGTGTGGTGAAGGCACTCCCACAGTGCTGTTAGATACGGATCTAGGATTTTGATGCAGCAATGATGAAGGAAAGGTGGTAAATTTTCAAGTCAGGACATTGTGTGACTTGAAGGGTAACTTGTAGGTGGTGTTGTCCTATGTACCTGCTGCCACTTATCTTTCCAGGTGGTAGAGTTCACAGGATTGAGAAGTGCTATTGAAGAAGCCTTGGCAAATTGCTGCAGTGCATCTTGTAGATGGTACACACTGCAGCATGTTGTGCCAGTAGTGAAGGGAGTGAATGTTTAAGATGGTGGATGGAGTGCCAAAAAGAAGGGTTGATTTGACTTCGGTGGTATCAAGCTTCTTGAGTGTTCTTGGTGCTGCACTTATTCGGACAAGTGAAGATTTGTCCATCACACATTGTGCTTTATGGAGAGTCAGTCGCTGCAAAATACCAGCCTCTGACCTGCTCTTGTGGTCCAGTTAACTTTCTGGTCGATTGCAACCCCAGGATTGTAGGTGATTCAACAACTATAATGCCTAAAGGAGGTAGTTAGATTCTATCTTGTTGGAGATGTTCATTGCCTGGCATTTGTGCAGCGTGAATGTTGCTTGCAACTTAACCCAACCCTGGATGTTGTCGAGATCTTGAAGTAGTCCATGGCTGCAGACAGCATCATCTGATGAATTTTGAATGGAACTGAACATTGCAATCATCAGAGAATATCACCACTTCTGACCTGAGGGTCATTGATGAAGCAGCTGAGATGGTTGCATCTAGGATATTGCCCTGAGGAACTCCAGTAGCGACGTACTGGGGCTGAGATGACTGGCCTACAGAAACCACAACCATCTTCCTTTGTTCTAGGTATGACTCCATCCAATGGAGAGTTTCCCCCCTGATTTCTATTGACTTCAATTTTGCTAGGGTTCCTTGATGCCACACTCAGTCAAATGCTGTCTCGATATGAAAGGTAGTGACTCTCACCTCACCTCTGGGAATCAGTTCTTTTGTCCATGCTTGGTCCAAGGCTGTGATTAGGTCTGGAGCTGAGTGGTCCACGCAGAACCCAAACTGAGCATTGGTGAGCAGGTTTGATGAGTGAGTGCTGCTTGAAAGCACTGTAGGTGATACCTTCCATCACATTGTTGATGATTAACAGCAGATTGATGGGGCAATGACCATATTGGATTTGTCCTGCTTTCTGTGGGCAAGACCAACCTAGGCCATTGTCCACTTTATTAGATAAATGCCATTTTTGTAGCTGTATTTGAGCAACTTGGTTAGGGGCACAGCTAGTTCTGGAGCACAAGTCTTCTGCACTACTGTGGGATGTGGTTGGGACCCATAGCCTTTGTGTATGCAATGCATTCAGCTATTTTGTTATCACATGGAGTAAATAAAACTGGCTGATGAGCAGCATACTGTCTTGACTTGACAGAACTAACTTTAAGGATTCAAACACCTGCTGGTGGTCTTCCTGCCACATGTAAGAGGTATCTTTACACAGCAGTTCCCTAAGCGGTGCTGCTCGCTCTGCAGAATTGGGAATGTACTGGACTAAAATTTTGAACAGTCCTAGACGCCATGGCAGGTCTTCTTGGTCCTGAGGAGTTGGTATGGCTCTTACATCTTCAATCTTATCTGGGTCAGGGCGTATTCCTGTGGCAGAATATGAAACCAAAGAGGTTGATGTGCCCAACGTTGAGCTGGCGCTTCTTGCTATTAATCACAAGGCCTTCATGACGAGCAGCCAGCATTAGCAAATGCAAGTTTCGATTATGCTCTGCCATGGTCTGTTCTATCATCACAATATTGTCAGCTATACAGACACAGCCCGGGACATTTTCCATTATCCTGTCCATGTATTGTTGAAAAGTGTCCTGTCTGACGCACAGAGCAAACGGTAGCCATCTGAAGCATTATCTCCCGAATGGTGTTCTAGAAGTTGTGAGTAGTTGGGACATCTTGGCTAAGTGGACAGACCAGTAGCAATGTATTGCATCGAGTTTTGAAAAATACGTAGCACCGGTAAACTTAGGATTCATCTCCTCTAGGTTCAGGATAATATGCGGCATCTCTTAAGGGCGAAATTCAGTTATCGTGTGTCTAAGCAAATCCTGAGATTGCCACCTTTCTTCAGTATGCAGGTAATGGAGCCAACAAAAGCTGAATCAGTGATGCCATTGATTCTCTAGCTAGCGGAAAAGCCCCTGGGAAGGACGGCATTACCCCTGAAATAATTAAGAGTGCCAAGCCTGCTATACTCTCAGCACTGTATGAACTGCTTTGCCTGTGCTGGGATGAGGGAGCAGTACCACAGGACATGCGCAATGCCAATATCATCACCCTCTATAAGAACAAGGGTGACCGCGGTGACTGCAACAACTACCGTGGAATCTCCCTGCTCAGCATAGTGGGGAAAGTCTTCGCTCGAGTCGCTTTAAACAGGCTCCAGAAGCTGGATGAGCATGTCTACCCTGAGGCACAGTGCAGCTTTCGAGCAGAGAGATCCACCATTCACATACTGTTCTCCCTTCGCCAACTACAGGAGAAATGCCGTAAACAACAGATTCCCCTCTATGTTGCTTTCATTGATCTCACCAAAGCCTTTGACCTCGTCAGCAGATGTGGTCAGACTACTAGAAAAGATCGGATGTCCACCAAAGCTACTACGTATCATCACCTCATTCCATGACAATATGAAAGGCACAATTCAGCAAAGCGGCGCCTCATCAGACCCCTTTCCTATCCTGAGTGGCGTGAAACAGGGCTGTGTTCTCGCACCTACACTGTTTGGGATCTTCTTCCCACTGCTGCTCTCACATGCATTTAAGTCTTCAGAAGAAGGAAGTTTACTCCACACAAGATCAGGTGGCAGGTTGTTCAACCTTGCCCGTCTAAGAGCGAAGACCAAAGTACGGAAAGTCCTCATCAGGGCACTCCTCTTTGCTGACGATGCTGCATTAACATCTCACACTGAAGAGTGTCTGCAGAGACTCATCGACAGGATTGCAGCTGCCTGCGACAAATTTGGCTGAACCATCAGCCTCAAGAAAACGAACATCATGGGACAGGACGTCAGAAATGCTCCATCCATCAATATTGGCGACCACACCCTGGAAATGGTTCAAGAGTTCACCTACCTAGGCTCAACTATCACCAGTAACCTGTCTCTCGATGCAGAAATCAACAAGCGCATGGGAAAGGCTTCCACTGCTATGTCCAGACTGGCCAAGAGAGTGTGGGAAAATGGCGCACTGACACGGAACACAAATGTCCGAGTGTATCAAGCCTGTGTCCTCAGTATCTTGCTCTATGGCAGCGAGGCCTGGACAACATATGTCAGCCAAGAGCGACGTCTCAATTCATTCCATCTTCGCTGCCTCCGGAGAATCCTTGGCATCAGGTGGCAGGACCGTATCTCCAACACAGAAGTCCTCGAGTTGGCCAACATCCCCAGCATATACATCCTACTGAGCCAGCGGCGCTTGAGATGGCTTGGCCATGTGAGCCGCATGGAAGATGGCAGGATCCCCAAGGACACATTGTACAGCGAGCTCGTCACTGGTATCAGACCCACCGGCCATCCATGTCTTCGCTTTAAAGACGTCTGCAAACGCGACATGAAGTCCTGTGACATTGACCACAAGTCGTGGGAGTCAGTTGCCAGCGATCGCCAGAGCTGGCGGGAAGCCATAAAGGCGGGGCTAAAGTGTGGCGAGTCGAAGAGACTTAGCAGTTGGCAGGAAAAAAGACAGAAGCGCAAGGGGAGAGCCAACTGTGTAACAGCCCCGACAACCAATTTTATCTGTAGCACCTGTGGAAGAGTCTGTCACTCTAGAATTGGCCTTTATAGCCACTCCAGGCGCTGCTTCACAAACCACTGACCACCTCTAGGCGCTTACCCATTGTCTCTCGAGACAAGGAGGCCGAAGAAGAAAAAGGATGACAGAAAACTAGGTTGGAATGTGAGTTGTGAGGAGGATGCAAAAGGCTTCAACAGGATTTAGACAGGCTAAGTGAGTGGGCAAGAACATGGCAGATGCACTAAACTGTGGAAAAATGTGAAGTTATACACTTGTTAGAAAAAACAGAAAGGCTGCATTTGCTGACAACGCAACCACTAGGTGGCACAGTACTAGCACATGCGCAAATGCAGCCTCTTTCACTTAAACGTCACTGTCTGCGATGTTCAGGCAGCTGCCAGGGTTAAAGATGGCGCTGCTTAATTTATCACAGAAAACAACTTCAACCCGAAAATCCCCTGAAAGGCTGCCATCGCCGCCTCCATCCCGTCCCCTACAGTCCCTCGCTGCTCCTGCCATTGCTTCATTTGTATCATTTCTTGGATGTCTCCTGCTCAACTGTTCTGAATTTTTTTGACAAAGAAAGAACTCTGGTATGATACTGCTCCTCGCTTCCCCCCGCCCCATACCCTGCACTCTGGCCACTCGCTCCCCACTCCTCCCACCCTCCACCCCGCTCTTCAGCCGCTTACTCCCCGCTCCCCACCACCCCCCCCCCCCCCCCCCCCCCAACCTGCTCTCCGGCCGCTCGCTCCTGCTTCCCTTGCGCCCTCCCTCCAGCTGCTAGCTCCAGGCCGCGCCACTTCCTTCTTCTCGGCCACTCACTCCCATGTTCAATCGTTCCCCAATGTGCCGCCCGAAGAAGCAAGGCGGGCTGTGAGAGTTGATGGTGTGTGACGTAGGAGCAAGTGGCCGAGAGGAGGGAAGCGGCGCGGCCTAGAGCTAGTGGCTGGAGAGCAGGGTGGTGGGGGGAGCCGGCAACGAGTGGCCGGAGAGTGGGGTGGCGGAGGAGGGGGAAGTGAGCAGCCAGAGAGCGGGGTGGCGAGGGCGGTGGGAAGTGGGGAGTGAGCGGCCGGAGAGTGGAATGACGGGGGAGGGTAACAGGGAGCGAGCAGCTGGAGAGCCGGGTGGCAAGGGGGGGTGGGAAGCGGGGAGCGAGTGGCCGGAGAGTGGGGTGGCCAGGGGTGAGGGCGGAAACGAGGAGCGGAGAGCGAGCGGCCGGAGAACAGGGTGGTTGTGGGGGGGGGGGGGGGTGGCAGTGGGGGACAGCCGGAGAGCAAGTTGGCCGGGGTGGGGGTGGGGGGGGAGGGGAGTGCCTGGGGAGAGGGGGTGAAAGCGTCGAGGCTTGGAGTGAGTGGCCAAAGGGGGAGACCGGCCAGTGGGGTGGGAGAGAGTAGCTAAGTGGGGGGAAGCGAGTATCTGATGACATTTTCCCATGCATGCACCAATTAGTCCTGGCAAGTGGGAAGCTGTGCACGCGCAGCATCTCACTGAGCGCAGGAGACCATTTGCGCTTGTGCGCAACTTGGAGCACTCTGATGACGTCAGCGGGCCGCTGTGTTGTCAGGAGTCCCTTTGAAACAGAAATGCAGAGTATTTCTTAGACAGTGAGGGATTGGGAAGTGTTGATGTCTAAAGGGACATGTCCATGTTCAGAGACTAAAAGCTACATGCAGGTGCAGCAAGCAATTAGGAAGGCAAATGGCCTTGCTTGCATTGGATTTGAGTACAGGAGTAAAGCAGTCTTGCTGCAGTTGTATAGAGCCTTGGTGAGACTTCTTTTTTCTTTTGGGCCTCCTTATCTCGAGAGACAGTGGATACGCGCCTGGAGTGGTCAGTGGTTTGTGAAGCAGTGCCTGGAGTGGCTATAAAGGCCAATTCTAGAGTGACAGGCTCTTCCACAGGTGCTGCAGAGAAATTTGTTTGTCGGGGCTGTTGCACAGTTGGCTCTCCCCTTGCGCCTCTGTCTTTTTTCCTGACTGCACCTGGAGTATTGTGTACAGCTTTGGTCTCCTTACCTAAGGAAGGATATACTTGCCATAGAGGGAGTGCAATGAAGGTTCACCAGACTGATTCCTGGGATGGCAGGATTGTCCTATGAAGAGACTGGGCCTAAAGACTCTAGAGTTTAGAAGGATGAGAGGTGATCTCATTGAAGCATACAAAATTCTTAAGGGACTCAACAGGGTTGACGCAGGAAGGATGTTTCTCTTGGCTGGGGGGGTCAAGAACCAGGGGACACCGTCACAGAATAAGAGGACTGCAATAACAAGGAATTTCTTCACTCTGAGTGTTGTGAATTTTTGGAATTCTCCACTCCAGAGGGCTGTGAAGGCTCAGTCATTGAGTATTTTCAAGACAGAGATTGATAGATTTCTAGATATTACAGATATCAAGGGATATGGGGATAGTACATGACAATAGCATTAAGATAGAAGATCAGCCATGAACTAGTTGAATGGCGGAGCAGGCTCAAGGGGCTGAATGGCCTACTCCAGCTCCTATATCCTATGTTCCAATACTAACAAGTTAGCATCCACTGCCTATATTTACACATGAAGGGCCATTTTGTGCAGGAGGCTGCTCCTGGCAGCGGACCAAAAAGTCGAGGGGAACACCGCCTCTGCATTTTTTGCACCCCCGAAGTGATCCTCCGGTCTTCTTTGGGTCAAAGTTTTACGAGGCCAAAAACTGCCCATGAAGGAGGCCCCCCCCCCCCCCACCCCCAACAAGCCTGCAGAGAGTGTACCTCAAATCACAAGGCGTCCTCCCCGCATGGCAAAAGCCCCTCCCCTGTCTGTGGTAAGATCCCAGTGTTGTGGGAAGAGACCCTTAATTTGCTATTAATAGGCCACTTAAGAACCTCAATTAGCCACTTGGCGGGAAGATCGTCATCGGCCTGTCCCACCCCCGGGAAGATGAGATCCGGGAATCCTGACATCGGGTTTCATGGCAGGCAGTTTGCTCCGATTATCCGGCAGCCACCCCCCCTTCCCCCCCACTTCCCCCCACCCGCCCCCCCGCCACCTCCACGAAACCCGCCTTCCGGGCAAGCACAAGATCTGGCCTGGAGAATAGCCTGTTGGTATTTCTACTCGAGGGCTGATGGTGCCCATTGAACTAAAATCCATCTTTCATGAAAAAAAAAATGAAGCAGGGAGAAAAAGGATGTCTGAATGCTGTATGAAATTCATACAAGAATTTACTTTGGATATTTCTCTTATTGTATTAGATTTATTCTGGAATTTATTGTGCAAGTTGCTGAAAAAAGCCACTTAATTTTCTAAAACATGTAAAAGCACTTTTTCACATACAGATTTCCCCAAAATAGAAACAGAAACATCCACAATAATGGCTGTCTGATGTTATTCCTGCGAACACATACTATTTTACTCCTGCTCTTATCTACACTTTCATAGATCTTTTCAAAATTCCTTAACTCAGCTGCTTCCAGTCTCGGGCATAGGGTTTTCCTTCCTGATTCAGCTTTCACTGCAGGATAAAAAAAAAGGCAGTAGATAAACAAGTAACTTCATGAAGCCCAGTCTATTTTTCATTTTGAAACAGTAGTGCATTATTTAATTGATTATCAAATGTAATTTTTTACCAAAAATATACTTTCGTCATAAAATTTGTTTAAATGCATGACATGACAGTTCATATTTGACATTATATAAAGTGTGATACAAATCAATTTCTTTCAATACAGTTAATGAGGTTACTCATGACACTTGCCATTACAGGTTATATTTACAATGTACATTTACACTTCATATTAAATCTTCTCAGGTGCATACAGCCGAAGGGATTTTACACAGATTCTAGCCCTTCAGTGAGCAATGGCAGGAGGGCCTTACACGGTAGCCTCTCCCATTCAGGGTTTGCAGCGGCTGCTCCAAGCTTTGGTGCATTACTCAGCATGTTGACCTGAACCTTGGAATGTGCCAAAGTGCAACACTCGGTCATCTATGGCTCTTTGTACTGGAAAACCAGCAAGTTTCAAGCAAGAGAGTTTTTCATTGAGTTAATCGTCCTACAGCAGCAGTTTATGTTTATCTTGGTGTTGCTCCCTGGAAACGACCTGCAGAGCAGAGCCCTGCCTTACAGAGCTGCTCGGGATGAACCTCGACAAAAACAATTTCATCTCTTTCCAGACCTGCTTTGCAAAGGCACATTCCAGAAGGAGGTCGATGATCTCTTCCTCACCACTGCCATCTCGAGGGCAGTGTGCAGAAGCAGAGAGACTCTGGGCGTGCAGGAAGGATCTGACAGGGAGGGCCCTTCTCACCACCAGCCAAACTATGACTTGGTGCTTTGTTTGAAAGTTCTGGCAATGAGGCATTCTGCCAAATGAGTCCAAAAATGCAACACTCCCTCAGTACTACAGTGAGATTTTGTGCTCAAGTCTCTGGAAGAAGCTCCTATTTTAGCTTCCACTTCCAACTTAATGGCCTCAATAAAAATAGGGAGGTAGAGCAGGATTGAGGTGGGGGCGGTTTAACACTGGGAAACCTGGATGTATGGGTTTCCAGGAATTCCTTTCGAATTTAACAGCAGGGCCACTTTTAATTTTTATTTTACTCTGACTGCCCCAGCCTCAGCCAAGCAGACTGAAAGGCTGGCTAGCTGTCGGATGTTAGCCCTAAGGCACCAGGCCGCAGTCAGCGAGCAGACATCGGTAGGGGGGAATTGGATATCAAGGGGAGGGGAGTCGGGCATTGGGGTAGGGAAGTCAGACATTGAGGGGGGGTTCCAGTTGTGAGGGGGTTCGAACTCATGGGGTCTGATTGAATGGCAGTTTCAATCAAGAGTTGGTGACGTGTCCATACACGAACACCAGTGTCCGTGGTAAAAATTTTGAGATACTCGGTAATTTGTTCAAGAAATGTACGACTTACAAGCTCTTTCAAGAAAAGAAATTATTTATCTGTGTACACACTGCAATTGCAATGCAGATGGGCAAGATTTTCCTTCAGCTTCTCCCTGTAAACTGACAATGTTGCCAATATTCCACAGTAATCATAGTTACTGTAGAAATTTGATGACACTGGATAACAAAGCCTCTTTGGTTCAATCAGACAAAACCTTTTTTTCCTTACCCATGGAAAAAAGGCATGGCATTGAATTCAAAAAAAGTATCAATCATCCCAGCTTGGGAAAGAGAATATTTCATTTTTGAAAGACCTACAGATTGTTTTATGGAATGCACAAGATGTAACCAAGTAATAAAACAGTTCAAGTCAACTGTAACTTGTGACCATGCTGAGAAATGGTACAAAAAATGTCTAAGACTTCAAACATGTTGAGTGTAGCGAAGGTTGGATTCATCAAGGAGGCCAAAGCCAAAAGAGAAGGCCAGGTAAAGTTAATGGTTGGCTTTCTTAGCCAGGATCTCAAAGATGCACAGAATGAACTTTGCCTTACCTATAGTTTTAAGCTGGTGTGCGGGGCTTCTGCCCTGATGCAAAATTCCAGCCAATGAATTTGGCATTGCAGAAAGCCATCTCTGATCTGTTCAATGCATACTGCTTTCTGGAGAAGTACTTCGAAGTCATTTTGAAGCCGTTTAAGCAGCCTTCAAATGAAGATTCTATGCTGGAATATTTGTATCTCCAAGCTACCTGTCTATCCCCAGTGCCAAAGCCACAGAGATGCTGAGGGAGTGCAAAGAGCAGCACTACTTGCCTAGGTAAAAGCAATATTCATTCAATATGCAATGAAACCTAAACAGGCATTCAAGGCCAGGTTTCCTGAAAAAGAGCTGGTGAAATGTATGCTTTACTTGAATGCCTACAACCAAAAGCCACCAGACTCAGAAATTCAATAACTTGCTGCAAGATTTACAAAGTGCAATGACTCTAACAAAGTTGACATGTACTGCGATGATGAGGCAGTCGAGACACTTTTCAACTCAGACCGCCCTGGTGTCTTTTGTTTAAGTCAAGATAGGGTGAATACAGTGAACTGGCAAGGCTATCACTTCTTTTACTGACACTGAACCCTGACACATGTTGCTGTGAACAAGGGTTCAGCCACTTGAGCACTATCAAAGCACCCACAAAGAATCGTCTTGAGAGCTGTTGGTTTGATGCTTGTCTACATAGTGCAACAGTAATAATGAGCACAAAGGACTGCGATGTAGCTACGGCAGTAAGGTATGTTCGAAAACATTAAAGTGAATTTATCATTATTATTAGCTTGCAAGCTAACTAGGACAGCTAGCTAATGGCTTTTTCCAATGTGGAAAATACACACTTGGGGCTGAATTTTGAGGCCTCTGGCATCAGGGGTTGTGGTGGCAGGGGGGGGTGGGGGTTGCCCATAAAATTCTTCCGGGAGAGGCCCGCCATGACCCCCAACACCGAGAAGGCCCCGCCATATTTTACCAGCGGTGGCAAGGCCTCGGTGTGGTCCCGGCCCCAGCACATGGAGGTGGGGCCTTCATTTAAATATTAAAATGAAGTAAAATAAATGCAAATTAACTTACCTTGTCCCGGCAGCTGTCCCGCACCGATATTTCGGCTGCCGGCTGCAATTTGCGTGCCTTTGGAACTCCAATTGGATTTCCGAGGTGGGACACTGGTGGGGAAGAGGGAGGAGTGAAAATTTCAGGGCAGTGGGGAGCAGTGAAAACCGCTTTGATATGGTGGGGTTGAGGGTCAAAGCTGCTGAAGTTGGTGGGTGACACTTCATTATTTTATAAATTGTTTTATCAGAGGGATGGGTTTGGGGAGGGAATCTGCAATTGGATCAAAGTGCTCCACACGAACATCAGTAGCGCAGTCTCAATCAATGGGTGGGAATCAGAAAGTTTCCCGATCCAATCTGGAGTGAGACAGGGCTGTCCTCTCTCCCCTGTCTTGTTTGTTTGCTGTATTGAACCCTTTGCTGAGTCTATTAGGAAGGATGCGAGCATAAGAGGGGTGACAATCCCAGGCAGTGGAGGCACTCAGGTTAAAACCTCCCTGTACATGGATGACGTCGCTGTCTTCTGCTCGGATCCGCTGTCCGTTCGCAGGCTGATGAGCATCTGCGACCAATTCGAACTAGCCTCGGGAGCCAAAGTTAACCACGGCAAGAGCGAGGCCATGTTCTTTGGAAACTGCGCGGACTGGTCCTTTGTCCCCTTCACCATCAGGTCAGACTACCTGAAGGTGCTGGGGATATGGTTCGGATGGGCCGGGGTGTGCACCAAAACATAGAAGGAGTGAGTAGCCAGGGTACAACACAAGCTGAGCATGTGGGAGCAGTGATCTCTTTCCATTGTGGGTAAGAGCCTGGTCATCAGGTGCGAGGCGCTCACGTTGTTCCTGTACGTGGCGCAGGTCTGGCCCATACCCCACTCTTGCGCCGTGGCGGTCACTTGAGCCATTTTCTGCTTCATATGGGGATCCTAAATGGACCGGGTCCGGAGGGCCACGATATTCAAACCCCTTGGTAAGGGCGGGAAAGATGAATGCCTCATCACCAGAACTTTCAAACAAGCACCAAGATATAGCTTGGCTGATGGTGAGAAGAGCCCTCCCTGTCAGATCCTTCCTGCCCGCCCGGAGCCTCACACCCTCTGCACAATGCCCTCGAGGTGGCTGTGGTGGGGAAGAGACGGTTGCCCACCTCCTTCTGGAATGTGTCTTTGCAAAGCAGGTATGGAAAGAGATGCAGTGGTTTTTGTCGAGGTTCATCCCAAGCAGCTCTGTAACAAAGGAGTCTGTGCTCTACGGACTGTTCCCAGGGACGCACACCGAGATAAACATCAACTACTGCTGGAGGACTATCAATTCAGTGAAAGACGCCCTTTGGTCTGCCCGAAATTTGCTAGTCTTCCAGCGCAAAGAGTTGTCCACGATCGAATGTTGCAGAGTGGCACATTCCAAGGTCCAGGACTACGTGCTGAGGGACGCACGAAAGCTAGGGGAAGCCGCGGCAAAGGCTCAATGGGGAAAGACCACTGTGTAAGGCCCCCCCCCCCCCCACCAAGGTGAACTGAGGGGCTGGATCCATGGGAAACCCCTCAACTGTATCCAGAAAATATTTGTTTTGCTGTAAAATGTACATAGCATGTAAAATGAAATGGAGGGTTATGAGGCAACTCACTCCTGTATTGAAGGAAACTGATCTCTTTTGCACTGTTTGTATTATTTGATTTTGTGCTTTTTGGAACAGTTTTGTAATGTATTTTTTTTTACAGTTTTTTATGAATAAAGTATATTTTGGAAATAAATAAATATTTTATGAATTGATAACTCAGTGGGGAGTGGGGGTTGGAAAGCATTTGGAAAGTTTTTCTGACATTTTATATGTAATTTTTGGGTGCTGGCACCTTTAAAAAAAATTTGACAATACCTGAAGGGCTTGAAGCCCTTAAAAATGGTGCTGGCGCCTGCACGGTGGTGCCGGACGCCGTTGCTGGGCACACAGTGGCTGCACCCTCTATGTCATCAGGGGCGGCCGCTCCATTTAAATGAGCCCCTGCGCAAAATACCACGGAGCTCAGCGACGACGCATCCGTGCCTGAAGACTGCCGACAGAGCGCGAATTGCGGTGCGCTCATAATTTCAGCCCTTTATATAGAAATTAACTGCTCCCATGTCTGTGACTGAGTCCAGTAATTTTGTTAAATGTCTGTGGTGCAACATGTTGGTGCCAATCCCTGGGTCCAGTTGAGGTGTCCGATTGCAGGGCTGGAAGCAGGTAAACTTGATCCGCAGTGAAGCACTCCTGGTCCTCTTGTCCACGATAGTAGTAGCGGAAAGGCACATCCTTGTCCCATCCAGCTGTTCTGACCTCCCTGCAGCTGCCAGATTTTCCGAGACCTGGGAAACTCAGTTGACCAGTGTTAAATCTAGGACAAAGATAAAATCGTAGGCATGCAACATATTGACCGGCCCAGTTCTGGAGCATATAGGTTAGTCACCCGCAGCCAGTTCCTATAAAAAAGTACTCTTGAGCTTTCAATTCTTTCGCTTTTTAAGAGGCACCATTTGCTAGGTCAGACCCACTTAACCAAATTTGGCTAAATTTCGCTTGGGGTGAAAATGGCTGACGTACCCTGATAATAGTTGGACAGAAGAGGTAGATGAAGGGGATAAAGGAATGGAGTTCCTACAATGTGTACAGGACTCCTTTCTAACACACTACGTAAAAAGCCCAACAAGGGAAGATTCGCTATTGAATCTAGTAATTGGGAATGAACCAGAGCAGATAAGAGAAGAAAAAGTAAGGGATCATCTTGGCAATGGTACCCATAGTCCAATACACTTTAATATGATAATAAAGAAGGACATAAGTATGACGAAAACCAGGTTAATAGATTGGAGAAAAGCTGATTTTGAGGGACTGGGGATAGAACTTGGGCAAATAAATTGGGCAACAACATTGGCAAATAATGATGTAGAACAACAATGGGAAACATTTAAAATGGTGTTCAACAGAATGCAGGAAAAATAAATTCTGTGAAAAGGAAAGAACTAAACACTTCTGAGACTCTATGGATGAATAAAAATATAAGGGAACAATTGAGTGTTAGGAAAGAGACATACATTAAGTACACAGACAACAGAGGAGTGCCTGGTAAGAGAAAATACCAAGAGATTAGGAGAAAAGTCAAAAACAATTGGGAAGGCAAAGAGGAACTATGAAATTAAATTATCAAGGAACATAAAATTGTAAAATATTTTACGGACATATCAATAAAAAAGGAAGCCTGTAATGGAATAGGATCATTAAGGGATAGACAGGATAATACCACAGGTAATGACAGAGATATGGCAGAAATATTAAATAATTACTTCGCTTCTGTGTTTACTGAGGAGATGAACAGTTAGGCATGACATTGAATGATGAGATTAGCGATGAGATGTGTGCATAAAAATTAAACACGAGGATGTATTGAATAAACTGATCAAACTCAAAAAGATAAAGGCCCCTGGTCCGGATGGATTGCATATAGGTATTTAAAAAGAATCTAGGAAAGAGATAGCAGAGGTGTTATACATATATTTAATAATTCATTAGGCGAAGATGTAATGCCAGAAGACTGGTGGATAGGTAATGTAATTCCTGTATTTAAGAAGGGGGACAGAACATACCCAGGGAATTATAGACCATTCAGCTTAACATTAGTAGGAGGAAAAATAATGGAATCCCTACTAAAGGAGAGAATAGAAGAACATGTAGAAACAAAAAAAAATGAATGGTTAGCATAATTTCAAAGGGAAAATCTTGCTTGACCAACCTTAATGAATTTTTTGAGGAGGCAACAGAAGTTGTCGACACTGGTAATGCAGTCGGTGTAATTTATCTGAATTTTCAAAACACATAAGGTTCCCCATAATAGATTCATGAATAAGTTCAGAGAGTGTGGAGTCAGAAAATGAGAGGCAGAATGGATTGCCAGTTGGCTTCAAGACAGAAAACAGAGAGTGGGAGTAAAAGATAGTTATTCATAGTGCCAGAGCTGGGAAGTGGTGTTCCACAAGGATCAGGACTGGGCCCACTGCTGTTCACAATTTACATTAGCAATTTGAACTTCGGAAGCAAAAACACAATTTATAAATTTGTGAATTTCACCAAATCGGGGGAATAGTCAATACTGAGGAGTACTGCGACAAATTACAGGAGGACCTTGTAGAATGGGCAAATAATTGGTAAATGAAGTTCAAGACGGATAATTGTGAGGTAGTACATTTTAGTTGGAAGAATTACTTGGAAGGTGAAAGTCTAGATGGGGAAGAGGAACAAAGGGATCTTGGAGTACAAATACACCAATCACTAAAATTTCCACCACAATTTATCAGGACCATAAAATAAAGCAAACCAAGCATTAGGGCGGCACAGTGGCGCAGTGGTTAGCACCGCAGCCTCACAGCTCCAGCGACCCGGGTTCAATTCTGGGTGCTGCCTGTGTGGAGTTTGCAAGTTCTCCCTGTGTCTGCGTGGGTTTTCTCTGGGTGCTCCGCTTTCCTCCCACATGCCAAAGACTTGCTGGTTGATAGGTAAATTGGCCATTATAAATTGTCCCTAGCATGCGTAGGTGGTAGGGAAATATAAGGACAGGTGGGGATGTGGTAGGAATGTGGAATTAGTGTAGGATTAGTATATAAATGGTGGTTGATGGTCGGCACAGACTCGGTGGGCCGAAGGGCCTGTTGCAGTGCTGTATCTCTAAACTAAACTAAACTTTATTTCTAGAGGGATAGATTTGAAAAGTAGAGAGGCTATGCTAAACCTATATCAAAACTTGGTTAGACCACACTTAGATGCGTTCAGTTCTGGTCATCCTATTATCGAGACATTGGAGAGGGTGCAGAAAAATGTTTTGAGGATGATACCAGAAATGCATGGGTGTAAATATCAGGAGAGGATTGACAGGCTGGATCTCTCTTCTCTTGAAAAAAGAAGGCTGAATGGTAACCTAATGGAGGTGGTTAAAATTGTGAAAGGTTTTGAAAGAGTAGAGAGAGAGAGAATGTTTCCTTTTGTGGGAAAGAACATAACTGGAGCCTATCAATATAAAATGGTCACCAAGAAATTCAATAGGGAGTTCAGAGGAAACTTATTTACCTGAAGAGTGGTGAGAATGTGGAACTTGCTACTTCAGGGAGTGGTTGGTGCTAATAATGTTGATCAGGGTTGTGCAACCTTCTCGCATGGGGGCCACAGTACAGTTTTTGTTTTAAATATGGGGCCGGTGAGAGAATTTCGGAAAGATAAAGGCATTAAAAATGTATCTTACATTTGTTGCTATTTTGATAGTGCATTTTTGTGAAGAAGTTTTAAATGAGAAGATTAATTTATTGACTTACTTTCTCATCACTATGTTGGACACAGATTTAGTGAGATACCTAGCATTTTTTTGCTTGTACAAGTATTCAATGTTTGCCCACACGCTTGTTGTAGTGATGTGCAGTATTCCATCCAGATAGATGTCTATCTGTCAAGAATGATCTTGATCACTCTCTCTCTCTCTTGCTCTGTGTCTCACCCCTCTGTGTGTTTCCCCCCTTTCTGTGTTGTTCCCCCCTCTCTGTCCCCCTTCTTTCTATCTCTGCCCCCCTCTTTCTCTCTCTCTTCCCCCTCTGACCTCCCTCACTCTCTCTGACCCCCACTCTCTCTGACCCCCCTCTCTCTGACCTCCCCCACTCTCTCTGACCCCCCCCCACTCTCTCTGACCCCCCCACTCTCTCTGACCCCCACTCTCTCTGACCCCCACTCTCTCTGACCCCCACTCTCTCTGACCCCCACTCTCTATTGCTGACCCCCACTCTCTATTGCTGACCCCTGCTCTCTATCGCTGACCCCCGCTCTCTCTTGCTGACCCTCACTCTCTCTCGCTGACCCCTCTTCTCTCTCTCTGCTCTTTCTCTCTGTTCCCCCTCTCTCTCTTTCTGTTCCCTCTCTTTGTTTCCCCTCCCCCTCTTTCTCTCTATCTGACAGTTGCAGACAGCAGAAGCACTCAGCACAGCAACTTTGTGATTGGTCAGTTTTTTTAAAAACATCACGCTGTCAGTTTCACAACTGACAGGTGCTGACATTGGGAACAGTGGTTTCCCAACTTCGGATAGATGCAGGGTTTTCCGGTGGGCTTTTAAAAAATAGGTCGGAACTCGCCAGAAAACCCCGAGTCTGTCTGAAGTTGGGAAACTGCTGTTCCCGATGTCAGCACCTATCAGTTGTGAAATTGATAGTGTGATGTTTTAAAAGTCGGTCTGGAAGAAGAAGGCAATGGATAATTTCTCATCTCTGAAATATATCCACGGGCTGGATGAAAACCTTTGGTGGGACGGATGCCGGCCCATGGGCCATATGTTGAACAACCCTGGTGTAGATGCATTTGAGGGGACGCTAGACAAGCATATGAGGGAGAAAGAATGGAGGGTTACAATGATATATTTCAATGAGGAAAGATGGGAGTAGGCTCAAGTGGAGCAGAAATGCCGGCATGGACTGGTTGTGCCGAATGGCTTATTTCTGTAATATTACCCTATGTAAGGAGAATACAGGAAATGCATATGGTGAAGTCGTATTGCATTTTCTTGCAGCGACCACATCACTATCACCAGATCACTGGATGAACCAAATTAAGCTCTGGTGCCATAAATGCTCACTACTTTGGGATCATCCTGGACAGCAAAGATTACTCGCCTTCTTTATTTCATTAACAATCATCTCCTTAAACCCTTCTCCAGTTCACCCGCTCCTTCAAGAACAAGTGCAAGGAGCTCATAGACTTTTCTTTAACTAAAATAGGCCCCTCTGACCAGCTGCCTTTGTTGCCTCCCTTCTCTGTCTTATCCAGCAAGCCAAAACTCACTCTGGTTTCCCCCACACTGCTCCCTTCTCCCACCCTAACCCTGCACCCGTGTCTTTCGAGTTGTAGAGCTGGAGCCAATGTGGTTCAGCAAACACAGGGTGGGATTGGGAGATGGATGAATGGGACTTGCTTCGTATAGGCAGCAGAGTTTTGGATGAGCTCAAGTTTACAGAGATTAGAAGTTGGGAATCTGGCCAGGAGAGCATCGGAAATGTTGATTGTGGAGGTAGCATATGCATGGATGAGGGTTTCAGCAGTAGATAGGCTGAAGCAAGGGCAGAGATGGGCGTTTTACAGAGGTGAAGGTAGGCGGTGTTGGTAATGGGGAGGATATCCCTGAGGCTGAAAATGGTCTGGTTCAGCCTGAGACACTGGTCAGAGAGAGAGATGGAATCAGTGGCTGGGCAACTGAGTTTGTGGTGAGCACCAAAGACAATGACTTCAGTCTTCCCAATGTTTAATTGGAGTAAACATCTGTTCATAGAATATTGGATGTCTCACGAGCAGTTTGATAATAAAAAGGCATTGGGTGGGTCAAGAGAAGGGTGATGGTGAGATAGACCTGTACATTGTCAGTGTAGATTTGGAATCTGGCATGTTTTTGGATGATGTTGCTGAGGGATAACATGTAGAAAAGAAATTAGAGGGTAGCCAAGGCTATATCCATGAGGAACTCCAGAGGCAGTGATTATGGGGCAGGAAGAGAACCTTTTACAGGAAATTCTCTGGCTACAATTGAATAGATGGGATTGGGACCAGGCATGGCAATCCCACCCAGCTGGACAACAGCAGGCCAGAGGCTGCAAATTTTGTGGTGAGTAACTCACTTCCTGACTCCCCAAAGTCTGTCCACCATCTGCAAGGCACAAGTTATGAGTGTGACAGAATACTCTCCTCATATCTGGAAGAGTGCAGCTACAACATGCAGAACCTTCGACACCACCCAAGACAAAACAGCCCACTTGATTGACACCAGCTTAATCATTCATTCCCTTCACCACTGATGCACAGTGGCAGCAGTGTGCACCATCTGCAAGATGCACTGCAGCAACTCGTCAGCACTCCTTCCACAGCACCTTCCAAGTCTGTGACATTTACCACCTAGAAGGACAAGGGCAGCAGACCCATGGGAACAGCACCACCTGCAAGTTTCCCTTCAAGTCACACACCATCTTGACTTGGAAATATACTACTGTTCCTTCACTGTCACTGGTCAACAATCTGGAAGACCCTTTCTAACAATACGGTGGGTGTACCTACACTACATAGACTGCAGCGGTTCAAGAAGGCGGATCACCACCAACTTCTCAAGGGAAATTAGTCTATACTGCTTGTTACAACATCCAAAAACTGCAACAGATTTGCCAAATAAGATTTCCCTTTCAAAAATCCATGACGACTCTGCCTAATCACATTATGATTCTTTAAGTGTTCAGCTATCATGTCCCTAATAATAGATTATGGGAAAATGCTCAAATCTAACACTTGAGCATCTTAATTTGGGGGAAATTCTGCTGGAAAAGTCTGTCCTGCACTCCCATTTCTACATCTCTTGCCACACGTACTTTGAGTGACTGTGGTGCAGTGGATTCTTTCTTAGGAACAAACAGATGCTCAGTCCAAATATGACTGCCAACAGTTGTGCATATTGCCTTGTCCCAGTGGTCTGCATCTCAGGTCTGGGTCTTAATCCTCACCACCCACCTTAAATGGCCACAAACAGCTGGCAGGTCTTATATGGATGCAAGACCCAGGGCCACATCACAACTGAAGTGTTATGCACCCTGCCCTCACATTGAGACCCATGACAACACAAACTCTAGAGCTGCATAAAACACAGCAAAGTGATACAAACTGCACACGTGTCTGAGAGAGCAACAGGGAAGAGGTAAAGCCAAGTGCGTTAAATACATCCAAATCTTTGAAGATCACATTCCAGAGAAAGAAATCAGAAAGAAGTCAACCAAATAAAACATAATTTCAATCAGAGTGAACAAAAGCAGTTTCTAATCCGTCGAGGGAGCTATAAACTCTAATACCGAAGGGAGTGGCTACTAAAATGGACATGAAAGTAGATTCATTCGCAGTTATCCTTGCAGAGGTCGCTAAGAAAGATAAAAGTTCTCAGCAGAAAATATCGAATATCATGTAGAAGAGGGAATCAGTCAAGTGAAGACCATGCCGACAGAGAGCCATGCAGACCACCTTAGAGCTTCTGAAAGTTTATGTGCAGAAGCTCAATGTCAGTAAGGATGTGACTGGAAATATTGTGGGGCGTCTAATTGGATGACTGATGCCGTGCTGTGCAGACAATTCGCATTCTGTATGACAGATGGCCCTGGACTCTGTGTACGCTGTCCTGTCCATTCAGTTATCATATGAAGGCACCAATCTGGATCAGCAACAGGAGCAGCCAAAGGTTCTGAATGCACTCAGAGAACAGTTAGACAACACTGACGCTTCAATCTTGCAAAAATGCCAGCAGATTGCAGAGGTCATTTCCAAGTATTTGCCCCATGACCAGCTACTCAACGTGCTCCTCCTGGTCTTCAAAGGACTGTACGACCAAAACCCCAGCTGTTCCTTGCAGCCCCTGTGCTCGTACAAATCATCATTAAAAGGCGAGGCAGTGAACTTCGGGACCAGGTCTCAAAGATACTTGACATGCTGAGGGTTCATCAAGAGAAACTGCACTGTTTGAAGATCCACAAATAATTAAAATAACACAACAGAATATTTATTACCACAAAATGTTTATTTACAGTACAAAACATTTATTTATAATACTTAAATTTACATATGTACAATTCATATTGAAAGGAGGATCAGTTTGATATTGAGGAGGAGGTGGAGGAGGATCAGGGCCTCTGAAAAAGCCTTCATTCTGGTAGTGGACTGGCTGCCCCATGTGTAAATTTGAGTCACGATCCATGGATTAGGAATTCAGGCTATTGGGGAAATCTGGAACCAACTACTGTGAGATGCGTCTGAGGAAGTCCATATCACTCCAGTTGGGCTCCTCGAGATAGCTTTCAATAAAAGAGGAACACTTGGCACATCCAATTAGTGGAAAGATCAACCGCAGTGATAAACCATAAGATTGGGTAATCTCACTCTTTCTGTCCAAGTGCAACAACAAGTGCACCAGATTGGAATGGGGAAGAAGGGTGTGGACCCTTCAATTCCAGCACGTGATGGAGGTCGGAAAATAAGGTAAGTGGCCCCGGCGAGCCCCGACCCAATCAGCCAGAGGTGGGGGGCGCAGGGGGGAGTTGGTGTTGATCACAAGGGCAGGGGGGGGTTCTTCCCGCAGGGGCAGCCCATGCCACTGAGGGGGCCTTCTATGGGGCACAGGGTGTCCGAACATGGAGGATCCCCCAGCCCACAGGAGACTGCCAGGTTCAACTGGGCACCTTCCTCAGTGCCCATCCAACGGCGATGGGAAGAGGCCTTAAGTGGCCATTAATTCGTCACTTAAGCATCTCATTTGACCTAAGGGCAGCCAGGCCACCTGCCTGTGTGAGAATCAAAGGTTGGTACTGGTTTTACTGTTTTATTTCAGGTTTTTGAGTGAATTTTTGCCTCTGAACAGCACTCTGCATCAAATGAGGATATCTGAGAGTCATGGTCTCTGACATTAACGTCCTTGAAAATTTACAATGCTGCACCTTTTTAGGCATAACTGGGTTTTGACACCAGAAAAGCCATAGAGGAAGTTTAGGTACTGTACTACCATGGAGCAGAATGGGAGTAATAATTAGCATCCATTTTTCTTCTGCATTGCACTTGATGTTTTATCATCAGTTATATGGAAGCAGGGCAGAAGAACATTGCCAGAGCACAGATATGGGATGTAAACCTTTAGGTTCATTACTCATGAGCAATGTACCCAGCAATTTTGTTTGGAACGCACAGGAGATTTGTTTAAATGCATGGCCCCTTTAATTTTTTTGCATGGCTGTGCACTTGCAGAAGCTTACAGGGGCTGCCTTGTGCGCAGTTGTATGGCCACACAGCTTAGAAGGAACATTGCTCATGATAAATATAATTGCAATCACATATCTTTAGCTCAGCTAAGGTTTTGCTACCATAGTCACTTGCTTCCTTGCATCAATTGTATTTTTGCCACATATCTATATTTAGCTTTGTAATTTCAACTACAGCTTTACATTTTTCTCTGTTCAGTGCTGTGTTTTAATCGGATGCCTCATGCCTAATTATGTTGATGGTGCAGTTCATTGGAACTCAATGTAGTGCTGAAGCATCATTTCACATGTATTTTTTGCTGCACTGATTAGAAAAGCTTCATATGGGCGGAAGCAATAAGAAGAGGTCAGTATGCAGAGAGAAAAAATGGAGAGGACTGCAAAGATAAAACAACTAGAAAGATGTAAGCAAGGCAGAAAATAAATGGCAGGTAGAGAAATGTGCAGCCAGGAGAAAAGCAGTAAATGGTGACGAGGAAGTAGATTGAATCAGTCTGTGAAATTGTGAGACTTGAGAAAATAAAAAAGAAAACCAAGGAAGAAAAATCAATAGGTCAATAGTTATCAAGTGCTCAGAGTGCTGATCGTTATAAACAGGACAAGAAAGAGGATAATTAGAAGGTGGGTGGAAACTTCATAATATAGATTCAAAAGAGGAGGTCAAAAGTCTCAAGGGACCACTGGGAATGCCACCCATTTGCTATCGCTGTTGTTTTTTAAATATCTTTTTTTATGCACCTAATGCTGTGCCACACACATTTTAAAATAAAGACTCGAAAGATGCCCGACTTGATCTGTCTGTCTGCTATAAATTGAATTTGCTTCTGAGCAGTGCAGCTAAGAATTAATCATGCAGATAAATTCAGATTGAATCTGAAATTAAAACCTGTGCAACCCAAGTGTTTAACCGCGATGTGCCATCAACCCTTCATGTTTAACATTACCTTCCACCTCCATGATTTAGTGCTAAAGGACAAATCCTGCTTTACATAATTCATTTATGTGCCTAAATCACAGTTGAATGTTTCCTCTCAGGTGAAATGTGATTTAAAAGACAAACACAATAGATGTAGGGTTAGTATTATCAGCAATAGAAGAAAATAACTCTGAAAGCGATTTGGGCTCTGGGAGGGGTGGGCCTCATCAAAGGAAAATGTAGTACTTGTTTTATTTTCTTTACAGACACAATCAACTCTTTGGCAAAAACCAAAGGAAGAACAAAATGCATTGCTAACCATTTGTGACTTTTTAGTATCAAATTGATTTTGGAAGGTAGTAGTTTGGTTTACTGAGAATTGAACAGGCCTCAAACAGACTTAACTAATGGATTGATGCACAAGTACAAAATTCTATTGATTGGATTCAATTTACTTTGCACTGTGCTTACTTTTGCAACATGCTATGGGAATGAATTTAGCATCTATTACACCCCATCCACATCCCAAAATGGATCTTGACAGAATATATCAGGCTGTGAAATGTGGTGGACAGCAATTGTGTCTGATATCTCGCAATTTCCAGCTCAACTATCTTTCACTCAAGGACCTGATGGGTTAACTCTGCTTCTCTCTCCACAGATGCTGCCAGACCTGCTGAGTATTTCCAGCACTTCTTGTTTTTATTTCAGATTTCCAGCATCCGCAGTATTTTGCTTTTATCTTTCAGTCAAGCTTGGGATGGATGGTAGTAGCTCCCATACAAAGCAAATGGGAACTTAATTTGCCTATTAAAAAAGCAGCATGGAAGACTCCTACTCCATTTTACAGCCAGGGTGCATGCCAGAAGTTAAGTCCAGTGAGTACCCGGGAAAGCTGATGTACAGGATTTCTAGGGGTAGCCCTTTAGCTGGGACATTGTTTCAACAACCCTGAATGTTACAGGATTAGATGACGTAGAGTGGGAGGAGGCTCACGAGGGGCAGAAACACCAGCATGGACCAGTTGGGCAGAATGACTGTATCTGTACTGTAAGTTATATGTAATTTCTGATCAACTTTTCTTTTTTTGGGTTTTGCCTGCTGGCATTTTGGCTTCATGAGCCTTTGTACCAATTTTCGTTGAGTATTAATTTTGTCCCCAGCACCTGTTAATTCATTTGGCAAACGGAACAACAGTCTCTCTCCACCCTGAACCCCCACCACCACCACCACACCAGAAAAACAGGAGGAACTACAGAGATGTTAGAAAGCTCAGACTACCCAACAGATGTCCGGTGCACTCCCGTTGACATTTGCAGCAACTGGTGAAATGAACTCTCTTTGACAAATGTGGTGTTTGTGGAGGCTCCTCTTTCAAATGCAGCTGGGCCAGTAGATCTGCAATGGCATCACAATAATTGTTACTTGTTACATTAGATAATTCTTCAGAATCGCTTCAATCTTAGCATGTTATACTTTTGGTGGAACTGCCTGAAAGTTGGTATGCTAGGGTGATCAAAGCTGGCTCTACCTGAATGTCCAAGATGACACCAACCACCTACCCAAAGTGACTGTGGTGGCCAGTCTTTTCACTCCCAAATGTCTTATGGTATTGGTTGTGTTTCTTAGTACTTTCCTCCACCTGCCTTCTTTCTGTTAATGATGTGATTAACATGTATTTTTATTTAGATTTTAAGCAAGAGGGAGTTTTATGCTTGCAAATATGCTTGTAGTTTGGAAACAACATGCAGCAGAAATAGTTTTACAGTTAAATAGAAAATCTTGGAAATTCATAGCAGGATGAGCAGCACCTGTCTAAAGTATGTTAACATTTTGAGTGTAACATTTCATCAGAACTGGCAGAGTTTCTTTTGAAAAGCTGCTTTTATTGAAGTGATAAGGACAAGCAAGGATACATCAGGACAAGCAAGAATACATCAAGACAACAGAGAAGGGGGGAGAATAATAGTTGCTAATAATAACTGCATTCATAAAGTGGCAGCTAATTGTATTTATGATTTACCAACATTTAAGAAAGCTGGAGGGAAGTGAAAAATAGTGTATATTATATGAAGATCATTTAAATTGTAGTTATAGATATGCAGGCAAAAGGTTGAGGAATTCTGTGATGTTCTGACTTCTCATTGTTCTGTACGTTTGGCAGTATACTTGTCATATTCATGTGATTCGTAAGTGCTTTATGTGATTCACAAAGACAGTTAATGCTGCTTTCCCTATATTTGCAGCAGTTTCAAGGATTTGTGCACTATACAAGATTAAAGTCATGCATTCAACAGATCTGGGGTCATGTTATACCGTGACTGAATATTTATAACCTGGTTCTGGCCATTGTGGTCCTGGCACAACGGTTGCTGAATATGATTTCTTCATCATACAGCTTGTATGCTTGTATTTCATATAGGGAGAGCACTGGCAGAAATCCACAACAATATCAGAAGGCAAACAGTGAAATTAGCTATTGGAGTGGCATTCTTACAGAACCTCATCCCGTTAAAAGTCCATACTTCTATTGCATCACAAAGCCGTTTCCTCTCAATATTACTACTTGATCTTGAATGAATTCCGTATTGGAACAAAATAATCATTTTCATGACAGTGAGATTTTACCATGTAATCCATATTTCTCCCACAAACCTGTGAAGACTGTTCTGTCTACTCTTCCCAGAATTAAACCTGAACCTCCTATTGTTTTGGACTGCCTCTAATCAAGGAGTAGTCAATTTTCTGCAAATATATTCTGCAGTCACCACTCTTGGTTTATTTTTAATAACTCCAGCACACTCCAGTGATCTGAGGTCAATTTGCTCTCTTTTCATTTGTAACCACCTCTAATACCCTTGGATAGTTTTGTATCCAAAATTAGTTAGACTATTTGAGATAATAATACCCTGATGAGACATCTTGATTAAATAATTATAAGTTTAAGGATTTGCCAATATGCATTGTATCTTGCTGTTGGCAGTGAGGATATAACCACTAATCAAAACTCACCATGGCAGTTTGAGAAAAAATCAGGAAATAAAAAGCTGGTATCAATAAATGTGATCAATGAAGCTGTTGCATTGTCATAATAACCCATCTGGTTCATTAATTAAAAGGAAGGAAACTTGGCAACCTTTACCAATCTGGCTTGTATGTGACTCCAGATTCACACCAGCATGGTTGACTTTTAACTGCCCAAGCAAGCCACTCTGTTGTCGGTGGGCAATAAATGCTGGCTTTGCAAGTTATGCCACATCCTGAGAATGAATAGTAAAAAAGTATATTGTTGGTGCTGTTCTTAGTTTTTTTTAATGTACCACAAGCAACATTCTGGGTACTGTTGCCTGCAGCTTTTGATTGTGTATATTTTGCCTAATAACATACTACAACTTACATTTATAAAGTGCCTTTAATGTAGTAAAACAGCCCAAGGTGCTTCACGGGAGCATTATTGAACAAAATTTGATACTGACAAGCGTGAGGAGATGTTAGAATGGATATTCAAGCTTGGTCAAAAAGGTAGATTTTATGAAGCATCTTATAAGAGTAGAAAGAGGTAGTGAAGCAGAAAGGATTAGGGAGGGAATTCCAGAGCTTCGGACAATGGTGGAGCAATTAAAATCAGGGATGGGCCAGAACTGGAGGAGTACAGAGATTTTGGAGGATTGCAGAGTTAAGTACAGAAACTTAAAGTTGAGGCATTGCTGGACTGGGAGCCACTGTAGATCAATGAGCACAGGGGTGGTGGGTGAACAGAACTTGGTGCGATTTAGGATATGGACAGCAAAGTTTTTGATGAGCTCAGGTTTAGGCAGGATGGAAGATGAGAAGTCAGCCAGAAGAGGATTGGAATAATCAAGCCTCGAGATCGCACATGGATGTGTCTTTGTTTCAGCAGCAGATGAGCTGAACCAGGTGCAAAGTTAGGCGATGTTATGGAGGCCTTGGTGCTGGACCGGATATCTGGTCAAAAGCTCATCTTGGGGTCAAGTATGACATCAAGGTTAAACATGGTTGAGCCTCACATAGTTGCCTGGGAAAGGGATGGAGTTGTGGCTAGGGAAGAGTTTGTGGTGGGGACCAAAGACAATAGCTTCGGTCTTCCCAATATTTAGTTGGAGGAAAATCTTATTCATCCATTACTGTATGTCCGACATGCAATGTGACAAATCAGAAACATTGGAGTGGTTGGGAGAGATGATAGTGAGGTAGAGCTGGGCATTGTCAGTGTGCATGTGGAACCTGACGTTTTTTCAGATGAAGTCGCTGAGCAGGTAGATGAGAAAATGGATAGATCCTTGGTGGACTCCAGAAGTAATGGTGTGGGAGCAGGAACAGCAACCATTTCAGGTGATTCTCTGACTGCAATTGGATAGATTAGAGTGGAACCAGGTGAAGTCCCACCCAGCTGCATAGTGAAGGAGCGGAATTGCAGGAGGGTGGTGTGGTCAACCTTGTAAAAGGCTGGAGACTATTCAAGAAGTACGAAGAAGCATAGTTTACCATGGTCACAGTCACATAGAATGTAATTTGTGACTCTACTAAGAGTCATTCAGTACTGTGGCAGGAGCAAAAATCTGATTGGATGCATTCAAACATGGAATTGCGGGAAAACTGGGTATGAATTTGGGAGGTGACAATGCATTCAAGGAGAGAAAAGGGAACATGGAGATGGGGTGGTAGTTTGCGAGGACAGAGGGGTCAAGGGTTATCTTTTGAGAAGAGGGCTGATAACAGCAGATTTGAAGAGTGGGGGGACAGTACCCGAGAAGAGGGAACTGCTAATGATATTAGCTAACATGGGACCAGGAAAGGAAGTTGGGTGGTGAGCAGTTTGGTGGGGATAGGGTCAGTGAGATGGCAAGATCGAGGGAGAGTTTATATGGAGGGAGAGATTAAGGGAGGACAGGAAGGCGATAAAACTCAGGAGCGAATGATAACTTGAGTTGGAAGTTGAAATCACCAAGGATTTTATTGGATTTTTTAATGGCCACCTTATATTTATGGCACCTGGTTTTGGAAGCATCTTTTCTATGTCTACCCTGTTGAGCCCCTGTATATTTTTAAAGATCTCCATCAGGTCACTTCTCAGTTTTCTCTTTTCTAGAAAAATAAGCCCCCCGCACCCCCTGTTCAGTCTACCTTTGTTTGTACCCTCTCAGTAGGAACAGGAGTAGGCCATTCAGTCCCTTGAGCCTGTTCTATTAGAGAGCCTGTTCTATGCAATCATAGCTGATCTGTACCTCAAAACCACTTTTCCAGCAGAGAAAGAGTTCCCAATAAATATGTATATGGAATGAATATTGGGTGAATTCTATTAAGAGCAAAAGATCTGCTTCATTACATAACTGCCCAGGTAGCGAAGACAAAAATCTGCTCTTATTTTTATTCCTTGCTATGTCCCATGCTCCAAGCCAGAGGTAGACGTACATGTTCTCCAGCTTTTGTAAGCATTACTCTGAATCCAGCTACTGGAGAATGAACGTGTGTGACCCAGGGCTAACCTTCCATCGGTTTTCATTTTTTCCCTCTCCTAGTTTATTGTGAAAAAAGAATTTCTCTTTACCAAATATATCCTGTCTCACATTAAGAATCAATATGTAGAAAGCTGTATCACACTACTCCATAATATACCAACATGTTAGCTAATTGAGACAGGCAAATTCATAAAAGGCTTCCACACAACTTTTGTTTGCTATAGATGAAAGCAGTATTTGACCTCAAAGATCTTACATGTTTGTCTAAAAATGGAAAACTTTCCTTCAGTATATTGATGTGTTATTAAGTGCTTTTTCAGAGTTGGACCAGCTAATTACTTCTGCAGTGACTTTGTCCATTAAGTATTGTCACAGAAATTAGAGCTCTGTGACATTTGTGTGCAGCTAGTGTAGTAATTTTGTGAGGTGCAGCTGTGCAAAGTGATTACGCAGCAAGATTCTTATAATGCAATAAACTGTCTCATTTTAGTATGCTTATATTTGGTACATAAGGCTAAACTGATCTGATGGCAAGATAATGGGTTTCTTTTCACTTGAAGGACCCAGCCAGTGAAGTAAAGAAAATCGCAGATGGTGACAACAAGATGTTAGATGGCAATACAAGGACAGTATAGAATTACATAGAGTTTACAGCACAGATACTGGTGTTTATCCTCTACATGATTATTCTCCTTACTTAATCTCACCCTATCAACATATCCTTCTATTCCTTTCTCCTTCATGTACTTAACTAGCTTTCCTTAAATGCATCTGGACTATTCTATTCATCTCAACCACTCTGTGGTAGCGCACATTCCACATTCTCGCCGTGCCAGGGTATTGAAGCTTCTCCTGAATTCCTTATTGGATTTATGAGTGACTATCTATGGCCCCTAGTTTTTGATTCCCCCATAAGTGGAAAATCTCTACGTCTATCCTATTGAAACCTTCATAATTTTGAAGACCTCTATCAGATCTCTTCTAGAGAAAAGAACCCCTGCCTGTTCCATCACTGCTTACATTGATATCTTTTCAGTTCTGGTAACATCCTTGTAAATAGATTAATTGAAGGATTTCCCTGCAGTCATCTGAATGTAATCTTGTTAAGTTTGATGACATTGTACACTCTGTTAATCTTTCACTGAATGTTTTCATGCATGGGTGATATAGAGCACTTTGGCAATCACTACCATTAGCACAAGAGCCTGCTCTAAGGTGAGTCGTGTTGTGCAATCAGTTTTTGAATAACAGAACATACCTTGAAAAAATCTAGAAGCTGTAATCTCAGATTCGTTGTGTATCGTAATGCTTTATGTTTTGTGATGCTCCTTCAATTTGTTTATTGAATTACAATCACTTTCATCTGCAGCACATGAAATTTGAGTGTAAAATTATTTAAAAATTTTCCTTATGCATTAAATGTGTCAACACAACTTACTTTTAACAAATTCATGCTGATTTATTATAATTGACCCATGCATTGAAGAGGAAATATGAAAAATGTGTTGTCATTGAAATTGTGCCCATGATCAGTAATAGATCCCCCTTGGGAGTGACTACCAATCCTCCTTTAGTTGTCTGGGGCCATTGGAATATCCATAATGGAACCCAGACATTGCTTCCATTGTGGCAAAGTGAAGGCACTGTAATACACATGGAGATGGCCCCAGAACAATCAATGGATCCAGGGAGGACAAGCAAAAGGTTCACCACCTCCATCCTGGACCTGAAGTTGGGATGAAGAATGCATGGGGTAGAAGCCAAAAGAATCTGTGTTTAACCCTAAATTGCACCCTCCCGATGGAATTTTGGATCCCAAATAATTTCTATATCATAATGAGTAACATTGGGGATGGCTGGATCTTTCATTGAAATTTTGGAAACAAAAAACTGTATAGAGTAGGGGGATATTAAATCTGGCATCAGTTTGTCAGATATTATAATAAAGACTGAATAGAAAATGCAGCAAATATGACTTGAGGAAGAAAGATAAGACTCTTGTTACGGCTACGTGGTGTGACATAGGTGGTTCTCACTGTTCAACTCCTCACCTGACCGCAATAAGTGTATCTGGATTCAAGTTTAGCCTCTTGATGTTTTATGTTTCAAAAAAAAAATCGGTGACAGGTTTTCTTGTACATTTTAAAAACAGAAAGTCAATTGTTTATGACAGTACACCTCATCCTGAAATTGCCACAACAGCATCCACTCATACATTTGCTCATGTGTATGCACACACAAGAAGAAACAGATAGAGAAGGGAAAGAAGAAAATGGTTTTTAGTGGAGGAGAAAGGTTACAATAAATCTTTTGAACTCTCTTGAGATGCAAGTTCTGGATGGTTGTAGATTTCTCTCTTTATTGCAGGTTCTGTTGAAGATGGTGGGTCACTTTCAGCTCTCTCTGCTGTATAATGTAGATGTTGGATTTTCAGCATGTGCTTTCTGGCTTGCTGGAATGTTAGCTGTTACAAGTAGCTTCACCTTCTGTTCAGTCTCTTTTTTTCCCTCTCTCTCTCTCTCTCTCTCTCTCTCTGGCTGTCTTTTTTAAGATAAAACTATATCACTTCTCACCTCCTGTGAGGAGACATTCTGGTTTCTACCCCATGGTGATTGTACAATGGCCCAAGACATGGCTACTTCACACCTCCTTTGTTTTAGAAGAAGACATTCAATTCTGGAATTATTTTTAGGTGTAAGATGGGTTTCAATAGCACCTTTTGGCTTTGAATATCTGTCCTTTGTATTTGCCAGACTGTTTGAATACACAAAAGGCGAATGCACTTTTTGGGTGGCCATTTTGGACCATTGTTCACTTTTTAAAATAAAGGTTCATGTTTTTAAATACAAAGTCTGTTTTTTCATAACTCTTCAGAGTTAGTCCGCAAATGCTTTTATCATCGCACTTCTAATACACCTGACACTCTTCAAATAAGTGTCTCTCTCTCCTCCTTTAAGACACTCCTCAAAGCCTACCTCTTTGACCATGCTTTTGTTCATCTGTCCTGATAACTCCTTTTGTGGTTCAGTCTCAAAAATGCTTTCATTGGTATCGCTCATGTTAAGTACCTTGGGACATTTTGCTAAGATAAAGGCACTATATAAATGCAAATTGTCATTGTATTGACTCTTTGTCGATTTGGAATTGGATAAGAGAGAATTACAAGAAGGTGGTCATCCTGTGGAAGGAACGGGTTGAAGTTATCATCTGCTCTGCATTTTTCCCCAACCTTCACTAGTGCCCAATAATCTGTGCTACAGGTTTCCCTGGATACCTTGCCTATGGCAAAGGTTGCCTTGCCAACTACAACACACACTACTCTGGGAAGGAGCATCACATCTGAAGGAACTTAACTGGGTTCAATTGGGTTTGAAGTTCACCCCAGTCAAGATCTTGAATTTTTGAATATTTTGCTTCAAAATGTTTAGCTACACCGGCAAATCCTATTATCTCCAAGAAAATCCTGGCCTGCATGTTGGTACATCAGAGTTTCAGTTGTGAAAAGGAATTGAGATCTAATGTGACAGCTTCTGGATACTGCTAGTTCTTTTTAGTATTGTATATGGATTTGTAAACTAGGGTGAAGATAATTTTTTTCAGCATTTTATAGGGATACCTAAAGAATTTCGAATGGCTAAAAGCCTTATTTTCAAAATACAGTACTAAAACCCCAGCAGTCAGATGATGCATCAATAGCTGAGAGACATTGGAAATTGCTTGATATTGAAACGACTCAAAGTGGAGCAGCTTGGAGAGATTGGGAATTCAGTTGTATGATTGGTTACTTCGACAGATGGAACTTTAACCTTCTAGTACTGATAACAATTCATATTATAAAACATATCCCTAGAGGCCAAAAACCATTTCAACAAACATTTTTTTCATCCGAATGCAAAACTAGTAACTGTTTTTTTTATATTGAGGCTACTTAAGCTGTGCTTTTGTAACATTGTATTGTTTTGAAAAACCAGACAACTAGGCATTGGCTCACTTACCAATGGGTCCACTCACTACAAATAATGGAAGTAACTTTGTTTTTTAAAAAAATCAGATTAAGGCTACTTATATAACAATTGTGGGAACTGTCAAGAATGACTCAGATATTGAATGCCTTTTAATCAAAGAAAAAGAAAACGACTTGCATTTATATCGCACCTTTTATAACCTCTGAACATCCCAATGTATTTACATCCAACGACTACAGACTACTTTTGAGGAGTAGTCACTGCTGTAATGTAGGGAAATACGGTAGCTGATTTGCACACAGCAAGGATCCACAAACAGCAAAGTTATAATGGCCTGATCATTTATTTTTAGTGACGGTGGTTGAGGGATAAATACTGGCCAGAGCACTGGGGAGAACTCCCCTGCTCTTCTTTGAAATAGTGCCCTTGGCTCTTTTACATCAACCTCAGAAGGCAAGAAGGGCCTGAATTTAACATCCATCTAAAAGATGGCACCTCTGACAATTCAGCCTTCCCTCAATGCAGTACTGAAGTGTCTGCTGAGATTTTTGTGCTTTAATCTCTGGAGCTGAACTTCAACCCGCAGCCTTCTGACTGAGGTGAGAGTGCTACAATCTGAGCCATGGCTGACACCTGTATTATGAATGCCCTAATATCCATAGGGATAGTCTGCTCCTGAAGCTTTCTCACAACATCACACCAAAGCTTTACCTCCTGTACAAGTTAATTGTGTACTTGAACCCGTAGCAATTTAAATAGGTCTTGGAATCTTTGCTAAGGGGATAAAATGGACCATTTAAAAAAAAACTTGAATTTGAATTGGGCGATGAGGTGTAGGGAAGTATTAAATATAATTTTCTGAAAACTGATTATTGTATTTTCACTTCTTGTACCTCAGTTCTCTTGAAGACTGCAAACTTGAACCACAGGCAGTACAGGAGTCATCCAGTCACTTGTTGCACCAGCCATTTTTCACATATAAACCTCAAATTTTCTCCTATGAAATTTATCAGAACCAAGTCTGGCACTGTCATGATCCTGGAAATCCCCCCCAAAAATTTAGCAATGAAGAGTAGAAACCAGATTGTGGTATTCCTACCCTGTGCCCCACCCCCTTACTGTATATGACAAAGAGGGAGCTTTATTACATTTCGGGTCACAGGAAGCCTTTCCATGGACTGGCCCCCCACACTGGCCTGATTTTCCTCTCACCTCATCAGTATTTTAAAATTATCTTTGAGAACCTGCATGTTCCTTTTGATGTCATCTTACCGCAACAGCCAGACTGTCTGAATGAACAACAGCATCAGTAGCATCTCGAGAGATGAGTTGCCTCTTGTGCAAATCAAGAAGTTACTAATATGGTGATATTCTAATTTAAATTTTGTTTACCTGCTTGATTTGTTAAGTGGTGGGCCTATTGAGTCGGATTTGCATCTCGCAGCTCCTCAGTCAGTTGTGTTTTCAGGTTTTGAACGAGTGTGTTTTTAATATTTCTTGTTAGCTGCAGTTATAATTGTTAGTTTATCAAGTAGGGTAGATCACAGGATTATCACCCTTTGATTTCTTAGATTACAGTTTTTAAGCTTTGAGGATGTAAGATCGCAGGCTAATTATGAATGGGGAAGGCAAGTCAGTCCATCTTGAGATCCTAATGTTCATTGTAGCATCCAATTAATACTTAGATGATTTCAGGGTAATTGCCACCACTACTCTCTAGAAATTTATTCGACATGTTAATCACTTTGTGTGAAGAAGACTCTGCGAATATTGGTCCTAAAAGTCCTTCCTGCTCTCTCGTTTGAACTTGTGTCCCATTGTTCCACTGCCATGGTTTGATTTAAAAGTAATATTCAGGGTTACCTCTTATTATACCCTTAATAATCTTATAGTGCACAATGGCTGAGAGCTGGAACTTCACCAGAGGACTGGTAAGATTAGAAATATATGAAAAATAATTAAGCAAGAGTTAATATATGAAAATATCATTAATTTCGGATATAGTTTACAAATTGTGATAGCCACATGAGCTTTGGGTTTTATGACATCAGCTGGAATTTTACACCCTGGCCCCCAAAAAAGTGGGAAGGTGGTGGGGTGGGGGGGGGAGCGTAGAATGGAGCGGGAGTCTTGGGGGACCCTTCCCGACCCGCTTCCACCTCCACTTTACGCAGGACGGCGGTGGTGAAAAATGGCCCGCCCGCCCCAGGCCAATCAAGGCCCTTAATTGGCCACTTAACGGCCACTGCAGGGCTTCTGCCCACCACCATGGGGAATTTACCGTGGCTGGTCGGGCGGCCCAGGCCCGAGAGAAGCCACCTGCCAAAAGCAGGCGGCTGTCTGACGGCCTGAAGGAGGGGCCCTCATCATCAAGCACCCTGTGCCCGATGGAGGGCCATCCCTGCTGCCCCAACCACCCCCAACACCCAATATGCCCCCTGTCGCCCCATTCAATCACCCTTGTCTCGCCGGGGCCTGACTGATCACGCCCGGCGAGGCACCAAAACCTTATCTTCGTTCGGGGGCTCCCCGGTATCATGTCCTTGAAGCTGGGTTGCAGTCCCAGCAGTGACCACCGCTCCCGGTGGCACTGCTGGGACTAAGAGCTGCCGGCCCACTGATTGGCCGGCAGCTCCATTAGGCAGGAATTCCTGCCTGAATGAGTTGGAAGTCCCACCTCAGACCAATTAAATACCTGGGAACCGCGAAATGCGGACTGGATCCCCACACCAGGTGGAGGCGGGTTTGCCACCAACTTTTCAGTCGACTTTTCCAAAGGAAAAATTCCAGCCATCATCACATATGTGTGTCATGACACAATAACATCAATAGACTTGAGAGTGATTTAAACACAAGAAGATTGTGTTTTGGAAAAGAAAGTATAAATCAGCTCCATGAATTTGAGGGGAATTCAAAAGCAATCCATTCCCTGTTCTCTTAGACTAATATAAATGCATTCTTAGATCATCACTGGCTTCCCCAGTGACTACTGAACTTCGCAATAGATGAATTTGAATGAGGTATGCTCTCTGTCTGCTCCATGCTCATAGTCCTGGAGAGGTAGTAATAATATTTAAACATGCATTAGTTTTCAAATTGATATTGTCACTCAATGGCAGAAACAGTGGAGTACAAATGTCAGTGGGGGAGAAAAAAACCATCAAGATGAAAATGGATGTGGACAAGATACAACCTTAATGATGATGCTAAAACAAACTGCTCAGTATCTGCAAGATTGTAACTTGTCTGTTTTGGTTTTCATCCTGGTACTTGCAGTGGAGTAATTAAAAATGTGTGTATTATGTTTATCACCAGCGATGCGTCCTCAGAAATGCCTGAACAATTACAATCCTTGTCAGTCTTACAATTCAGATTTTCAAAGCTGGTAGCTCACTGAATTTTAAGGGAAGCAGTCAGCCGATCACTAAAACTGTTGGTTGGATAATTCTATGAGAAGGACCAAGTAATTTTAAAAGATTTCAAGCAGCTTTATTATGTTTTGCATATTTTGATTTAATTATTTTATCAAAATTCTGTTTTTGTATGCCATTTTAATTATTTGATTTACAAGGGTTTTTTTGAGGTTGAAATAATGCTGAAAATTCATAATGTGTTTGAAACTATCTGAAAGAGGGGGACAAAGTTGAAGGTTGAGTTCCTGACAATCAGAACTAAATCCTGGTCTTTTTGATGCAGACTGGCTATTCGATTATTTCCAGCTCTGATTTTGTTTTTAATGTCAGATTCTGGAATTTTTGTTCGTTTGTTTTTATTTTAAAGAACTAGTTCTTTTTCTTCAGGCTTTTCCTGGAGAAACCACGGAACAGTGCGCACCAAAACGGTACCACTTACTTTAGATGGGTAAAATTTATGCCTCTGCAGTCATCAGTTTTTCTGTTTTGTTAACCTTTCCCTTCAGTTGTGTGCATTTAAAAAAAAAAATTCATAACTTTCAAGTACAGCATGACACAAATGACATCATACTATTATGTCACATACTGTACAAATTATCATATATTTGTAAAACAACCTCAATTAATATGCAAGATGACAGTCACGTTAATAAATATAACTTTAAATTGATTGTAAGCATAAAATTTAATTAAAAAAATTATGATTATCTTTCATCGCTACTTGCTCAATTCAAATTATATTGATTAAATATGCAATTTCAAATTTCCAACATTAATATATTCAGTCTTGTATAGTATTATAAGGTTCAGTATTTTAAAATGGTAAAATTAGTGAATTGTGCTGGAGATTTATTTAATGTTTTAATTTTGGGTTTTTTATTTCCAAAATATACTTTATTCATAAAAATCTGTAAAAAATACATTACGAAACTGTTCCAAAAAGCACCAAGTCAAACAATACAAAGAGTGCAAAGTAGATTAGTTTCCTTCAATACAGGAGTGAGTTGCCTCACAACCCTTCCATTTCATTTTATATGCCATGCACATTTTACAACAAACAAATATTTTCTGGATACAGCTCGAGGGGTTTTCCATGGATCCAGCCCCTCAGTTCACCTTGGTGGGGGGGGGACCTTACACAGTGGTCTTTCCCCATTGAGCCTTTGCTGCGGCTGCCCCAAGCTTTAGTGCGTCCCTCAGCACGTAGTCCTGGACATTGGAATGTGCCAGTCTGCAACATTCGGTCATGGACAACTCTTTGCGCTGGAAGACCAGCAAGTTTCAGGCAGACCAAAGGGCGTCTTTCACCGAATTGATAGTCCTCCAGCAGCAGTTGATGTTTATCTCAGTGTGCGTCCCTGGGAACAGTCCGTAGAGCACAGACTCCCGTGTTACAGAGCTGCTTGGGATGAACCTCGACAAAAACCACTGCATCTCTTCCCACATCTTCTTTGCAAAGACATTCCAGAAGGAGATGGGCAACTGTCTCTTCCCCACCACAGCCACCTCGAGGGCAGCGTGCAGAGGGTGTGAGACTCCGGGCGTGCAGGAAGGATCTGACGGGGAGGGCTCTTCTCACCACCAGCCAAGCTATATCTTGGTGCTTGTTTGAAAGTTCTGGTGATGAGGCATTCCACCAAATGACTTTGACAGTCTGCTCCGGGAACCATCCGACCGGATACACCATCTCCTTTTCCCGTACGGCCTTGAGGACATTCTGTGCAGACCACTGCCTGATGGATTCCTGGTCAAAGATGTTTTTCCGTAGAAACTTTTCCACGAAGGATAGGTGGTACGGCACAGTCCAACTGGATGGAGCGTTCCGCGGAAATTTGACCAGACCCATCCTTCGCAACACTGGGGCAGATAGAACCTCAGCACGTAGTGACACCTGGAGTTTGCGTACTGGGGGTCTACGCACAGCTTGATGCAGCCGCACACGAAGGTGGTCATCAGGATGAGGGTGTCGTTGGGTACATTTTTCCTGCCCTTATCAAGAGGTTTGAACATCGTTTCCCTCCGGACCCGGTCCATTTTGGATCCCCATATGAAGCGGAAAATGGCTCGGGTGACTGCCACGGCGCAAGAGTGGGGTATGGGCCAGACCTGCGCCACGTACAGCAACAACGTGAGTGCCTCGCACCTGATGACCAGGCTCTTACCCATAATGGAGAGAGATCGCTGCTCCCACATGCTCAGCTTATGTTGTACCCTGGCTACTCGCTCCTTCCAGGTTTTGGTGCACGCTTGGCCCTTCCAAACCATATCCCCAGTACCTTCATGTAGTCTGACCTAACGGTGAAGGGGACAAAGGATCGGTCAGCCCAGTTCCCAAAGAACATCACCTCGATCTTGCCATGGTTAACTTTGGCTCCCGAGGCCAGTTCAAAATGGTCGCAGATGCTCATCAGTCAGCAAACAGACAGCGGATCCGAGCAGAAGATGGCGACGTCATCCATGTACAGGGAGGTTTTAACCTGAGTGCCACCACTGCCTGGGATTGTCAGCCCTCTTATGCTCGCATCCTTCCTAATAGACTCAGCAAAGGGTTCAATACAGCAAACAAACAAGATAGGGGAGAGAGGACAGCCCTGACTCCAGATTGGATCGGGAAACTTTCTGATTCCCACCCATTGATTGAGACTGCGCTACTGATGTTTGTGTAGAGCAGTTTGATCCAATTGCAAATTTCCTCCCCAAACCCCATTTTGGAAAGCACGTCCATCATGTAGGTGTGCGATATCCTGTCAAAAGCCTTCTCCTGGTCCAAGCTGATGAGGCAGGTGTCCACCCTCCTGTCCCATACATAGGCAATCGTATCCCTGAGTAGCACATGACAATCAGAGATCTTCCTGCCGGGTACAGTACAGGTCTGATCAGGGTGAATCACCAACTCCAGAGCAGACTTGACTCGACTGGCTATGACTTTTGACAGAATCTTGTAGTTAACGTTAAGCAGTGAGATGGGCCACCAATTTCTGATTTCTGCCCTCTCCCCCTTCCGCTTGTAGATGAGGGTGATGATGCCTTTCTTCATGGATTCCTACCTGCTGCCGGCCAGGAGCATACTCTCGTATACTTCCAGTAGGTGCGGCCTGACCCAGTCCCACAGGGCCGTATACAACTCAACCGGTAAGCCATCGCTTCTGGGGGTTTTACTCGTCTTGAAGGACCTGACGGTCTTTGTCAGCTCGTCCAGAGTTAGCAGCTTGTCCAGTCTCTCCCTCATGCTGTCATCTAAGACCTCTGTAATAGATGACAGGAAGGACTGGGAGGCTCTGCTGTCTGTGGGCTTTGCGTCATACAGCCCCGCATAAAAGGATTTGCTGATCCTTAGTATGTCGGACTGCGAAGACGTTACCGAGCCATCCTCTTCCTTCGGACTTCTGATCACAGAGCTCTCTCTGTGTACTTTTTGGAAGAAGTAATGCGAGCACGTCTCATCCTGCTCGATGGAGCGGACTCTGGACCGGAAGATGATCTTGGAGGCCTCCGTGGCAAAGAGCGAGGCCTGCTGACTTTTCACCTCATGGAGGTCCTCCTTGACCTCGACCCCCATTGACTGCAGCCGGAGCAGATTTTGCATACCTTTCTGGAGTCGGGACATTTCGCTCTGTCTCTCTCTCTCGCTCTCTGAACACCTTTGGAGATAAAGAACCTCTTGATGTTCTCCTTGATCGCCTCCCACCAGTGAACTGGAGACTCAAAGAGGGGTTTCATGGTTCTCCAACCTTTGTAATCCCTTTTGAGTTCCTCAACGTTCTCTGGGCTTAGCAGTGTAGCACTGAGCTTCCATATCCCCCTGCCAACCCGCTGGTCATCCTGTAAGTGACAGTCGGCCAGTAAGAGGCAGTGGTCGGAGAAGAACACCAGCTTGACGTCGGTGGATCTGACCGTGACAGCACGGGACACAAATAGGAAATCAATCCTGGAACGGGCAGACCCGCCCGTTCTTGACCATGTGTATCTATGCTGTGCTCTGTCTGCAGGTTTACTGAAGACGTCGTGCAGTTTGGCATCTTTTACTGTTTCTATTAGGAATCTGGACGTAGCGTCCAGTTTGGTGTCGTCTCTGCTGGATCGTTCTGCATCGATGATGCAGTTGAAGTCACTGCCTAGGATGACCAGCCTGGACATCACCAGCAGCAGTGGGAGCTGCTGGAAGACGATCAGCCGCTCGCTGCATTGAACCGGGGCGGACATGTTGATCAAACGGTGCGGAGCATTGTTGTACACTACATCTGCTGCGAGGAGGCGACCGCCCACCACCTCCTTAACTTCGGAGATGGTGAAGTTACCTCCCCGCAGCAGAATACCCAGGCCGGAGGAACGGCAATCATTACCCCCTGACCAGATCGATGGCCCGTGGGACCACCATCGCAACCATTGCCTGTAGGTGCTGAGGTGTGGTATTCCACACTCCTGTAGAAGCAGTAGGTCGGCTTTGACCTTGGCGAGGTAATGCAAGGTTGAAACACATCGTGTAGTGGATTTAATGCTATGCGCATTAATTGAAGCAATCCTTATCCCCATTTTTTAAAGTTAGTTGTTGCTTCCCATACCATTTGTCCTTGCTAGTCCCAGTCCTTCGGGATGTTCCTGCATATCCATAGTTTACACAAGCTGTTTCATGCTTAGTTCTGTTGTCTTTTCATTATAATTGTATGTTTTTACTATATGATTGTTTATACCTATTGTATTGACTTCATACAGCTTTCTTTAACATTTAAGATATGGTGGGCAGAACTTTAACTGGCAAGGAGGGGCAGATTTGGGCATGGGTTGGGGTTAAATCCTCCAAAAATGGTGGCGTGTCAGAAAGTCAACATTATCACACTCACCTCCGGTTTTTACTGGGGTCCAGAGAGCAGTGAATATATTCAAGGCTGAGTTCGAGAGAATTTTGATTAACAAGGGTGTCAAGGGTTATGGGGGTGGGGGGGGGGTGGTGGCAACAGGAAAGTGGGGTTAAAGCCACAGTCAGATCAGTCATGATCTTATTGAATGGTGGAGCAGGCTCGAGGGGCTGAATGGCCTACTGCTGCTCTAATTTCTTATAATCTTATCTTACATTCGTAGGTGCGCAGGAAACCTCTGTGGAAATGGTGGGTTTCTCATTTAAATATGTGAAGAGCCAATTAATTCTGCCTTTAACCCAACATTCTGGTTTTAACTGCCAGTGCACAGGTTACCTGAGCTATCTGAAAATTACCAGGCTCAACAAGACCAAAGCACAGTGGGGTATGATTATTCTGTAAAATTGACAGGTTAGAAAGCCTTTAAAATTGGAAACTACAAAGCTGCTTTCTTGATTAAATGAAAGGCTTGTGTTCATAGGACTTGTTCTGAGAGCATGCTTTCACTGCTCTACAGGTGATTTCCAACTTTTTGGAAGTCATCTGCATTTCCCTGTTGTCAGCCTTCAGCGTAGAATGGGAGCAGTTTATGTAGCTCTGCCTTGGACCTCTGATGAGGAACAAGAGCAGCACCAGGAGCAGCACCAATAGCAGCACCAGCCGCCTTCTCCTCAGCCACATGCCTCTTCAAAAGGCAGGAGGGATGGACACAGAGATCCAAGAACACAAGAAATGGACCATATGGTCCATCAAGCCTGCTCCGCCATTCACTACGATCATTGCTGATCATAGGATTCAACTCCACTTTCTCAATCCAGCTCGAAGGAGGTGATACACCGCCCCCCACCTCCCCCCCCCCCCCCCCCCCCACCCCGTGCAAGGTATACAGGCAGAGGATCAGCTTTTTCAACGCGACTGTGCAACAGTGCCTCAGAAGGTTTAGACTTCCGTAGTTTCTTTCTGACATCTGCAGCCTCCTGGATCAAGACGTCCTTCCAAATGGGCCAGGTGGGCACTTGTTGCCAGTCGCTATAAAGGTCACCGCAGCCCTGAATTTCTTTGCTTCTGATTTCTTATGGGGATCTGCTAGTGACATGAGCAGCATGTCACAATGTGCTGCCCACAAATTCATCTCCCAGGTGACCGATGCCACCTTTGCCAAGACCACCACTTAAGTCCACTTTGGTACTGATGAGGTCAGTCAGACCCAGAGGGCTCTCAAATTTGATGTGATGGCTGGATTCTCATCAGTGCAGAGATATAGATTACACACATATACCAATCAAGGCATCTTCAGATCATTCAGAAGTATTTGTCAGTCGAAAGGGATTCCACTCCATCAATGTTCAGCTGGTATGTTTTTCATGCATGTCTGTGCAAGATATCTTGGAAGCTGCCACGATGCCTTCATTCTGTGCAATTAACATCTCCCACAGATCTTTGTATCTCCAAACAGAGTCAGCAGATGGCTCCTTGGAGACCAGGGCTATGCTGTAACAATGTAGCTGATGACTCCTTTGAGGAGCCCTACCACTGATACAGAAGAACGGTACAACTGGAGCCACATGGGCACAAGAGCAAGCAATTGGGTTGCTGAAGATGTGATTCAGGTGACTGGACATATCTGGGGACACCCTTCAATATGCAGCAGCAAGGCTGTCCAGAATAGCAGCGGACTGCTGTGCCTGGCACAACATTGCACTGCGAAGGGGACTGGAGCTGCAGGAGGAGGAAGGTGAGGACCACTGTGTCTCTTCGGAGGAGCAGCCTAATGTGACCAGAGTCCCTGCAGCCACTCACCTGGCTGTCAGGGATACCTGCAACACTCATACAGGCACTCTTCAGATAGCCTGTGTGTGAAGCCATATGGCACTCCAATGTTGAACCCACTGCCCCCACAACACAAGTCATTCCCACAGTCAAAAATCCCTCCATCTCATTTACACCATTTGCTCATCTTCCACTTGGTCATACCATTGTGGGAGGCGACAGTGGAGATGACTGGACAGTCTAGAGTTGAAATAAAGTTCATGATTCATTACCATTTGTAAATAGATTTAGACAGTGACATTTTTATAAACACCGTTGTGCAAGTAAAAAAATCTTCCTCTTCCACTTTCTATTAACCTATACGTGGTGCTACCCCTGTGGCTTCAGCAGAGCGAGAGGCAACTTGACTGCCTGCTGATAGCTGAGGTGTCTGTGGCAAACATCTTCTGGGTTTTGGAGCCCTTGAGAGCCCTGCCAAAGACTGCCCTGGCTGCACCTGTCATTGGGGCAGGAGGCAGCATGTGGCGCTTTCTCTGAGGGGGTGGACAGGCAAGGAATGAGAAGTGGGAGTGCCTTGAGCAATGTCTTGCCTTTTCTCCATCTTCCCTCTCATGGCCCACCCACACTTCCCTGCTAGCCAAGAGCTGGAGAGCACTTTGCTGCACTTCAGTGATGCGCTGAATGACTGAGGTGAGATTTTCCTCCATCCTAATTTAAACTGGCAGACTGAGTACGCAGACCATTGGTCAGGACAAGCACACACTCAGTTGCCTGCTGCATCTGGTGCTGTACGCAGGAGGCCACTCTTTGCCTAGATGTGGACATCAGCACAAATTCCTGAGACAGGATGGGCAGGATTTTACCCTTTGGGTCAGAACCCTGACCTCAGAGTCAAATGGGGGTCACAACCCCACACTGTGGCCGGAATTTTATGCCACCCCGGCGGGTCGGGTGGTGGCAGCATAAAATTGAGCAGCAGGCTCCGGGAGGCCTACCTGCCCTGATTCTGCCTCAGGACAAGTTTACGGAGGTTGGGCGGGGGGTGGGCAACGGCCCACCTGCCCAAAGCCAATCAAGACCCTTAAGTGGCCACTCTACGGGTATTTTACCCATGAGGGTGGAGATTGCAGGGGCTCTGACCCTAATTTTTAATTCCTCTCTGGCCACGGGGGAGGTGCCAGAGGACCGGAGAACAGTTAATGTCGTCCCACTATTTAAGAAAGGTTGCAGAGATAAGCCAGGGAACTACAGACCAGTGAGTCTCACGTCAGTGGCAGGGAAACTATTGGAGAAAATTCTGAAGGAGAGAATCTATCTCCACTTGGAGAGGCAAATTTGATTAGGAATAGTCAGCATGGCTTTGTCAGAGGGAGGTCATGCCTAACAAATTTGATTGAATTCTTTGAGCATGTGACCAGATGTGTAGATGAGGGTGGTGCAGTTAATGTAGTTTACATGGATTTCAGCAAAGCCTTTGACAAGGTCCCACATGGAAGACTTATCAAGAAAGCAAATGCACATGGGATACAAGGAAACTTGATAAGGTGGATTCAAAATTGGCTTAGCTGTAGGAGACAGAGAGTGATGACAGACAGCTGTTTTAGTGACTGGAAGCCAGTGTCCAGTGGCGTACCACAGGGATCTGTGCTGGGTCTCCTATTGTTTGTCATTTATATAAACGACATAGATGACTATGTGGGGGTAGGATCAGTAAGTTCGCGTTTGACACAAAGATTGGCCGAGTGGTTAACAGTGACGTGGAGTGTCTTAGGTTACAGGAAGATATAGACGGGATGGTCAAATGGGCAGAAAAGCGGCAGATGGAATTTAACGCTGTAAAGTGTGAGGTGATACACTTTGGAAGGAGTAATGTGACACGGAAGTATTCAATGAATGTCCTGACACTGGGAAGTTCCGAGGAACAAAGGGATCTTGGCGTGTTTGTCCATAAATCTCTGAAGGCAGAAGGGCAGGTTAATAGGGTGGTGAAAAAGGTACATGGGACACTTGCCTTTATCAATCGAGGCATAGATTACAAAAGCAGGGAGGCCATGTTGGAGTTGTACAGAACTTTGGTAAGGCCACAGCTGGAGTACTGTGTGAAATTCTGGTCGCCACATTATAGGAAGGATGTGATTGCATTGGAGGGGGTGCAGAGGGGATACACCAGGATGTTGCCTGGGATGGAACATTTGAGCTATGAAGAGAGGTTGGATAGACTTGGCTTGTTTTGGCTGGAGCAGAGAAGACTGAGGGGTGACCTGATCTAGGTGTACAAGATTATGAGGGGCATGGACAGGGTGGATAGGGAGCAGCTGTTCCCCTTAATTGAAGGGTCAGTTACGAGGGGTCACAAGTTTAAGGTGAGGGGTGGGAGGTTTAAGGGGGATTTGAGGAAGAATTTTTTTACCCAGAGGGTGGTGATGGTCTGGAATGGCTGCCTGGGAGGGTGGTAGAGGTGGGTTGCCTCACATCCTTTAAAAAGTACCTGAATGAGCACTTGGCATGTCATAACATTCAAGGCTATGCGCCAAGTGCTGGCAAATGGGATTAGGTAGACAGGTCAGGTGTCTTTAATGCATCGGTGCAGACTCGATGGGCCGAAGGGCCTCTTCAGCACTATTATTCTGTGATTCTGTGATTCTGCAAGCAGGTGAGCTGGGGATGTGAAAGGCTGCCGGCCTTTCCAAGCCCCCATTGGGGTGGGGGGCATGGCAATCGGGCACAGGGTGCCCGATTGAGGGCTGCTTCCCAACCCACCCCCGGGACCCAAGACGTCCCCCCCCCTCCCCCCAAATGACCATCCTAGCCTCACCAGGGCACGACCGATACCCCTGGTGAAGCAACCCAAACTTACCCAATCTCTCGGGTCTATGGCGTTGGCTGGGCTGCAGTCCCAGCAGTGGCCACCGCTCCCGGTGGCGCTGCTGAGATGAAGAGCTGCCGGCCCGCTGATTGGCTGGCAGCTCACTGAGGCAGGACCTCCTCCTCAAGGGGGTAGAAGTCCTGCCTCAGGCCAATTAAAGCCCAGGGACCCATAAAATACAGGACGGATCCCCAAGCTGGGCAGGTGGGTTCATCACCCACATTTATGTTGGAATCCGGTTCCCAGCTGCCCACTGTAAAATTCCGGCCTGTGTGGGTAACAGTCACCCAGCAATGATCTTCCCTGAATTGACCAATTAGTGACCAGAGGGCTGGTCCGCTGTCCAATTAAGGACGGCAGGCAGGCTCTCGAAGCTGGAAAACCAATAGGAGGCCCCCAAGCTTAAGAACGAGATGAAGCCTACATTTCAGATAAGAGAGAAAAGGCGCCTCCATTTTGAGGCACCTGATCGCCAACTTTTTAAACTGTTAATTAAAAAATGGAATCAGTTGCTTGGATACCATTGTGTAGCCAGGCAGGCGGGGAGGGCATCAAAGCCAGCCTGGAGCATTAGCCCCCTGGTCTGCCACTTTGAGGCTGCCTCCAGGCAGCTGGCCTAGTCTTTGATGTCTTGAGAGTAGGGGAATTTCCAGCTGACCTCTGACAATAGGTTTAGTGGCCATTTAATCCCTTTAATTGGCTACCCACCGCTTGTGGACTGCTAGCCCTTCCGACCCCCATCCTGCCTCTGGGAAAATGGTCTGGGTGGAGAATGGTGCCGACAGACTGTCACGCCGGCTGGCGTTGCAGATTTTCATGCCCACCAGCCTCTGTGCTTGACCCATATGAGGCTGAAAATCCTGCCCTGTGGCACTCATGTTTGAGAGAATTTCCTCCAATGTCTCCCCAGATGCCTCTGGAAATGCTGTTCAACCACACTCATCTTCTGTTGCTGCTCCAGAATAGTCATTTTTATGATGACCCCTGAGGCTCAGCATCTGTGTCCAGTTGAGCAGAGCTAGTGATGTATCCTGTGCCCTTTGAGAGGGACTCTCCACTGCTGTCCCTGTCTCCAGCACCAGCCCCTGCTCACTTGTGACGTACGCCTCACAATGTGACAACCGAGCTATTTCTATTGGAGTTCCCACCGAGATGTGTGTATCTGCACTGCTGGGGGGTGCGCATGAGTCGTGCGGCAGTGCGTTCTCAGAGTGCACACCCTCCGCTGAGGACTCCTTGGTTTACCCTGCTCCAGATCCTGTGTCACCCTTGAAGGACTTATAGGAGATGAAAGACGTGAATTAGAACTGGCACAAGGAAAGAGGGTGCAAAGTCAACATTGTGCAGGTGTACACATTTCAGTTAGTGGTGACGGCAGTTCAACATGAATATTCATTATGTGCTAAATGACACTGTGATCTCTAATTCTGTCACCAGGTAGCTGGGAGACCCACTTCCCCATTGGTAATGGCCATGGACTCCACCATTCTGCTGACCTCTCTCTCCTCCTTTAATAAACACCTTAAAACTTATCTCTTTGAATACCCTTTTGGCCATCTATCCTAAAATGTCTTTACGTTGTTCAGAGTTGTATTTTATTTTCTAACGCTCCTGTAAGCACTTGAGTTATTTTACTACGTTAAAAGCACTATAGAAATGCAAGTTGTTGTCAACTAAGTTTGTCTTGGCAGCGAGTTTCAAAAGCAGCGTGGCACACACACGAGAAGTGCTCTGCGGGGCTAACGGGCTGTTTAGCACAGCAGCTCATTTACATGGCCAGGGCAGTCGGCCCAGCCCTTCAGTGTAATTTAAATTTTTATAGTTACAGCACTCTAAAAATTAAAGTGAGAAATTTAATAAAAGTTTCAATCCCCTCTCCCACCACCCCCCCAATGACGAGACAATTTATTAATTGCCCTCTCCCCCCAAAAAACTAACCTTGCGATCCTGACCTTCCCCATCTGAAAGTTGATAACCTTTTACCTTCAACCCCTTCCCACTATCCCTTCCACCAATCGCAAGAGTTTCCCCGTTTTCCCCCCCCCACCCTGAAAACTTACCTGCTCCCCACACCCAACCAGTGTTGCGCCCCAGATCTCCAAAGGGAGATCCAAAGGCATGGGAGTTCCATCAACCGGCGGGAATATCACAGCGGGGATCGCCATCGCGACGAGGTAAGTATTAATTAATTCATTTAAATAGGTTAACATTTTAATTATGTTCCTGGCGCTGAGCGGTGTGGTGGGTGTGGGAGGGGTGTTGCTGCCACAAAGCCTCACTGCCACAGACAGGTAATATGGGGTGGGGCCTTCTTGGCGTCTAGCCCTCTGCCGGAGGTATTTCCCAGGCCACCCCGGCATGACCCCCGACATTGGGGGGCTGGTAGAATCCAGCCCAAAATGTCTGCTCATATCCCAGCAAGAAGCAAGACCCAGGCAGTTTAAGGGAACTGATTGTTCTTTTTCTTTTTAGCAAGAGAGAAATACTGCTAAATGCCATGCTTGAATGACTGTCATGTGACAAGCCCCCCCCCCCCCCCCCATCTGTGGTTTTAAGCTTTTGCCTTCCTGCAGCAGAGAGAGGAGAAGCAACTGGACTCTTGACATGTGCAGATCTGAGTGGGGGGTGGGGGGGGGGGGGGGAGTGGGGAGTGGTTATCTCTCTCTCTCTCTCCATTGCAGCTTGAAAGCTTCCTGCCTGTTGACTGACCACCTTTGCATACTCTGACTGCAATCAGAAACCCTGTTGGAGGAAATCATTTGCTTTGCTGGCTCCAAGAGACCCACTGAACCAGTTATCTACCTCTCTAAACTAAAAGCCTCAGGACCACCGATTTCAGCTAGACGCCAGTTGAATCACCAAACGCCACAGACTGTATACCCCTCTTTTCTATAGACTCCAGCTCAACCAATCTAAATTTCCCCACTCTGCAACCTATTTGTCTGTGTGTAAATCTCTAGACTGTGTGTATGTGTGAGTGAAAGTTGGCACATTGTTTATTCTTTTTATTAGATTGGTTTGGGCATAATAAAGTTAACCCTTTTCTTTGTTAAACTCAAGAAAACCTGTCCGATTGCTTCTTGTTATGATCACAGCAAGTAAGTAATCAAACACCTACTGAATTGGCCAGTGCATTCACTTTAAGAAAGAATTAAACCTGTTGAGCTGAAACAAGGAGAGCGAAAAGAGGGAAGCCCTTCGATCTCTCCTCGTTTGACTGTAACATTGTGCTTATGAGAATTAATAATGATCTGCTCATATCTCCACATTAACCTGCCCGCACTGTCTTTCTTTGGCCTGAGACACAAATCTTTCAGGTAAAGTGCAGGGGTGGGGGCGCAGGGGTGGGGGGGGGGGGGTGTTGGTGATTGGATCAGGAAGTGCATTCTGATAATATTCGAACACAAACATTCTGTCCTTATTTTGGTATTCCATTATATATTCCTTATATCTAAATTTATAGTAGAAACTGCCTTGTCAACTTGGAACACTGTAATTACACCATCTTGCCAATGGTGGTGCTATATTGTCTGCACTGAGGGAGGGATGGGAAGGTTGTGCCCGTGTAATTACAGTCTGGCAAGTTTATACAACCATTTTCCATTATAAATGTTGACAGGAAGTATGCACATACGGAAGATCTCCTCTGGTGTTACACACACCATCCTGTCTTGGAACTATATCGCCATTCCTTCACCTGTCGCTGGGTCAAAATCCTAGAACTCCCTTCCTAACAGCACTGTAGGTGTACCTACCTCACATGGACTGCAGCGGTTCAAGAAGGCAGCTTACCACCACCTTCTCAAGGGCAATTAGGGACGGGCAATAAATGCTGGCATAGCCAGTGACACCCACATCCCATGAATGAATAAAAAAAAAGTGGAATTGAGGCCAGCAGTAGCCTTCAGATCAAAGGGAATTAAAATGAGAGAATAATTGGACATGGGCGTGCGACATCAGTCTGTTTCCATTTTAAAGTCATACATTCTCTCCTTATTTGTTTATTTCCTTTGTAAGTTCCAATGTTTACATTTAGCCCCCATTTTCTACAATTTTCTCCCCAAGAAGATCAGCAGTGAGAATGAGGAGAATCCTGAAGCCAAGAAGCAGTGGGATGAGGAAGACCTCAAGTCAGCAGATGGCAGGCAACATCAGGAAAAATGCCCAAGCTTTGGGTGCAGGGTCGGCCAAGGGCAGAGAAGCCAGTGCTGGGAATTAGGGGAAGTCTAAAGTATGGGGCAGAGAGGAAAAAAATCGTTTTTGGGTGCAAAAGTATGCAACTTTTTAAATTTAATTTAATTTAGTTCAATTTTTTTTTAAAAATCAGAAACTAACGTCATCTAATGGCAAGAGGTCAGGAGGTGTGCAGTTACATTTTGACAAATGATTTTGCACATACAGAATTATCTATTATTTGCAGACAGCTGCATTGCAAATGTTGACATAAAAAGCATGAGCCAAGTCATGTGGACTGGACTTTTGCCAATATAGATATTTTCTAGCATGGCATTTTTGACACGAGCTAGAGAATAAACACGCTGACCCTGCAGCACCTGTAGCTGCGTGGTTGGATGACATCTGCCAAAACCAATTGCTCTGGAGCGAGTTGATGAATGATGCTTGGCAGCTGCCGCTCTTCAAAGGGGAAAACTACAGGAAGCAAAGAAAATGTGCGATCTGAATGTTGTAATGAAGAGCAGGGAGTACAAGCAATATCTGACAGTAACCAAAGGCTAAACATCAGAGTTTGCCAGTTCCCTGAGTATTTGTTCAAGACTTACCATTGAATGACTATACAATTGGCTTAGCATAACTGCCAAGCAGTTGCCAACATTATAACAGATGATTTATTTGTCAGGACACCAGCCTTTGTAACGTTTTAATGCTGAAACAAATGGCCAGATTGATTAAAGATGAAAGCTGACACTAACATGGTCTGATTCAGATGTTTGTGGATTCGTGCAGTTTGCAAATGTTTCCCTTTTTTGCCAATTTTCCAAAAAAGTCATCAAATAGAACCATTTTATTGCAGTACAGTGTGTTATGTGCTGTTGTGATTTAGCTGAAATATCATGGCAGTTCTGAAGGTTTTCCTTTTAAGAAATGTAATTCATTCTTCGTTAGCTTGCCGTACTGAAAAGGTATTGCATCTTTTACAATTGGATTAATATTTGCAGATCTTGTTAGTTATATTGTATGTTATATTTAAAGTAAATCTCAAAAATAGCATTAGATATTACTGTAGATTCTGTAATTTTTTGACAATACATGAATAGAAATTTGAAGTTGCGGTGTCATTCTTGATGAAGCGTATTAAAGAGTCTGACTAAGAAATTGGGACAAGTATAAACTTGCTTTGTACATTTTATAACCAACAGTTAAAATATTAGAAAAAAAATACAGAAAATGCACAAAATATAGAGCAGGTCAGGCAGCATCTGTGGAGAGAGAAACAGTTGAAGTTTCAGGTCAATGACTTTTCATCAGAATTAAATATTTGACTTCAATTCTTGTGTGAAAAGTTTGCTATTGTTGGAAAATTTGAATCAATATAGACACATTCATCACAGAACATTGTTTATTTAACCTGTTTCTCTTGATGAGTACTTCACTCCAAACAAAATGTAAACTTTAATTCAAGCAAAATACTGTAAATGCTGGAAATCTGAAATAAAAACAAGAAATGCTGGAAATGCTCAGCAGGTCTGGCAGCATCTGTGGAGAGCGAAGCAGAGTTAACGTTTCAGGTCAGTGACCCTTCTTCATTGACCTGAAACATTAACTTTGCTTTGTTCTCCACAGATGTTGCCAGACCTGCTGAGTATTTCCAGCATTTCTTGTTTTTATATTAAAAACTTTAATTCTCTGTGTCAAGGAGCTGCAGAGAGCCTCCTATTATGTAATCTGGGATCAAGTACATTTACAAAGATGTTAATACTCAGTAAGTTGTGCTTCTGATCTTGTAGTCATACTACTTTCATATGGAAAATAATCAAAAAGGTGAACGGAATTCTGGTCTTTATATCTAGAGGACTAGAATACAAGGGGTTAGAAGTCATGCTTCAGTTCTATGAAGACCTGGCTAGACCAGACCTGGAGCATTGTGAGCAGTTCTGGGCACCACACCTTAGGAAGTTTTCAAGATATTAAGAGTAACAGATAGGGTAAATTGGAGAAGTTATTTCCGCTGATTGGGCAGTCTGGAACTAGGTAGAATCATTCAAAAATTAGAGACAAAACTTTCAGGAATGTAAATAGGAAACACTTCTACACACAAAGTGGGTGGAACTTTGGAAATCTCCAGCAAATGGCAGCTGACAGTAGATCAGTTATTAATTTTAAATCTGAAATTGAGAGACTTTTGTTAACCAAAGGTATTAAGGGATATGGGGCAAAAGCAGGTATATTGAGTTAGTTCACAGATCAGCCATGATCTTATTGAATGGCGTGACAGGCTCGAGGGGCTAAATGGCCTATTCCTGTTCCTATGTTCTGACTAGAGCTGCTGGTCTCACACAAGTAGATAATATACAAATGGCAGCTCTGAGTTGAACTTCTAACTGTACTTTACATTGGCCTTAGTAAAAAAGAGTTCTTCACTTCTGTGTACAGTTCTGCTTCCCAGTCAGCTACTTTTATTATACCGTCAAAGCTTGCACTGTGAATGTCTGCTTTCCTACAACATCATAAAATTTGAAAAATACAGTGGATCATCTGAGCACTTTCAAGTTGCAGTTTTTCAGCAGGCTAGAATTATACTGTTATAATAAAAGCAAAATACTGCAGATACTGGAAATCTGAAAACAAAAAGTGCTGGAAATACTCAGCAGGTCTGGCAGCATCTGTAGAGAGAGAAGCAGAGTTAACATTTCATATCAGTGACCTTTCATCAGAACTGGCAAAGGTTAGAAATGTAATAGGTTTTAAGCAAATAAAGTAGGGGTGGGGCAAAGAGAACAAAAGGGAAGATGTTGATAGGACAGAAGGTCACAATCAACACCTCCCTTTTTTTCCCTTTTGCCCCATCCCCGCTTTATTTGCTTAAAACCTATTACATTTCTAACCTTTGCCAGTTCTGATGAAAGGTCACTGGCCTGAAACATTAACTCTGCTTCTCTCTCTACAGATGCTGCCAGACCTGTTGAGTATTTCCAGCACTTTTTGGAATTACACTTATTTTGTGATATGTGGAATTACATACATGTGGTGATTTCACGTGTTGGGTTGGATTTTAAGAGCCCAGTGCCAATCTCGGCAGTGAGCTCAGGCCACATGCCAAAGAGTCACCGTGATCTCCCGCGTGGCGGCTCACTTAAATAGCTTGGGAGGCCCACCACCACCCCCACCCCGCAATCACATGGAGGGAGCGGGCTATCCATCCCTGGCAATGGTGTCAGCTGCCTGTGTGCAGACGCTGGTGCTATTTTTAAAGGGCAGCCAGCCCTGTTGGTCAATTCGAATTTTTAAAGCAGTATCTGCCCAAAATTTACTCAATAAATTTCTAATGCTCCTTTTCCATCACCCAATAACAATTACATTAACTATTTGCCCTTAACCCCTCCCCCACAAAAAAACACCTTTTAAATCTGACCTCCCCCCCCTCCCCCCAGAATGCACAAAAGTTTAAAGTTCACCCCTTCCCACCATCCTGTACACCCAATACGTTTATTTGACCCCGTCCCACTCCCCTTGCCGCACTGAAAATCTTAACTCCTCCCCCCTCCCTACCAGTGTCACACTGGCTTTCCCCAGACAGGGAATTGAAGATACGGGAGTGCTGGCCACTCAACCAAAGATCGTGGCGGGCCCGAAAGATTTAAAGTAAGTCGATTTAAATTTATGCATGTCAGTAATTTAAATATTTAAATCCAGGTCCCATCGCCCAGCGGTGGTGGGGGTGGGGGGCCGCCACAGAGCCTCACCGCCGCTGGGAGGATTGGGCCAGGCCCTCCCGGTGTTGGCCTCTGTGACAGGCCTCTGCCAGAACGATCTTACACCCGCTACCATGGAATTGGACGTTGGTAAAATCCAGCCCTTTGGCTCTTAAATTCACAGGAACAGGCCATTCAGTCCCTTGAACCTGTTACACTATTCAACTTGGTCACATCACTGGTCTGCATCTTAGCTCCATCTACCGACATTGGTTCTGTATCCCTTCATACCCTTACCTAACAAAAGTCTGTAACTCTTGGTTTGGAAATTTTCAATTGACCTAGCCTCAAAAGCTTTTTGGAGCAGCGCATTTCAGAGAACTATTTCCTGACATCACCCTTGAATGGCAGAGCTCTAATTTAAAAGTTATTCACTCTTGTTCTGGGCTTCCCCACCAGATGAAATAGTTTCTCTACGTTTTCCCTGTCAAATCCTTCAATCATCATAAACACTTGAGTTGGATCACTCCTTATTCTTCTATACTCAAGGAAATACAGGGCTAGTCTTTGCAACTTGTTCTCATAATGTAATCCTTTATCCCTCGTATCAATCTGGTCAATCTGTGCTGCACCCCCTCCAAGACTAATATGTCCTCCCTGAGATGCGATGTCCAAAACTGAATGCTTTACTGCAAATGAGATCTAACCAGAGTTTTATATAACTGTAACATACTTTCCTTTGAGAAAAAGCCAACAGTCCATTCACCTTTTTAATTATTTTTTGTAATTGTTGACGAGCTTTGAGTGATTTCTGTACTTGAACCCCTAAATCTCTCTGCTCTTTTAAAGTTTCTAGTGTCTCACCATTTAGAAAATACTCTGATCTATCTTTTAACTCCAAACTAGATGGCCTTACACCTACTCACATTGAAATCCAGCTGCCACAGTTTTTCCCACTCAATTAATCTATCAAATTCCATTTGAAACTTTCTGCTCCCATCTGCACGACTTAATGTCACACCTAACTTAGTGTTGTCAGCAAACTTAGGTAGAAATCTCTCCATTCCATCATCAAAGTCATTTATAAATGTGGTGAAATGCTGAGGCCCCAGTACATATCCCTGGGGGACACCATTAGTCACATCCTGCCAATTGAATACAGAACCATTATCCCTACTCTCTGTCTCCTACCTCACAACAAATCCCTTAATTACCCATGTCAATTAAGTCATCTTGAAATACAGGGCTGGATTTTATGGACCATCCTGAGATGGGGTCGGAGGCGGGGGGGGGGCTCCATAATATTGCAATAGGAAGTGGGGGTGTGGAGGCCCCGTCACCAAGCGATTCTGTCAGGGGTGGGAGTGGCCGACGATGGCCTTTTTGCCAAAGGCTGGGTCCAAGCTCCCCTGACCTTTGCAGCCTCGCACCAGGAGCCCCACCGCCTCCACTAAATCCAGTCCACTATGTGGTCTCACTTTTGTTGACAGCCTTTATGTGGAACCATAGCGAATGCCTTCTCGAAGCCCATTATAACAACTATAAACCTCTTATCTACCATGTTAGTTATATCCTCAAAAAATTCATCTAGGTTTGTAAGACGTGACTTACTCTTACAAATCCACACTGGCTTTCTTTGAGTAGTTCACATTTATCCAAGTGCTCAGTTACTCAGTCCCTAATAACAGATTCTAGTAACTTTCTCACAACAGGTATTAGACTAATATGTTTATATTTTCCTAATTTATCTCTCCTACCCTGTTGAAACAAGGGAGTGACATTGTCAATTTTACAATCCAAGAGGGCAGTTCCTGCACCAAGCGAGTTTTGGAAGATCATGACTAGCACATCAACAACTTCCTCACCTTGTTCTTTTAATACACTGGGGTGCAAACCATCAGGTCCTGGAGATTTTTCTATCTTTAGTCTCATTTTATCCAATACCTTTTTTTACTTATTAAATCCAGTTAATTCCTCCCCTTGTTTTATTTTTAGTTTTCCGTATACCTCTGATACCATATCCTCATTCTCTATTGCCAAGATCGTGTAATGTAAGTATTTAGCAAGTCTGCCATTTCCTGATTTTCAGTTACAGTAATGCCTTGTACATGTCTTGTATTTTGTAATAAATGCTTCTTTGAACACCTCACACTGTTCATCTGTATTTTTATCCATTAACAGTTTCACCCAGATGATCGTGGTCAATTTCAGCCTCATCCATCCAAAGTCCATCTTAGCTAAACTTAAAACCTGAGTTTGTGACTCACCCTTCTCTCAAACCTAATGTCGAATTCAGTCAGGTTATGGGCACTGTTAGCTAGGTGTTTCTTTAGCATTGGGCAGGAATCCTGGCAACTACAGTATAATTGAGCCCGTCATTGTGTGCTGGGCTAATGGGAGGACACCTAATTTGTACAGGATGGCAGGCAGATGGTTTGCTACAGGCACATCTCTGGTGCCTACCTGCCCATGCCCCATTTGAAACTCCAGTTCATGGGCATGATTAGTGTGATGGTGAATCCATAGAGCCACCATCCAACCCCCACTTTCCCTTGGCACTATAAGAATAAGATTGAGTAGCCACTTTAGTGGAAAGGCTGGTAGTGGCACAGAAGCCATGGGGCAAATAGCTGCTTTTTTGCTGTCAATTTTCTAAATTTATGCTGATATACTCCTAAAGCTGCTTGAAAATGACCAAACATGTGACATCCAATTTAGCTTCTTGGCATAACTTAGAGATGGTGCTTTCAGGATGGTTTAAAAATCTTCAACTTACTTCTGCTAATAAATGCAAACTAATTGCATGCCTACAAAACACACTAAATCATATGAAAGCACAGAAATATCATTTAATCTCTCCTGGCTTCTTTTCTCTTTTAAGCAGTCTGAGATGTCTGGTGGTTGTGAAAAGTGTTATGTTTATGCTGGGTTACTGGGCTTAGTTTGTAATATCTGATTTAACTCAGAGCAATGCAGATATCGCACTTGTGTTAAATAACCAACTGGTTTATTTACTAGACTTTAACTTTTAAGGTTCTTACAGGATGTCAGTACAATCAGAGCAGTGTGTTCTGTAGAAGCTTCTAGCTGTGTGTCTGTCTTAGGTTCACTTTTGCTCTGCAGCCCCATCTGGAGATTAAGCAATCAAACACAGTGAACACAGATAGTGGACAGACTGATGCACTCAAACCCTGATCAATCAAGCACTACAAAAAGTGCTATATAAATGCAAGTTTTTCTTTTGTTCTTCCCCTCCTTTTTCTCTTTCTCTGTATGCACTTAAAATCTGTTATTCCTCCAATATTTTCCAGCTCTGATGAAAGGTCATTGACTTGAAACATTAACTTGGTTTCTGTCTCCACAATTGAATGTTTCCAGCATTTTATGTTTCTTTTGAGATTTATATTAGACTGTTTGGAAGATTCATTGTTGTGTATGACAATCTGTTAAGTGACAGAACAGCTTTTGAGTTTTGTTTTATCACCATGCGGTACTGCATAAAAACGGGCTGCTGATTCCCTATCACCAAGACAAATTTCATCCCCACCTCAGTAACAATACAGTTAGATTGGTTAGTTGCAGAATTAAGCTTCCTCTACTATGTTGCAACAAGGTGTCATAATCAGAATACCCCTTCTGCTTCAGTGCTAAATTTTCTACTTTAAAGGTTAGACATTCATATATGTTCACCAAGTCAGATTGCCAAATAGTGCGAAGCCCCTTGCTGCAGAACTGCATCCACGAAAAATTGGGTTTAGACAGTCGCATTCTCAGTTACAGGATTGTTCCAGCTAGCAGACAAGATGGACTCTTAATATTCTGTTCGGATTTGACCCTGGGTCCCAGAAAGTAAATGAGTGCTGCAGTTCAGAAGCAACTCAGTTTTAACAGCAGTTACAAATTTTACCCAATTTACTGTACTTTGCTATAATTTCAGCTTTTATTCACTGAACAATGAGCATCTTCAAGTCTTTTAAGGGATTCCTTTGCTGGCAAAAGTTCAGATATTTTAGTATAATTGCTGTGAGGAGCTATTTCCATGGAAGAAACAAAAAAGCATAAGTGTGCATTAAGCCCTGGTAGCTTCCAATCACCAGGGAATATAAGAATCGATTAGAATTTTTTAAAAAAAAAGTTCATGTTTGTGTTGGATTCTTCTGAACCTGAACTGGAATTGATGTTATCATTGCAGTTCCATGGCAAGATGTTTAAATACTGTTGCATCTTATTTGAGCTGATGTATGTAATAGGGTTTTAATTGACATTTTTGCCCTCGCCTTTCTCTCTTAGATATTTGAAAGACTTATCCAATTAAAGTATTGTTGCAAGAGACTTTTTCCAAAACTCAGAACTTTTTACATGACTAAAATCATTCCATAAGTGACTTGTCACCATGGTACCTTACCCAAGTAACCGTTCTTCATGCTAATCTGGGCAAACTGACAATGCCCTGACCTCCATGACTGTGCCAGTGTGCTCACATTGTTTGTCTGACAACAAGTAATGATCATCTTTGAAGAACAGCATTCCACGTTATCTCAGGCAGCAGCCAGAATCCAGCTGTTCTCCTGTAGTGCATAAAACTGTCTAACATGGTGGGCAACCATCTATGTTGCTGAGGACCTGCACACCATTCATGAGCAACCCTCATTAAATGAGCATGTAGCAACATTGTCCATTATTTCTGCTAGATTTGGTCTATTTGTCCTTCTGAATCCAATTGGAAAAGGAACAAGCGAAGCTTCATGGCTGTAGAAATCTTTAAAGTGACAAGACTTTATTTTTTTCCCCTGTTTAGAATATATTTTAGTGGAATATTAGTTACGTATTTTTGATATTTAAATTTCGAATCATAAATAATTTTGGTTTTGTTTTACTCGAGGTAAGTTTGTTTTAAAAATACCTTCAGTACAGTATCTGAAAGTTTAGGTGATGCAAGATGCCAGAAAGTTCAACAGGTCGCCCACTATTGGGGTCATTTTATACCTCAGCAGGGGTGGAAAACAGATGGCAGTGTATACGCTGCCAGTTAGGAGAGAGAAATGTGCGAGGTCATCAAAGATTAGATAACATATTTTTGTGAAGTATTTGTTACAACCATTGTGAATTGACAAAGTCCACTATGTTGCAACTTTCATACAGCCAAAACAAATATTTGAAACAAAGGCAGGGATTTTACCCTTGGCAGACAGGAGCTGTCCACTACTGAAAGGTTGATGGCGAACCCACTTCCCTCTGGCCTGGGGACGCGACCCTCATTTTGCTGGTCCCCGGCCTTTGGACATCTAGCCGCTTGAGCAGTGGGCACTGCTGGGACTGCAGCCCAGCTTCAAGACGAAGATGTTGGGGAGCGGGGAACCAAGGTTAGTTTTTGGTGCCTCGCTGGGGGTGATCGGTTGGGCCACGGCGAGGCAAGAGTGGTCGACTGGGGGCATGGGGGACATGTTGGGGGTGGTTGGGGCAGAGGGGGCGGGCCTCCATTGGGCACAGGGTGCCCGATCATGAGGGCACCCACCCTTCAGGCTGTCAGAAAGCCGTGCTTTTGTCAGGCGGCATCTCTTGGGCCTGGGACACCCACCTGCCAATGGTAAAATTCCTGCTGCGACGGACGGAGGCCCTTAAGTGGCCGTTAAATGGCCTTGATTAGCCTGGGGCGGGCGGGTTTTTTGCCGCTGCTGCCCTGCGTAAAGTGGCAGCGGGAGCAGGTCGGGAAGGGTCCCCCGAGCCTCCCGTTCCATTTTACGCCTCTTCCCCCCCACTTTCCTGCTCTTTGGGGGAGGGACATAAAATTCTGGCCAAGGTGTGAAACAATCTGCCCGGAAGCAAAGATATACTTAAATAAATGAAATACTTTGTCCCTCTAATTGTGGGGTGGGGAAAGAGTTAGGAGCACTGATGGGCAAAGAGGGTTGATAGAATTATGATACCTCCTGAGTTTCAATATAACAATGCGTCATTGTTGCATGGTGGCAAACTAAACAGTAAGATATAATTTGAAGCCCCATTGTGGACTAGATTAGAAATTCGAATTTGACTCTAATCTGGTCACAAAGAGCTCAGATTGGACCATATTCTGGGTCAGGTGTCATGTGACTTTCTGCAGTATTTATTGATTCTTAAATTGCATAATACGAACATACGAATTAGGAGCAGAAGTAGGTCATTTGGCTGCTCTAGCCTACTCCACCATTCAATAAGATCATGGCTGATCTGTGTGTCTCGAATTTCACACTCCCATCTACGAGTCAGGTGCTGGACAATGGGATTAAAATAGTTAGGTGCTTGATGGCTGGCACAGACACGATGGGCCGAAGGGCCTGTTTCTGTGCTGTATAACTCTATGACTCCACCCCCGATAACCTTTGATTTCCTTGCCTAACAAGAATCTATCTACCCCGCCACAGGGTGCCCGATGGAGGGCCGCCCCCGCTACCTCAACCATCCCCAACACCCAACATGCCCCCCCCCCAAGCGACCGCCCTTGCCTCTTCAGGGTCTGACCGATTACTCCTGGCAAGGCAACTGAAACTTACCTTTTCTCCCAAAGGAAAGGGGATGGGCATGGGCAATAATTTTTAATTGCTTGAAGTCAAGTAGGGTGGGGAATATACATGATCCCCAAGGAGCTACTGGTGGTACGAGCTTGGCCCCAGGCTTTGTGTGGGGATTTCCCACATGCTTTAGGTGCCAGTAATGAGCATTGAGTATTTTGACCCTGATAATTTCTTACCCTTGATTCATACTCTTTGGAAAAGTTGCACAAAGTTTTGCAATTACAAAACATCAAGAGGATAACATATAGCAAAATTCCACAGCATAAACATCTCAAATCCTTTGAAATTGAACCTCTTGTATCAGCCATTTATCATTCGATTTTATTCAATTATCAGGAGCTGTGAATGCCAAGCTTTGATGGTACAAAATGATCTCATGTATCAAGAATTAAGAGTGTAGCTTAGTATTATTGAAAATTCCAGCAAAAAAGCATAAATTATGTGCATTGCTGGATCATTTTATCAATCTTAAATCTATCTTTGAAATCACATGCTGAAGTGATATAATGGAGATACAACAGTAATCAACTCAAGCACATGATTAATGGAGCAATCATTTTATACCTTTGCAGATGTCTGAAAAGAATTTGCTCTGACATGTTGATTTCAGACTATAATTGATTAATTGAGCTCACCTAACTTGAACGCTGGATAATTAAATATTATGCTAAGGGAACATTTTTTTTAAATCAAGAATAAAATCTCCTTTATACTTAATGTTTACAATTCAATTCATAAAATTAGTAACTTTCAATTCTGAAAATATTCCTGCTAGTGAAAATCTTTGGTCAGCTTAAGTAGTTAGGTGTGTGGCATGGAAATGGATCCTATTTACATTACATATTGGGTTGCTGTTGAATATTTTCCTCCCTCTTCCTCTGAAGCCATCTACTTAACTTACCATTTCCTCAACATTTAGCCCAAGGCAAGTGAATACTCCTCACAAGGGAAGGGGCATGTATCCATGTCTCACGATGTGGGACCATGGCTCCCATGGAGCATTTAAGAACTTGAGAACAGCAGTGCAATAGTACAATATCAAGCTGTGATACTAATTATTCAGTAATTACATTAAAGAATATGCTTCATGTGCCAGTAATTTGCTACATTAGGTTACCATTGATATTTTCTCTTGGATTTCTGGCCATAAATTTATCCTTTTCCTTTTCAATTCTTATCCAAAAACAATCTCATTCTCTTTCTCTCTCTATGCGCATATTCTACACTGGGGTATCTTCTCTCTGCATTTAGATTTAACTTCATCACGATCTTCTGTCTTTCTTTACGCCTCACTCTCTTCCCCCTCCATATTGTGCTCTTTCATCCTCAATGTCCTCTAATGCCTTCCTTATTCAGCCTTTGCTCTTCAAAGTTTTTGTCACAACTTTTAATGTTTATTTCCCAGATACTTTCCAGCCTTTTATTGATCCATTGTTGAGACACATTGGGGCAATGAGAATTTAATGTGATATAAATTTTCACCCGTAAGATAGTTCTTCAGGCTTGTAGAGACTTGTAAATGTTGAAGGTATTAAAATGAGGCTAAAGACCTAGAACTCCCACAGTCTTCATTTTATAAGTCGGAAAAAAAAAACCGTTCCTCTCCCAGATGTGGTTTCCTTTCCTTTCTTGCCAAGCCTGCACCCATTTAAAGCACCAAAGGAAATCAATGTGAGACCTGCAAATGATTTTGTTAATAGTTGTGAAACAGTATAGGTGTTAAACATAAAATGTTACTATAATAACTCCAAGTTGGTCATATAACTCTTTACCAACACCCCTCCCCTATCCCTCCAAGATTGCTTGTGGGGGCATTGGGGGCGGGGGGCTGGTGGAGTGGCAACAAAATATTTTTCAATATTGGCTATTTCGTTTTCCAGATCCAGGAATTTATGTTTTGGTTAAAGATTGGAAGGTGGCAAATGTGGTGTTGTGTTCAATTACAGACCAGTTAGCCCAAAACCAGAGTAGGAAAAATGTTTCTGGACATTCTTCAGGATATTAGAAATGGACATTTAATTGGCACCTGTATCATAGGAGCAGAATAGTTTCAGAATCCTAGGGTCATGCCTTATAATCCAATTGGAATTCTTAGAAGAGGTAGATAAGCTGGTGGATGAGGTTAATCAATGAAATATTATTAATGTGAATTTTCAATAGCTGTTTGATAAAAGTTATTGTGAGGTAAGTCAGCAATCGAGGCTAATGGAGTAATAGCGAATGGGATTAGCAATAGAAGACAAAGGGTGGTTATAAATCGAAAATGCTCTGCCAGAGAGAAGTAACTAGTGGAATTGCATAGAGATTTATTCTGGGACACCTACTAATTATAATATTGGTGTACAATATGGAACAAAGTTTGTTATTAAGTTTGCTGTAACTCAATGGTCTGTAAGGAGGAAATGAGTAGATAGGAGAATGACCATTTTCAAAGAGACTTAGATCAATTATTTAAATCAGCTGAGATATGGCAAATGGATTTTAATTTGGAGAAATGGATGTGAGGTTATGAAGATAAATAAATGTAGAACATAAAAAATCTTCACTGGCAGAAGCAGAAAATAATATTCTCAAAGCATCTGTTCAGCATAAGATGATTAGTAATAAGCTGAATTAAATGCTGGATGCACCCATGAGGAATCGGACCAGATGTCAGAACAAACTGTGTTGGCGTACAGTTCAATAGGCCAGTTTAGGAGGATGGTGTGCCATTTTGATCACTACACCTCAAAAGGTTAGAGATACATATTAGAAAGTGTTCAGAAAGGAGTGGCTAGGCTAATTCCAGGCCTACCAGGATTAAGTAAAAGCAAAAGCTCAAGCAACAACTTACTTTGAGTGGAGAAAGAAAGGTGGAGGGGAAACATAATACATGTCTCCATAGTAATGAAAGGTATGGCTGCAGGAAAAGTAAACAAACTATTAGGACAAAAAAAGAGGATTAGACAGCAGAACTGTAAAATTCACAAGTTTTGAACTAGAATGTACGAGTATATTTTAGATCTAGTATTGAATAGTGAGGCGGGGTTACTTAGTAATCTCATCGTAAAATATTTGCTGGGAAATAGTGATCATAACGCAATTGAATTCGATGCTAGGTTTGAAAGTGAACTCCAATCACAAACATGAATCTTAAACTTAAACAAAGCCAATTACATAGGTATGAGGAGAGAGCTGGCTGAGGTTGATTGGGTGTGTAAATTAAAAGGTATGGCAGTAAATAAACAATGGAAAACATTTAAAGAAACAATTCAAAATCTTCAACAAAACTACATTCCACTGAAAAATAAAAACTCAGGAAGAAATATCCATTTGTGGCATAGTCAGGAAGTTAACGATAGTATTAGAATTAAAATAAGGGCTGATAATGTTGCAAAGAATAAGTCTAATGATTGGGAGTGCTTTAGAAATCAGCAAAGGGCTATCAAAAAGTTGATAAAAAGGGGAAAAATAGAATATGAGTGTAAACCAGCTAGGAATATTAAAACAGATTGTAAGAGCTTTTACAAGTATATAAAAAGGAAGATAGCTAAAGAAAGCATTTGGCCCTTAGATGCAGAGACAGGAAAATTACAATGGGGTATGAGGAAATGGCAGAGACATTGAACAAATATTTTGTGTCTGTTGTTACAGACAGCAGGGAGATAGGGTGGATGGCTTGTACTTTTCACCTCTCAATTAACTGTAGACAATATTTTTTTAAAATATGGTTTTAGTCCCCGAGTGCTTTCGTGGTCAAATAAACAAACAAATGACAGGTGTTCTCAGAGGATTAAAAGAAAGATAAATTATTTGCTAAAAATACCCAAAAGATTCCCTGGATTCTGGAATGGTCCCAGCAAATTGGAAGTTTGCAAATATAACACTGCTATTCAAGAAAGGAAGGGGGCAAAAAGGGGGAGCTACAGGTCAATTAGCCTGACATCAGTCATTGAGAATGTGCTTAAATCTATTATTAAGGAAGTCTTAACAATACACTTAAATCATACTATGATCAGGCAAAGTTACGCTGGTTTTATGAAAGGTAAATTGTGTTTGACAAATTCATTAGAGTTTTTTGAGGATGTAACTGGTTGAGTAGATAAAGGGGAACAAGTAGATGTAGTATATCTAGATTTCCAAAAAGCATTTGATAACGTGCCACACAAAAGGTTAATAGGCAAGATAAGGGTTCATGGAATTGGTGGTAATATGTTAGCATGGATAGAAGATTTATTAGTTGACAGGAAGCAAAAAGTGGGCATAAATGGGACATTTTCAAGTTGGCAGGCTATGACCGGTGGAGTGCCACAAGGATCAGTTCTGGGGCCTCAGCTGTTTATAATTTATAATAATGATTTAGACAGAGACAGTGAATAATGTATCTAAGTTTGCTGATGATACAAAGGTAGGTGGAAATGCAAGCCATGAGGAGGTCACAGAGAGGTTGCAAAGAGATATGGACATGTTAAGTGAGTGGGCAACAAGGTGGCAGATGGAGAATAATGTGGGGAAGTGTGAGGCTATATTCACTTTGGTCATAAGAATGGAAGAGCAGAATATTTTTTAAAGAGCTTGAAACTTGTAAATGTTGATGTTCAGAGAGACTTGGGTGTACTAGTACAATGAACATAGAAAGTTAGCATGCAGGTACAGCAAGCAATTAGGAAGGCAAATGGCATGTTGGCCTTTATTGCAAGGGGATTGGAGTACAAGAATAAGGAGGTCTTGCTACAATTGTACAAAGCTTTGGTGAGACTGCACCTGGAGTCTTCATTTTTAAGGAAGGATATACTTGCATTGGAGGCAATACAGTGAAGGTTCGTGAGATTGGTCCCTGGAATGGGAGGATTGTCCTATGACGAGGGATTGTGTAAATTGGGTCTATATGCTCTGGAGTTTAGAGAATGAGAGAAATGCCATTGAAACATACAAGATTATGAAGGGACTTGACAGGGTAGACACTGAGAGGTTGTTTCTGCTGGCTGGCGAATCTAAAACACAGGGCACAGTCTCAGGATAAGGGGATGATCATATGGGACTGAGATGAGGAGCAATTTATTCACTCAAGAGGTTGTGAATCTTTGGAATTCTTTACCCCAGAGGGTAGTGGATGCTCCATTTGTTGAATATATTTAAGGCTGGGATAGAAAGATTTTTGGTCTTTATCGGAGTCAAGGGATATGGGGAGTGGATGGGAAAGTGGAATCGAAGCCCAATATCAGCCATGATCATACTGAATGGCAGAGTAGGCTCAACAGGTTGTATGGTCTACTCCTGCTCCTATTTCATATGTTCTTATAAAATCCACAAATCTTGAGCACAGTTATAGATTAGGAAAAACTTTTCTCCCCACATATAATCAATATGTGGCTCAAAGAGGAGGTCAGTTGGAGCATTCAAAAAGGATCAGGACCAATATCTGTTGAGAAGCAAGACTGAAATTTGGGGAATTAATTAACAACATCCTTAATTTGCATTTCAGGAAAGTTAAGGACAGAAATTAGTGTTCCCTAAAATCTGTGATTATCATGTATTGATATTAGATAGTGAGGTTTTAGTGCATTGAGTGGTTTTTCCTCACCGTGGATTTTCTTATGCTTTTATTGAGAAACCCAAGGGAAGGCCTAAGGCCTATAGCATAGGAACCATCGTGGGTGAAGAAAATAGAAGAAAACATGGATATGTTACAGTTTTGAGTATTTGTGCACTGCTTTATCGTTTAATGGCCAAGAAACAATTTCTACAAGTAGACCTTATCTCTCGTGATCTGAAAATTTAACTTTTTTTGCTTTTTGCCTTACACAGTGTGTGGTTGTGAAAAATATGCAAATTCTAAAAAAATAGATATTGGGAATTAACTAGGAATCTTAGTACATTGAAATTTTGTCTAAATAATAAAATATTACACATTAATTCATTGCCTGTGAAGTATTTGAGATGTTTCTGACAGGCATGATTAAGGATTAAATTAATGCTTGTCTTTCACCTTTAGTGATTCAGATAAATGGAGCTGTTGCACACAGATTAAAAGTTCAACAGGTTCAAATAAGAAACATTTATTCATAAAACTGGGTAGGTCTACACTGCAGCAAATCAGGCCAACTTGAACTTAAAACACATTTATAAGAGCTCTAAATAGCCGTCCTTCTGTTAGACCAATCTCTTAGAATTAAAATATGCAAAGCTTTTTTACATGTACACTACACGATGATAATCCAGTCTTCCATTGCCCTTTAGTAACAGAATGCTATCTCCAGTCATATCTTTCAACTAGAATGTCCATGCTTAAATGAGCTTAAAAAAAACTGGTTTATTGATTGCAATATATACGACCAGTTATTTTATGGTAACATATACAAACTTGTTGAATGGGATGTGTAATTTCTTAATATAATTTTCTCTTCATGTTACCTAATTCCGTTATAATCTGGGTCCAATGATAAAGCGAATACTGCCTTTTCTTGCTTCAACATGGAGCCCTGCTGCAAAACTCAGCAGAAATGATGGCAACCGTCACTGGCCATAGAGGCAAATGTAAACTTGGAAGACAACAATCTCAACTGGCAGGCTTTGAGAAAGTTAACACAATCAAGGTATGGATTTTAAAAAAAATGTTTTAACTGAATAAGGCAGTAACACTTTTGCTTGAATGATTGTGTAAACCACTGAAAATTCAGTCATGCTTGATATCATCCAAACCCTGTTTGTGTGTTATTTACTATAATCTAATATATTATTCAATTCATCATCCAACTGTGCACAATAATTAACATTTAATTCATAATTTCATTTTGTTTGAATTCACAAAGGTGAATCAATAAGCCAACACTATTATATTCTGCCTGTTTTGTGTGGCCTGTGGTTACATGATCCTTGCTGGGTTCTCACACTATGGGTTGGATTTTGCCATCCCTATGGCGATGTGCTGGGAATTGGGAGGAATCATCATATTGTGATGAAAAGCATTGGGAGAGAAGCTTGATGTCTTTCGGTCACAACGGGATATGCCAGTGCAGCTGGGCTGGCGGGATGAGCTTGTGCTGAAACACAACAGAAAGATCAGTAAGCCTGTTTAACAGGCAATTAACTGCTATTTTATCAAGAATTTCTAATTTTACGAAGTGTGTACGGAAATAACGGGGCTACCGAGCATTGGCAGGTATAAGGAGATGGTGGATTAGTAGGAGGTCAGTACTGACTCCAGACAACGTCCATTGTGAATGGTAGCATGGTTTTGCAGGGAAGGTGGAACAGCATTAATAGTGGCAGTCAGGAGCAGGAACAAACTTGCCAGTGCTGCTGGAGCCATACTGCTTGACTGCCATCTCGGGCATAGAACAGGTGTGAACAGAGCAGGTGGGGTGAGAGGTCCTGGAAACCAGGTGCAGCTATCTGCCATGGTCCTCATTCACTCAGGCTTTCAGACCTCCTGTGAGGAAGAGCATCAGAGAGGGAGAGAGCTGCAGCTACAGGTAGCAGGCTAGCAGCAACCTGAGGGCCACTGGGAGCTTCAGCCTCGGAAGGGGCACAAAGACGGAGAATGCAGAGGGGCACGTAATCAGTCTCTTGTGTGCAGAAGAGGTTACCTACCAGAGACAGTCTACTGTTAGAGGTTCAGCTTCCTGCAAATGTCAGAGCAGCAGTGTCTCCGGAGACTGTGCCCCTCCAGGGAGGCTGCCACAGAGCTGTGCACCATGTTGGAGGATGAGCTGAGTCTTATGGGAAATGGTGGCCTGTTGCACTGAAGGCCATGGTGGTGTTGAATTTCTATATGTAGTGTTTGATTGATCTGTGTTTGATTGTATTAGTCTGGCCATTGGTCTGTGTTCACTGTGTTTGATTGCTTAAGCCTATGGGTGGAGCTTAAGAGTTAAAACTGGGACTAAAAGACAGAACTAGAATCTTCCACAGAAAACACACTGACTGCTCTGAGAAGACATTGTAATGAGATCTTGTAAGAACTGATATATTTTAAAATGTTATAATAAACCAGATTTAATACAAGTGTGATATCTGCATTACTCTGAGATAAATCAGATATACATAATATATCCAGCAACCCTGTGTAAACATAACACTATGGCCTCAGGATCATTCCAGGGATCTTCTGGAAATACGTGTGGGATCTCCCAGGCTGTGCTCATCACTGCATTAAGAAGGTCAACAATGCAACCTTCAAGAGGCCAACCAATGCGTATGCCTTCATACCGACCCAGAAAGTCAAACTGAGGGCTATAGGTTTTGGGGCCATCCCTGGGTTTTCCTCGGTGCAGGGTGTCATTGACTGCATGCATGTGGCCATCAAAGTCTCTACAAACAAGGCAGTAGCCTTCATCAACAAGAATGGATACCACTTTATCAAAGTACAATGGTCTGTGACCACTGCACACGGTTCCTTCAGGTGTGTGCATGGTTCCTGGGAAGCAGCCATGTCAGCCACATTCTAACCCAATCCCAAATGCCCGACTTCTTCAGGCCCCCCCGTGCATCTTCAAGAATGGATACTGGGTGATGGGGGCTACCCAGTGAAGATGTGGCTATTGACAGGAGTACGGCATCCAAGCACTGATGCATAGGGAAGGTACAACACCTCAAATGACCATCGAGCAGGCTATAGGGCTTCTGAAGATGCAGTTCAGATGTCTCGATAGATCTAGTGAAGTCTTTGAGTATGCCTCAGTAAGGATCTTGCAAATCGTAGTGGTGTGCTGTGCTCCACAACCTGGTGCTACATAGGGGAGAGGCTTTGAACAATGAGGACATCCTAGAGCACAGTGCTTCCTCCAAGGATAAGGATATGGGGGAAGATGCTGACCAGGGGCAACATGATGAAGAACTCCAGGAACCACAGGCAAGACACAATGAGATACATGCAAGGAAGGCTCATGACACACTAATACAAGTATGCTTCAGATGAGCCGCACTGACATATCCATGCAATCCAATAAAGCTATTGCCTTATGCAACCCTGTTGCCCTTTCCTTGATTTCCCTTACCATTTACCTGTACCCATTAATGCGTTAGACAGTGGCATGGGGAATGCATTGACCTCATGAGGTGTGATCCTTCCCATCGCACCCTTTGACAGAGCCAGTCGAATGCTAAAGCAGCCCTCAAGAAATGGAAGGATTCCTCTTGCCTTGTAACATTGTATATTTAGTGGAAAGCACAAACATTGCAAGGTAGCATGCATTCGCAAGAAACAAACCCGTGAACCCCAAGTGCAGCTAGATGCTCTTCTTAAATCTTTTACATGTGCTCTGACATGGTGCTCCCCCTGCACTGAGGTGGAGGCAAAATGCTGACTTTGCTGCCCTGTGGCTTTTGATGACCTTGGCGGTCATCCCCTGGCGGCCTGAGGCCTGGAGGGTGCTCGCAGAATGAGGGCCTCCTGCACAAGCCACCTCTATCAACGTGGCTATGTGAGGCGCTAGTGTTACTGACGGAGGGGCTGAGGAGCTGCTGTCCAAGAGCACCCTGAGAGGAGCCCCCAGATGCAAAAGGCAGCTGCCCCTCTACCCTTTCATGGCACACCTATACTTCCCTGCTCACCCGAGGAGTCCAAGGACCTGGGGGTGTCCATGCACCTCATCCCACCACCCCCTTAGCTTCACAGAGCTGATGGAGGTGGCGATGGCATACAGGTCTGTACAGATCTCTGGTATCCACGGAGTGATATGGCTCACCAAGAGGGTCACCACTGTTTCCATGGAGGAAACCAAGCGCGTACATGCCAGAGACATGGTGCCACCCCGGCATGGACGGACCCCTCTAATAGCCGCACTTGGGGGCGTATTGACTCTGGAAGCTCCGCTAACTGTTTCTGAACCTCAACCTGCAGGTCCAGCATCTGCTGTGTTGTTGATGACTCCAGAGACATGTCATCAGTTTGAAGCTCAGCATCACGCTGGCCTCCCTGTGTGAGTGGCCTCAGCTGCCATAGCCTCCGCCCGATGCTGGGGTGCATCTGTGGTGTCTTACCAGGTTGTGATCCCGAATCTACACATGAATGGATAACCACCGAAGTGAGGGTATCTGCTCTGGTGGAGGGTAAGGGGGAATGATGTGAAGCTGCACCCTCTGACCATGTCACGGAAATCACTGTTCAGCTAACTAATGTTTGGCATTGCTTTGTGTTGCCCCTCCAACTTCTGGTTCTCCCCCACCTTCAACTGATTCTTCTTTGTCAGAGGAGTCCTTAACTGTTGATCTGCTTCTGAAGTCCTCTCCTCCTCCTCCTCAGAGGTGGACGCTGGTCACTGGGGCTGACTGGTCTTGTCCATTTTGTACAACCTGACAATGCGATTACAGTTGGATGAGGCAGATCAACAGTTAAGGACTCCTCTGACAAAGAAGAATCAGTTGAAGGTGGGGGAGAACCAGAAGCTGGAGGGGCAACACAAAGCAGTGCCAAACATTAGTTAGCTGAACAGTGATTTCCGTGACATGGTCATACCCTCCCCTGAACAGTTACATAAACCACCTCTGCATTAACAGTCCTCGTTGCCTCCTTCATCACTCCCTTAATCCTATGTTAAAGAACTGCTGCCATGTGTTATTGAAAGAGATGGAGAAATGAACTTAGTGAATCACCCTTCTTGTTCTTGAGATCATAAAACCATTTCCTGCATTTGTTCCAGGTCCTGGGGATTACAAGCCCAGAGCTTACAACCTTTGTCATCTTTCTCCTTGTTTGGTGCATTTCCTGTTTGAGAACCCGCTTAGCCTTTTCCACTGCTGGCATACAGGACTTTCCTCTCCACCCTTCACTCTTCCAATAGCATCTGCAGGGAAGCTTCTGGGAATCTGGCGACTTGCCTGGAACTCATTTTTCCCATATTCCTTCCAAACAGCATCAGGCAGAACAGAAAGCAACCTCCCTTTAAAAGGTGCATTCCCACTTTACGCAAGCCTCTGGTGCTAATAAGTGGTCAGACTTCCCATTAAGTTCCAAATCAGGTGGGAAATCCATTTGTTAGATTTCAAACGACCATGTCTCAGGCAGTGAATGCATTTCACGCATGTCCTGCCCATCCGAAACCAGCCAGGAATGAAAATTGACTGGCAAGAATTAGTAGACAGCTACAACTTTGTCACTTTGAATACATGGTGGCTGTGACACAGTTGCTATTTCCATTTGACATATGCCTATATGTAACAGTGACTAATTAACAAAGACCTGGTAGTGGGTCACAGTCATTCTCACTGCTAATTACAATGAAGATTCTTCTGACCCAGCTGATAGGTTTCATGCCCTAAAACACTTTGCTGTATTTTATATTATGCTATCATGAGTAATCTAATTAATCTACATTGATGTGATTAATTCCATTTTCCTGATGACGAAAATTAAAGTATTTGCTCCTTTATACTTTATGCCGTAATATTTTATGGCCTTTGTGATAATGACATTGGTGTCAAAGGGAAATGAAAATTTTAGTGGATTTCTAAAATGTACTCATATTTAATGCACAAGATACAAGCTATTGCCTTCAACTATGAGTTTTGGATAAAAGGAATTCCATCAAGTCATTGTACAGAAGTTTATATAATTTAGATCCTGTAATGAATGATTCTTTCCCTCTGTCTTCGTTGCAGAATTCAGTCAGTAAATGAAGTCGCAACTTTTACCATGCGATGCCGTACAGATTGACACAATTCCCCACAATCCTGTTGATCAAAGATTTGATCCATGCAACTGTTGATTATAAATGATTGCATTACATAGGATATGCAGCACAGAAACAGGCCATTCAACCCAACCAGTCCATGCTGACATTCATGCTTCAGTCGAGCCTCGACCTTTCTTTCCTCATCTAAATCTCTCAGCAACATCCTCCATTTCCTTCTCCCTAATATGTTATCTCATCTCCCCTTAAAAGCATCCATACTATTCACTGCAACCATTCTCCAGATACGATCTTGAGTTTGCAAATCCTGTTCTGAAACCTGTAGAAAATCCTGAACAGTTTTTTGAGATTATGATAGTTTGTCAGCTGTTGTTCGATTTTAGTTTCAAAAATATTTATCAAGTAATACATTGAGCCATTACATATGGGCAGCGTACAGACTGTTGCACTACATGCAAATTATAAACAACTATCCAAAGAGCTTTTTACAGTAGTGGCTGAAGGTAATCCATACAATTTCATATTTTTGTAATTGTGTGAAGTGCAATTATATACTTGGAGCTACTTACATACATTTGCTAATTTTACAATCCATAACTTTCAATTCAACAGTAAAGTACAAGGTCTGATGAGAAGAGCCAAGTTATGTTTAATTAATAATAGAATGGAATCATAGAATGGTTACGGCACAGAAGGAGGCCATTCAGCCTGTTGTGGCTGTGCTGGCTGTCTAGAAGAGTAATTCAGCTAGTCCCAATCACTTGCCTTTTCCATGTAGCCCTGCATTTTTTTTTTCTTTTCAGATAATTATCAAATTCCCTTTTGAAAACCATGATTGAATCTGCCTCCACCACACTCGCAGGCAGTGCATTCCAGATCCTAACTGCTCACTGTGCAAAATAGTTTTTCCTCATGTCGCCTTTGATTCTTTTTTAATCCACCTTAAATTGGTGTCCTCTGGTTCTCGACCCTTCCGCCAATGGGAGCAATTTCTATCCGCTCTGTCCAGACTCTTCATGATTTTGAACACCTCTATCAAATCTCCTCCCATCCTTCTCTTTAAGGAGAACAGCCTCAGCTTCTCCAACTATCCATACAACTAAAGTGAAACAACTGTGATTATTTTTTTTAACTTTTTTTGAAATGTCTGTATTTCTTGCCACCTGCAAATAGATGGAAATAATAAACCTATTGATCCATGTTTATTCATCCAAAGTTTGGTGATTTCATTTGGTGAGTTCATATTCTGAATTTGTTGACTAATAATATTCTCTTAATAATACCAAAAAGCAGCTTGAGATGGCCCATGGCTCTGAAACACCTGTGCCAAGAGCTTGGGGGATGGAACAAGACAAATTTTCTGATGGGATTTCCGCATCCTAATTTGTATAGGATGGTTGCACATGAAGAACTTGTCCAGAGAACTTGGTCTGTTGGACACTTGCCTTGCAGAGTGGAAAATCCGTTCAGGTAGCAGGTTGCCAATAAAGGGCAAGTTATGTCAGTAACAAAAAAATGACTCATGGTTCACAGTAGATAGATGTGAGCAGCACAACTAATTTTGATGTTGGAGCTGGTGGTCTTGCTGCAGTAGCTCTACCAAAGGGCTTTCATGACTGAGTCACTCAGGCCATCCAAGTCCCTTGTGCCATGCACCAAACCAGGTGGATGTTTGCTATCCTGAAGAAATCAAAGATAACTGTTCTCATCAGTTGGGTTCACAATTTGGCACATAATTTTATATTTTTCGAAAAAGAAATGAGTTGCTATCTAACAGACAGCAATCTGGTTTTGAATCATCAAGCCCAAGGCTTGCTTTCTTGTTGAAATCAGTAGCCATGGATATAAAGGATAGCCTGGTTCTCCCAAGAGCCAGCCACTCAGTATTTCTTCATTTTCCAAATGCATAGTGAAAAATTCATGGCTGATTTTGATAATGGTCACTGTTATGCATAATTACATTTCTGCAGTCAGATACCACTTGAACAATCTTTGAATGCAAGCACTTTCTGTTCAAGTGGACCATAGTGTTAATGTTAAGACATCGACTGCCAAATTAGTGACATCAACAATGCCCCATACTTGCAACTCAGTCATTCAGTGAAAGCTATGCATCCCATCCATTTGATGCCTTCTTTCCATTTGAAAGGTTGTGAAGATGTTGCCCCATGCAAACCTAGCATTTGTTGTTTCGTCATAAAAGTAGGCATTGTCGGCTGCTTGATGAGACAGACTTTGCAATATTAAGGCTTTGTTGTTTGTGCCATATTAGGCTTTTCACTGTACCTGCACTATTTCTTAGCTGGTTAAAAACTGACCTGGATCTTTTTTTTAAAAAAAATCACACTTTTACTAGAGGTATTACTATACTATAGGTATTAGAAAGACTGGTTGTACTTAAAGTTTATACGTCATCAGGACCAGATGGGATGCATCCAAGAATGCTGAGGGTGGAAATTGTAGAAGTACAGGCCATAATTTTCCAAACCTCTTTAGGCATAGGGGTGGTGCCACAGGACTGGAGAATTGCAAATATTATACCCTTGTTCAAAAATGGGTGTAGGAATAAATCCAACAAGTGCAGGCCTGTTTGTTTAACCTCCGTGGTGGGAAAGCTTTTTGAAAAGGTAATCCGGGCCAAAATTTATAGCCATTTGAACAACTGCAGGTTAAGTAAGGAAAGCCAGCATAGATTTGTCAAAGACAAATCATGTTTAACCAACTTGATCGAGTTTTTTGATGAGGTAACAGAAAGGGTTGATGAGGGTAATGTGATTGATGTGGTGTTTATGGATTTCCAAAAGGCCTTTGATAAAGTGCCACATAATAGGGTTGCCAGCAAATTTGAAGCCCATGGAATAAAGGGGACAGTGGCAGCAAGGATAGAAAGTTTGCTGAGTGACAGGAAACAGAGAGTGCCAGTGAACAATTGCTTTTTGGACGAGAGGAAGTTAAACAGTTGGCTCCCCAGTGGTCAGTACTAGGACTGCTGCTGTCCTTGATATGTGTTCATGACTTCGACTTGGGTAAACAGAGAACAACTTGAAAATCTGCAGATGACATAAAACTTGAAGTATTGTGAACTGAGAGGAGGCTAGTAATAGACTTCAAAAGATGTAGACAGGTTGGTGGAATGGGTGGATATGTGGCAGATGAAATTTAATGCAGAGATGTGAGAAGTGATGCATTTTGGTAAGAAGAATGAGGAGAGGCAATACAAACAAAAGATAACAATTCTAAAAGGGCTGCAGGAACAGAGAGACCTGGGGGCGCATATGCATAAATGACTGAAGGTGGCAAGGCAGATTGAGAAAGTGGTTAAAAAGGCTGATGGGATCCTGGGCTTTATAAATAGATGCATAGAATACTAAAGCAAGGAAGTTACGATAAACCTGCATAAAACACTGGTTCGGCCTCAACTGAAGTGGTGTGTCCAATTCTGAGCACTACACTTTAGGAAGGACATGAAGTCTTTGTAGAGGATGCAGAAAAGATTTAAACAAATGGTTCTAAGAATGAGACTTCAGTTATGTGGATAGATTGGAAAAGCTGTGGCTGTTCCCCTTCAAGAAGAGAAGGTTGAGAGAAGATTTGATAGAGGTGTTCAAAATCAGGAGCAGTCTAGACAGAGTAGATAGAGAGAAATTGTTCTCATCGGCAGAAAGGTCGAGATCCAGAGGACCCAGATTTATGATGATTGGCTAAAGAACCAGAAGCAACAGAAAAAAACTTTTTTATGCAGAAAGTGGTTAGGATCAGGATAGGGACAGGATTTACTCCCATTTGGAAACAAATGGGCTTATTAGCAAGAGGCAGCATGGTTTTGTGAAGAGGAGGTCGTGTCTCACTAACTTGATCGAGTTTTTTGAGGAAATGACGAAGATGATTGATGAAGGAAGGGCAGTGGATGTTGTCTACATGGACTTCAGAAAAGCCTTTGACAAGGTCCCTCATGGCAGACTGGTACAAAAGGTGAAGTCACACAGGATCAGAGGTGAGCTGGCAAGATGGATACAGAGCTGCCTCTGTCATAGAAGACAGAGAGTAGCAGTGGAAGGGTGCTTTTCTGAACAGAGGGTTGTGACTAGTGGTGTTCCACAGGGATCAATGCTGGGACCTTTGCTGTTTGTAGTATATATAAATGATTTGGAGGAAAATGTAGCTGGTCTGATTAGCAAGTTTGCGGATGACACAAAGGTTGGTAGAGTTGCAGATAGTGATGAGGATTGTCAGAGGATACAGCAGGATATAGATCGGTTGGAGACTTGGACGGAGAAATGGCAGATGGAGTTTAATCCGGACAAATGTGAGGTAATGCATTTTGGAAGGTCTAATACAGGTGGGAAGTAAACAGTAAATGGCAGAACCCTTGGGAGTATTGACAGGCAGAGAGATCTGGGTGTACAGGTCCACAGATCACAGAAAGTGGCAACGCAGGTGGATAAGGTAGTCAAGAAGGCATACGGCATGCTTGCCTTCATCGGTCGGGGCATTGAGTATAAAAATTGGCAAGTCATGCTGCAGCTGTACCGAACCTTAGTTAGGCCACACTTGGATTATTGCATACAACGTTGGTTGCCACACTACCAGAAGGATGTGAAGGCTTTGGAGAGGGTACAGAAGAGGTTTACCAGGCTGTTACCTGGTCTGGAGGGTATTAGCTACGAGGAGAGGTTGGATAAATTCGGATTGTTTTCACTGGAACGTTGGAGGTGGAGGGGCGACCCGATAGAGGTTTACAAAGTTATGGACCCTGGAAGTGCAGAAGGTTTTAGTTTAGAAAGGCATCATGATCGGTGCAGGCTTGGAGGCTGGCCTGTTCCTGTGCTGTACCGTTCTTTGTTCTTTGATCTGGAATGTACTGCCTGGCGGTGGAGACTGATACAATCATGATTTTCAAAAGGGAATTGGATAACTATCTGAAGCAGAAATAAATTGAAGGGCTACAGGAAAAGGGCAGGGAAGTGAGATGAGCTAAATTGCTCTTGTAGAGAACTAGCATGGACTCAACAGGCCAAACAGCCACCTTCTGTGCTGTAACCATTCTATGAATCTATATGGAGATTGTTGCTGGCTTAGATATGCAACGACCCCAAAAAACAAAAGGGACTAAATTAACTTCCAAATGATTGCTTGACCTGTGCTATAAAACTTACCCACATGTGAATACGTGTGATGTGGAGATAAATTTTCTGGCTACTAATTAAAAAATAAATAAGTTATCATTTCCGAGCTTGGTTAGATTTGATTAAAACAGAGTCATACATCCAAAGTTTGCCATATTTTTGCAGAGCTTTGATCCCTTTACCACTCTTGTAAATCTTCTGAAGGTTCTCGATCATCTGTAAAATAATCAGCTTGGCTAGTAATAGTGGTTTAAAATATTCATTTCCTTTTTCCCTTGGTCCCAGCTGGAAAGATATCATTAATACCACTCAGGTTAGGGATGACTTATTCCACTATTATACTATAACACACCAAATCAGCTTTTAGGAGGGAAAACTACATCATATGCACTATAAACCGAGTGTCCTATGAACATGTGAATTAGGAGCAGGAATAGGCCACTCGGCCCCTCAAGCCTGATTTGCCATTCAATAAGTTCATGGCTGAACTGATTACCCCACATTTCCATCTACCCCTGATAACATTTCACCCCCTTGTTAATTATCTTCTGTGATGCCAGAAGATTGTCCATACTCAACATTTCTGAAAACAAGTACTACATGTTGTTCTTTTCCTTATTTCATGTTTCTTTTATTAAAAATGATGGGCTGGATTTAGTCATCACGGCGGGGTCCTACTGACAGTCCTGAAAATGGGGGGGGGGGAACCCCACTTTCGCAGTCTGTGGGACCCAGGGTTGCATCTTGTCAGCAGCCGCCAATTAGTTGGCTGCTGCCAGGGCTGCCATCCCTATTAAGGATGACCGCCCACCTCCAGGAGCTGCCGGCCAATGGGAGAGCCAGCAGATCAGCTGCGTCACCGGGAGTAGTGGCCACTACTAGGACTGCACCTGGAGGAAGAGGACGTAGTGAATGGACGGCACCCTCACAACCAGGCAAGTGAGGTTTGGGGGTGCCAGGGCCAGTCAAGAATGGACGGCACCCTCACAACCAGGCAAGTGAGGTTTGGGGGTGCCAGGGCCAGTCAAGAATGGACGGCACCCTCACAACCAGGCAAGTGAGGTTTGGGGGTGCCAGGGCCAGTCAAGCAGGCCCTGACAAGAGGTGGGAGTGCTTGGTGAGGGCAGGTGGTTCCATTGCTGCTGCGGTGTCCCTCCATGGGCCCCTCTGTGGCCAAGGAGTGCCCGAATGTGAGGGACTTCACCCCCCCCCCGAGCCTGCTGGGAGGCCACTAAGTTTTATCTGGTGGTCTCTGTACACAGAGGGCCCCCGCAGTTGATAAAATGCCAGAAGTGGTGGGAAGAGATCCTTAATTGGTAACTTAAGTGACTCAGTTGACCTGTGAGTAGGAGGACAGGCTGGCACTGGTTAGATGGCATGGTGATGGGAAGACGATGGACACGCCATCCCTCGACTTCCCATGCCATTTTATGCGCCCCTCCTGTCCCCACTCCCAGTCCATCCTCAGAGGGCTCGTAAAATTCAGCCCAATGTTTATCTTCATGTCTTCCTAACTTTGTAATAAGCAGGCAAAAAACTTTCAGCATTTTGTGAACAAAGGTGTCACACCTTGGTCACAGCCTCCTTAGTTAGCCTGATACTCCTCAGACTATTGTGTCTAGGTAGCTAACTCAATTCCAGTGGATACATTGCCCCAGTTAATACCTGTTACCTCTGTGCTCCCATACCTCTTTCTCCATTCCTTTGATATGCCTGGGAATAGGCACTGCACTCATGCTTGGAAAACTCAAGTATGAATTACTGTTCTCCTACTGGTCAAAGTTCTTTGTGTCCTTAATCTTTACATATTCCAGCTCTGAACTTCTGTAAAATACCCACTTCCAATACACATCTGCAACTGCAGACTACTACATGGGTTGTTATTCATGACCCTTAATTAGGAGGCCTGGAATACCATGCACAGTTTAGCCAACTTGTCTAAGGAAGGATATACTTGACTTGGAGGTGATGCAACAAAGATTGATTCCTGAGGTGAGAGGGTTATCTGATGATGAGAGATTGAGTATATTGGGCCTATACTTAATGGAGTTTAGAAGAGTGAGGGGTAGTCTCATTGAAACTTATAAGATTCCAAGGGGAATTGATGAGGTAAATGCTGAGAGGCTGGAGAGCCAAGAACTAGGGGGTATAGTCTCAGGATATGGGATCTGCCATTCACTCAGTGAATTATGAATATTTGGAATTCTCGACCCCAGAGGACTGTGGATGCTCAGTCGATCAGTATATTCAAAGCTGAGATAGATGGATTTTTGGACTCTATGGGAATCAAGGGATATAAGGATCGGATGGGAAAGTGGAATTGAGATCTAAGATCAGCCATGATCTTATTGAATGGTGGAACAGGCTCAGTAGGTCATATACTCTACTCCTGTTCCTATTTCTTATGCTCCTAAAAATTTCAATTGGCCTTTTCTCTGGGGTTTTCAAACTTGAGGCTAGAAATGCACAGAACCTGGCAAATTATCTATGGCTACTTCTGTTATTACACCATTTTTTACACCAAAATGATGCCTGCCAATCAGGAGAATCCCTGAGGAAATTCCCAGCATTGGTTTACAGATCGTAGATGCTTGACCAATCTACTAGAATTCTTTGAGCACTTATTTGAGGGAAACTTCTTACCGGTATTTTTTTTTAACATTAATTAATCAATTTTCAAAGTAAATTTCGTGAATTTGTGCTATTTTCCTGTGCTTGTTATAAATGTTGGGGATCATATTTCTCTGTGGGTCACTGCTGGGCACCTGACTGGTGCAGCACACCTGAACCTCTCAGCAAACTTTGGGCTCTATTTATGCCTGGCATAGAGTGCCTGTGCCTGCCATTGCTGACGGCCGCATGACACTTCATTAATTAACCACTTTGATAGGCAAGTTTAGTGATTTTTAACTTCAAGATCAATTTCAACTATGTTGTTGGAGCAATTTGGCCAGTTTTGTGGTACTTCCTGCTTCGCAAGCTGGTTATTCTGTAGGAAACATTTGGATGTGGTACCGCTTGCTGCCATATGCAAAATGTTAAATGAGTTTTCCCCAATTGTAGTCTTTAGATTAGAACAAAAAAAAGTTTTCTTCCACTTAACTTGTTCTGTGTGGGTAACTGCCAGTTGGGCTGGATTTTTATGTTTGGGTTGAGACCCAGGATAATTTCTGGCTCCCGGCCCCGCGTGGCATTGGCATGACACAGGGCGTCCCGTGGCTGTAGCTGTGGCCATGTAGGTATGGCAGCAGTGGGGGCGGTGTTGGGGGCAGTGTCAAATTGATCCTGGAGCACTGGCCCCTGGTTTGCCACCAGCAGGCCAGCTCCATGCATCTGCGGGGGGAATTTTCCTGTTGGCCTCTGATCATTGGCCTTAATAAGCCTTTTAATTATGTTAGCAAGCTAGCCGCCTCTTGCGGGCAGGTACCTGTTACCCCGCCCAACCTGCCTTCTTAAAAATGACCCAGAGCGACATGCCAGCCCGCCTGCCTCCGTTCCCGCCTCCTACTCAAATACTTGATTCGCTAAATGAAACTTAATGGCCCATCACTATTCCTTGCTTGGCAGATGCGTGATTCCCTCATGTGATCTCTTGAAATGCAACTTTTGAGGTATGATACGAAGGATATAAACATTTCATTACATTTATAGATCTTTCCACTGCTATGTGGTACAGTTTTGCAATGCAGTCCCTAATTGTGTCCTTGATGATTCATTGAAATGTAATACATTCTCACAACCTGAAGACTGTGAGTGTGTATGTGCACTCAGGAGAGAAAGCATGTATCTTTATAGGTTTCAGATAGATAGCAGGCTTCTGCTGGTGTATCATACAGTTATTAAGAAATCGGGATTTAGAATGTAATACCACAGAAGAAGGCTATTTGGCCCTTTGTGTCTGTGCCAGCTCTTTGAAAGAGCAATCCTATTAGTACCACTCTCTTGCCCTTAGCATGTACTTTTTTCCCATCAGGTATTTATCCAATTCCCTGTTGAATGTTACTATTGAAGCTGCTTTCATCACCCTTTCAGGCAATGAATACCAGATCAAAGCAACTCACTGTGCAAAAGAATGTTTTCTCGAGTTGCCTCGGGTTCTTGTGCCAAACATTAAATCTGTGCCAAAACAAGAAATGCTGGAATCACTCAGCAGGTCTGGCAGCATCTGTGGAAAGAGAAGCAGAGTTAACGTTTCGGGTCAGTGACCCTTCTTCAGAACTGACAAATATTAGAAAAGTCACAGATTATAAACAAGTGAGGTGGGGTGGGGCAAGAGATAACAAAGGAGAAGGTGCAGATTGGACCAGGCCACATAGCTGACCAAAAGGTCACGGAGCAAAGGCAAACAATATGTTAATGGTGTGTTGAATGACAAAGCATTAGTACAGATTAGGTGTGAATACACTGAATATTGAACAGCAGCAAGTGCAAACCTGAAGAAAAACAACCTGAAAAAAACAGTGGGTAAGCAAACTGAACAAACTAAGATGAAATGAAATAAATGCAAAAAAAGATTGTAAAAAATGTAAGAAGGAATGTAAAAAAAGGAAGAAAAAATAACTAAAAATGAAAGTAAAATGGGGGGGCTGTCATGCTCTGAAATTATTGAACTCAATGTTCAGTCCGGCAGGCTGTAGTGTGCCTAATCGGTAGATGAGATGCTGTTCCTCGAGCTTGCATTGATGTTCACTGGAACACTGCAGCAATCCCAGGACAGAGATGTGAGCATGAGAGCAGGGGGGAGTGTTGAAATGGCAAGCAACCGGAAGCTCAGGGTCCTGCTTGCGGACTGAGCGGAGATGTTCCGCAAAGCGGTCACCCAGTCTGCGCTTGGTCTCCCCAATGTAGAGGAGACCACACTGTGAGCAGCGAATACAGTATACTACATTGAAAGAAGTACAAGTAAATCGCTGCTTCACCTGAAAGGAGTGTTTGGGCCCTGGGATAGTGAGGAGAGAGGAGGTAAATGGGCAGGTATTACACCTCCTGCGATTGCAGGGGAAGGTGCCCTGGGACGGGGACGAGGTGGTGGGGGTAATGGAGGAGTGGACCAGGGTGTCGCGGAGGGAACGATCCCTTCGGAATGCTGACAGGGGAAGGGAGGGGAAGATGCGACTGGTAGTGTCATCACGCTGGAGGTGGCGAAAATGGCGGAGGATGATCCTTTGGATATGGAGGCTGGTGGGATGAAAAGTGAGGACAAGGGGAACCCTGTCACGGTTCTGGGAGGGAGGGGAAGGGGTGAGGGTAGAGGTGCGGGGAATGGGTCGGACACGGTTGAGGGCCCTGTCAACCACAGTGGGGGGAAATCCTCGGTTGAGGAAAAAGGAGGTCATATCAGAAGCACCGTCATGGAAGGTAGCATCATCAGAGCAGATGCGTCGGAGACGGAGAAACTGGGAGAATGGAATGGAGTCCTTACAGGAGGTAGGGTGTGAAGAAGTGTAGTCGAGGTAGCTGTGGGAGTCAGTGGGCTTATAATGGATATTGGTAGACAACCTATCCCCAGAGATGGAGACAGAGAAGTCGAGGAAGGGAAGGGAAGTGTCAGAGATGGACCATGTAAAGGTGAGAGAAGGGTGGAAATTGGAAGCAAAGTTGATAAAGTTTTCTAGTTCGGGGCGGGAGCAGGAAACGGCACCGATACAGTCATCAATGTACCGGAAAAAGAGTTGGGGGAGGGGGCCTGAGTAGGACTGAAACAAAGAATGCTCGACATATCCCACAAAAAGACAGGCATAACTAGGACCCATGCGGGTACCCATAGCGACACCTTTTACTTGAAGGAAGTGCATGGAGTTGAAGGAGAAGTTGTTCAATGTGAGAACAAGTTCAGCCAGGCGGAGGAGGGTGTTGGTGGATGGGGACTGGTTGGGCCTCTGTTCCAGGAAGAAGCGGAGAGCCCTCAAACCATCCTGGTGGGGGATGGAGGTGTAGAGCATTTATTTCATTTCATCTTAGTTTGTTCAGTTTGCTTACCCACTGTTTTTTTCAGGTTGTTTTTCTTCAGGTTTGCACTTGCTGCTGTTCAATATTCAGTGTATTCACACCTAATCTGTACTAATGCTTTGTCTTTCAACACACCATTAACATATTGTTTGCCTTTGCTCTGTGACCTTTTGGTCAGCTATGTGGCCTGGTCCAATCTGCACCTTCTCCTTTGTTATCTCTTGCCCCACTCCCACCTCACTTGTTTATAATCTGTGACTTTTCTAATATTTGTCAGTTCCGAAGAAGGGTCACTGACCCGAAACGTTAACTCTGCTTCTCTTTCCACAGATGCTGCCAGACCTGCTGAGTGATTCCAGCATTTCTTGTTTTTGTTTCAGATTTCCAGCATCCGCAGTATTTTGCTTTTATTTTAGTGATTAATTCTGTGCCTTTGGTTACCAGCCCTTCTGCCAGTGGAAACAGTTTCTCTTTATTTAGTCTATCAAAACTTATCATGATTTTGAGCACTTCTATAAAATCTCCTCTTAACTGCCTGTTAAGCTGTTTTTATTTATTTTTTTATTTTATCTCTTAATCCTCTGCTTCTTCTGCTGTTTGGCGGTTGCCGTCTCCCTGTTCCTGTTCACACACAGGACACTCTGATGGTGGCAGCACCGTAAGGATCGTCATTTAGCTTCAAAATTACTGGATATTAATCAGAATGAGGCGCTGGCAGATGAAAGTGGTACAACTGGGAACGTTTTACTCACCTGCTGGTGTCTCGAGTGCTGGTCACCGGCTGAACAGATGCTGCATCACCTTCTTCACTGCCAAGCTACCATTTTTTTGCGGGCTGATAGAGATATTTAATTTTGTTTTGTAATGATATTTATTACAATATATATGTTGGCATCCACGGCTTCAGAATGTCTTTATATTCTGTGTACAGTAGCACATCATCTGTTGATGAAATATAGTTATTACATTGGAACACAGCACATACAAAATGTCAAATCGGTGCATTTTTTCCCTGAGCGTAATGTTTGGATGACTTTCTATATTCCACTGGTAAACAGTTGGCAATTATATACCATATATTTGGGTAGAAGATGAATATACACCTTAATTAACATCCAGTCAATAGAGATGGTCAGCACAGCATATGGCATTGTCAAGGTTGCATCTGGATTCAGAGTAATCTCAGGAAAATAGCCACTTATCAAACTGTGTATATGGTACAAGATCTGAATAACTAATTTTAAAAAAAATTGTTCACAAATACCATTTCAAAAAATATTATAATGAACCAGCAACTGGGTTAAATGTCTTTGTCACAATAGTTGTAACAATATGATGGCATCAAATGCAGTATCACATTGCATTATTGGCCTGGAATCCAGAAAATGAAATAAAAAGCAATAAGTTTTTTTTTAATTTATTCTTGGGATATGGGCATTGTTACTAAGGCCAGCATTTTTTGCCCATTCCTTTTTGCTCTTGAGAAGGTGGTGATGAGCTGCTGCCTTGAACTGTTGCAATCATTGTGGAACAAGTACACCCATAGTGCTGTTAAATAGCGAGTTTCAGGATTTTGACCCAGTGATGATGAGAGAATGACAATATATTTCCCAGTTGGGATGGTGTGTGACTTGGAGGGGAACTTGCAGGTGGTGGTGTATCCATATGTCTGCTGCCCTTGTTCTTCTAGGCAATAGAGATTGTGGGTTTGGAAGGCATAGTCAGAAAAGTCTTAGTGAGTTACTGGAGAGCATCTTGTAGATGGTACACATGGCAGTCACAGCGTGCTGGTGGTGGAGTGAGTGAATGTTTGAGGTGGTGAATGGGGTGCCAATCAAGTGGGCTGCTTTTTCCATGATGCCGTCGAGCTTCCTGAATATTGTTGAAGCTGTACTCATGCAGGCAAGTGGAGCATATTCCATCACACTTCTGACTTGAGTCTCGTAGATGGTGGAAAGGCTTTGGAGAGTTGGGAAGAGAGTGACTCGCAGCAGAATACCTCGTCACCATCCTGCGCTTGTAGCTGCAGTATTTATCTGACTGGTCCAGTTAAGTTTCTGGTCAATGGTGACCCCAAGGATATTGATGGTGATTTTCTGTTAAAACAAGTTTTCTGTTTCATTTTTTTCTATTGGACTTCAATCAACAGTAGACTGAAATTTCTGTTTGTTCCGATTGAGAAAGTCAGAACTCCTCTTGTGCATTCGAATGACACATTACCAAAGGCATTAAATTGTATTTTGGTTGTCTTGTGCTCTCCTTAATTTAGTGGAATAATCCATTTCAAATGCATTACAACAATAGATTATCAATAGCAACTTATTTTAATCTGATTACTCTGTAGAAAACATTTGGATACAAACCACTTCATGCCTGGATAAGCATTCGCAAGTAATTTGTTAAATGACAACATATAAGATTAGGCATGGTGGTGCAGTTCAGTGAGGTTTCACATATGAACAGAGCAATGGAACAAGGGGTGATGTAATTGCTCACACATGGTTAATCCTGGACCTTGGAAGAGGTTATATATTCTGTGCTTGATCACTCTCCAATGGTGATCTTGCGAGTGGCACTGCCAGAAACTTGGGAAAGTAATTTATACAGTGGAAAACCCAAAAAAGGGAGTTCATCTGTACGTAAACAGTGTCTGTGATGTTCTTCCCTTTGAAACAATGGCAAGATATAAATATTCCTTTTTATTTCTTTCAATATGTAGTCTTATTTTTGATATTTTGACATCTCAACATTTTCATTCACTGAAGCATTACCACCAAAGAAATGATTGGATTGAAATTATCCAGCTCAGAAGCTAAACACATTCAAATTGTTTGCCTCAGTGAACAAAAGGTTCACCTAAAGCAGACAGTTTCTCGACAATACATGATCTCATCCATCCAACAAGAAAAATAGAAATGTTAGATATCTGAAATCAAAACAGAAATTAAAGAAAGAAAAAGCTTGAATTTATATGGCACCTTTCATGATCTCAGGGTGTCCCAAAGTGCTTCACAGCTGATTAAGTACTTTTGAAGTCACTGTTGTAATGTTGGAAAAGCTGCAGGCAATTTGTGCATTGCAAGGTCCCAAGGAGCAGCCACAGGCCAACCTACAGTGGGGCCTCCCCTTCCCATCCCCCCCCCCCATTCCACCCACCGCCACAGTGGTGGCCTGGTTGCAAGATCCATTTTTTTAACTGGGAGGTGGTGGCATAGTGGTATTGTCACTGGACTGGTAACCCAGAGACCCAGGGATTTGCTCTGGGGACATGGGTTCAAATCCCACCACAGCAGAAGATGGATTTTGAATTCGATTAATAAAAAATCTGGAATTAAAAAGCTAGTCTAATGATGGCCATGAAACCATTGTTGATTGTTGTAAAAACCCATCTGGTTCACTAATGTCCTTTAGGGAAGGAAATCTGCTGTCCTTACCTGGTCTGGCCTCCATGTGACTCCAGACCCACAGCAATGTGGTTGACTCTTACATGCCCTCTGAAATGGCCTAGCAAGCCACTCAGTTGTATTTAATCACTACAAAGTAAATAAAAAGGAATGAAACCGGATGGACCACCCGGCATCGACCGAGGCACCAGAAACAACAACGGCAAACCCAGCCCTGTTCGCCCTGCAAAGTCCTCCTTACAAACATCTGGGGGCTTGTGCCAAAGTTGGGAGAGCAATCCCACAGACTAGTCAAGCAACAGCCTGACATAGTCATATTCATGGAATCATACCTGACAGAAAATGTCCCAGACACTGCCATCACCATCCCCGGGTACGTCCTGTCCCACCGGCAGGACAGACCCACCAGAGGTGGTGGCACAGTGGTATACAGTAGGGAAGGAGTTGCCCTGGGAGTCTTCAACATCGACTCTGGACCCCACGAAGTCTCATGGCATCAGATCAAACATGGACAAAGAAACCTCCTGCTGATTACCACCTACCGCCCTCCCTCAGCTGATGATTCAGTACTCCTCCATATTGAACAGCATCTGGAGGATGCACTGAGGGTGGCAACGGCACAAAATGTACTCTGGGTGGGGAAATTCAATGTCCATCACCAAGAGTGGCTTGGTAGCACCACTACTGGCCGAGCCGGCCGTGTCCGAAAGGACATATCTGATAGACTGGGTATGCGGCAGGTGGTGAGGGAACCAACAAGAGGGGAAAACATACTTGACCTCGTCCTCACCAATCTGCCTGCCACAGATGCATCTGTCCATGACAGTATTGGTAGGAGTGACCATCGCACAGTCGTCGTGGAGACAAAGTCCTGCCTTCACATTGAGGATACCCTCCATCGCGTTGTGTGGCACTACCACTGTGCTAAATGGGATAGATTTTGAACAGATCTAGCAATGCAAAACTGGGCATCCTGAGATGCTGTGGGTCATCAGCAGCAGCAGAATTGTACTCAACCACAATCTGTAACCTCATGGCCTGGCATATCCCCCACTCTACCATTGCCATCAAGCCAGGAGACCAACCCTGGTTCAATGAAGAGTGCAGGAGGGCATTGCAGGAGCAGCACCAGGCATACCGCAAAATGAGGTGTCAACCTGGTGAAGCTACAACACAAGACTATCTGCGTGCCAAACTGCGTAAGCAGCATGCGATAGACAGAGCTAAGTGATCCCATGACCAACGGATCAGATCTAAGTTCTGCAGTCCTGTCACATCCAGCCGTGAATGGTGGTGGACAATTAAACAACTAACTGGATGAGGTGGTTCCACAAATATCCCTATCCTCAATGATGGGGGAGCCCAGCACATCAGTGTGAAAGATAAGGCTGAATCATTTGCAACAATCTTCAGCCAGAAGTGCCGAGTTGATGATCCATCTCGGCCTCCTCCTGAAGTCCCCAGCATCGCAGATGCCAGACTTCAGCCAATTCGATTCACTCCGCGTGATATCAAGAAATGACTGAAGGCACTGGATACTGCAAAGGCTATGGGCCCTGATAATATTCCGGCAATAGTACTGAAGACCTGTGCTCCAGAACTTGCCGGGCCCCAAACCAAGCTGTTCCAGTACAGCTACAGCACTGGCATCTACCCTGCAATGTGGAAAATTGCCCAGGTATGTCCTGTACACAAAAGGCAGCGCAAGTCCAACCCGGCCAGTTACCGCCCCATCAGCCTACTCTCAATCATCAGTCAAGTGATGGAAGGTGTCGTCAACAGTGCCATCAACTGACAATTGCCTCGCAATAAGCTGCTCAGTGACGCTCAGTTTGGGTTCCACCAGGGCCACTCAGCTCCTGACCTCATTAGAGCCTTGGTTCAAACATGGACAAAAGAGCTCAACTCAAGAGGTGAGGTGAGAGTGATGCTCTTGACATCAAGGCAGCATTTGACCGAGCATGGCATCAAGGAGCCCCAGCAAAACTAAGGTCAATGGGAATCAGGGAGAAAACTCTCCGCTGGCTGGAGTCATACATAGCGCAAAGGAAGATGGTTGTGGTTCTTGGAGGTCAATCATCTGAGCTCGAGGACATCACTGCAGGAGTTCCTCAGGGTGGTGTCCTCAGCCCAACCATCTTCAGCTGCTTCACCAATGACCTTCCTTCAATCATAAGGTCAGAAGTGGGGATGTTCGCTTATGATTGCGCAATGTTCAGCACCATTCGTGACTCCTCAGATACTGAAGCAGTCCGTGTAGAAATGCAACAAGACCTGGACAATATCCAGGCTTGGGCTGATAAGTGGCAAGTAACATTCGCGCCACACAAGTGCCAGGTAATGACCATCACCAGCAAGAGAAAATCTAACTTGACATTCAATGGCATTACCATCGCTGGATCCCCCACTATCAACATCCTAGGGGCTACCATTGACCAGAAACTAAACTGGAGTAGCCATATAAATACCGTGGCTACAAGAGCAGGTCAGAGGCTAGGAATCCTGAGGCGAGTAACTCACCTCCTGACTCCCCAAAGCCTGTCCACCATCTACGAGGCACAAGTCAGGAGTGTGATGGAATACTCTCCACTTGCCTGGATGCGTGCACATCCAACAACACTCAAGAAGCTTGACAACATCCAGGACAAAGCAGCCCACTTGATTGGCACCCCATCTACAACCATTCACTCCCTCCACCACCGACACACAGTGGCAGCAGAGTGTTCCATCTACAAGATGCACTGCAGCATTGCACCAAGGCTCCTTCGACAGCACCTTCCAAATCCGCGACCTCTACCAACAAGAAGGACAAGGGCAGCAAATGCATGGGAACATCATCACCTGCAAGTTCACCTCCAAGTCACACACCATCCTGACTTGGAGCTATATCGCCATTCCTTCATTGTGGCTGGGTCAAAATCCTGGAACTCCCTTCCTAACAGCACTGTGGGTATACCTGCCCCACATGGACTGCAGCGGTTCAAGAAGGCAGCTCACCACCACCTTCTCAAGGGCAATTAGGGATGGGCAATAAATGCTGGCCTGGCCAGTGACGCCCACATCCCATGAATGAATGAAAAAAAACTTGTTTAAAAACGTTGGAGACAAGGTGCCTCCATTTTGAAGAGCCCGCTCCCTTACTTACTGATCCAGAGCCTGCCCACTATCCTTAATTTGATGGTGAGCCTGCCCTCCAGCCATTAATTGGCGGCCTTCGTGAAAATCGGAGCCTGTGGCTGTTGCCCCACCCGGGGGCATGTTCTCGATCTGGAAACAGTCCCAACCTCTGTTTCTCACCTCTGGAGGGAATATCCTGCCCCAGGTATTGAACAGACCTTAAAGGACCACTGGGGGCTAGGCTGAAGAATTGCAACATGGCTACTAAATTTTTTTTGTGTTTTTTTGTAAGACACAGTGAGCTCCTCTGCAGGAAATTCTTCACTTCTTTACACTATTCTGCTGACACGACTGTGCTATACAGCTTTCCGACTCCCTGCTCCACGATCAGTGAGCAGCCAGTCAGTGCTCATTGAGCATTCAGCATCTCACCAACCCAATGCAAATGAGGCCAGAAGTTAATGGTGGCATTACTTGCCACCTGCCTGGAATGCTGAAAATTGCTCCCACTATTTCTTCATATCTTGTAAAATGAATAGAACAGCTGTGACCCCTTAGCTTTAAAGGCTCTTCACTTCGCCCTTTTTCATCTAATGACATTCTTTGGCCCTCACTCCTTTCTTCACCCACAAATTGACTTGTACATCTCCATTGCTATTTTAACTGTAGCTCCCATTTTCTCTCTGATAGAAGGTCCTGACAATGTGGGATGGATCCCTTAGGATATCAGGGGATTGCAGAGGTGAGCAGGTTGTTGATAGCAATGGGAACGCTGTGCCAATGAGATGTTCTGCATATTGGTGTCAACCTCATTGAAATTTCCACCAGAATTCTGAGCTGCTGAAGCCTACTCCACTTTGGCAGTTTTTCATCTTTCCCTTTATGCTTACCTATCCCACTTAATCTCTTCTCATATGCAGTGCCTCATTTACATCTTTGATCTAATTTCTCTAAATATTGCTAATTTTGTTACATGCACGAATCATTAACAATTTTCTGTTGCCCACCTCAGTACTTCATGGGTCATTTGACATCTTTTTCTGCATGTGTGATTGTTGTCTGTCTCCCTTTACCTTGTTCATTTCCTTTGAAATGCTGTGCATCTTTAACATCTTCCAGTGCTGAGAAAGGATTTATACCTGAATCGTCAATTGCCTGTGTGTTTTCAACTGGCGCTGCCTGACCTGCTGAGTGCCTCCAGCATTTTCTGTTTTTGTTTCGGATGTACAACATCTGCAGGATTTAGTTTTATTGTTCACTGCTAAAGTTGCTTTCAGAAAAATTCCAATTCAAACATTTTCCTCTCAAGAGCTTCAGTTCTGTGTAAAACTAAGTCTGTTCAACCTTTGAGTAATCCTCCCAGAAATTGGGAAATGCTCCAAGACTTCTCTTGCATCCATAGACAGGCTGCAGAAGATTATTTGCCATCTGATTGGAAATTCCTCTCATTTCATTGCAATGTTTCTTCATTCCCTATTTATACCTTGGTCAGCGCACTTGTGTAAATGCTCTTCTTTTCTCCTACATGCTCTTCTTTCATCCTACATCCCCATTGAATTTGAAATTAAGATTCATACATAATCTTGTACTTCAATTCATCATTTCTGAAGTTCACAATGTAGAAACCTCTAGATATCAGTTTTCCCTTTATCCTATTCTGTTCTGTCTTTTAAAATCCAAAAATCTTCATTTATCTCAGCTCTTTTGTCCCCCTATTTAATCTCTGTGGTATCCTGCACCAAGGGATTAACTCTTCACCTTGGTTTCCAACTTGTCTTTAAGGCTTAGTTTTTTGGAGCAACTTTCACTGCTGTTAGTTGCATTGTAAATCATGAAATGGATAGTCTTAGCTGAAGACTGCCAATGCCTTGAGAAGTTGCCAGTTATAACTATTTAATATGCTCAGATGTCTCTGTAGCAATGATATTGAAAGCTGCTCTGTTATTTATTTTAAACCTTTTGAGAAGAGTTAGTGTCTAAAGGAAGCTGTAAACTTGGTTCTCAGATTGCAGACAGCATTTTGTACATTGGCTCATGGTATTAGACATGCCACAAAAGTGATGAGAAATAATGTCAATACATTATCAGCTTTAAATGCTTTGCTGGACCTTTAAGTCAGGTAGGGTACAGTAGTTCATAGCATCATAGAATGGTTATAGCACAGAAGGAGATCATTCAGCCTGTCTCTTCAAGAGCAACTCATCGAGTCTCCTCCCTTGCCTTTTCCCCATAGCCCGACAAATTCTTTCTTTTCATATAATTATCCAATTCTCTTTTGAAGGCCTTGCTTGAACCTACCTCCATCACACTCTCAAGCAGTTCATTCCAGATCCTAACCACTTGCTATGTAAAAAAGATTTTCCTCATGTCGCCGTTTCTTTTTTTTTTGCCAATCACATTAACTCGGTGTCCTCTGATTCTTGACCCTTTTGTCAATGTGAACAGTTTCTCCCTATCTAATCTGTCCAGACCCCTCATGATTTTGAACACTTCTATCAAATCTCTTCTTCATCTTCTCTTCTCAAGGGGAACAGCCCCAGCTTCTCCAATTTATCCACATAACTGAAGTTCCTCATCCCTGGAACAATTCTTATAATTTTTTTCAGCATCCTCTCAAATGCCTTTGCACTGTTCATGAATTGTGATGCTCAGAACTGAGCACAATACTCCTTTTGTGGTCTTATTCCATTGGGGCAAAGGAATCAGAAAAGTCTAAGGAGATGAGAAAAATATTTACAGTGTGAAATCAACAGAAGGCTGAGAAGATCAAATTCGGGTAAGTGGTTTGATGGTAAATCATGCAACAGACAGGGAACATTTCTGCAGCATGTCTTTCTCCATCATTCTCGCTATTTTAAACACAATGCCATTGCACTCTATGCTTGCCAAGCTGGAGAAATCTCTGTTTTAGTTATGCTGCCAGATGAGTCGAGACCAGCCGATCTTTCCTGGAGTGAGCCACAGGGCAAGTTGCCCTGTTGTACTTACGGGTAGCTTTTAATGGTGACCTTAAGACAGACATTGGCAGACTTCTGGGCTGGATTTTACCAGCACCCCCGACATCAGTGGTCATGACGGGGGAGCCCAGAAAATACCTCCAGAGAGCCCGCCATGGGCCTCGACGACGGGAGGGCCCCACCCACATTACCAGCGGCAGTGAGGTCTCGTGGTGACCGGGACCTCATTTCAATATGGAAATAAATGTTAATGAATGAGTTAATACTTACCTCGATGAGATAGCCATCCCGCTCTGTCCGAAGGCGCGGGATTTCCTGCAAGCGGCCGGAATATCACGAGGTAAGTATTAACTCATTCGTTAACATTCATTTCCATATTGAAATGAGGCGGAACACTGGTGAGAAAGGGGGAGGAGTTAAATTTTCAGGGCAGTTGGGGAGCGGTGAAAACTCTTGCGATTGGCGGAGGGGATGGTGGTAAGGGATTGAAGGTGAAAATGAATAAAGTTCGGGGGAAAGGTGGGGATCAGAATATAAGTTTTTTTGTGGGGGAGAGGGCAATCGATAAAGTCTTCAGTCATTTGTGGGGTGGGAGAGGGGCTTTAATCATTTATTAAATTAAATTTATAGTGACTGTTCCCTTAAACATGTAAATTAACTGTAAGGGCTGGAAACACTTTAAAAATGGTGCCTGCGCAGTGGCTCCGGACGCCATTACTGGAGACGGAGCGCCTGCCCCCTCCACGTCATCGGGCGAGGGCATTCTGCCCCCTCCGTGTAAACCTTGCACATATGCCGCACCGTTTTTGAAGCTCGCCGCCAATAGTGATTTGTCTACTTACTCTCGTTGTTCAGAGAATGGTGGGTGCTGCAACAAGACCTCAAGATAGGAATCTTTTTTTAAAAATAAAAATTGGAAAAAAGAGGAATAATTAATTGCAGTTTTATTTTAGTTTAGTATTGAGTTTCCTTTTCTGGGTATCGTCATATTGACAAAAATATAATATAGAATTTACATTCAGAAATCATATGGGACTGTTTGTAAGTTTAATAAAGTCTGGAGTTTCCACTTAATTGTGCTAGTTTTGTTTTTGGTGCAATTTTGCCAGAATCTGTGTAACCATCACAAAAGTGCACAAACGTTGAAGTGCATTTTGCGCTCAAAGGGCTGGATTTTACCAGCTCTTCGGCATTTTGGATCGTGGCGGGGAGGCCCATAAAATGTTTGCAGGAGCGGCCCGCAATGACCCATGACAGTGAGAAGGCCCCGCCACATTTTAGCGGCGGCGTCGAGGCCTCAGTGCGGCCGCCCCTGTCGCCAAGCTGCGGGGCCTTTATTTCAATATTGCAATCATGTAAAAGAAAGGCAAGTCTCCTTACCAGCTCCTGGCAGTCGTCCCATGCCATATTTACAGCCGCCGACCGCAACTCGCGCACCTTCGGAACTCCATGCGGAGTTCTGAGGCGAGACACTGGTTGGGAGGGGGGAGATGTTTAATTTTCAGGTCAGGAGGTGGGGGGGAGTGGGACAAACACTTTTTATTGGCTGTGGGGATGGTGGGAAGGGGTTGAAGGGAAAAAGTGGTGAAGTTGGGGGGAAGAGTTTGTGCTGGGACCAAAATACATTTGCATTAGATCAGACAATAAAAGCACCATTGTGAGGGTTGGGAAACAGCCCACATCTTTTAATGTTTTATTTGAATGACGTGTTGTTGCGACACTTTAAAAATTTATATTCTGAAGGGCTTGAAGCCATTTAAAAATAGTGCCGGCGCCTGCTCCTGTGCAGTGCTGCCAGACGCCATTGCCAGGGATGCGGCGACTGCTCCCTTTACGTTATCAGGGGTGGCCACTCCGCCCCCATTATTCAAATGAGCGCCGGTGCACAATATCGTGGGGCCTGTGCGGTGGCTCGTCCGTGTCATAAGGCCTCCGACTTCCGCTGATAAAATTCAGCCCAGAGTAACTCAAGTTTCTGCAATCTTTTGTGCGTTAAATACTTCACTGGAATTTTGTGAGGTAGACTATAGTAATTCCATTCAGATAAAGGAATAGGAAAAGTTTGAGATAAGAAAAATATTTGCAAGGTGAAATCAACAGAAGGCTGAGAACATCAAATTAGGAGAAGTGGTTTGGTAGTAATTGATGCAGCAGACAGGGAAACATCATGCTGGAAGCAGGCCACACCCCCAGGATGAATTATTCACCACTGAGAGTTTCTGCTAATCGCACTCAATTGTAGACCTTTGAGAAGGCTCCAAAAATTAAACTTGTTCATTTGGACGCAAGGATACTAATCTAATCAGTGTCTTTTAAAAGCTTTTAAATGTGACCTTTGTTTCAATTTATTAAGAAAATGACTAATACACCCCAATAAACTGGAAAATAATTTAATTTTGTTTTAAGTGAGTGTCAGTAATTTAAAATTGGGTTACTCAAATGGGTGGTGGACTGACTCGATGATCAAAAACACATTGCTTATGCAATAATCCCATTTTTGGTTGTATTAATCAACCTGCACCTTGTTACCGCTCTGGAATGTAACACTGAATATTTTTTGAAGCAAATAGTTTTTAAAAAAATTAATATTCTAAAACGCTACCGGCTTACACTGGCTCATGACAAATTTAGCGTTTAGTGATATGGCAATGAGTTTGAGTGGAAATTAAGAAAAAACATCTTTTCAAAACAGGCACAATTTTGGGTGCCATTTGCATCCATCTTCCTGATTATACGCAAAGGGTAAAACCTACCCTATCATGTCCAAAGTTTCGGCAAGCACCTTTATCATTTATCAGTATATTTGTGCTGCAAGAAATATGATAATGTAAATGGGGAGCTAATCAACATTCTGAATCAGGATTGCTGGGTCTCGCGATAAAAAGGGCTCGGATTTTGCACTGAGCAGCAAAAGAACAGTGCTCATAGCTGACCTAAAAAAACTGTCCACAAGGATTTAGTGGTCTCTAGAGCACAGACTTCCTCTTTTTGAACATTAGTTTGAATATTCTCAGACAGCAAAGCAGGAAGTAAAATGCAGGGAATATAAAACATATTTACATCATTGTTCATGAAACAAAATAAAGGTTGGGACATACATATGGGGTTAAGAGAGGAATGAAAATATAACAAAAACTCTTCAAAAAGATAAATAATTTTGATTTTATGAAAAATCTGAAATTTTTAAATTTCTTCTGAGGAAATGAGACTCCACATTTGCAAAATATTATTTCAGGGACATAAGAACATAAGAAATAGGAGCAGGTATAGGCCATTCAGCCCCTCAAGCCTGCCCCGCCATTCAATAAGATCATGGCTGATCTGTCCCAGCCCTCAACTCCTCTTTCGGGCCTACTCTGCCTAACCCTTGACTCCCCGAGATTCCAAAAATATATCTACCTCCTCCTTAAATACATTTAGTGACCTAGCCTCCACAACTCTCTGAGGCAGAGAATTCCAGAGATTCACACCCTCTGCGAGAAGAAATTCCTTCGCATCACAGTTTTAAATGTGCGCCCCCTTATTCTGTAATTATGTCCCCTACTTTGAGATTCCCCCACTAGTGGAACCATCTTCTCAACATCTACCCTGTCGAGCCCCCTTAAAATCTTATATGTTTCTATAAGATCACCTCTCATTCTTCTAAACTCCACTGAATAAAGGCCTAAACTGTTTAGCCGCTTCATCCCAGGAATCAGCCCAGTGAACTTTATCTGAACTGCCTCCAATGGTAGTATATTCTTCTTTAAATATGGGGACCAAAATTGTACGCAGTACTCCAGGTGTGGCCTCACCAACACCCTGTACAGTTGTAACAAGACTTCCCTATTTTTAAACTCTAACCCCCTTGCAATAAAGGCCAAACTTTCATTTGCCTTCCTAATTACTTGCTGCACCTGCATGCTAACCTTTTGTGTTTCATGTACAAGAACACCCAGATCCCTCTGTACTGCAGTATTTTGTAGTCTTTCTCCATCTAAATAATAATCTGCCTTTTTATTCTCCCTACCAAAGTGGATTATCTCACACTTTCCCTCATTGAACACCATCTGCTAAGTTTTTGCTCACTCACTTAACCTATTTATATCCCTTTGCAGATTCTTGTGTCCTTATCACTACATGCCTTCCCACCTATTTTTGTATCGTCAGCAAATTTGGATACACTATACTGTATCCCTTCCTTTAAGTCATTAATGTAGATAGTAAATAGCTGAGGCCCTAGGGACCGATCCTTGTGACGGCTTTCCAACCTGACAAAGACCCATTGACCCCGACTCTCTGCCTTCTGTGTGTTCGCCAATCCTCAATCCATGCCAACATATTGCCCCCAATAATACCCTGAGCTCCTACTTTGTGCAATAACCTTTTATGTGGCACCTTATCAAACGCCTTCTGGAAATCTAAATACACAACATCTACTGGTTCAACTTTATCCACTCTGCTTGTTTTATCCTCAAAGAACTCTAACAAATTTGCAAACATGATTTCCCTTTCATAAAACCATGTTGACTCTGTTTGTTTGCATTATGATTTTATAAATGTCCTGCTATTTCTTCCTGAGTAATGGACCCTAGCATTTTCCCAATGACAGATGTTAAGCTAACTGGTCTGTAGTTTCCTGCTTTCTCTCCTTTCTTGAATAGGGGTGTCACATTCGCAGTTTTCCAATCAGCTGGTACCCTACCGGAATTCAGTGAGTTTTGGTATATTATGACCAATGCCTCCACTATCTCTGCAGCCACTTCTTTTAAAACCCTTGGGTGCAGGCCATCAGGTCCTGGCGACTTGTCTGCCTTTAGTCTCATCAGTTTGTCCAGCACCTTTTCCCTCGTGATAGTGATTGTTACAAGTTCCTCCCTCCCATTAACACCTTGCTCATCTATTATTGTTGGGATGTTTATAGTGTCCTCCACCGTGAAGACTGATGCAAAATATTGGTTTAAATTATCTGCCATTTCCCTGTTCCCTGTTATTAATTCCCCATCCTCATCCTCCAAGGGTCCCACACTTACTTCAGCTACTCTCTTCCTTTTAATATACCCATATAAGATCTTACTGTTTGTTTTTATATTTCTTGCCAATTTACTCTCATAATCAATTTTCTCCCTCTTTATTAGTTTTTTAGTCATCCACTGCTGGTTTCGAAAAACTTCCCAATCCTCTGGCCTCCCGCTTGTTTTCGCTGCATTGTACACCTTTGCTTTTGATTTGATACTCTCCTTAACTTCCTTTGTTATTCACGGGTGGTTCATCGTTCTCTTCGAGTCCTTCCTTCTGACTGGAATAAATGTTTGCTGAATGTTATGAAATATCTGCTTAAAAGTCTGCCACTGCTCATCCATTCACTTCCCCTGTAGTCTATCTTCCCAGCCCACTTTAGACAACTCTTTCTTCATACCTCTGTAATTGCCCTTGTTTAAGTTGAAGACATTGGTTTGAGACCCGAGTTGCTCACCCTCAAACTGAATTTGAAAGTCTACCATGTTATGATCGCTTCCCCCTAAAGGATCCTTAACTATGCGATCTCTTATTAATCCTACCTCATTGCACAATACCAAATCTAAAATAGCCTGTTCCCGGGTAGGTTCTGCAACATATTGCTCTAAGTAACAATCCATGAAGCACTCTACAAATTTGTCTTCCATGCTACCCTTGCCAATTTGATTTGTCCAGTCTATATGCAGATTAAAATCACCATGATAATTGCAGTGCCCTTCTTACATGCCTCCATTATTTCCTGATTTATATCTTGTCCTACAGAGAAGCAACTCCTTGGGGGCCGATGGACCACTCCCACCCGTGATTTCGTTCCCTTGCTATTCTTTATTTCCACCCAAACTGATTCTACATCAAGGTCTATTACACCTATTACATTACTCACAACTGCACTGATCCCTTCCTTTAATAGCAAAGCTACCCCACCTCCTTTTCCTTTCTGCCTATTCTTCTGGAACATTGAATATCCTTGAACATTTAGATTCCAGTCTTGGTCATCCTGCAACCACGTCTCAGTGATAGCTATCAAATCATATTCATTTATTTATATCTGTGCTGTCAGCTCATCTGTCTTGTTACAAATGCTACGTACATTCAGATAAAGATCCTTAAGCTTTGACTTTTTACCATTTTTACCTACTCTGGGTTCTATTTTCTGCTATACTCTTGTGCATAGAGGTTGTTCAGCAGTAATTATGAATTAGTACACCATTAAAATTTTAGTTACTCTTGACTGAACAAAGTTTAATTTTATTATCGGTCCTTACATCAAGAATTGTGTGTAAATAGTTGAAGTTCACAACAAATCAGTGATTTCTAAATGATTCCATCTGTGAAGACTGTAACAGCACACCCTGTGGAGGAGCAGGGAATCACTGACAGCAACTTCCAGATTTCCCCATTTAACTGCAGCGGTTCAAGAAGGCAGCACACCACCACCTTCTCAATGGCAATTAGGAATGGGCAATAAATACTGGCCTAGCCAGCGATGCCCACCTCCCATGCCTGGATAAAAAAACAGCATTTGTGCAGGCATCAGAATTTGTTGTCAATTTTAATAATAATAATAATGAACGCTGCCAGCCTCGCCATTATTACGACTGCAAATTCTAGGCCATTGAGGTCACTTCTTTTGTGGAGTCTCATTCCTTCAGATTTTAATTGTTGTTGGAGATGTTTAAAACAATAAATTATATTGTTTAATTTTTCCTTGTTTCTTTATTACTCTCTTTCTCAATCGATTCTTTCCTTCCATCTCTATTTTTCATTCGTTACCTTATTAGACATGGAATTCAATCATCCAACTTGCACTTCCAGATTCAGACACAAGGAAAAATTAAACAATATAATTTATTGTTTTAAACATCTCCAACAACAATTAAAATCTGAAGGAATGAGACTCCACAAAAGAAGTGACCTCATTGGCCCAGAATTTGCTGTCGTATTAATGATGAGGCTGGCAGCGTTCATTAACAGTTCTTCAGTTGGATCAATTTAAGGAGACACACAGTTGCTTGGCCTGTTCACATAGGCCCAGATGCCCTGTCGAGGTTGCCAGGCCATTTGAATGTCCCACTTGCAGCAACTAGCCATGCAAAAGCTTGTGGAAGTTATATAGGCAAATCATTTGTTTGCTTGTTACCGTTAAATTCTGGCCCAATATGTCTAACAAAACCCACTTGCAACTCCTTCTCTGTTTTAGCTTTTTAGATGTCACTAGTTAGACCTATTTGAATATGCTAGAACTGGAGATTTGGATTATTTCTATGTGTATTGATGTCAAATGCTAGTTAGCAGCACTCTCAAAAACTGTGTCTGGCCAGCCACTAACCCCGATTTTTAAGTTAAAATTAAGAGTCCCTCCATATTTACCCAGAAAAATCATCTCATAAAGTGATAACTGAATGGTTTGATCATCAAAATATGGAATAGCTAAGAAAAAAAAATCAGCATAACTGAAAGTTGTAATGTAAGGAATTAAATTAATTTGTCATAGCAATTTAGTTCTTCTTGATGAAAGATGGAAAAACCACCAAGAAGCCAATAAGTGGTAGGTATATTGATAGATATTGGTGTTTTGTACTGAAAAATAAACTACTATTTAAATGGTGCTGTTTTTAACAAATGAAAATAATAAGAACAATAAGAATGTTGGAGATTGCTGTTACCTGTTTTAATGTTTTATGATGACCATTATACATCAGCAATTGTAAAAAATGCTGTGAAACTAACTAACTAAAGTAGCATGTTCATTGTCATTTCAAATATTTCATAGAAATTACAGAATACAAACAGGCCATTCAGCTCAATTTATTCTTAGGAACACCTTGCCACTCCAAGAACCCAATGCCATAATGCTTTGGAAGCAATTTGGTTTGCAAGTTGTGGGGTACAGTAGCATGGTGGCTATGTTACTGGACTCGTAATCCAGATGCCTGGACTAATGATCCAGAGACATGTGTTGAAATCCCACACACCAACTAGGGAATTTTAATTTATTTAATTGAATAAATCTGGAATAAAAATAAATATCTCATATCTCATCTCATATATCAATTTTGACATGGAATGACTCGTTTGTTATAAAAGTTCATCTGCTTACTTATGCCTTTTAGGAAATGAAATCTGCTGTCCTTTATGACTCTAGACCTACAGCAATGTGGTTAACTCTTAAATGCTCTCTGAAATGACCAAGCTAGCCACTCAAGAAAGGCAGCTCACTGCCACCTTTAGGGGCAATTAGAGATGGGCAATAAATGCAGGCCCTGCCAGCGATGCTGTCATCCGACCTGAGAGGTTATAACTGTCAAGAAGGACTGAACAGGCTGGGTCTCTTTTCTCTAGGAAAGTTCAGGGTGAGGGATGACCTGATAGAGGTCTTTGGAATTGATAAGTTAGACATAGAAATGTTTCTACTTGTAAGGAGTCCAAAACTAGGAGTCATAAGCACAGGATAGCCACTAATGGATCTAATAGAGAATTCAGGAGTAACTCCTTTACCCAGAGAGTGGTTAGAAACTTGCTATCACAAGGATTAGTTGAGGCTAATAGCGTAGATCCATTTAACGGGAAGCAGATAAGCACATGCGAGAGAAAGGGATAAAATTGTATGCTGATATAATTAGGTGAAGTAGGTGGAAGGTGGCTCATATGGAGGATAGATGTCGGCATAGACCAGTTGAGCCGAATGGCCTGTTTGTACACTGTAATTGCTATGTGAAATATTTGAAATGACAATGAACATGCTACTTTATTTAACTAGTATTTTAACTATAACATTTTTTACCACAATTGCTGATGTATAATGGTCATCATAAAACATTTAAACATGTAACAGCAGTCGCCAGCATTCTTATTGCTTTTATTATTTTGATGAGGTTACACTGCTTATCCTTCAGGACATGGTTCAATTACTTTCTCTGTTATAGCTCTGTATGTTGGCGTCATGTGTACTGATGAGACTGGCAGTCGACTGTTTCTGAACAGTTCATAAATCATTGTGATTCAAAATTACAAATAATGAGGTCAGCAGAACTGGAGTTTAACAACTACATCATTTCAAAATCAATATTTAAAATGCAAGACAAATATATAAGTGCTCATCTGCAACAAAAGAACAGAGGTCTTCTGCTCTGGACTCATTGCATTCATTTCACTTTTCACTCTGAATGGAATAGGATATATATAATCCAAGTAACTGACAAAATATAAGTGCACTAAACACTTCTGAGCCAGTGGTCCTGTTTCATAGCATTTACTGCAGTGCCATTTTTTTCTGTAGAAATTGGTAAGCCTAAAAGCTCAGACTCTCTTGATTGAATTGTACTGAAATAACCCTCCCGACAAACAACTAAGTCTCAGTGTTGCTCCATAAATGCTTAATGGAGCTGAGTGCATAATACAAGTTCTGAACATTTTGCAGAAGAAAAGAAAACATATGACTTGGCATACTTCCTTTCTCACCCTGTGTTTCACTCAGGCATTTGGACCTTCGTGTACCTACCTATTTTACAACTCTGACCTTTGTGTTTAGTGTCCTAAAGCAGCCCGAACACCCCCTTCTCTACAGTTGTCTTCATGTTTATGGTCACTTTACACATCTCAATGCCCTTGCAGGCAACTTAATTGTATATCTGGATCCACTTATTTGGTCAATGTATATCAAAGTTTCCATAATTGCCAATCATTAAATTGTTCAATTTCCAGTGAATTAAAAAAAATAGTTTCATATTACTGCTTCCCAACAATGTTCTCTGACTCTGACTTTGAGAACAGGGAGGAAAGAACTATTACAATATACTGAAGCTGATTGATCTATGGAATAGAAATTCCAATAAACACCAGTATAATGAATGACTCAGTTGAAGATTCATTTGACAGTCCAAAAAGGAACTTTGATTACAAATCAGGCAAAAGTATCATTTTTTTTTATTGTTTAACTGAAACTTTTACAAGTAGATTTTTACTTTTCTTCTTTTTTTCTTCTTTGTTGTTTCTGCTTAACTAAAGTTTGGGGCTTGAATTTTAATCATAGCCAACTGTACATCAAGTTTTGAATCTCAGTGGCTGTGGGTATTAACTTTGCGTTAGGTTAAGTTAATATTCCCATGGTGCATTGCAAAAATGTGTGACGTATGAAAAGGATTCCATTGCATGGAATTCCTTATAAAAGAGTGGATGGGTAAATTACATAGTTGTCGGACATCAATCCTTGCTGGCGAGCAACAACTTTAGAGATCCAGAACCATGATGATGCCAAGCTTTCGAAGGAAAGAAAGAACATTCAATTGCATAGCAACTTTCATGACCTCAGGACTTCCCAAAGTGTTTTGCAGCCAATTAGAAACATAAGAACACAAGAAATAGGAGCAGAAGTAGACCATATGGCCCATCGAGCCTGCTCCTCCATTCATTAGATCATGGCTGATCTTGGGCTTCAATTCCACTTTCCTTCCCTCTCCCCATATCCCTTGATTCCCTGCGAGACCAAAAATCTATCTATTCCAGCCTTAAACGTATTCAATGATGGAGCATCCACAACCCTCTGGGGTAGAGAATTCCAAAGATTCACAACCCCAGAGGGTAGTAATTTCTCTTCATCTCAGTCCTGAATGATTTGCCCCTTATCCTGAGACTGTGTCGCCATGTTCTAGATTCCCTGACCAGTGGGAACAATCTCTCAGCTTCTACCCTATCAAACTCTTTCAGAATCTTGTATGTCTCAATTAGATCACCTCTCATTCTTCTAAACTCCAGAGGTCCAATTTACTCAGTCTCTCATCAGAGGACAACCCCCTCAGCCCAGGGACCAATTTAGGAAATCTTCGCTGCACTGCCTCCAGTGCAAGTATATTCTTTCTTAAATGTGGAGAACAAAACGGCACACAGTATTCCAGGTGCAGTCTCACCAAAGCCCTTTACAATTTTAGTAAGACTTCTTTCTTCCTGTACTCCCTTTGCAATATAGGCCAACATGCCATTTGTCTTCCTAATAGCCTGCTGCACCTGCATGTTAACATTATGCGTTCCTTGTACGAGTACCCCTAAGTCTGTCTGAATATCAACAACTTACCAGTTTCACACCTTTTAAAAAATATTCTGCTTTTCTATTTTTATGACCAAAGTGAACTACTTCACACTTCCCCACATTATACTCCATTTGCCATCTTGTTGCCCACTCACTTAACCTGTCTATATCTCTTTGCAGCCTCTCTATGTCCTCCCCACAGCTTACCTTTCCACTGAGCTTTGTATCATCAGCAAACTTAGATACATTACTCTCTGTCTCTTCATCCAAGTCATTAATATAGAGTGTAAATAGCTGAGGCCCCAGCACTGATCCTTGCGGCACCCCACTAAGCCTGCCAACTTGAAAATGCCCCATTTATGCTCACTCTCTGCTTCCTGTCTGTTAACCAATACTCTATCCACACTAATATATTACCCCAACACCAAGACCCCTTATCTTGCCTATTAATCTTTTATGTGGCACCTTATCGAATGCCTTTTGAAAATCCAGGTATACTACATCTACTGGTTTCCCTTTAGCTACCCTACTGGTGGCATCCTCAAAAACTCTAATAAATTTGTCAAACAGGATCTCCCTTTAGTAAAACCATGCTGACTTATTCTAATCATACTGTGCTTTTCCAAGTGCAATGTTAAGACTTCCTTAATAATATTTTCCAGCATCTTCCCAAAGACTGATGTTAGGCTAACTGGCCTGTAGCTCCCTATTTTCTTTCTACTTCCTTTCTTGAAAAGCGCCGTAACATTTGCCAACTTCCAATCTAATGGCTCCATTCCTGGATCTAAGGAATTCTGGAAAATCATAGCCAGTGCATCCACTATCTCTGCGGCTAGCTCTTTTAGAACCCTAGAGTGTAGGCCATCTGGTCCCGGGGACTTGTCAGATTTTAGTCCCTTTGCTGGTTTCTAAAACACTCCCAATCCTCAGACTTGCTACTATTTTTTGCAACATTGTAAGCCTCTTCTTTTAACCTAATACTCTCCTTAACTTCCTGAGTGAGCCACGGATGGGTCTTTCTTGCCAAGTTTTTGTTTTTGAACGGAATGTACTTTTGTTGAACCCTTTGAGTTGTTTCTTGAAATGTTGCCCACTGTTCATTTGCCATCATACCCTCCAGTCTATTTACCCAATTAACCTTAGCCAGTTCTCCCCTCATACCTTTGTAATTGGCTTTAAGTTTAACATTCTTATTTGTGATTGAAATGTGTTGCTTTCAAACTTAACATGAAATTCAAGGGTATCATGATCACTATTTCCCAGTGGATCTTTTACTATGACATTGCTTATTAACCCTGTTTCATTACACAATACGAGATCTAAGATAGCTTTATCCCTAGTCGATTCTACAATGTATTACTCCAAGAAACTGCCACAAAAACATTTTACAAATTCATCTTCTAGACCACTACTGCCAATTTGATTGTCCCAGTCTATATGCAGATTAAATTCCCCTACAATTAATACATTACCTTTTTTACATGCTCCAATAATTTCCCATTTAAAGTTCTGTCCAATAATATAACTACTGTTTGGGGGCCTGTAACCTACTCTCACCAGTGTTTTCTGAATCCTGCTATTCCTAATTTCCACCCAAACTGATTGTACTTCATGATCTTCTGAGGCCAGATCTCTCCTTACTAATGTCCTTATGCCATCCTTTACTATCAGGGCTACCCCTCCTCCTTTGTCATTCTGTCTGTCTCTACGAAGTATTGTGTACCCTGCAATATTAAGTTCCCAACCTTGATCTCCTTGTAACCATGTCACGGTAATGGCAATTAGATCAAGATGATTTACTCTATTCATGTCTCTAGTTCATCTGTCTTATTGCAGATGCTTCGTGCATTCAGATAAAGGAACTTTAATTTCATTTTTTTACTTCCCTGCAATGAAGTTAATTGCCAATGTACAATTTTTGTTAAACTCTGTCCCTTCCTGTCCTATTCTGTTGGGAGTTACTCACATTACTATCCTGCTGCGATGCCCTGACCCCTCTCCTTGAATTTCTAAATTTCCCTTTACCCAAACCCTCCCCACCCCACCCACCCCCCCTCCCCTCTGTTAATTTAAAGCCCTGTGCACAGTCCTAGTTATGCGATTGGCCAGGACACTGGTTCCAGCCCGTTTAAGTGAAGCCCATCCCAATGGAATAGCTTCCTCTTCCCTGAGTACTGATGCCAGTGCCCCAAGAATCAAAACCCCTTCTTCCCACTCCACTCTTTGAATCACGCATTTAATTCTCTAATCAGCTTGACCCTGTGCCAATTTGCACCTGGCTCAGGTAACAATCCAGAAATGATTACTTTGATGTTCTGAGTTTTGGTTTGGACCCTAACTCCTCAAATTCTCTAAGCAGAACATCAGTACTTTCTTAAAGTGTCGTCACTCTTGTAATGTAGGAAACATGGCAGACAATTTGCGTACAGCAAGGTGCCATAAACTGCAGTAAGATAATAACTGGATCATCTGTTTTTGGTGTTGGTTGAGGGATAAATAATGACCAGGACAGCATGGAGAACTCCTACTGTTCAAATAGTGCCATGAGATCTCTTACGTTCACCTGAGAGGACAAACTCTCATATGAGAGATGGCAGCTCTAACAGTTCAGCATTCCTTCAGTACTACACTGGACTATCAGCCTAGATTTTGCATTCAGGTCTCTGAGTGGGACTTGAACCCTTAACCTTCTGACTTAATGTGGGTGCTACCACTAATTGTCTCAGAGGGAAGTGATACTGTACAGTGGATAGCTTTGCAGAATCTTCTTTGTCCAGGTTCACTCCATACTGAGGTATATTACTTATTCAGCATTGGCCTGGTCAGATGGGAAAAGCCATATGACCATTTGTTACTAGTTATCTTGCAAAAAACTGATATTGCTGTTGAGAACAAAGAATTAACAATAAGGAAGACCCGAGTTCAGTTGATCTCAGCAAATACGTATTTCACTTGCAAGTGGGTCTTGTGCCAGGCAAGTGCACTCCTGAAAGTAAGTAAATCCAATGTTTTTTTTGCTTTGTAAAGCTGAATTATCCATTGCCTGAAAATCACCAAGTTGCTTGGCAAGAGCATAACGTCATTAAAATATAATGCATTTTTGGTATTTTTAGAATGGGAATGTGATTTTCCACCACAAAACCAATTGCAACTAACCTGTGAGCAACATTTACTGATTAGAGTACGTATTACAGTGGCACATCACTTGCATTTCTGTTATAAACAGCTCAGAATCCTCAAATAGCTGGGGCAACTTTCTATTTTACACTGGGTGCTGCGAATTTTCGAGAGTTATTAAACTATTACATATAAGGGAACCAACATGTTGTGAGATAAATGCTGACTGAGGATAAGGAAGCGCACAGGGGAATCTACTCAATACGCCTACCCAGTAATTTGTGAATCGCTCCTGTTGTTAGTGTAGTCAGCGAGTTGTAGGGGGCAATGCTCCCTGCAGCTTCTCCTGCTTAGCTATTTAAATGATCAACTGAAAACTTAAAATTGCTGTAATTTGTTCTGATGAATGAGTTAACAGGTGAACACTTGGTGGATGTCCTTTCTTCGGTGCGTAGTAGATTGTACACCAAAGTTTTCTGACCTGCCAAAGCATAGGATCAAGGGACAGTGCATCAAGTGATTGAGCATGGAATTGTGGAGGTCCATACTCATTAGGAAGATTCCATTTATGTGTTATAAAGGAAGGTATGTTAGCTGATTTAGGCTTGGAAATACAACCATATGAGCACAAAAAACACAGAACAATTCTGGGCTTTCCACATAGCCAAAATGTCACAATGAGAGTGTATATTGATAACCTGGCCATTGAGGATCTTCTGTAAAGAGTAAGTTCCTTGAGGAATGTCATATTTTACATTTTGTAAGAATAATTAATCCATAGAACAAGTTGTGGTTGTGCTAGTGAAGTGTTTTAGTTCCTGCAGATATGTCCTTCAATCTACTGGACAAAGGTTGTATTGACAAAGAATGGTAAATGCGTAGTTTAACTTGTTTGAGATTCCCATTACAGTTCATGTATGACAACATGCATTGAAAGAAGCACGCAGCCTAATTTAATTTATGTTCACTCACAACAGTTGAATAATGGTAAAAAGCAACAAAACTCAGAAAGACCAAGGTTGAAATTCCTCCTTGTCATCTGCAAATTGCTTTATTATCTGTTACACTAAGGCCTACTGAAGATCAACTTTAAACTTTGAAAATGTTGAATGCTGCGACTACAATAATGCATTCCTTTCAATTAATAATATTCCTGTTCAGGCCATTTAGTTGCTTTCTGCTGTTTCTGAGTTCGTTTCTTATTCGCATTGATTGGGTCCAACCCACCTCACTCAGCTGAATTGCTGGCAAGTTCATCACTCCAAATATTTTGCAATTGTGACTCCAAACCAGCGACTGCATTGAATGCAAAAGCAGCATGGGATAACTCAGCTTCTATTATTTTTATGCCCTATTCCAGACAATGCTCACTGTTCCCTCACCTGTATCCCCCAACCGTGGTGATTCCAGATCTGGGAATTAACTGTGTCGATAAACATGTGAGCAAAGCCCCATAAGAAAACAGCTAAAATTAAAGGCAGTTATTTCAGATAAAAATATATCACCTGTTTCCATGAAGCAACCGCATTGTATCACCAGTAACAACAGTTTAGAGTTATCAATGTTGCTTACTAAATTATCAATGTATTGTCACTCAGAGTATACAATATTACAATACCTTTCAATGCCTGTAATTTGAACTATGGTATAAATTGTAAAGAGCCAACGACTGTGGTAGAAATGTGGTTTCGTGTTAAAACATTTTCATTGTGATCGCAAAGACATCAAATGTTGTTTAATATGAGCTTTCACTGACAATTGAGATCACTCTTATAAGGAGTCTCTTGTATATTTATTTTTGAGATTAAGGTAGAAATACTTAGCTGACCATTAGAAACATCTTAGAAACATCATTAGAAACAAGGATGCCTTGTGTGAATTACGTGATAGCTAAGGTTTGCAACAGAAAGTCAATGCTGTTAATTTTTATATTCAGGTTACACCATCGTCATCAATTGTCTTAAAACTGCAATTGAATTGGGAGAATTTTCTGTTTACTTGAGCTAAGTAGCTAGAGTTTTCATTTTCAGTTTACTGCTCATAGTTGTGAATTGAAACTGTGATGACTTTAACTTATAAGTGACCAGCTTAATATTTTAACAAAATTAAAAATAATAAGCAAATGAGCCACTTGCCACAGCATAAGCTTCAGTGCGCCATATATTCTCCATGGTGCACCAGAAAAGACTGCAGTCTTGTCCTTTTCATAAATAGCTGACATAGGCCTGTCTCGATGTTTCTCATTTAATGGGCCGGCAATGTCACATCTCTTCAGAACAGTGTTCTACATGTGATGTGTTTTATTCATATATTGATTTGCATACTGACTGCACTGTTGGTTGTTACTGCAGTTACTGAGCAAATGCCATGGTATTTGCTATTTCTGTGATGCATTGGGTCTTAAGTAGGATTTATTATTAAATATTTTATTGAACTCTACCCTCACATTTTGCTGTAATGACAGTTTTCAAGAGCGAAAAGCAAATGGATATTCTGTAGACTATTTTTGCATCAAACCAACAGATGAATGGAACATTTCATTCATGCAAATGTCCAGACGAACTAGTAGCTGTATTTAGTGATGTAATACCATTTTGCAAAACACATTGGCGATGGCAACAGAACATCTTTCAGTATCGTACATGTATCATGCTGATCAATGATGATAAAAATATATTGATAGAATTTTTGCTGTTTGTGTTTTTTATCACAATTTTTATATTTACACCCAATAAACTATTTGATCTACTTTGGTCACTTCAGTGAGATTTTCACTGAAAGTGAGCCATATCAAAAATTGTAACGGTGAGACCTTTTTGTTGTTGAAGCAATGGCTTCTGAGTTTCTGATCTGACTCAGATCTGCTGACACCACTAACTCACCCTAGTACATAGGTCCTGACTGTGATTCTCAGACATGGCACTGCTCACAATCTGCTTTGTCCGCACTTAATGGCCAGCAGTTCTAACTAGTTTCAGAGACTGAATGCTGACTTTGCAGTCATGTACAGTGAGATTTTTTTTAATGTGTTTTTTTGGAATATGAGCAAGGTTTGAAAGTCATTTGATCTGAAATTGCTATGTATTTATAACCAGGTGTACCATGTGGTAGAATTGTGGCTGAGACCCACAGTCCAGTGTGCAATGTATTCATTCCAAACTGTGGCACCCTTGAACATACAAAATAAAACCAATTTCTTGCTATTTATTCTCCAGTTTGACCTGAAATAATTTCTTTCAATTATTCTTTTTCATGTGATGTGTATTTCGTTGCCAAGGCCAGCATTTATTGATCATCACTAATTTCTCTTGAGAAAATGGTGATGAGCTGCCTTATTGAACCACTGCAATCCAATCTGGTGTAGCTACATCTAAGTGCTGTTAGGAAGGAAGTTTCAGGTTTTGACCCAGTGACAATGAAGGAATGGCGATATAGTTCCAAGTCAGGGTGGTGTGTGGCTTGGAGGGGAACTTGCAGGTGATGGTGTGCTCATGCATATGCTGCCCTTGTCCTTCTAGGTGGTAAAGTTCACTGATTTGGAAGGTACTGTTGAAGGCGGCATGGTGAGTCTTTGCAGTGCATTTTGTGTTTGGTGCACACTGGTGCCACAGTGCATCAGTTGTGGCGGGAGTAAATGGCTGGGATTTTATCCTGGCGACGGTGGTCTCGACCTCCAGCAAAAGCGCTGCTAAGAACACAGTGTCGCCCTGGCTTAAGGAGAGGCAACTTAACATCCCTGGATATAGACTTTTCAGGCAGGATAGAGAGGGAGCTAAAAAAGGAGGGGGTGTAGCATTATTAGTTAAGGTGTCAATAACAGCTTTGAGGAGGGATGATATGCTAAATGAATCATCAAATGAGGCCATATAGGTGGAGCTCGGAAATAAAAAAAGAACAACCACACTACTACAAGTGTACTGTAGACCCCCAAATAGTGAGAGGGAGGTAGAAGAGCAAATATGCAGGCACATTTATAAATGCAAAAACTATAGGGCAATAATAGCTGGGGATTTCAGCCACCCCAATATCAACTGGGATACAGTGTGAAAGGCACAGAGGGGACAAAATTCTTGAACTGCATTCAGGAGAACTTTTTTAGCCAGCATGTAACAAACCCAATGAGAGGGGGTGTAATTCTAGATTTAGTCTTCAGTAATGAAGCTGGGCAAGTGGAGGAAGTAACAATGGGTGACCATTTTGGAGATAGTGACCATAATACAGTAGGTTTTAGCATAATCATAGAAAAGGACAAAGATAAAACAGGAATAAAAGTTCTAAATTGAGGGAAGGCAAATTTTAAGAAACTGAGAGGTGACCTGGCGAAAGGAAAATCAGTGGCAAACCAGTGGGAAGCATTCAAAAGCAAGATACTACAGGCACATTGTGGGCATGTCCCCACAAAGGTGGTAATGCCAAATCTAGAGCCCCAGATTATCTAGACGTTACAGGGTAAGTTAAAGCAGAAAAAGAAAGTTTATGACGATCACAAAAATCTTAATACTTTAGAAAGTCTAGAGGAGTATAGCAAGTGCAGGAGTGAAGTAAAAAAGGAAATTAGAAAAGCAAAGAAAGGACATGAAAAATTATTGGAAGGTAAAATCAAGGAAAACCCAAAGATGTTTTATCAGTACATTAAGAGCAAGAGGATAACTAAGGAAAGGGTAGGGCCTATCAGAGATGTACAAGGGAACTTATGTGTGGATGCAGAAGATGTGGGCAGGTTTCTTAATGAGTTTTTTGTCACAAAGGAGAGGATTGATGCAGACATTGTAGTTAAAGAGGAGGAGTGTGAAATATTAGATATGATAACCATAATGAGAGAGGAAGTACTAAAGGATCTGACATCCTTGAAAGTGGATAAATCGCCAGGGAGCAATGGATTGCATCCCAGGTTGTTAAAGGAAGCCAGGGAGGAAATAGCAGATGCGCTGAGGATCATCTTCAAATCCTCACTAGATACAGGAGAAGTGCCAGATGATTGGAGGTCTGCGAACTTTGTACCATTTTTTAAAAAGGGTGCAAGGGATAGGCCAAATAATTATAGGCTGGTCAGTCTGACCTTGGTGGTGGGTAATTAGTTAGAATCTATTCTGAAGGACAGGATAAACTGCCGCTTAGAAAGGCACGGATTAATCAGGGATAGTCAGCATGGATTTGTTAAGGGAACGTCATAGCTTACTCACTTAATTGAGTTTTTTGGGAAAGTAACAAGAAGGATTGATGAGGGTAGTGTAGTGGATGTGGTCTACATAGATTTTAGTAAGGCATTTGACAAGGTCCTACATGGCAGAGTGGTCAGTAAAATGAATGCCCATGGGATACAGGGGAATGTGGCAGGTTGGATCCAGAATTGGCTCAGCGGCGTTCCACAGGGCTCAGTGTTGGGTCCCTTCCTGTTTGTGGTATATATTAATGATTTGGACTTAAATGTGGGAGGCATGATTGGGAAATTTACTGATGACACAAAAATTGGCCGTGTAGTTGATAGTGAAGATGATAGCTGTAGGTTCCAAAAAGATAGCAACGGTTTGGTTGAGTGGGCAGAAAAGTGGCAAATGGAATTCAATCCAGAGAAATGTGAGGTAATGCATTTGGAGAGGGCAACTAAAGCAAGGGAATACACAATAAATGGGAGGATATTGAGAGGGGTAGAAGAAGTGAGAGACCTTGGAATGTATGTCCACAGGTCCCTGAAGGTGGCACGACAGGTGGATAGAGTGGTAGTGAAGGCATATGGAATCCTTTCCTTTATTGGCCGAGGTATAGAATTCGAAAGCAGGGACGTAATGCTGGAACTGTATAAAACGCTGGTTAGGCTACAGTTGGAGTACTGTGTACAGTTCTGGTCACCACATTACAGAAAGGACATAATTGCTCTGGAGAGAGTACAGAGGAGATTTACAAGAATGTTGCCAGGGCTCGAAAGTTGCAGCAATGAGGAAAGATTGGATAGGTTCGAGTTGTTTTCCTGAGAACAGAGGAGGCTGAGGGGTGGTTTAATAGAGGTGTACAAAATTATGAGGGGCCTAGATAAAGTAGACAGGAAGGACCTGTTTCCTCTCGCGAAGAGTTCATTTACCAGAGGGCACAGATTTAAGGTGATTGGTAGAAGGATCAGAGGGGACATGACAAAAAACGTTTTCACCCAGAGGGTGGTGGGTGTCTGGAATTCACTGCCAGGAATGGTGGTGGAGGCAGAAACCCTCAATTCTTTTAAAAGGTACCTGGACATGCACCTGAAGTGCCGTAACCGGCAGGGCTATGAACAACGTGCTGGAAGGTGGAATTTGATTGGGCGACTAGTTTTTACGGCTGGCACCGGACACGATGGGCTGAATGGCCCCCTTTTGTGCTGTAATTTTTCTATGATTCTATTATTCAATGATTCTGCGGGAGGCCCACTGAATCAAGTGCCAATTAGGCACTTTACTGGACAGTGACGGCCTTCCAGGGGATGAAGGACCCCGGCATTGGAGGTTCCGCCCTCTGAGAGCTGCCAGCCAGTCAGAGGCTGGCAGCTCTTTAAACGAGCAGCGTCACCGCAGAGGCAGTGGCTGCTGCCGCTGGTGGAGCACCTATACAAGGCCCAGGAGCAGCGCTGGACCCAGGCCACAGGTTGGTCATGGCGGGAGGGGTCTCACGGGGGAGAGGGTGTAGGGGGTCAGCGGCAAGGTGTGACTGTCAGCGGGCCCACCCCACCCCCAGAGCTGGAAGGCAACCAACACGGTTTTTCGTGCTGTGCTTCTCATGCAGCAACAGGCCTGCCTGCTGCTAGGCTAATTGCAGTGGCGGCATGATGAGGCTCTTAATTGGGCACAGGCCTTCCCGCCCCAGACTTAATTTCAGCGGAGGTAGGAGGGTGGCGGTGTCCCCCCTGCCCCCCTACCCCGGCCACAATATCACCCAATTACATGCTCTCCCCACCTCCAAACCTGTCATCGGGAGACCATAAAATTCCCCCCCCCCAGTGTTTATGTGGTGAATGGGGTGCCGATCAAGTGGGCTGCTGAAGCCTGAGTGTTATCCAGGTCTTGCTGCAAGTGGACATGGACTGCTTCAGTATCTGAAGACTTGTGAATGATACTGAACACTGTGCAATCATCAGCTAACAACCCTGACTTTATGATGGAGAGAAGGTCATTGATGAAGCAGTTGAAGGTGGTTGGGCCTAGGACACTACCCTGAGGATGCCCTGCAGCAAAGTCCTGCACCTTAAATGTTGGACCTCCAACCACCACAAATATCTTCCTTTGTGTTAGGTCTGAAACTCCAACCAGCGGAGCATTTTCTCCCAGTTCTGATTGGCTTCGAATTTTGCTTGGGCTCCCTGATGCTGCCTTGATGTCAAGGGCAGTCACTCTCACCTCACCTGCATTGTAGCCGCAGAACTAGTTTCATGTCTTGAGTTATGCAACACACATATCAAGGTGAGGATGTCATTGTTCATCTGAATGGATGAAAAGATGCTTCCATGAGTGCCTTGAATTCACATGATTGGCCCAACCAGCTTTAAACCTTGATGGGTGTGTTTAAAACCAGTACCACCAAGGTATTGAATCTGTTTGTGAAACCACCTTAAATTGATGAATCTTATAATTGTATACTTGCATTATAAGACCCGATTGTTCTAAAGGATACAATTTAATTTTTTTTATCTTGTCCTATATTTCCAACCATGGTGCATTTCTAAATTGGTGGTTTTCGCATCTATGCAATTTAAAAATTATATTGTGATTGTTTTAAAGCATAACATATTGTAAAAATATTCTTGTGCTCGTTTGTCTATCATGGAGGATACACAATCTATTTACTTTTTTTGGTTTATTGATTTTATTTAGTATTTTATATTGGCAAACAGTAAGGATTTCATCTGCAATGGACCTGGCAAATGAGGCTGATTACCTACTATTACCTGTTCAAGGTTAAATCAGCTGCTGTGCTTTATTTTATTCCAGTTTGAAGTCAGCCTTCATATTCTGTGCTGATTTTGCTGTGGAAGTTTATATTCATAAGAGTGAACCAGATGGATTTTTACAACAATCGACAATGGTCGCTGTTAGACGAGCTTTTTTCCAGATTTATTAATTGAATTCACATTTCACCATCTGCCATGGTGGGATTCAAACCTGTATCCCCATAGTACTAATCTGGGCCTCTGCATTGCTAGTCTAGTGACATTACCACTATGCCACCACTTCCCCCATAAACAAAGCTGCAGATAATTTCACTTAATTTTCTTGTTTAACATTGTTGCTTCACATGCATTTCCTAGGAAGTGACAAAATGGTTCTTAACAGAAATCCATCTGATAAGATTTAAGGTTCACATGAGGCAGTGGGGCTTATTTTATCTTGGCGGCGGACGTCACGACGTCTGGAGAAACCAATGCCGAGATCCCCATGTGGCCTCTTTTCCGGAAGGCCTGCTGAATTTATTGCCAATCAGGCACTTAAGTGGACAGTGGCAGGCCTTCCATAAGATCTAGGACCCTGTCGACAGAAGTCCCACCCTTGGAGAGCTGCCAGCCAATCGGAGGCTGGCAGCTGCAGCTGTGCCAGAGGCTGAGGAGTGTCGCTGGAGCCAGGCCTCAGGTAGGTCAGGGCAGGAGGGGTCTTGAGGGGGTGGGGGGAGGGTGTTTGGTAGCAAGGGCAGGGGTTGCCCCCCCCCCCACTTCCTGATGCCAGGTCCCTCGTTCAGGCACTAATTGTCTTTTAACAAGGGACTTTTTCCCTCTGCCCCCCCCCCCCCCCCCAAACCGCTCCAGAGCTGGCAAGCAACCCACACAGTTTTTCTTGCTGTGCTCCCGTACGACAACAGGCCCGCCTACCACTTTGCTAATTGTGGCGGTGGAATGAGGCCTCTAATTGGGCATTAATTGCCCACTTAAGGGTTTCAATTGGCAGCGGGGCAAGAAGGCGATCCACAGGTCTTCCTGTCCCAGACTTAATTTCAGCAGAGGCGGGAAGGTGGTCAGGTACCCCCACCCCCACTTCCACCACCATCTCACCTAATTACATAATCTCCCCACCTCCAAACCTGCTGCAGGGGAGAGCATAAAAATTCCGCCCCCCCCCCACCCCCCTATGATGAGGCTTGAACTGTGATCAGAGTAAAACAAAATAAAACATGTTTCTTAAAATGACAGATTTTTGACCTTTCTTGAAAGATTTACTTTTACCCCTTCTTGCCCTTTGGATTTTCCTTTGCCATACAGCATTCCTGTTACTGAGAGCAAACAAATAGTCAAACTGCTGCTCTGTATTCTAACACTGGCGGATCTGCAAAACTGGACAGGGGTAGTCCGACCTTGCCATGGAAAATGCCTACATCCCATCTCTCTCCTGATGAGACAATTGGGAAATCAACATGTGATCTGTGGAGAATGTTGGACATAAAAGTTACTACCCTTTGGGAGTGGGATAACTGTTCAGAAAAATCATGATTGCAAAGGGCATCTGTTCGTTTTGGGATTTATAACTTGAAATCCTGCCTGATTTCCAAATCGCACATCATGCCACATTAATTTCTACTTCTCAATTTAAAATGAGCAGACTGGACATAGCAGTAACACTGCATTGAGACTCCTTCATCTGTGATCACTCTTTATGGCCAAGTCATCTGAAAGTTAACTTGCCCAGTAAAACTGACATGACAAAACATGCCAATCAGAACTCTTTGCCTTGATATTGTCTACAATTAAACAATGAAGAAATTGCCAGGCATATACCTCCTTGACTTTTTTGTTTTATTCCATGATTGCAAGTTTCTCTATCTCAGTGTGCAATCAGACATTTTGCTTGTCGAAAGTTGTAAGTAAAGTGCAAAGCTGTATTGTACAGGTTAGGCTGAATTTAGTGAGCCTGTTGGGTCCCGGCGGCGGACCTGGAAGCAGGCAATGTCCCCACTCGTTGCATGTGCGGCCAGCCCATTGCACTCTCATGGCGGGCGGCCAATTATTATAATTGAGGTGAGGGGCTAGGGCCAATCACGCGGCAGGGGCGGGATGCGAGATGCCAAATACGCCGTCCGATGGCTCCAGTGCTGGTGCCATACTTAATGGCCTGCAATCCCTGCATTCACTCCTGCCTGGTTTAGAAGAGTGCCCTCTGCTGCCCCAGGACCCCTTCTGCTGCCTGATAGGTAAGGAACTGAACATGAGCCTGCAGTGACCATGGCTGAAGGAAGACACGCAGCGATGCCTCCCTGCAGGTTCTCCTCCAGGATGCAAGGGAAAGGCGGGAGGTCCTCTTCCCCAGTGATGGCAAGAAGAGGTCATCCTGCCTGGCCAAGCAAGCCTGGAGATCGCAGAGGAAATCAGCAACTGTGGGGTCACCCCTAGGACAGGTACAATGCCGCAAGAGTGTCAACGACCTTCTTTGTTCTGCCAAGTTGACGGCTAAGCAGGAGGCAGTGGAACATGGGAAGATGGCAGTACAACTGTGCTAAAACCTTCATCCATACCTTGTACCAATAGGCTTGACCATTCAAATGCTCTCCTGGATGGCCTTCCACTTTGTACCCTCTGTAAACTTGAAGTCATCCAAAACTCTGCCTGTCCATATCCTAACTCATACTAAATCCCATTTATCCATCATCCCTGGGTTTGCTGGCCTGCACTGGCTTCTAGTCTGATAATACCTCAATTTTAAAGTTCTCATCCTTGTTTTCAAGCAAGCTTTGCTGCTCCCAATCTCTGTAACCTGCTACAACCCTCCGAGATCTCAGCACTGTTCCAATTCTGGCCTGTTGCCTATTCCCGATTTGCATCATTGCACCTTTGGCAGGTCTGCCTTCAGCTGCTGAGACCCTAAGCTCTGGAACTCCCTTTCTAAACCTCTCTGCCTCTCTACCTCTCTCTCCTTAAGACGCTCCTTACTTCCGACCTCTTTGACCAAGCTTTTGGTCACCTGTCCCAATATTTCCTTCAATGATTTGATGTCAGCTTTTGTTTGGTAACACTCCTGTGAAACACCTTGGGACGTTTTATTACATTAAAGGTGCTTCATGAATGCAAGTCATTGTCTGTTCTGATAGTTCAGGTAATAATTATTTGATGGTTCATTCTTTGTGCAGCAAATCTGTCTGTCTTGTCCTTTTTCTCTATTTTTGTGTGCCTCTGTCTTTTTTCTCCTCTCATTCCCTGTACGTGTGGCCATGACACTTTTTATTGTGATAGTCGTAATAAGTCTGTAGAATTCGCCAGATGGATTTTGTCAATAGTGATGATCAAAAGGCATTGAGAGTCATTATCTATGTAACAGCCAGCACTCCACCCCCCGATGACTGTGTCTAGTAAGCTTTGAGGAATCCACAACCCTCACGGCGATGCTGTTTCAAACAAAGAGCTGGCACTTGACTAACCTGCTGGCCAACCTGGGAATTGATTGAATTGTGCCTCACAGAAAGTTTTTGGACAGACTGCAATTTTGAAGACCAAAGAGAAGCAAGGTCTCTCTTTCTCTCTCTCACGCAAAGTTCCAGGGACCCACTGAAGTAACTTAAGCCTCAAGACAGAAGACCCCTGCAGCCTTCTGATACTAGTGAAATAAGTTTGAAAGTGTTCACTGGCCCCCAACGAGAACTGCAAGACTTAACTTCAATCAAAGACTTTGCAGCAAAACTAAAAGCAGTGACTGAATTCAAACCTTCCCCCTTTAATTCTTTCTCCTCCTCTGCATCGATCTGTGTGTGTGTTTATCGTACATGCATACTAGCATGGTTACGTCACGTATTTTTACTAGTTTTAACTGAGTTCGAGTTTTATGGTTAATAAACTTACACCTTTCTTGTTTAAACCTGTCTGATTGCTCTCTAATTGTAATTGTAAAGGAACCAGTGAGAAAGGACTCACTGAGGGGAAGCTAAAAACACTGTATTTTAAAAAGTTAAACCTTGTTATGGCCAAACCAGGAAAGGGGACAGAGATCCCTTCCTCACCTGGTCATAACAGCCCTTAAGCTGCTGAAGTTGCCACCTGCCATCCACCCCTCTATCCCCCTTCCCGCCTCTGGGAAAATGATCCAAGGGTGGGATGGGGCTGGGGAACCAATATGCTGGTCGGTGGTGCTATTTTTAGTGTTGCCTGCCTCTGTCCTTGTCCACTGCGGGGGTTAAAAATCCAGCCCTCTGTGTCTTGCCTTTGTTAAAGCCAATGATATGCAACAATGTGGCAGCCAGTTTGCAATGGCCACAATCAGTATTGAAATCAGGCGTGGACAGAATATGTGGGAGATATTGTAATAAATACAGGAGAGGGTGAGATTGTAAGGTTGGGTCTGGACATTAAACAAAGAAGGTTTGAGGCCTGAAGTTGCAGAGGTTGGAGAGGGAGGTGATATTGGGGCTAGGAGTATGTAGTTGACTAAGGTCAAGGGCCGAGAATGGAAAGGGCAGTTTGTAGCCTGCAAGCACTTGGTAGAGGAGGTTGTTGCACAAAGGCCTTCTGGAATGGTCTATGGTCTGCAACGTTGGGGAAAGGGGACTGGTATCACTCGAGTCGTTAGTGGGCTGGCAGCACTTGGGTATGCATGGGTGGGCTGGAACCACTCAGAATAAAGCGGTCAGAATCTTGGAGACTTGAGGGAAGCAACTGACAATGACTCCGATGGGAATAAAATGGGACAGCACTGATATAGATGGGTAGGTGGCAGTCCTATGAAGAGGGCTGAGAATGAGCAGCAGTTGTGTCTGGTGCTTTCATGCACAGAATTGCATGGAATTTACAGTACAGAATTAGGCCATTCAGCCCAGCTGGTCTGTGCCAATGTTTATGCTGCAGTGTTTATACAATATAAACAAACAGAAATGTTTATCAGATGTGTAGAACAAATATGAACAATCTAATCATGGAGTCATGTACATAAACGCTATCTTTCACAACCAGTACTACCACAATTTGGTATGTTTGCACATAAACCACTGAAGTGCCCTTTTTTCCTAAAATTTGTGTAAACATACTTTAATTTTCAAACTCAACATTAAAAGTTGCAATTTTCTAAATCTTAAATCCTTTGTGTAAAAAATGGTCAGAGAACCCCAAACATGTCAGGTTTGAATCCAATGAGTTAGATTTTGAAAATAGTTACAGTTCATTTGCGTTCAATTTGCACACAGCAAGATCCAACAGTCAGTAATATTGAAATATTGTTGGTTCGGAGCAGGATGTTGCCTAGGGCACCAGCAGAACTCTGCTTCTCTTCAAATAATGCCATGAGTTTTTTGTTTACATCTACATGAACAGGCAGATGAGGCTCAGTTTTACATCTCATCTGAGGGACAGCACCTCCTATAATGAATCTTTCCCTTAGCAGTGCACTTTATTGTCAGCCTAGATTATGTGCGGAAGTCTTTTTGAGATACTTTATTTCTTCGCTCTTCTCCCTCATGTTAAATTTGAAAAATACCCAGGTTGTTCTTCCAATTTCCCAGTCAAATGTGAATTCATCATGTGAGGATTCTCAGCAGAACTGCATTGATTGAAATTGCTAACTTAAAATTGATATGGAGTAAGCACCTAAATAACTTGCAATGATTAGCAGCCTATTTGTGTTGACTCTTCAAGTTATTCCTCAACTACACTCCTTTGGCAGTAACTAATTGACCTTTGAAACGCCCTGAAAAATGCAGATTTCTTCCAGAAAAGAAAATTCCTGTCTTTCAGAGATGTTAAACTGAGGTCCTGTTAATTGGAAATAAAAAGATCCCATGTTGCTATTTGTAAAAGAACAGTGGAATTATCCTTCAACTAGCATCATCAAAATGGATTGTCCAGTAATTTATCTCGTTGCTATTTGTGGGATCTTGCAGTGTGCAAATTAGCCATAAAGTTTGCCTATATTACAACAGTGACTACATTTCAAAGGTACTTCATTGTCTGTGGCCCAAGGTTGTGAAAAGCACTATAAATCTAAGTTATTTCTTCTTGGAAACTGAGTATGCTGTATTCAATTTCAGCAGCATTTGATTGCCTCACTTTGACCAAGATTGTCTCCTGGCAAATGACAGTCCCATGATTTAGAGAGTTTCATTTGAAAGGAATTTCGTTTTCTGATCAGATTATTGAATTACTTGACAGACCAAGAAATGATTTGTATGATAGCAGTTTTGTTACTTATTGTATTGTATTGCTGCTGGTGATTATTTTCTACCTGGGATGATTCCTTTGTGACCTTTTTGAAAATAAGCATGACGCTTGAGGGGCCCACTTTATATGTTTTAGCCCACCCTGTGACATTAGATATATCACTATATGATATGGGTCTAGGTTAAAGACTAATCCACAGAAAGCTGAAAATTACATACAATAACTTCCATCGCAGAGTGACTGACGTGCAGATAGCTCTTCAGATTAATCTTCATGCTGGGGTCCTCACATTCTCTTGATTAGAGAAAGGAACTTTGGCAATCCCACAGGCACAGGCAACAGAAACTTTCAACACCAACAGTCCTCCTCTCAGGTGTATGATGATCCATTCTAACATAAAGGAGCAAGAGGTAAAGGCCATTTAGATCAGGTCATTTATCATTCATTCTTGCCATCGTGTCAACTCCATGAAACTGCTAGAAATTGATCTGTGCCTGACTTTCAGGCATGAACCCAGCAGCGGCATAAATGCCTTGCTAAAACATGCCTTAAAGATTGCTGCTTTGGCTGCTGTTACCCGAAAAGAATGGACAACAGCATACACCGCTTACCCGTAATCAGTCGCGGTTGGAAAGGGGCATGAACTAGGGGTTGGACTTCAGGTTTTCATGGGCAATCGGCCTATGCCTGTTTCAGGCGGGTGGCCTGTTCAACTGCAGAGCGGCCTAACTGATATAGCGTACGGTGTGGAATGAGTATGCGCATGCAGCACTCCATATTGGACCTGTCAGTGCCTGCCCCTGAATCAGGGATATTTCCTTCTTGTCGCGCTTTAGCTAAGTCAATATTTACTACACTCACTAGCAAAGTGGAGTCACACTCACAGCAGTCACAAAGCTCCCTTACATGAACACCAGCATTAAGTAGTTGGTGACGCATGTCCATAGCATTGTAAGCATGGACATCCATAACATCCAGGTTGTTAGCATTTACAAGATGTTTCTACCATGCTGAAAGCAGGTATCCAACAAATAGCTGATCAGAAAAGTCAGAGACTTGGCATGGTAAGTGGCCTGTGGGCAGAATTTTAATGCTTTCCCCCGCAGCAGGTTTGGAGGTAGGGAGAGCATATAATCAGGTGGTATGATAGCGGGGGTGGGGGGGCCCATAGCCAATTGAGGTCCTTAACAGGGCAATTGATGTCCAATTAAGGGCCTCATCCCGCCACTGTCACAATTAACTGAGCGACGGGCAGCCCTGTCACTGCACGGGAAGCACGGCACGTAAAAACATGCGGGCTGCTTGCCGGGGAGGTCCCTCGTTAAAAGGTACTTAGTGTCTGAATGAGGGACTCAACATCAGGAAGCTGGAGAGCTCGTTGTGAGTCACTCTCCCATCCTTGCTGATGGCGCGAAGATGCTCTGAGTGCCTGCCAGCTGCTCCCCAGTTGGTGGCCGCTTCCAGCATCCACAGGCGCCAGAAAAGGGTTGAGACGGTCGTCACAGACGAGGGGGCCATCCTTCAGTGAGTGAGGCCTTCGGACCCTTGCCCTCTCCTCCGACCCAGGAGCCATCTGTGTGCCAAGGCCATGTGACACATGGCCCCGCGCATTGTTCATGACTTGACACCCTGCCATGTTCCAGACATGGCGTTTTCCCATGTCCTTCCTTTGACGATGGTAAGGTGCTGCTGACCAGCCTGTAAATGAGCACCTCAATGAACTCAACAGGCACTTAATTGGCTTGCAGGGTTGCCGTTTCTTCCTGTGCATATCAGAACACTGCTCCTGCATCCACTCAGAGTGGTGCTGCACGTGGCTCTCCAGAGGTTGCCCAAATGGAGGAGCTCAAGCAATTGAATCCCTGAGTGCACTGCATGGACTCCTCCATTGCCTGCCCATGATTCCTCAAGACCTCAGGGAACTCCAACAGACAGAAACTTATCTGCCTCTGGTTCTCAAGGAAGGCCCTCCTTGTCTGTGACATCTAAGGTCCAGCATCTTTGCCCAGCGAAGCATTACTGTGTCTGTCCTCCATCCTCCAAGGGGTGCTGCCCACAGTTGACTGTCTCACCATCCTTCTCCTGCTCGCACATGCTGTGAGGTTCACCCAGTGCTCCCCTTTCTGTGCTAATCTGATGCACAACTCAGGTGATTGTCTGCACTGGGTGGAAGGTGCCAAGATAGAATGTGACTCCCCCCCACCCCACCAAGGAGGTCGGCACTGATCAGGCAGGTCCACTTTGGTCCTGCTCTGCAACTGACCCTGTGGAAATACAAGAAAATGGTAATGAGGAATGGTCCTACTCAACAAATGCCCCAGCACAACCAACCCCTCAGATGACACTGGTCTAAGATCCATAGCATGCATTGGGCTGGAATCTTCTCAAGAAAGAGCTATCCAAGGACCCTGTTGCTCACAGCCTCCCATCTTGCCATCCCCCACCAAATGCCTTGGGGTCACCGTGACGATCTCCAGCGCTACTTCCTCCACTGCTGCCAGTGTGTGGAGCTGGGCCACTCCACCTCACATTCTGGCCATCTACCACATATTATGGGCTCGCTTCCCCTGCAAGATGAGGGGAGAAAGAAGGTAGATTTGGTGGTTCTCGAGGAGGCAGCAATGCAGTTGCTTTCCTTCAAGGGGTGTCTTTCTGTTCTTTCCAGAACCATCTCAAACTCAAGAGCTCCACCCTCAGGCTTAATTAATTACGCACAGTGAACATCGATCAATGAACAGACTCACACAATCAAACACAGCTCAAGTAATCAGGGGATATGCCTCGGTGCTTAAGGTCAGCAGGCAGAGTTCAAAACTGGCAAAATTTGAGTGGTTCATCTCCTCCAGTTTAATATTCAGATTTCCAGTCGGTGGATTAAAAAAAAATCATCATTCGACATAGCACATTTTCATGACAACATGTTAGCATGCAACACTTCCTGTGATGATGTATACTAAGCTATTTGCATATTTTATAGTATGTTAACTAGTTGCAAAGCAGTTAAAGTGATATCACAACTGTGAGGACCTGGCATTGTTCCTTTCTGCTTTATTTTCCTCAGTTGTTACCCCAGGCACTTGCCTGTTCAACTGGATGTTACAGATCCCACAATGCCATTGACGAACAGCAATCTTGGTCAACATTGCTGCCTCAACAAGCCCCTTCAAAAACATATTAACTGGTCATCCGTCTTATTGTGGCAAAATAGCTGCTGTTTCTGCTTAGATAACAGCAGTCAGTGCACTTCAATGTAATTTATTGTGTATAAAGTTCTTTGAGGTGTTTCTAGAGACACTAAGCTATCGAAGTGCAATTTATTTCTTTTCTCTTTTTGTACATCTTTTGAACAGGTGTCAGCTGTGGCTCTGATAGTCACCTGATTGTCTCTGACCCCAAAGGTTGTGGGTCCAAGCCCCACTCCAGGGACTTGAGCATAAAATCTTGGATAAATCTCCAGTACGGTACAGAATGAGCGCTGTCTTGCAGATAAGACATTAATTGAGTCCCTATCTGCTCTTTCAGGTGGATGGAAAATAACCCATTGTACTGTTTTGAAGTAGATCAGATGAGTTTTCTCCGATGTTCAGCCACTACTTATCCCTCAACCAAAATTACTCGAAAGATTATTCGGTCATTGTCACATTGCTGTTTGTAGGAACTTTCTGTCAGTAAATTGGATACATGTTTCTTACATTATAACTGTAAATAGTTTAAAAGAACAATATTTAATCTCTACAACTAATTTATTTGAAAAAAGTACTGGGTGGAGAAAAGACTTCTCAGAGCTAATTCTAAATCAGTCTCTCTTGTCTGTTTTGCCTGAATTATCTGATAGCCACAAACACGAAAGGATCACATCCCTCTATTTACTGCACTTCCAACGTACTTTTGACTGTAATACACTTTAGAACATCCTGTGATGGTGAAAAATGCTATATAAATTAAAGTGTTTTTTTTAGCATGTTCAATTCCAGCCAGGAACAAAAAAAACTCCTGTCACTTATGAATGTCCTATTACAACCAAATTACATTATGCCTGTGAATAGATAGTAAGGAGAAAACTGGAACTCAGCAGAAATATGCAATTTACCAGCACCTAAGGTGAAGCCCTGTCTGCAGCATGGCACTTCCCATGGGGCGGCACAGTGGCGCAGTGGTTAGCACCGCAGCCTCACAGCTCCAGCGACCCGGGTTCAATTCTGGGTACTGCCTGTGTGGAGTTTGCAAGTTCTCCCTGTGTCTGCGTGGGTTTCCTCCGGGTGCTCCGGTTTCCTCCCACATGCCAAAGACTTGCAGGTTGATAGGTTAATTGGCCATTATAAATTGCCCCTAGTATAGGTAGGTGGTAGGGAAATATAGGGACAGGTGGGGATGTGGTAGGAATATGGGATTAGTATAAAATGGGTGGTTGATGGTCGGCACAGACTCGGTGGGCCGAAGGGCCTGTTTCAGTGCTGTATCTCTAAAAAAAAACTAAAACCCACAGCTATGTTAAAGGATCTTGACCAACACAAATAGAAGTGCCTAAGCAATTTGGACTCAGGATAGTTGTTTTCACAGCAAAAACATAATATAAATTGCTTGATGCACATATGCCCTCCTCTCCCATTTTTCTCTTTTGTGCTGTGCACCGTCAGAAACTCTCGTTCAGCCAGGAAGGTGCAGCATCCTGTGCCTTGGACTTATCTGTTTTTGTCAACACTTTATGATTTAGGTGGCAGTAGTGGGTATGTGGGATGAGATGATTCTGTTTTTGCATCCCTCTGGACACTGCCTTGGTTCAAATTGGTGACTCTCAGAGAGGCTGGGCAACACTGAACTTCCATCAGAGCAGGAGCTTGAACTTGGCTGAATGTATTGAAACCCTGAAGGTAAGTGCTTTGTCTTCTCTGAGAGCTGATAAACAGGCTCCAGAAGCTGGCTGAGCGTGTCTACCCTGAGGCACAGTGTGACTTTCGAGCAGAGAGATCCACCATTGACATGCTGTTCTCCCTTCGCCAGCTATAGGAGAAGTGGCATGAACAACCGATGCCCCTCTACGTTGCTTTCATTGATCTCACCAAAGCCTTTGACTTCGTCAGCAGACGTGGTCTCTTCAGACTACCAGAAAAGATTGGATGTCCACCAAAGCTACTACGTATCATCACCTCATTCCATGACAATATGAAAGGCACAATTCAGCATAGCAGCGCCTCATCAGACCCCTTTCCTATCCAGAGTGGCGTGAAACAGTGCTGTGTTCTCGCACCTATACTGTTTGGGATCTTCTTCTCCCTGCTGCTCTCACATGCATTCAAGTCTTCAGAAGAAGGAATTTTATTCCACACAAGATCAGGTGGCAGGTTGTTCAACCTTGCCCGTCTAAGAGTGAAGACCAAAGTACAGAAAGTCCTCATCAGGGAGCTCCGCTTTGCTGACGATGCTGCATTAACATCTCACACTGAAGAGTGTCTGCAGAGACTCATCGACAGGATTGCGGCTGCCTGCAACGAATTTGGCCTAACCATCAGCCCCAAGAAAACGAACATCATGGGACAGGACGTCAGAAATGCTCCATCCATCGATATCGGCGACCACACTCTGGAAGTGGTTCAAGAGTTCACCTACCTAGGCTCAACTATCACCAGTAACCTGTCTCTCGATGCAGAAATCAACAAGCACATGGGAAAGGCGTCTGCTGCTATGTCCAGACTGGCCAAGAGCGTGTGGGAAAATGGTGCACTGACACGGAACACGAAAGTCCGAGTGTATCAAGCCTGTGTCCTCAGTACCTTGCTCTACGGCAGTGAGGCCTGGACAACGTATGTCAGCCAAGAGCGACATCTCAATTCATTCCATCTTCGCTGCCTGCGGAGAATCCTTGGCATCAGGTGGTAGGGACCGTATCTCCAACACAGAAGTCCTCGAGGCGGCCAACATCCCCAGCACATATACCCTACTGAGCCAGCGGCGCTTGAGATGGCTTGGCCATGTGAGCCGCATGGAAGATGGCAGGATCCCCAAGGACACATTGTACAGCGAGCTCGTCACTGGACTCAGACCCACAGGCCGTCCATGTCTCCGTTTTAAAGACATCTGCAAACGCGACATGAAGCCCTGTGACATTGATCACAAGTTGTGGGAGTCAGTTGCCAGCGATCACCAGAGTTGGCGGGCAGGCATAAAGGCGGGGCTAAAGTATGGCAAGTCAAAGAGACTTAGCAGTTGGCAGGAAAAAAGACAGAAGCACAAGGGGAGAGCCAACTGTGTAACAGCCCCGACAACCAATTTTATCTGCAGCACCTGTGGAAGAGTCTGTCACTCTAGAATTGGCCTTTATAGCCACTCCAGGCGCTGCTTCACAATCCACTGACCACCTCCAGGCGCTTACCCATTGTCTCCCGAGACCAAGGAGGCCAAAGAAGAAGAAGTGCCCAATCCAGGCCTGTCCAACTCTTCCAACAGAAGAAAGGCTGTGAACTGGATACTACTATGTAATTTAATGCAACGGACTTTATGGAATTATGCTGCTCCTGGTTGGTCCCCATACTGTTTCAATAGCATTTTAACTCCAACCAAAATTCTATTGGAAATATGTTGTCGGGGATGGGAGGAAAAATGTTTCCGTAAGGGTCTAAACTTAAAATGGCTTAAATATAGGGTGAAACTAAACTAACAGGTGCAGATAGAAAATGGTTTAGGATGTTTTATTTTCAGTTTTTGTTTACCTGTTAGCTATTCCCTTGATTGGGATTGAGTGTTCCATTACAGCATATAAAAAAGTTATGTTCTAGTAGGTTAATAAGACCATTTTTTAAAAAAGCAAAAAAAGCACTGGGGTCCATTTCTTGAGGAACAGAATTGAAAAGCAGGCAAGTCATGTTAAACCTGTATCGAACCTTGATTAGACCACACTTGGTGTACTGTGCACATTTCTGGTCTCCGTATTATAAAAAGGATGTAGATACATTGAAGAAGAAGAAAAAATGATTCAAAAGGATGGTATCAGAACTGAGAGGATTTTGTTGTGCCAATGTGTTTTGTTAATTTTCTTTGGTCCACTGACTGAAGATCTGAATTTATAATTTTTTGAAGAAATTTAAAAAGAACTTTTAAAACAGGTTGACCGCTGGCAGCTTCAGATGATCACCTAATTTGCTGCACTGTATCCTACATTGCAAAGGACTGTGAGGAGGGAGACAAAATGTTTGCATTTCTCAGCAAGTACAAAGACCCAGGAAGTTTAAAGGAATTACCTGTTCTCTCAGCAAGCAGAGAAATACTGCAAACTGCTACGTTTGAATCACTGAGTAACTGTCATGAGACAAGCCCCTCCCCATCTGTGGTTTTAAGCTAGTGTTTTCTCTGCAGCAGAGGAGAAGTAACTGGATTCTGACATGAGGAGACCCTAAGTGGGGGTTCCTCTCTCTCTCTCCATTCCAGCTTGAAAGCTTTCAAATCCTGCTTGTTGACTGACCACCTTTGCATACTCTGGCTACAATCAGAAACCCTGTTGGATGAAATCATCTGCATCGCTATCTCCAAGAGACTCACTGACCCAGTCCTCTACCTCTTCAAACTAAAAGCCTCAGGCCCACTGAATTCAGCTAGAAGCCAGCCAAATCGCCAAACTCCACAGACTGTACACCTTTTTTATAGACTCTAACTCAACCGATCTACCTTTCCCCACTCTGTAACCTATCTGTGTGTATAAACCTTTGGTGTGTGTGTGAGAGTGAAAGTTACTGTGTTTATTATTTTATTTGGTTTAACAATAAAGTTGACCTCTTTCTTTGTTAACTCAAGCAAACCTGTCCGATTGGTTCCTGTTATGATAATAGCAAGTAAGTAATGAAACAGCTACTGAATTGGCCAGTACATCCACTTTAAGAAAGAATTAAATGTTGTGGTCTATCAAAAAGAGGGAAGCCCTTCAACCCTCTTTACTTGACCGTAATCATATACTTAACAGGAAAGATTGAAGAGAGTGGAGGTGTATACCTATCAGGAAAGATTGAACAGGCTGGGGCTCTTTCCTCTAGAAAAGAGAAGCTGAGGGGCGATCTGATAGATGTCCTAAGATAATGGAATGGTTTAATAGAGCAGACATAATGAAAGTATTTCTGCTTGTGGGAGTCCAAAACCAGACCTCATAAATATAAGATAATCACTAATAAATACAATAATGAATTCAGGAAAAGCTTTACCGAAAAAGTGATATTGTGGAACCAGCTACCACGAAGAGTAGTTGAGGCTAATAGGAAAGATGCATTTAAGGGAAAGCTAGGTAAACACATGATGGAGAAAGGAATAGAAGGATATATTGATGGAGTCAGATGAAGATGGATGGGAGGAGGCTCAGGTGGAGCATAAACCCCCAGCATAGACCATTTGGACCAACTGGTCTGTTTCTGTGCTGTAGTCGTCATTGTCAGCTGTCCCTCAATTCGAGGATGACGTCTACTCAAGATCACTAGTTTCTGCCATGGATCTTCATGTGACTGTACAGGCCGATTGTCAACCCACAGATCTTTGGGCACATAAGGCAGGATGCCCACGAGGTAGAAGGATTCAGAGTGCAGGATTTGCTTCCTTTTCTTTTCTTCTCTGCTGCCACTCTGCCTCATCATTAAGACGTTTGGACTCGAAGCATGATGCAGCTTGATGGAAAAGTTGTTGCCATTTTGAACGATTGGCAGCATACTCCTCCTAGTCATCAATGTCAATGTTGCTGTGCTTCAAAGAGAGCTTCAGAGTGTATTTGAAGCATTTTCTTTGTCCTCCCCTGGACTCTGGCCGTTTGAAAGTTAATGAAACAGGCCCTGGTTGGGAAGATGGTTTTCAGCCATCCGGACACAGCATCCAGTCCATCAAAGTTGCTTTTGCCTGAATGCTTGTAGAACTGCCTTCAAGAAGTATACTAGTGTTTGTTTGGTCCTCCCATTGAATCCAAAAGATGTGATGGAGGCATTGCTGATGGAATTTCTCTCGTGCTTTTATGTGTCGCTGATGCACAGTCCAGGTGCCTCTGCAGTACAGGTGTGTGGTGACAAAAATTACTCTGTACACTGGGACCTTTGTTGACTTGCAGAGGTCTTTGTTGTCAAACACCTGCTGCCGTAGTTTATAGAAGGCTGAGCTGGCGCAGCTGATCTGGTGTTGGATCTCCTCGTCAATGGTGGCCTTTTGAGAGAGGTGGCTGCCGAGGTATGGGAAGTGCTCAACATATTCCAAAGTCTCTCCTTCAACATATATGGGAGGTGAAATATTTGGCTGACCAGGTGTGGGTTGATATATGAGTTCTGTTTTGGCAACATTCAAGGACAGGTCGAGTCTCTTGTATGCAAAATTGAAGAGATCAAGAGCGGCTTGCAAATCTGGTGCAGAGTGGGCAACAACACCATAGCCATCCACAAACTGTACAACTGTAACTGTAGGCTTGATATTATAGATAGAGCATGTGTCATCAAGAGCCATCACATTGTTGATGTCTCAATTGGAACAAAACAAAACTCTTTGAATAATGGAATTATATTACCACCGATATTTTTGCAACACAAAACAGCGAGTATCAACGCAATTTCATGTACAAATGATTGTTTCACACATTAAATGCATCAATTAAAACTTACTGCTTTGAACGTGTAAACAACCAAAATTATGTCATTTTTTTTACACTTTGGAATATAAATCGCATGTTTATCCCTTTCATTATTTTATTTTACCCACATCCCTCCCACCCCCACAACCCCTGCCAAAAAAATAATGACCTATTACCCAGTCAAGAGAGGATCAGATAAAACTTTCTTCAGGTCCAACCAGTGCTGCCTTTGATCCTCGTGCTGGATGGTTTGAAGAGAGTGAATTGCAGAAAATTTTAACTTGCCTTCCCTCACACTAGAAACCTGCCTGACCGTCACTTTGCATCTCCTTCAGGCCAAATCAAGAACTAAAGTTTCTAAACTTTTGGCCATCCATTCCATGGCACAGTATATTAGAGTGCCAACTCGTACAGGCCAAATCACTTTTAAAGTTTGGAACAAAGGATACATTCCAATGGCAAAAGCCCTTGACTTTGTCATTGCCCATTAATTTTGACTTATTGAGACTGAACGGACAGAATGATTGGTGAAGCATTCAAATGAAAGTCTGACTGTTATGTTAGCAGTCAATTCACTTTTGGCACTTTCCCTTTCCAAACCTCATCCTTCTTAATGATTTACTGGCTCATAATTAGTCACGTTTAGCGTTCTTCAGCCTTCTTCATCAGACTTTATTCCCTCTGGACAAATGCCCAAGTAGTGATTGATTACACTAATCACACTGAGCAGCAGTATATTCACAGGCTGTTTCATTATGAATGAAGTACACATAATGCTGCAGGTCTTGTCATCTTTGACTTGCTAGTATTAAAAGCCTTGTGTTTAATGTCCATTATGAAGTCTATTTTTTGTATTTGTGGAGCAATACATTTCTGTTACATTCGCTTTTTTTATTTGCTTTAGTCAAACAGGAGAACAGCTGTACAGTTTTCCAGGAAGCAAATTGCTTGCCCACCAGCCACATAATGTAATGACAGGTTGTGTTTGGTATTTTGTTTCCTGAAAAGAGGCACAAAATACTTTTTCAATCCTCCCTCCATTACTCCAACCAAAAGTTTTAACCTCACAATTCTAGTTACCTATATGTAGACTGTGCATGGGAAAATACATTGTTGTTTAAACTTTGAGGATCACTTGAATGCAATATTTGAGCCGAAAAATTCACTGCAGGTTGTCTATTTTGTGTGTATTTTAAGCTGTGAGAAGCAAAATAAATGAGGCGCTGTAAGATAAGATGCCTAACCATTTGCAAATGAGAGCAACTTTATCAGTGACTGAGAGCTCACAAAACTGATTGTGGTGGGCACTCAAAACACTGAAATCTCTGAGCAAATTTGTGTTGGGTTGCTGTGGGGCAATCCCAGAAAGCCTGATGCCTTCAACAATTATAGTTCAGCAGTTGGTCAACTCTGCCTGGCTGGTGCATTGAATTGGAACACTTTTTAACCTCTGGGACATGGATTTGAAAGCAGCCAGACTTATTGACTGGATAAACCATCTCTCTCCAGACTTTAAGGTCCTAAGCATTGTGAGTTTGGGCACTCTTGCTCCAGTTGCTACTGAGCAAGAGACCACAGCACAAAACTGCTTGAAACTTATTGATACAAAATTGGTCGAATCAGGGTGACTGACAGATGTCTGGTGTGGCAAATGAAGTTGGAGGGGTGGGAAATGACACAAGCCTGGGAGGAGTGCCTTTGAGAAATTGGAGTTACTGGCTTTAAAGTAGATTATTTGGTATAGCAGAGGGAGCTTTGTTCTCTAACTAGTGGCATTCTTAATCCAAATGTGCTTTTCTGATTCTGTGCACAAAACATGGACAACTGTTGTTGTCCCATCTTCAATTTATTCTATTAGAATTTCTGAATACAAGAATTCCAAGTGATAATAGTACCTAGAGAAAGTGTTTGACAGCAGAGAAAATGTTCTGCAAAGCTGAGAATGAGAATGAGTTCCATCACAGCTGTGCTTTATTGTGCCTTCACGTAATGTAAACACCCGTGCACTTTCCAACAAGGGGCATTAGATAGTGGACAGGACTGGAAAACATGCCTGATTTTCCACTGTTCAATCCAGGGGCACTTAGGCCAATAGTAGCTATGTTGACTTGGAACACCTAACTTAACAAGGACCAGAAATTGACCCTAGATATTTGGATCTGTCTGACGAGGATTACACCCTGTATTTACCAGTTGAGCAATCGGAAGGAGCTATGTCCTCTAAATTAAATTGTCGTGAATTTTATGCAACTCTCTTTTTTTTCATGTTATATATTATAGTTATTTATGCCACCTCCATTGTTGAACATTTCTTCTCTCTCAACTGTAGATAAGCTGTCATTGTAGCTTTGTGATTTTCATATAAAGTACTTAAAAATTAATAACTTTGGAAAGAAATTGAACTGTTGCTGTGGAGCTGGACTACATGTGTCTGCTGTATGCACTTCCCCTATTATTGTTAAAACATAAATCGTATCACCTCTCATTCATTATTTTATTTAAGAGAAGATAATAGCTTTCCTTGTCAGACTTCCAAGTACATTGATCCAGTCTTGAGAATTGTCATCCTCTATCTCCATTCTAATGCAACAAGTTATAGTTATAGTGACCCAAGAATGAACGGAATTTTCTAACTCTGGTCCAACACATAAATATCACAGATAGTCCAAATACATGGTACTAAATGTACTGTGATTTTTGTACCACCCCCTAACATTTTAATGAATACACCTTTTTTTAAATCAATAAATGAAACTATTTTCTTGCTCCAAATCTCAGCTAAAGTTAAGCTCTCGTGTATCTTTGAACTATTGTTTGCTTTCTTTGCCCTAATACACTGGAACTCTGATATGTATTCCATGCATTGGTAGAACTGAGGGCCACTCCCACAAGGCTACATGCTGCCAGGATTCTATGGTGGCAATGGCAGGTAGAAACATCATTGTAAGTTAATAAAAGCAAAATACTGCGGATGCTGGAAATCTGAAATAAAAACAAGAAATGCTGGAACCACTCAGCAGGTCTGGCAGCATCCGTGAAAAGAGTAACAGAGTTAACGTTTCGGATCAGTGACCCTTCTTCGGAACTGACAAATATTAGAAAAGTCACAGGTTATAAAAAAGTGAGGTGGGGGTGGGGCAAGAGATAACAAAGGAGAAGGTGTAGATTGGACAAGGCCACATAGCTGACCAAAAGGTCATGGAGCAAAGGCAAACAATATGTTAATGGTGTGTTGAAAGATAAAGCATTAGTACAGATTAGGTGTTAACGGACTGAATATTGAACAGCAGCAAGTGCAAACATGAAAAAAAACAGTGGGTAAGCAAACTGAACAAACTAAGATGAAATGAAATAAATGCAAAAAAAAGATTGTAAAAAATTTAAAAAAAGAAAAAAAGAAAAAACAACTAAAAATGAAAGTAAAATGGGGAGCTGTCATGCTCTGAAATTATTGAACTCAATGTTCAGTCCGGCAGACTGTAGTGTGCCTAATCGGTAGATGAGATGCTGTTCCTCGAGCTTGCGTTGATGTTCACTGGAACACTGCAGCAATCCCAGGACAGAGATGTGAGCAGGGGGGAGTGTTGAATTGTAAGTTAATGGTTGGTCTAGGAAAGTATTGTTACTCCAAGCTGATCACAGTAGCTGGTTACCGTGCAGCAGTTAGAGAAGTTTAGAGATAAGTCATCCACTTGCTTACTTGGTGAGGATGGGGAAGAAATTTAAAAGTGGAAGGGCAGAAATTAATAACTGTTGTACTTGCTCCCAGCAAAGAGCCATCTGAAATGATGCAATATTCTACAAGTAGAAGTGCCAAAATTAAATGTGTTGAGGACACATCAGGGGGGAATATTATGCCGAGATCCCTGCATCGCGTCTTTTCCGGAAGACTCGCCAAATTTAGTGTCAATCAGGCACTTAACTGGACAGTGGTGGGCCTTCCATGGGATTTAGGACCTCGTCGCTGGAAGTGCTAGCCTTGCAGAGCTGCCAGCCAATCAGAGGCCGGAAGCTGCAGTGCCACTGCAGAGGCGGTGGCTGCTGCTGTAGCTGCAGTGACCAGACATCAAGGTGTGGTGCTGGAAGCTGGAACCAGGCTTAAGGTAGATCAGGCGGGAGGGATCTCACAGGGTTGGGGGCCGCGATAGATGGTGGGGGGAGGGGGAGAGACGGCAAGGGCAGTTTGGGACATCCCCCCGCCCCATCCTGATGCTGGGTCCCTCGTCCCTGAGAGAAACCACCCCCTGCTGTGGCGGGAAGAGGCCCTTAATTGGGGGTTAATTATCCAGTTCAGGGACTCAATTGGTCGCAGGCGAGAAGGCCATTCACAGGCCTTCCTGCCCTGGACTAAATTTCGGCGGAGGCTTTATGCTCTCCCCACCTCCAAACTGCTGCGGGGATAGTCTAAAGTTCCACGTGTCGGATTCCATGTCAAAATGCCAACTCAACCAACTGACGCACAAATTAATTCTATTCTGCTAATCTCACAACTTCTTGTGCAAAAACAGGTATAATGAGATATTAAAACAAGATTTTCATGATTCATGGCTGCATTTTTTCAAAGTGATGATGAGAAGATCATTCGGCTGAATTTTGTCATTGGGGCAAGTCCCGCTGCTGTGGCTGAAAGCAAGAGGTGACCCCGCTTTTGCTGTGGTGGGACACGGGGTGGTATATTGCTGGCGGCAGCCAATTAAAAGGCTGCCATTCCCCAAGTGCTGCTGGCTCAGGCCGGCAGCACTGCAGCTTCGGCAGCACCACTGCAAGTGGTGACCATTGCTGAGGTTGCACCTCCAGGGAGAGGGGAACCTCATTGGCCGGGCACCCTTGAAGACAGGTAATTTGTGTTGGAGGATGCCAGGGTCAGGCATCGGGGGACGGGTGGTTGTCGCTGAGCATTGGCGACACATTGTCGCGAGTACGGCCATTGCCGCCGGGAGCTCCTTCGTGGCCCATGGAGTTCCCACAAAGGAGGTCCCCCTCTGCCCCTTCCTGGAACCTGCTGGGAGGTCACCATATTTCACCTGGCGGTCTCCCCACATGGTGGTGGGCTCTCCTGATGCTGCAAAATGTCCACAGAGGCAGGGAAATACCCTAAATTGGCCATTTAAGTGGCTCAATTGGCCTTCCGGCTGGCATCTTAGCCACCAATATTTCCACTGCGGGCAATATGGCATACAGAGGGAAGACATTGGGCTCCCCTCCCTATGCCTTCCCCTACCATTTTGCCATCCCTTCCACCTCCCAGCCTGTCCGCAAAGGGCCCGGAAAACTCATTCCATTGTTTCATGTTTGCGAGCAGTTGATCAATTCTACCGGTGTCTGTATTTATCGATTAATGCCATGGCTGAGTCCAAAGTTTATGGGTTTAAGTCCCGCTCCAGGGGCTTGATCAGAAAATCTAGCCCGTGACACCCCAGTACAGTATTAAGGGAAGGCTACAATGTCAGAGATGCCATCTTTCGGAAAGGGTGTTAAATCAAGGCTGCAATTGCCCTTTCAGATGGACTTATTGTGAAGAAAAGCAGGATAGTTATCCAGTATTCTGATCAATACCTTCCCCTCAACCAAGATCTAAATTAAAACAGATTCTCTGGGTTATCACATTGCTGTTTGTGAGAGCTTGCTGTGCACAAATTAGCTGCTGTGTTTCCTGCATTACAACAGTGACTATACTTCAAAAGTACGTCACTTGCTGTAAAGTGCTTTGCGATATCCTGAGGTTGTAAAAGGTGTTGTGCGTTTGCAAGATTTTCTTTACATTTCTCTCCCTCTCTCTGTCCAACTTTCCTTCTTTCTTTCATTCTCTAATATATCTTCATACAGGAAAATTTAGGCAAATACTGACTGACCACTGCAATAGTAATGACTTAAGATTTATTCATTTTTAAAAACAAAATATCAGAAACTTTGCTGAAGCTGATAATCCGTTCTGTAGTTTCTTTCTTATGTTTAGTTTTTTTTTCTCGTCCTTTGGATGGATTGTTTTCCATATCAGTGAAGCCTTTGAAAACAAGTTAAGCTCCGACAAGAATAAAAGCAAAATACTGCGGATGCTGGAAATCTAAAATGAAAACAAAAAGTCTTGGAAATACTCAGCAGGTCTGGTAGCACCAATGGAGAGAAAAACAGAGGCCGGAATTTAATGCTGGGCTGGAGGCCTTGCCCACCAACCGAAAGATCGGGGTCGAGCTCGCCTCTGCCGGGCCTGGGGAGCCATGCCGGGAATTTTTGTCCCCCAGGCCATTAATTGGCTTTGGGTGGGTGTCATGCTAGCCCCTGCCTATCAAGAATGAGGCACATTATCTTGTCATGAATATTGATTTTAAACCATTACTGGAGTGAAGAAAGGACTTGTTAAACAGATCAGCCGTGGCTGGAAAAGACATTTGCATCTTAACAGACGGTGATTGGAAGGACAAAGGACCATTCGCTGACACATTCAACCCACAATGGACCTTGATCACCAGGTATTGTGTGTAAGAGGAGCATTCCAGAGACTGCTGTAATCCAAGATGTGGTCAGACCAGTTAATCACATGACTAACCTGCTTGACAACTTGGGTTTTTCTGAATTGTACAAACAGTTAGAACTGAGAGAGAGTGTCTGTTTGCTCCTGGACTGAGAAGATCTCACCTTTCTGCTCCCATCTCTTTCTCACAAGCCTCTGAATCCATTGAAGGCACATGAGCCCCAAGAGAGAAAAGTCTCCGACAGCAAACAAGGTTTAAGAAGAATACTGGGCCCCAACGAAAAGCAGGATTTAGATACAATCAAGGACTCGACAGTGAGCTTGAAGAACCATAACAACAACTCTTCAGATATTGCCTCAAACCTTTCCAGTTTATTTTTCTTCTCTTTTCTGTCTCTATTTGCATGAGTGTATTACGTATGCATGCTTGCATGGGCGCGTCGTATGTCCTGAGGCATCAACCGAATTGGAGTTTAAGTTTAATTTTAAGAAATTTCAACTCTTTAAATCTAAGAAAGCCTGTTGTGCTGGTCTCTTTGCCTTATAATTGGAAAGCGGTGAACAAGGATTCACCAAGGGGGAGCTAAAAAAAACATGGTGTGTTTAAAATTAAACCCTGTAACAGTAAGACCACGTGAAGGCTGAAAGGGAACCCAAGACCTCTTTCTCACCTGGTCATAACAGCGGGACCTCCGCTGCTTGAGCGCCACCAGGAGCACTGGTCACTGCAGGGACTACACCCAGCCAATAGCGGCAAGAGGACTGACGGCCCCGGAATGAAGGTAAGTTTTTGGGGCCTTGCCAAGGACAATTGGCCAGGCACTGGCAATGCAAGGGTGGGGGTGCAGTTTGGGCTTCGGGAGCAGCCCTCTGTGGGGCACAAGGTGCCCGATCAGGAGGGATCCCCGCTCCCTTCCCCAACCCAAAAGAAGGCCACCAAATTTTACTTGGCGGTGTTCTTGGTGCCTTTGCGTCTGGCCACTGTGGGTAAAATAGCCGGCGACAGGAGAAGGCCCTTACTGTCAGTCAATTGGATACTTAAGGGCTTTGATGGGCCTGGCGTGGGCAGCAATTTCTGGCCGCCCCTACCCCACGTAACATTGCAGCAGGGTGAGAAAGCGTCAGGAACAGCCCCTCCACCTCCCACTCAATTCTATGGCCCCCCCACCCACCACCAGCCTGCTCGTTGGGGGGCCATAAAATTCGGGCCAGAGTCAATGGGCTGAATTTTACCAGCCCTCTGCGTCGGGGCGGGGGGTGGGGGTCCGGAAAATTCTTTCGGCAGAGGCCTGCCTTGACTCTTGATGCCGCAAAGGCCCTGCAACATTTTACCGGTGGCGGTGAGGCCTTGGTGCAGCTCCCTGCCACACAGCGGCGGAGCCCTCATTTGCGTATTAAAATTAATTCAAATACATGTTTAATGAACATACCTGGACCAGGCGGCCATCCAGGCCGATATTCCGGCCGGTGGCTGGAAGTCCCGTGTCTTCGGATCTCGGTTTGGGAAACCAAGGCGAGACATTGGTGCTCCTCCCCCTCCATTTAAATGAGACCCCGCGTGAAATATCGTAGGGGCTCAGCGACACACAAGTCGGCGTGCACCACGTCTTCTACAAAACTGGCGGCAAGCTTATAAAATTCAGTCCAATGTTTCAGGTCTCTGACTTTTCATCAGAACTAGTTCTGTTTCTGTTAACTCTGTTTCTCTCTCCACAATCCTGGCAGACCTGCTGAGTATTTCCAGCAGTTTCTGTTTTCAGAAGCTGACTAGAATCTGATACTGTTCTCTTCAACAAACAATTAATATTAAATTTCTACTTCTTAATGTATTGGATTTTCCACTAACCCATTTAAACTTGGAAATTTAGGGTAATAGATTATCTTTAAATGTTTAAGCTTTAAAAAAAATGCTTGCTACAAGATATTTCCAGAAGCATAACCTTTATAAAGTTATCATCAATTTATTGTATGTCAATATCGAAATAGCTGATCAGAATTTCTTTGCATTTTAAACATTTAATACATTTTCAATTTTCAATTTATTTCCCACATTTTTTTCAAGAAGCTAAAGCTAATGGATTATAGATTGATTCAGGAAAACTGCAAACATTTATGGTGCAGTGTGCAAACAAATGTTAAATATTTTTAATTTTGAAGAGTTTTTTTGGAGCAAAACCTAAAAAGAAAATGTTCGCTGGTATTGACACGAGAGCTGATGTAAAAGTCTGAACAGCTTTTAAAGGAGGTTACATTGGTGACCTGGTTTCGTAAATGTATGCAGGGATTCAAGGCAAACATGGAATATGTGCAGGGGATATTCCTTTCCGTTTAGGATTATTTTTGGATTGGGGTACATTTTCTGAGCAGATGTGGATCAGTGGTTGTGTGTGTGTGTTGTCATTGGCATTAGCTCATCCCTCCCCTTGCAGGAGTGTGTTATAGCATTTTTGAGAAAGGACCTGGTGTGCCGGTCACATGAAGAAGGTCTCGAGTCCCTGTTATTTTCCCAGTTCTAGACAGACTCTGTATGTCAACACATTCTGGCTGACAAATATCCCACAGGCACCTAATTCACATTTGTGCTGGGAGAATTAGGGTTCTGTCAGTTTGGGAGGACGTATAGTCTTGTAACCAGCAGTGATAGAGTCTGCATATCTCACATCCCTGGTGCAGGTACGAGACAGTGGATCTGAGAAGACATCAGTGATCGCCAGAACCTTTATGTCACCCAAATCACTTCCCAAAATTGTTCTGTTCTAGACAGGAGCAGAAAGTATCTATAAATGTGCCCCACCAGCTACAACCTCTCCAGCATTTACCTGATAGAAGGGAAAATAACTTAATTTTTCACTTTTCAGGTGAATATGTAATGGTTTATTTGGGCAATATCATGGAAAAATGTTTTGCCTAAAGGCAAACAATCATAGTGATTAGCATTCAATAGTACAGATATGGACTAATGACAACCACCACAGAACTATTCAAGGCAAAGCATGTCTGACAAATTTGATTTGAGTTCTTTGAGGTCATGGAGATGGTTGATGAGAGTCATGTGGTTGATGTGTACATGAACTTTCAAAAGGCTTTTGGTGAAGTGCCACATACTAGCCCTGTTAATAAAATTGAAGGATTAAAGGGACAGTGACAGCATAGATATGAAATTGACTAAGACAGAAAGCAGAGAGTAGCGATCTTTTATACTGGAGGGAAATAAACAGTGGTGTCTCCAGGGTCAGCATTAGGAGTCATATTCTTTTTGATATATATTAATGACCTGGATTTGGATATACCAGGCATGATTTCAAAGCTTGCAGATGACAAAAACTCATAAATGTAGTGAAAGGATAGTAACAGACATCAGGAGGACATAGACTGGTGAAATTGGCAGACAGATGAAATTTAATGCAGTGAAGTGTGAAGTGATGCATTTTGAAAGGAGAGGTAATATATACAAAAGTGTACAATTTTAATGTAGGTGCAGGGATTCACATACTCAAATCTTTGAAGGTGGCAGGAGAAATTGATAAGGCAGTTCAAAAAAAAAAGCATATGGGCTCTTGGACTTCATGAAGAATGGCATGGAGTACAAAAACTAGGAAGTTATGCTAAACCTTTATAAATCACTAGTTTGGCTTCAGCTGAGAACAGGCGCAGGATTCCATCGTGAAATTTCTGCCGCAACATGAGGTGGCCATGCAAATGACCCCTACAACATCATGACTTAGGTTGGGACCAGGGTAAACTCATGGGTGGAATTCCTTTCCCCTCCACCACCCCCCAACCGCCTCAACTCTCCCCCTGCCAATTACCGTACTTTGGTTTCTGAGCAGTGTTTGAGGGATTTCATGTCCTTTTGCTTCCTCCTGATAACTTACTCTGAGATACGTTGATTCAAAGTACCTTCTGCCTGGCCTGGGGATCTGACCTGTATTTTGTGGGTCACTGGCCTTTAATTGGTCTGAGGCGGGGCTTCCACCCACTTGAGGTAAGAAGTCCTGCCTAATAGAGCTGCCAGCCAATCAGCAGGCAGGCAGCTCTTAGTCGCAGCAGCGCCACTGGGAGCGGTGGCCACTGCTGGGACTGTAGCCCAGCCGACAGAAGAAAATGTCGGGGAGCCCTGGAACGAAGGTAAGTTTTTGTTGCCTCACCAGGGTTGATCGGTTGGGCCCCGGCGAGGCAAGGATGGGGGGAATGTTGGGTATTGGGGGTTGTTGGGGCAGCGGGGGCGACCTTCCATTGGGCACAGGATGTCCGATCATGATGGTCCCCCCCGCCCCCCCAAGCCATCAGAGAGCCGCCTGCTTTTATCAGGTTGCTTTTCTTGGGCCTGGCACGCCTGCTTGCCATGACTAAAATCCTCGTGGCGGAGGGCGGAGGCCCTTAAGTGGCTGTTATGTGGCCACGTAAGGGCCTTCATTGGCCTGAGGTGGATGGGCCGTTTGTCACTGCCGCCACCCTGCGTAAAGTGGCAGCAGAGGCGGGAGCGGGTCGGGAAGGGCCCCCCTAGGTGCCTGCTCCATTTTACACCCCACCGCCCCCCTCTGCCATCTTCCCACTCTGTTGGGGGATGTAAAATTCAACCCATGATCTTTGAATATCAACTACCAGATTTCACCTGTGTTGGGGCTCCTCAGTATAAAGAAATCTGTTGCATGCAATATACTAGCTTACAGGAAGTACAAGATAATTGCTACCTCACAAAAGAAGAAATGTAATTGCATCATGTGTATTTCATGATTGCGTATATTTATTAGTTGATCTGCTGTGCCATTGTACACAGTAAGTTTTATCACAACAATTGTGCTACTAATAAAATATGGTGGGAAGTTAGGAACAAAGTGTATACTATATAGAAAACTTTTAATACACTATAAATGTAGATCCAGAAATTTATTACTGTAAGGAAAACAGTATGGGGTGTGCATTTCCGTCAATGCTTACTTCCCCTGTCATGATTTTGTGCTACGTTTTACTGGTAAACTTGTAGGTAAATTTCTGTCAACTGATAGACTTACGTATCATTGGCCCAAAATTTGCTGTAAAAATAATGGTGAGGCTAATAATGCTAAAAGTTATTTAAGTGCAAATGCTGTAGCAACTTCAGACGAGGGCGGATGCATGACTAAACATGAAGATTAACAGGTTGCTGTTGGAGATGTGCCAGTCAGCCGTTAGCTTTGCGAGAATGGCATTTCATTGTCTGGCTCCCCATTTCAATGCATTAAGCGGCATGAAGTTCCTATTTTGCACTGGAGATAAGGAGCAAAATTGCCACAGTAAGTTGAGTCCAGCTAATTCAAATCTAAGTATCCTTTTAATAACGTGATAAGTGTTAATTACTGGCATTGAAAATTAACTATTACAACTGCCGAGTCTTTCTTCAGATTTTAATTGTTGAAGGTTTAGAAAAAAATGTTTTTTAGTTTTTTCTTTCTCTTAGTCCAGTCTTTTCTCATGCTCTTTATTTCTCTTTCTGTACCTGACTTGATACTGAATTCACTTACTCTAATTCACACTTCCTTCTCAGTCCATGTGCCATTAATTTCACATTCCATCAATCTGATTAGTTGAGGAGACACACAGTTGTTTGTCCTGCTCATTCAAGTCCCAGCTGCTCTGTCGACAGCAGCCTGCTAGTTCCATCTCACACTTCAACAACTTGTAGTGCAAAATATCTTGGAGATTAAATGGGCAAGGGCAAGTCTAATTAGCAGGTACTCTTCATTGACTGGTTACAGAAATTCTGCGCCATTATCTTTCAACAATTTTTGAAAGCAGGTCAGACATTTGGAACTGCCCCATAAACTTACAATGCCTGTAGACAGGGACTTGAAAATAAATTCAGCAATCATATCTGAAATGAGAAAGAAAGATAGACATTTCATCCCATATTCAGACTGAGAACAATGGATCTCACCCTGACCAATTACCTCATCAAACAATTAAACTATGATTATCCTGAGGCTCTATTTACTTAACAACTATTAGACTTTGTCATCTTAAAGAGCTACAACACCAACTTAAGCAGCAAAATAAAACATTGTCTGTCACATGATGTTAACATCACCGTCCTTGCAAAATGACATCATCTGACTCGGAGACTCGTTGAAAATAGTGAGTGCATGCATTTGGTTTATTATTCTTGAAACATCACATTTTTTCAATGCAAAGTTTACATTACATAAACCTGATTGGCTTAAATTTCATTTTACTTGATCCATATAACAACTGAACAGTTGAGTAAGGATGAATGAAACCACCAGTCTAAACTTTCAAAAGACTGTGACTGGGAACTTCCTTGGAACTGCTCTTTGGAGCTCCACCTCCGTAACTTTGCCAGAGTGCAGCCAGAGCCTGGTTTATGTACATGAACAGGGTCTCCACCAGAATTTAACGAAACTTCGGCAGCACCAAGGAAATACCCAGCCTGTGATTGAAAAATCGGCAGTTAGCAAAAAGCCACCATTAAAACACAAAACTAAGGAAATTACTTCAACTATTCTTTGGAAGTACTTTTGGCTGCCCTGTGGTATGGGGAGATGGTGGTGTAGTGGTAATGTCACTGACCTACTACTTCAGAAGCCCAGCCTAATGCCCTGGGGACCTGGGTTCAAATCCCACCAGGGCAGCTGGTGGAACTTAAATTCAATTAATTAATAACAAAAAAATCTGTAATTGAAAGGCACTCTTAGTAATGCTGCCATGAAACTAACATCAATTGTTATAACAACACATCTGATTTACTACTGTCCTTTTGGGAAGGAAATCTGCCATCCTTACCTGGTCTGGCCTACATGTGACTCTTAAATGTTCTCTGAAATAACCCAGCAAGCCACTCAGTTGTCAAGGGCAATTAGGAATGGGCAACAAATGCCGACCTTGCCAGCAATGCCCACATCCCATGAAAGAATTTTCACTAACTTGGCACATTTAAAAATTACAACATATACGAGAAATTGATTAAACATACCAATTCTAATTTGTTTGAAATATAACGAGCAGCATTTTCCACAAGAGATCTTGGGCTTCCCAGAACCAACACTGTAGGCTGAAGATTCTCTCAACAAGGAGGCATGCTTTAATTCATAGCATACATCTAGACCAACAACTCCTAGAATTATTTTGTAATTGGCAGCAAGATTGCTCATTCAACAAAATGATTATTCAACAAAAGTTGGACATTGTTGGAAGCCCCATTATTGTTGATGAAACCAACCAGAAACCATTTCGAAGAGAAGTGAAATGTGAATTTTATGTGAAATGTTAAAACAAGATAATTCATTAACTTTGAGATGAGTTTCTTCAAAATCACAGTGGAGGTTAGTATATTTAAAAGCTTTTGAATTCAGCCAAAGAAGCCTGATACAAATGTGACAAATCATTTGTTTTATCTTTTCTAAAAATGGAGAGGTTTCCTGGGAAAGAAGTACATAAATTTCTCAGGAAATATATAAACTTATCAAGACAGTCGGAGCCAATGTGGTTGAAACATTTTGCTTTAATTCTGTTGCAGGCATGTGTTGCTCTGTAAAACCTAGGGCTTGAGTTTTGGGGGCTTCCCTAGTAACATAGGAGTTGCTAGATGAATAAAAGACCAAGGTCCCTCTAGTTTGTATCATGCAACTACAAGGATGGTAGGAGGCTATGAAAATTGCATTCTTGACTAATCATTGCAATTAATCTTCATTAATTAATTTACAAAAGACTCAGACATGATGCGAGAAAAAACTCAGTGTTGGAGAGCTTTGGGAACTTTAGGTCCAAAGTCACCTTTTTCTTGCTAAGCATGCTACACTTATCAGATATCTTGTTACCTGCCGCAGCTATCAACTTAGTAAGCAGAAGCACACTCTATTTAGTCACTGGGAAAGTGGGAGGTGTACCATTGTGACGGTCTTCATCTGAACTGTGCCAGGACCAGCATTCTGGCAAGATGTGTAACTAGGGCAGTAGAGAGGGCTTTAAACTATATAATTGGTGGGATGGATCACATGAGAAAAGATGTGGTTAATTAAGGGGAAAGGATGGGGCAATAGAGAAAGGTAGCAATAAGGGTAATGATAATCAGAGCGTGGCAGTAAGGGACAGCGTGAACAAACATAAGAGTGTGCCAGCAGATAAGGCCAGTGTTTGCAAAAATAATAAAAAGACAGAACTAAAGGCTCAGTATCAGAATGTGCACGCCATTCATTACAAAACAGATCAATTGTCAGCACAAAGAGAAATAAATATGTATGGCCTGATAGCCATTACAGAGACATGGCTGCAAGTTACCAAGGCTGGAACCTGAATATTCAAGGTACTTGACTTTTCAGAAGGACAGGAAGCTAGAAAACGGTGGTGGGGTAGCTCTATTAATTAAGGATGACAGTACAATAGTGAAAGATGCTCTTAGTTCCAAAGATCAAGATGTAAAATCAATTTGGCTGGAGATATAAAATAAAGGTAAGAAGTCACTTGTTGGAGTAGTTTATAGGCCCCCTAACAGTAGCTACGTTGTAGGATAGAGCATACAGGAAGAAATAATGGGGGCTTGTAAGAAAGGTACAGCAATAATCATGGGTGATTTTAATCTACTTATGCGGCACAGTAGTTAGCACCGCAGCCTCACAGCTCCAGTGACCCAGGTTCAGTTCTGGGTCCTGCCTGTGCGGAGTTTGCAAGTTCTCCCTGTGGCCGCATGGGTTTCTGCTGGGTGCTCCGGTTTCCTCCCACAGCCAAAGACTCGCAGGTTGATAGGTAAATTGGCCATTGTAAATTGCCCCTAGTGTAGGTAGGTGGTAGGAGAATGGTGGGTATGTGGTAGGGAATATGGGATTAATGTAGGATGAGTATAAATGGGCGGTTGCTGGTCAGCACAGACTCGGTGGGCTGAAGGGCCTGTTTCAGTGCTGTATCTCTAAATAATAAATAAATAAATAAAATTAAATATAGATTGGACAAATCAGATTGACAAAGGTAGCCTGGGAGATGAGTTCGTAGAATATATTCGGGACAATTTCTTAGAGCAGCATGTTCTAGTGCCAACCAGAGATCAAGCTATTCTAGACTTGGTAATGTGCAATGAAACAGGATTAATTAATTACCTCATAGGAAAGGAGCCTGTAGATAGCAGTGATCATAACATGCTTGAATTTTGCATTCAGTTTGAGGGTGAGGTGTCGATGCAAGATTAGCATTTTAAACTTAAATAAAGGTAATTACAAGGGCATGTAGGCATAGTTGGCTGAACTGAACTGGGAAATTGGTTAAAGGGTAGGACAGTAGAGAAGCAGTGGCAGACATTTAAGGAGATATTTCATAACACTCAGCAAAGATACATTCCAGTGAGAAAGACTCTGTTGGAGTGGGGGGGGGGGGTGGGGGGTGGAATTTTATGCTCTCCCTGTGGCGGGTTTGGAGGTGGGGAGAACATAAAATTGGATGGGTTGGCGGCGGGGTGAGTGGGGTTCCCGCCATCATCCCGCCTCCGCCAAAATTTAGTTTGGGACGGCAAGGCATGTGAATGGCCTTCCCGCTCTACTGCCAATTGAGGCACTTAACTGGGCAATTAACCCCCAATTAAGGGCCTCCTTCTGACGCAATTAGCCATGTGGCAGGTGGCAAGTAATAGCAAAATGTGCGGGCTGCTTCCTGGCTCCGGGATGGGAAGGGGATGGTGGGGACCCTTGTTTAAAGGCACAGTGCCTGAATGAGGGAACTGGCATTGGGAAGGGGAGGCCCACTGAGAGCCACCCCCCCCTGCCCTTGCTGACAACTCCCTTCCCTGCGACCTCCACCCTATGAGACCCTTCCCCCCCCCCCCACTGCCCCCCGCCCCCCGACCTACCTGAGGCCCGGTTTCAGCAATGCTCCTTGGCCTCCAGTAGGTACTGCTCCTACAGTAGCCACTGCCTCTGATTGGCTGGCAGCTCTCCAAGGGCAGGACTTCTAGCGATGGGGTCCTTGATCCTGTGGAAGGCCCACCCCTGTCCACTTAAGCGCCTGATTGGCACTAGATTTATGGACCTCCTGGAGAGGAGGTGACATGGGGATCTTGGCGTCACTTTTTCCAGAAGTTGAGACACCCGCCGCCTGGATAGAATTCCCCCCTATGAGAAGGATGCACCGTCTGTGGCTAACAAAGGGTTAAGGGTAGTATCAAATTGAAAGCAAAAACGTACAATTCTGCAGAGATTTAACGGTAGGTCATAAGATTGGAGGGAATTTAATAACCAGCAAAGAATGACGAAAAAATTAATAAGGAGGGAGAAAATAGTACGAGAAAAAGCTGACTAGAAATATAAAAATTGATAAGTAAGAGTTTTTACAAATATTTAAAAATGAAAAGAGTGACTCAAGTGAGCATTGGTCCTCTCGAGAATCTGGGAAATTAATAACAGAAAATAAGGAAATTTTGCATCTGTCTCACTGTCGAGACACAAATCACATTCCAGAAATACTTGCAAATCAAGAGTTGAAAGGGATTGAGGAACTTAAAACAATTACAATCACCAGGGAAAGGGTACTCAGAAAACTATTAGAACTAAAGGCAGGCATGTTCCCAGGACCTAATGGCCTGCATCTGAGGGTCTTAAAAGAAGTAGCTGCTGAGATAAATGGTTGCAATTTTCCAAAATTGCTTAGATTCTGGAAAGGTCCCATCAGATTGGAAAATAGCGAATGTAACTCCTCTATTCAATAAAGGAGGGAGACAGAAAGCAGGAAACTATAGGCCAGTTAGCCTAACATCTGTCATAGGGAAAATGCTCGAATCTATTATTAAGGAGATTATAACAGGACAGTTAGAAGCTGTTAATGTGATCAAGCAGAATCAACATGGTGTGAAAGGGAAATCATATTTAACTAATTTATTTGAGTTCTTTGATGAAGTTACAAGCAATGTGGATAAAGGGGAACCTGTAGATGTGGTGTACTTGGATTTCCAAAAGGCATTTGATAAGGTGCCACATCAAAGGTTACTATATAAAATAAGAGCTTATGGTGTAGGGGGTAACATATTAGCAAGGATCGAGGATTGGTTAGCTAACAGGAAGAAGAGAGAAGAGATAAATGGGTCATTTTGGGTTGGCAAGCTGTAACTAGTGAAGTGCCACAGGGATCAGTGCTGGAGGCTCAACTATTCACAATATATATCAATGACTTGGATAAAGGGACCGAATGTGTGGTTGCTAAATTTGCTGATGAAACAAAGATGGGTAAGAGAGTAAGTTGTGAAGAGGACATAAAGAGTCTGCAGAGGAATATAGAGACTTTAAGTGAGTGGGCAAATATTTGACAGATGGGCCAGAATTTTACAGCCCCCCATGTGAGCAGGGGGGGTGGGGGAGGCCATAAAATTGAGTGGGGTGGGGGGGGAAGAACTGGGGAAATGCCATTCCTGACACCTTCTTGCCCCCGCTGCAAGTTTACGAAGAGCAGCAGTGGTGAGAAACGGCCCGCCCTCCCAGGCCAATCGAGGCCTTTAAGCAGCCAAAAATTAACTGCCACAAGGGCCTCCTCCAGCCACCTCTGGTATTTTACTAGTGGCAGGCAGGCAGCTCAGGCCACCGGAATGCCCCCAGGAAAGACTTGGTGGCCTCCTTTATGGTCTGGGGTGAGGGCCTCCTTTATGGTCTGGGGTGAGGCCCTTCTGATCGGGCACCCTGTGGCCCATGGTGGGCTGCCCCCAAAGCCCCAACCAGCCCCACTGAACAAAAGTCCGTCCCCCAACTGACCCCCCCTTGCTTCACCGGGGCCCAGCTGATTGTCCCCAGCGAGGCCCCAGAAACGTACCTTTCTTCTGGGGCTGACGTCCCTCCTGCTGCCGCTGGCTGGGTGCAGTCCCAGTAGTGGCCACCGCTCCCGGTGGAGCTGCTGGGACTGAGAGCTGCCAACCTGCTGATTGGCTGGCAGCTCCATTAGGCGGAACTTTCAGCCTCAGAGGGTCAATTAAGGGTTTGGGGAGTGTAAAATCCGGGTGTGGCTTCCCAGGCCCGGTGGAGGCGGGCTCACCACTGGCATTTTGGCCGGTGAGCGGGCCTCCCACCCGACGTTAAATTCCAGCCATGGAATATAATGTGGGAAAATGTGAACTTGTCTACTTTGGGAGAAAAAATAGAAATGCAATTTGTTATTTAAATGGCGAGAGACTGCAGAACTCTGCGGCACAGAGGGATCTGGATATCCTGGTACATGATTCACATAAAGTTAGTGTGCAGGTACAGCTACTGATTTGGAAGGCAAATGGCATGTTGTTATTTATTGCAAGGGGAATGGAATATAAAAGTAGGGAAGTTTTACTACAGTTGTACAGGGTGTTGGTGAGACCACATCTGAAGTACTGTGTAAATTTTTGTTCTCCTACTTAAATAAGTGCAGTAGAAGCAGTTCAGAGAAGGTTCACTCAACTGATTCCTGAAATGAAGGGGTTATCTTATGAGGAAAGGTTGGACAGGTTGGACCTGTATCCATCGGGGATTAGAAGAATGAGAGGTGATCTTATTGAAACATGTAAGATCCTGAAGGGACTTGACAGGGTGGATGCTGTAAGGATGCTTCCCATTATGGGAGAGACTAGAACTAGGGGACACAGTTTAAAAATACGTCTCTCCCATTTAAGACTGAGATGAGAATTTTTTTCTTTGAGTGTTGTTAGTCTGTGGAATTATCTTCCCCAGAGAGCAGTGGAGACAGGGTCATTGAATGTTTTTAAGGTTGAATTAGATAGATTCTTGATTGACAAAGAAGTCAAAGGTTATAGCGGGTAGACAGGAAAGTAGAGTTGAGGCCACAATCAGATCTGCCATGTTCCTATCAAATGGCAGAGCAGGCTTGAGGGGCCAAATGGCCTACTCCTGCTCCTAATTCTTATGTTGGTATCTAACATGTGATGTCTGCTAGACTTATGACATGTCATACCTCAAATTAGATATATACTGTTTTCCAAACTGTTATTTTCTGAAAGAAATCTGCCTAATTTGCATTTGAATGCACTAATACTGCCTATATCTACAGTCTCACTGAAGAGTTTATGCCATAGATTTACCATTTGCTCACTGAAATAATGGGCGGACTCTTCTTCACTTCAAAAATATTCAGATGCCAAGACCATTTGCAGATCCCGATCCCGCTCATGTCAGAAGTGCGCCCTGCGGTGTGATTTCACGGGAGGCAATAAATTAACAGTCCACCTCCATGTGCATGTTTCAACCATGAGGCGCCATGGCACCACCACGGACAGCAACTTCTGATGTCACTCTGACCTCCCGCCATGAGGTTGCCTCCGATGCCCACTGGGCTCCTGACACAATGGAGGGGGGGGGGCCTACCCACATTCCCCAAGATTCCATTGCTGTGCACAATTAAGGGATAATTACATTTTTAAATACCTTGATTGGCTACGCACTACAGAACGGACAATCTCCTGGAGGTGGGAACCTATTGGGGAGCAAATCTGACACACCTCGATCTGATTTTCCATACCCCTACCCACCACCTCCAAAACTGTCTCATCGGGCCTGGTAAATTTCTGCCGAGTGTTTCCCAACAGAATGGATGATCAACAAAGATTTTTCAAAAAATTAATCGCAAGAGAGATGAGTCACAAAACTGACCAGAATAGGTGTAGTGAGTATGTCTCCCCAGGTACATCCAGTGCCAGAAAGAAACAACCAGAAACAAAGGAAGCCTTATTTGAAGAACTGAGGGTGACTAGATGTTTATGATAACCAGGTAAATGATGAGCTTCTGACCTCAGCAAAACCATTTAGGAACTTTAAGTATTGGTGCTGAGATATTTGGTACAGAAGCAAAGATGCAAATTATTTGAATCATTGGCTGGAATTTTACGCTGCCCCAGTGGGTCGGACAAGTTTACGGCGGTCAGGCAGGGGATGGGGGGGAACGGCCCGCCTTCCCGAGGCCAACCAAGACCCTTGCCCACCTCCACAGGTTTATTACCCGTGGAAAGCGGGTGTGCTGGGGATGTGAAAGGCCGCCCAGTGATAGCTGCCGCCCTTTCCGCGCCCCAGGGTGTGTGGGGAGGGAGCATGGCAGTCGGGCACAGGGTGCCCGATTGAGGGCCGCCACCACCTCCCAACCCACCCTCGGGACCCAGGACACCCCCTCCCCCCAAACGACCACTCCAGCCTCACCAGGGAAGGACCGATTCCCCCTGGTGAGGCATGCCCCTACGTACCTTCCCTCCTCGATCCATGACGTCAGCTGGGCTGCAGTTCCAGCTGATTGGCTGGCAGCTCACTGAGGCAGGATCTCCTCCCTCAAGTGGGTGGAAGTCCTGCCTCGGGACAATTAAAGCCCGGGTACCTGTAAAATATGGGATGGATTCCTGGGCTAGGCGGAAGCGGGTTCGTCACCGATTTTCACGTCAGAGTCCGGCTCCCATCCATCCACCGTAAAATCCCAGCCGTTTTATCAGCTTCATATTTCTAGGTCCTCAAACCAGTTAAAAAGCTCGTTGAAAGGCAGAGGGTGCAATGCTTAAAGGTGTGAATGGGTTTTAGAAGCTGTCAGAATCTGAATAGCTGAGGGGAAGCAGGTGCACAGTGGGGAGCCACTGTCATGGCTGTCCCAGGGTATCACCATGGCCCCATCGAGGGTCAGCAGGGAAAAGGGGAACTAGACAGTTGATAAGGGGGTGCCCTTGGCACTGCACATAGAGTGGGCACTCAGTGCCCAGGCTTTGAATGGGGTCAGCATCCCCTGGCAACACGGGGACAGAAGAGCAGCAGGCAAGGCTGCTAAGGACATTGTGTGGCCTCCCGCACAGATAGAAGGCTCCAGATAACAATGGGGGCGCGAGTGTCAGATTTTGGGCCCAGTGACAATGAGGGGCAACACTCTTCAAAGGAAGGGCAGAACCCCGGGTGTCAGGAGGGCACAGGAGAGCAAAGAGGGGCAGGAAGGGAACGGAGGCCATACCCTTAACACAGGATCGACTGCCAAAGACGGAATTCCAATTAATTTTATTACAATACAAGAAACATCTCTTTATAAGCTGGAATGGGTAAAGGAGTGTGGAGGGGGTGCTGTAGTGGAGTCTGATTCACACTGTCAAATGTAGAGCCATTACTTCCAACTCCAATAGTGCTGAGGTGACTAAAATTATCCTGACATTCTCGTCAGTGTTTTTATGATTGGATGATGTAGTGACATCACCATTCCTGGCCAGAATGGAGATGATTGAGTAATTTCCGATCGATCATTGCTTTAAGGGACTGGGATTGATTTTACATACATATTTTGTCTGTAACTATCCCCACTCACTGCATTTTACTGGAGAAATCACTCTGTTTTTGTTAGGAGACGTTGCTGCAGTTTTGGTTATGAGTTCTGTTTGCTGATGTTCATAGAGACTCTTTTTGAATGGATTTAGTAGACTGTTGGCTGTAGTGTGTTGGGTAATTAGACTCAGTTTACTAAATAAATAGACTCTGTTTGCTGTAAAATAGACTGTTATGGGTGCTGACAGTGTAACTACCGATTGTCATAAAAACCCATATGATCCACTAATGTCCTTCAGGGAAGGAGCTCTGCCATCCTTATCCAGTCCTAGCCAGTATCGGACTCCAGACCCAAAGCAATATGGTTGACTCTTAACTGCCGTCTGAAATGGCCTAGCAAGCCACTCAGTTAAGGGCAGTCATGGATGGGCAATAAACACTGGCCTTGCAAACGCCAACCACATCCCATGAATGAATATAAAAAATGTCCTGCCATGCCACCAACTCATTAGTTGACACTGTGGTGCCAATAGACAGTTTGATTTATGTGACATATTCTCGCAAGTACCTGGTAGGAGATCAACATTGAAGAAATTCTACATTCGCTAGGATGCGATTATCTTTGTGGTGATTAGAGGAGCAGGAATAGCGGGGAGAGGATATCTTTAATAATTATGCCTTTCTTCTTCAACCCAAGCTTTTTTGCAGTGGTAATATAATCTTCAATCACTAAAGTATCCAATACAATTAAGAATCCTGGGAAGAGAAGATTAGAAAAAGCATATTCTCACAGATATCGGGAGATTTAAATTAGCTAAAATGCCTGTGTACTTATGTTGTGCAGAATTGTACGCTATTGAAAGTATGAATGGATGGCGTGTAGTCTACTGATGCATGAGATTGCGCTGTTCTTTTGGATGCTTAATTTTATATGAAAAAGCCTTTTTAAAAAAAAAAAGTTCTATTGATTGTAGTGAATCCATTGGACTATTTCTATGTAGAGTGTGGAGCCTTTCCATTCTCTCTTGAGACTCACTATGAACCTTTTTAGTACTTGAATGAATTCACTCACTGTTAGTGGCAACCTGTCTTTCAAATTACAATTTGCCTTTAGCAAGGCAGCAATTAAATTACAAATTGAATTGTTTCTCATTCCCTTCAGAAGAAACGAGGCCAACATTAACAAAATCAGCAGGATTGTGTAGTATCACATTTTAAAAAAAAATTACGCAGCCAATAGTGGCATTTAATTCCTTTTGTTATGGTTAGTTGCACAAAGATTTAATGAATCTTTCACAGAAATTAGCTTGTCCGTTTGTGGAAGTGGCATTTCTCTTCTGATTGTACATATTATACGCTCATCTCCATGGTTCCAGACACTCTGGCTTAATGCGCAATAGAGAGAAGAGAAAGTAGCAAAAAGTAAGAGTGACCAGGGTCATTTTCTTGCAATATACCAGCTTTTTGCTGAATCAGAACTGATAATAGCCAAAGTTCTACAGCCTAATAAGCAGATCAGAACAACAATAAATTTGTTTCATAACTTGTCAGAATCTGATAAATTCTGAAGTGCATCTGTGGTCAATTTTACACTGTCAGTGTCTTACTCCAGATAATTACTCTCTTCTAATCTGAAAGCTCTCCTTATAAATGAGTAAGTAACATTAAGGCTTTGAAATAATGCTGTGAAATGATAGTGTCGGGATGTGTAATGAGTTTGAAGTTCCTTTGTCAGCTCTTTTAGCAGAAATATTGATCGGTTTAAAGCAAATAGGTTGACACTTCTGTAAAAATAGTGGTTCAAGGAATTTCTCACAAATGTATGAAGTATTGGTACATAATAATCCTACAGCATAATTTCAGGGCTTGCAAATAAATATCATTTAATTAGCAGTGCATCTCCCAAATTGCTCCAGGCCAGTGTCTTTTAAGAACAAAGTTAGTCATCTTACAATTGAGGAAAAAAAATGGAATATTTGCTTTAGTGATGTTCGCAAGGATCAAATTTTGAGAGGAAGACAAGAAGACATGGCCTGGAATTTAACACTGGGGTCGTGGCCCCAATCTCTGGTTGGAAAGCCAAGGGCGAGCCCGCCTCTGCCAGGCCTGAAAGCCACATGGTCATTTTGCGTGGCTAAGGCCCTTAACTGGCTTCAACAGAGGCTTCTGCCCCTCTGAGGCAGGAAGGACTGCCTCTAAGAGCTGCTAGCCAATCAGAGGTCTGGCAGCTCGTCAGTCTCAGTAGCACCACCGAGAGCGGTGGCCACTGCTGGGACTGCACCCAGCCAGGACCAGCAACAATTGAGGAGGCCCCGGGTAAGGTACGTGGGGATCATGCCTCGCCGGGATGCGGGCTGGAGTCTAGAGCAGGAGGGATTGTTTTAGTGGATTAAGCCATGCTGCTGGGGGGGGGGGGGGGGCCTTCGTGGGGCACAGGGTGCCCGATCAGGTGGGCCTCCCCAACCCGCAAGTAGGTTGCCATGTATTACTAGGCTGCCTCCTCAGGAGCTGAAGTGTCCATCCGCCATGGTGGGAAGAGGCCCTTAAGTGGCGACAATTAATCAGCCATCGTATGACACCTCCCCCACTACTGGTAAAATAACAGTGGGATGGGTAGACGACAGGCACGGAACCCCTCGCCTTCCACCCTTTTTACGCCTACCCCCGCTTTCTAGCCCTCAGGGGGACATTAAATTCTGATCATAGATTCAGATGATTAAAAAGCATATTTTGAATTGATATCACAAGTTCTTTGTACAAATAGTGTTCAACAACATTGAATGGGCTCCAAAATAATGTAGTGGAGGTGAAAACTCTGAAAACATTTGAGAACCTTCTAGGCACTTCTGAATGGGCTCAATGTCTTTTTGTATCCATAATTGTCTTGTGATCCTTTTGGATGCGTGAGCACTTGCTAACATTAGTTGCAAAAGCTAGAAAAGAAAATCATGGTTAAAAGTGACAGACCTGAAATGTTAATTCTCTTCCTGTCTCCACAGATGCTGCCAGACCTGCTGAGTATTTCCAGCATTTTCTGTTTTTATTTCAGATTTCCAGCATCCAAAGTAATTTGCTTTTGTAAAAAACAAGTTCCATTCCCCAGCAGTTCTTATCTTGATTGCCACACAATGTAAACAGAAACAAAACAATGCCTCACTCAAAATTTGAATTGGAAGACTTGAAATTCTATGGTTACAAGCTGACAGGATCTTGAGCAAAAATAGTATAACCAAGTTACACTGCAAATTGTCTGACATGGATGCGTCTGAGGCTTTCTTTCATCAAGTATTCACTGCTTATTATGATGCAACACAAGCAGTTACATGGATTGTGTAAGTTGGGATAATTAGTACGTCAAGTAAGATAGAAACTTGACTTTAACGTATTTAACAAATTAACCTGAAGTTTACTGCACAATGTGCTTAGCTGCAATCTTCAGCTGGCTTTGCTGCATTTCTTTAAGCAGTCTTTGAGATATCAGGGTGTCTGCGTCACTGCTGCACTCAAGAAGTCATTGTGTTGAGTGCATAAGTAATCATACAGAAAAATAGCAAGACAGAATATGAATTTCATGCAGAACACATTTGTAATATTTCACAACTGCAAAACTTGCGCACATGTATTTGGACAGTAATAAACATTTAATGAACAATAGAGGGACATGGGCATTTCATGTAGCTTCACCAGCATCCTTTTACTGGATATATGGTATTAATAAAATCTCATAATGATGTGAGTAATGTGGCACAGGAGTGCCAAGTTGTCAGCCACAACACTGATGAGACTTTGATTTAATTTAAACATAGAATGCATTTTTACTTTTAAGTTGAGTGTGATATAATGATATACCACAGAATGTCATTTGACAAGGGAGGTCATAATTTTCCTTTGATGGGTTGTCTTTGCTGAGAGTATTATAATTCACTTCCACAGCTTGGGTTCTGGGCCTCTTCCAGTAATTCAGGTTCCCTGTACAGTGTGTGTGTTTCTTGTACTTTGATCCTCCTTGCCAGCAAGTCAGAGCATTTTTGTTGTACTTGCTGACAGTTTTGAGTAGCTGCAGCTATGCTATATGTTATATTAGATGTTATTTGCAGTGAAAGTTCTGTGAATTCAAACCAATGATGCAGAAGTTCTAGAAGACCATACCAGCAGCCTGAGTGAGGTATTTCCAACCTCAGCTGTCCTGAGGCCTCGCAGAGTGAGACTGGCTAATAATGTGCTGAATTATTGGCAGTTTTGCACTATGTCTTCAATGCCAATGGACTAAACCTAAACTCTTCTTGTTTAAAAAACTCACATTTAACAAATGTCTGGAATAACCTTTAGAATTCATAAGAGTTGAATAAATTGCAAACCATTTAATCGTTTGAGTTCTGTTTATTTTTAGGATTGGCATATGTCATAATGGAGGAATCAACCCTCTCCATGATAACAGAAATTGGCCGATATTTGAGAGTTCACAAAGCAATCCACTCTGCTGTTTCCTCTGCCTCTTCCCCATTAACTTTCTAAATGGTGAAAAACCACAAGCAGTAGAGGTTCAAAGAGACTAAAGGGTCCAGGTATAAAGATTGTTAAAACGGTATGGACAGGTACAGAAAATAATCAAAAAGACTAATGGAATGCTAGCCTTTATGTCAGGAGGATGAGAATAAAAGGGGTTAGAAGTCATGCTCTGGTTCTACAAAGCCCTAGTTAGACCACACCTGGAGTATTGTGAGCAATTCTGGGCATCACACCTTAGGAAGGATGTATTAGCCTTGGAGGGAGTGCAGCATAGATCTACCAGAATGATACCTGGACTCCAAGGGTTAAATTACAAGGAGAGATTACACAAACTCGGACTGTGTCCCTTCAATAGAAGGTTAAGGGGTGATTTTATCAAAGTTTTCAACATATTAAGGGGAACTGAGAGAATAGATAGAGAGAAACAGCTGGTTGAGGAATTTAAGACTAGGGACATAGCCTAAAGATTAGAGCCAGAACCTTTCAAGAGTGAAATTAGGAAATGTTTCTATACGCAAAGGGTGGTAGAAGTTTTGAACTCTCTTTGTAAACGACAGTTGATGCTAGATCAATTGTTGGTTTTAAACGTGAGATTGATAAATCTACCAACAAAAGTATTAAAGGGTAAGGGGCAAAGTCGAGTATTTGGAGTTAGATCACAGATCTCATTGAATAGTGGAACAACCTTGAACAGCTAAGTCATAGAATCATAAAATGGTCTCCTTCTGCACTGTAACCATTTGCCTGTCAAGTCCGTGATTGCATGCTCCTGTTTTGTGTTCCTCTTTCGACTTGCTCACCTCTGTCCTCTATTACTCCTGCCGGCAGTATTAGCTTTCAATGCACAGTTGATAAATCAGGTGATCTTTCTGCTTCCACACGTACCTGATCACAACTTCAGCTGGAATACTTGCTTCACAAAGCCAGCCAAAAATAGGATCAAGAGACCAACCCTGAATTCCCTGATAGAGGTGAGGCTTAAAGGCAGTACCTGTTCACCTTGGGCAATCCCATTGACAGTTCAGATCTCCATGCAAACTTCAAAATCAAATTCAGGCCCATTCTCTTTCAATAGACCTTTGTGAACAAATTGTAATTTCCAAGAGCCCCAGGTGAGGAAGGAGAGATGATAAAACAAATTGGTAACCAACTCTTAATGGAAATGTGTAAGGAAATCGTGTGAAGAGAGGATCAGACACGGCTGTGATAGATGTCTCCCTCTACAGGAATTGGCTGGCAATATTGTATCAAGGACAATTCATGAATAATGACAATTTGCATGCCACACACACTTAGAATCCTCTTCCTCTTTCAGGTGTTCTGCTAACCATCTCAAAAGAGCTGGTTAAGGTTTGGAGATGGTGGTAAAGCAACAGGATTGGGGGTGCTGGTGTGGGGGAGTTGCACGGTTGTTAAGTGGCTGGCCTTAATTAACCTTCCCCCCCGCCCCCCCCCCCCACCACCCACTGTTCTCACCAGGTGGGGAGAGTTTAAATTGGGGTTGTTGTAGCCATAGAAAAGTCTTTCAGCCTGTATTAATTTCAAATGCAGGTGTCAGAACTGAAAAGAATGTTTTCATTTCTGTTTCCATCTGGTGAGGAGGGGTTGAAAGGCTTCCCTTTTGTCCCTCTGCTTGTTTGACCGCAAAGGGGTTTTCTTTTAAACAGTGAATGTGCTTACCAATTCAGTGAATGTTTAACCCTTTATATGCTATGATCACAAAAGAACCAATTTGACAGGTTTTCTTGAGTTTAAACTAGAGAGAGGTTAGTTTATTGTACTTAATATCAAAACCCGATCTGAGTAAAAATAATAAGCTATGCTGCAACTTTCTCTCACACACACACGAGAGTCACATGCATACAAATAGGTTACGGAGTGATGAAGGATAGTTTGTTGGATTAGAGTCCAGAACAAATAAAAATAATATACAGTCTGTGGGATCTGGTAATTCAGTTGTCTTCTGGATGAATTTGTGGTCCTGAAGTGCGTGGATGGTAGAAGTGGCCAACTGGTTCACAATTGTTTTAGAGACAGTGATGCAGATGGCTTTCTCCCCAGAGTCTCTGTCTGTAGCAATGATGGACTTGAATGTCGTACAGTCCACAGACAAAGTTCAAAACTTGCAGTATTACCTGGAGAGAGAGAGAGATACACGCGCACAGCCCCTTTGGGCTCCTGCACTGATTAGCTCTCAAAGCTTGTCTTAGGTGTCCAAAAGAAACTCCCAAGTTTTCACAGAGATGAACAGACTGTCACAATTGTCACAGTGTATTCTCTGTTGCACTTTAATGAGATTAAAGTCGAAGAATTTCAGTCTCTCTCAGGCCTTATTGTTTCAATAATTATCCCCTGGAGGCTCATCTCTACTGGGGTTAATCTTCCCAGATGGTTTTGAATGTCTTGCTAATGAAAGTGATATCAGGTAGTTCATTCAACTCCTGCTGGAAATGCCATTGTTTTGGATGAGAGTTATTTAGACATGCATCTTCTCTTCGATACCTTGGAATGTGAAGTATTTCAATGCAAATTGTGATGACCATCTTAGTTGCCAGTTTTTTAAAAGTTGAATGCAGGATTCCAGCTTTCCTTTTTAACAGTTTAATTTAGGTCTCCAACTGATGAATTAAAAATCATCATTCAGTGAACTCATTGTTCACTCAAAGTATTTTTATTAGCTTTACTGCTAATTGTATCTGCAGCTTCTACATCTTGTCAGTTTCTTACAGTTAGCTATTTATTTTTTATTCTTTATACATCACTAATTGAGTGTTTGACTACTAACCTCACTTGTTTTGGAACTTTCTGATGTTGTGCACAGGCCTGTTCCTGACCAATGCTACTAGTTTTCCTTTTTCTAAATTTATGAGTTGACCTATAACAAGTTTCCATCCAACTTTCTTTTGTTTCTCCCATCTACTCCTGCACAGAACACATTGACTTCCTTCTGGTGTATAGTTCTTCAGGTGCTGGTCACCCTCACTATCTCACCCAAATGGCTATTATTCATGGATTGGTATTGATACAATATTGCTAGCCAATTCCTGTAGAGAGGGACATCTATCACAGCCGTGTCTGATCCTCTCAACTCAATTTCCTCATGCATTTTCAGCAGGAGTTGTTGGTTAGCAATTTTTTGAATCTTCGTTCCTCCCTCACCTGGGACCCTGATTTCAGTTTTAATGTCCCTGCGGTCACTCTGCTTAAGACCAGTGAACTCAGTGTTAGACTGAAGACCCTCCAGATCTGCAAGATTCAGCTGCTCACTTAATAAATCCATCAAATCTTAGGGAAGCAACAACTATTCCTCCATGCAGTGACCGAAAATCCAACAGGAACAATTTTATTTTTCGTATATTGGATGCCATAACACGAAGATGCGATCAGAAATGAATGCAGGTAGGACAGATGTGTCAAAAGTGACCCTGGCAATTGGCTGATTTGGAAAAAAATATATATTATCCTGGGTAACTAGTCCCAGGCACCCCAATGCCTCGTCCATGCTTTGTAATTCTGCAAGGGATGACTAAATCTTTTTGTGACTAAAATGTTTTCCACACTGCTTTTCCTTTGTCCAGAAGCACTGTTGTATTACTTCTGCCTGGTTAATTAAGAGGTAGAATTCAGCGATATGTGGGCCTGTGGTAACACCATGAAATATTATCGCAATAAGTGCTGCCTTGAAATCAATATTGCAAAATGACCAGCTAGCATATACTGGGGCAAAATCTTTCAATTCTCGTCACTGTTGAAGGAATATCTTATTTTCATTAAAATAAAAGCAAAATACTGCTGATGTTGGAAATCTGAAATAAAAAAAGTGCTGGAAATATGCAACAGGTCTGGCAGCATCTGTGGAGAGAGAAACAGAGTTAACAGCTGGAATTTTACCCTTGGCAGAGAGGAGCCATCCACCGACTGAAAGGTTGGTGGTGAACCTGCCTCTGCCTAGCCTGGGGATCTGGACCACATTTTGCAGTCCCCAGGCCTTTAATTGGTCTGCCTTAATAAGGTGGAAGTCCCGCCTAATGGAGCTGCCAGCCAAAAAGCGGGTAGGCAGCTCTGTGTCCTAGCGGCGCCACGGGAGCAGTGGCCTGCTGGGACTGCAACCCAGCTGAAGATGGAAGATGTTGGGGAGCCCCGGAGACCGGGTAAGTTTTTGGGGCCTCGCCGGGAGTAATCAGTCAGGCCCCAGCGAGGCAAGGGTGGTCGACTGGGGGGACGGAGGGGGTGTGTTGGGTGTTGGGGGTGGTTAGGGCATCAGAGGTAGCCCTCCGTCAGGCACAGGGTGCCTGATCCGGAGGCACCTCCCCCCGCGCACCCCCCCAAGGCCGTCGGAAAGCCTCCTACTTTTAACAGGCGACTTTTCTTGGGCCTGCGCTGCCCGCCAGCCAAAGGTAAAATCCCTGTGGCGGCAGGCAGAGGCCCTTAAGTGGCTGTTAACTGGCCACTTAAGGGCCTTGATTGGCCTGGGACATGCAGGCCATTTTTTGCTGCTGCCGCCCTGCGTAAAGTGGCGGCGGAGGCAAGTGCAGTTCGGGAAGGGCCCCCCGAGCCTCCCGCTCCATTTTACGCCCACCCCCCGGCCAACATCCCGCTGTTTGGGAGGGCGTAAAGCTGCAGCCAACATTTCAGGTCTGTGGTCTTACATCAGAACTGGCAAAGATTTGAAATGTAATAGGTTTTAAGCAAGTGGAAGTGATAGGGGATAAGAAGAACAGAAGGGAAGGTCTGTGATAGGGCGGAGGGCAGGAGAGATTAAATGACAAAAATGTCATGGAACATTAAGCAAAGGGAGTGGTAATAGTTGTATTAAAGACAGAGCATTAGTCCAGAGAGAGTGTTTCATGGCAGAATAATGAACTGCTCTGCCCGAAAGCAAAAACATGAAAAATAAGTTTAAGACAGGCACATGTTTAAAAAATAATAAATATACTAAGATGAAAAAGGCAGTCATTCTCTGAATTTATTGAACTCATTGTTGAGTCCAGAAAGCTGTAGAGTGCCTAATCGGAAGATGAGGTGCTGTTCCTCGAGCTAATTACATTTCTCACCTTTGCCAGTCTGATGAAAGGTCACAGTCCTGAAACGTTAACTCTGTTTCTCTCTCCACAGATGCTGCCAGACCTGCTGAGTATTTCCAGCACATCCTGTTTTTAACTTATTTTCACTGTTTGGTATTAAACATGATTAACTGGTCAAAATTATGCAGTGTAACAGACAGTGTGTCGTTATTGAATTAATTTAACATCTTCATTTCAGCTGTACATTTAAATGATGATGGGATGTTCTGATGAATTCTATATCATCTTTAGCAGCTTGTAGTGGAAATATAACTCATTGAAATGTACTGCCATCAATTAAACTTATACCCTGAAAAACTTAGCTTAGCATAAGATAAATGAAATACTGTTCCTTTGATTAGATCATTTAAATTTCCATAGATGCACATATTTAGCCAGAAATCCAATTTTTGATGTAAATCTCTGCCAGGTTCAGGCATTAAAGAGACTAATAATGATTTAGAAAAAAAGCAATACTACATTCAAACTTAATTTAAGTTGTTATAGCTTATCAGAGCGTCAATTGACCAATAGCGCTACAGAGATTCATGTGATAATACAACACATCCAACGTATTATAAGCTGACATTCTTGAACTGCAGCATGCCATCCCATAAACTTAGTGGCCGATCTTGGCCATATCTGTCCACCTGCCATCTTAGCCTTATCTGGATCATAATCTAATTGGGTAGATTTTTGTCTTCACTGTCTGTGAGCATTGGGTTGGGCTGGATTTTGTGCCCACGGTGGGGCTCCTGGCGCCATGCCAAAAAGTTGGGGGGAATCCTGCCTCAGCCAGCTGGAGCCCCCCTGCAGAGCGGTTTTACACCGCTAGGACAATTAACAGCCTGGTGCCGTGATTCCTGTCCCTTTAAAGTTGGAGATCCCGCCTCCAAGAGCTGTCAACCAATCACAGGGCCAGCAGCTCAGCAATATTGACAGCACCACTTAGAGCATTGGTCACTCCTGGTATAGCAAGAGACCTTGGACCCAAGCCCAGCGCTAGAAACCTCGACCTCAGGTAAGTGAGGTGGGGTTGCCAGAGCCAGACCAGGAGGCCCGAGCGAGGTGGGGTGTGGGGGGGGGGGACGGTCAATTTAGTGCAGGGGTGAGGGGTTTACAGGGATAGATGTTTCCCGATGGGGGACATCCCCGGGCCACAGATTTCCCACAGATGAGGGCCGCCACCCCCTGCCCCTCCCCCACAAGCCCACAGGGAGAATGCCTCGTTTTACTGGGTGACCTCCCTACTTGGCAGAAACACCTCCCCCATCCCCGCCACTGTTTAAAACCCAGCGGCGGCAAGAAGGGGCCCTTAAGTGGCCATTAATAGGCCACTTAAGGGCCTCAATTGACCTCTGGGCGGGAAGGTCGTTGTCGGCCTGTCCCGCCCATTAATCTATTAGTTGTGTATTAATTGTTTGTATGCAACTGAAGGGTGTTAATTGGGGTCTTACTTGAGCACTTCTCGGCAGACACTTACTGAGACTGGTGGAGGTTTTTGAGTGAGGAGCTACATGAAATTAACCCATGAAATTCAGCCCTTGAGTTCTATTAATCTACCCTGCCAGATGACAACCCAGGCGATAACGATGAACATCTACTCCAGTGAACCTACAGCAAGCTGCTGAAGAAGCTAACCTTGTGCCAATGATTATTTTACTGGTTCAGTTGAGCAAAGATGCAGATTGTAGAAATTAAATCAAGTGCAATGGCCAGAAGGGCTAATAGGACTCAAACATAATGCATTCAATAATGAAGACATGCTTGGAATGCTTTTTATTTTAGATCTATGTATGTGTCTTATCTCCAAATTTAACACTCACACTTTTTTCTTCATGAGTTCATCGATGATGGAGTTCAGGGAGTCTGGTATATGCAATATGGAATTACTTACATTGATAAAAATGGATGAATAAAATTCCTGGCAATGGCAATGTTGGCAGCAGGCTGGCATAAGTGCGCAATATCCAAAATAGGTCATTTTATATCATATCAGATCAGTAATTCAGTATTTCCTGGTGGAGCATGTTGAATGTGTGCAACCTCCATTTGAACCCTAAAAGATCACATTCATCCAGGCAATCTTGAGCTGAAATAAATGTAATCACTTCATATTTGATGGTGCAAATGGAATCTCCATAAGAAATCAGAAAGCTATTTCATAAATTTCATGCAGGTAGGAATAAAGGTTTAATTGCCCCTTTGGATTACAGATTGATATAGATTCCTTGAGCCAATAAAATTGTTTTTTTGGGCCTGACAAATTGAAGATGGGATATTACGATGACATGATAATGACATTGAAATTAAATTTCTGCCTGCTTTTAGCAGTCTATGCAGCTGCTGAGAGTAATAAGCTGATGTGAAAAGACAGTGCAAGCATAAATGCTTTAGTCATGAGAAAGGTTGCTGAGTATGCAAATGAAATGGAATAAGATTAATTGAGATTTATTTGATGAGACATGTCTGAGGAAGTTATGACTTTACATGAAGACCGATTCACATAAAGTTCCCAGAATGTATACTATTTTTAGTTGCTTCCAGACTTCCAAACAGTTGCTATAAGTCTCTGGATTATTGCACCGATTCAACCATTTAAATTATCTCGGCCTCAACACCCTGCCGTTGGTCCAGTGCTCCTTTACCCAAAATTAAATCCGATGGCGTGTATAGGGACAGAAGTCAAGAAATATTTTTCTTTCTCCACCTATGGGCCAAGCCAGACTGCTCTCGTACCAAAACAATGGCTGGAATTTTACCCCCACTGTGGGAGTGGGCTGGAGGCATAAAATTGTGTGGGAGGCAGGGGGTGCCATTCCTGTTCCCTTCCCGCCCCGCTGCAATTTTACAAGCGGTGGGGGAGATGACAAACAACCTGCCCACTCCAGGCCAATTGATGTCTTTAAGTGGCCAATTAATTGCCACTTCATGGCCTCCTCCTGTCACCAATGGTATTTTGCCAGTGGTGGCTGGGAACTTCAGCATCTGTGGAGAGGACGCCTGGTAAAATCTGGCGGGCTCCTTGCAGGCTTGGGGGTTGCGGGGGTGGGGAGGGTGGCGCGCCTCCTGATCGGGCACCCGATGGCCCACAGAGGGCCGCCCCCAGCGACACAAGCCACCCCTGCTGGAGCACCTCCCCAACCCTCCTGGACAACCCCCACCCATCTTTCCAGGGCCTAGCCAATTGTCCCAGGTGAGGCCCCATACACTTACTTTAATTGCGGGGCCTCCTCCATTGCTGCTCCTCTTGCTGGGTGCAGTCCCAGCAATGGCCACTGCTCCGAGTGGCGTTGCTGGGACTGAGGAGCTGCCGGCCTGCTGATTGTCCAGCAGCTCTTGGAGGCGGGACTTCCTGCCAATTAACAGCCTGGACCACATAAAATTATGGTGTGGCTTCCAGGCCTGGCGGAGGAGGGGTCGACCCTAACTTTTTAGCCGGTGTGTGGGACCTTCACCCTGACGCTAGCTGGTGATTAGTCAGATGTAACTTTGTATCCATGATTTTTGATTTGACTACTAAACTGTTTTTGACTTCTCAACTGATTATACCGAAGTGTTAATTTTGATGCACTAGATGTCCAGGGTATCTGTAGCTGGATTCATGAAAAAACTCAGCACTCATGTTAAATGTTAACAGCACTGTAGATGTACAAGGATTGTAGCTGTTCAAGAAGGTAGCTCACTCCCACCTTCTCAAGGGCAATTAGGGATGGGCAATAAATGCTGGCCTAGCTAGCGACGCCCACATCTCATGAATGAATAAAAAAAAATCCTTTCACCAGTAATTTCATAAATATCACCATTGGTTTCAGCTGTGGTTCAGTTGGTAGCACCCTCACCTCTGATTCAGAAGGTTATGGTTTCAAGTACTGAGGGAGTGCTGCTGTGTTGGACCTGTCGTCTTTTGGATGAGACGTTAGACCGAGGCCCACATCTGCTCTGTCAGGGGAGCAGGGGAGCTATTCCTGGCCAATATTTATTAATCAAAATCACCAAAACAGATTATCTGGTCATTACCACATTGTTGTTTGTGGATGCTCGCTGTGCACAAGTTGGCTGCTGTGTTATTTATGTTGCACAGTGACAATATTTCATTGGCTGCAAAGTGCTTTGGGACATCCTGTGGTGCTGAAAGGTGCTATATAAATGCAAGTCTGTTTCTTTTCACTGTCACCAATTGAATGATAGTGTCACATACTATGTTCAACATTTTAAAACATCACACATGCAGTGTAGCCATTATGAGATTCATAACTGAACGGGCTCTCTTATTGTGCTTATACTTCTGTATATTGAAAACTGCAACATTTCATACAAGAATGTTGCAATATATCATTATGTACAAATTACACAATGCAGATCTAAGTACTTCATTCAGTTCTCAGATAAAAAAAAAGGTAACTGATCCAAGAATAATCCTGAACTAAGCATTGAATCCCAATGGACCAAAACATGTTGGCCAGAATTTTACATTGGGTGGATCAGGGGCAAGCCAGCCTCTGCCGGGCCTGGGATACACTCTCCAGGCCTTTAATTGGCCTTGGGCAGGACTTCAATCTCTGTGAGGCAGGAGGATCTGCCTAATTGAGCTGCAGGCCACTCAGCGGACTAGCAGCTCTAAGTCCCGGGAGCGGTGGCCACCGCTGGAACTGCAACCCAGCCACAGCAACAAGGAAGATGACTGTCCCAGAAGACAGGTAGGTTTTTGGGGCCTCGCTATGGACAATTAGCCAGGCCTGATGAGACAAGGGGGTCAGTTGTTGGCGGTGGGAACTTCCTTTCAGTGGGGGCGGTTGGGGCTTCGGGGGCGGCCCTCCATGGGGCACAGGGTGCCCGATCAGGAGGGGCCCCCACCAGCCCACAAGGAGGCCACCAGGTTTTACCTGGTAGTGCTCTGGGGGCCTGAGCCGCCTGCACACTGCTGGTAAAATACCAGTGGCAGTGGGAGGAGGCCCTTAACTGGCAGTTAATTGACCACTCAAGGTCCTTGATTGATCTGGAATGGGGTGGGGGGGGGTGATTCTCGCCCCCGTCGACCCTCGTAAAATTGCAGCGAGGGGCGGGAAGGCATCAGGAACGGCACCCACCCCCCCCCCCCCCACCTCCCACTCAATTTTACGCACCACCCCTACCCCCCCCCCCCCCCCTCCCCCCGGCAACCAGCCCGCTCCTGTGGGAGGCCATAAAATTCCGGCCGTTATTTTTGTTTCCACCTTTTAGAAATGAAATAAACTAAAATACTTCCCATTCACTACTGTAATTACTGTAAACAGAATTGAAACCAAAGCATTTCTCATCTACTACCATTGTATAGAATTCCTAGATCTATACATCAACAGAAAATTCTGATGCTAACTTGAATAAATAATAACATAAGAAATAGGAGCAGGAGTAGTCAGTAAAGCCCCACAAGCCTATTCCACCATTCAATAAGATCATGACTGATCCTCAAATTTAACTCCACTTTCTTACCTGATCGCCATATCCTTTGATTCCCTTAGAGTTCAAAAATATATCAATCTCGGTCTTGAATATGCTCAATGGCTGAGCATCCACAGTTCTTTGAAGTAAATTATTTATCTGCCCAATTATTTGATCGTTTTTGCTCTGTTCACTAAATGTGGTTAATGTGACATTTTTCCCCCTGGAGATAGCAATACATTTTCAAAGCTGAGTATTATTTGTATGAAATATGTTTGTTTCATTCAAGTTGTTGAATTAAAGATTAAATGGACATGGTGCAAGCATTTGTCATTTTGGAGTTACAGAACTTCTTAATCCCAGTACAAGTTTAATTCAAACTGAACTTTTTTAAGAAAGGTAGTTATGTGTTTACCCAGATTTAACAACGTCTGATTTACACATAGTTCGACTATAATTCCTGTTTATACAAATTAAGTATGAAGTGTGAATCTGAGGGTGCTCTGCATTTATCTGAACTTACTTCAGTTTGGATGATTGGTAAAGTCTAAATATAAAGTTGCATCAGGTGCACAGTTTTATTATCGATTATTGATAAATTCATTAGTGTTGCCTAAATACTCAATTAGAGAAGTGATCTATCCAAATTCCATGCGAATTATGCGAATGAATAGCTTACAGTTGTTTTGCAGTCTACCCCCTTCTTGCTGATTGCCGTACTTCTGTTCTCTAATGTAAGGTAACATAATGGGATGGTATTTCTGTGCTATAAAGCGGTTTCCTTTTGGCAAATCATTGGTTTCAACATGGTTGAGGATAACACATACAGCTAATGGTAGCCACTCATCTAATTAGTCCACTACCTTCATGTGTCCATGCATCTGTTAACTTTAATCCTGAGGTTGAATCAAAAAATACAATTAAACTTAGTCTTTAAAAATAGAAGCAGGTGATAACTACTAGTAAAATCTTATTTGGGTTGGGGCTTGATAGCTTGAGGTGCTGCAAAATATATCATTCGTCAGCTTTGAGCTTTCAATCTTCTACCTACTGAGCTCCTGTTCTCCAGTTCGGGGAACATAGATCGGGTGTTACCTGACAGGTGACTCAGGATCAGGACCTGGGAAAGAAAAAATATCAAAGGGAGAACCACAGAACGCCTCTGCATTGCACTTCATTGTGCTGAGTTTCACGTGTCTTTATCGCGGAGCCTGGAATTCCATCGACCTGTTTGGCAGAGATGACACATAATGCAGAGACACCAAGAAAGAGCATACTTTCAATAAAGGGAGTATCACCAGAAACAATGAATTTTTGTGGGAATATTCCCAAATTCACAGAGTATATGGGATTAATTCTACATTACTTTCCAGAATCATACTTTTCTGTTATTATTTATTCAGGTATTTTACTTTCTCGTTTTGGGTCTTTCTGGACAAACATAGTTTCCAGATATAGTGCATCTTGATTTGTTGCCTTTCTGTCTAGATGGGAGGTGTAGAGAATGCCCTCTGAGTTTTCCTACCATGCAGTGGGAAAAGACACTCAAGCTATTATAAAAGCTGCTGGAACGTGCTTGAACAATGTGTCTCCCTCCATTGCTTTTCTCCCCATAGATATTTGCCATTAACTCTCACTCCAATCGCTCACCACCAGCAACTCCCTATCCATTCCTTCCATCATCACTGTGATCTCTTGCTTCCTTACATCACCAACTCCTCCTTATTCCTTCCTCTCGGAATCAATATCACATTATAGTCCCTCTCCCTTTCTGCTACAAAACGTTCCTTCACTTCCGCCATAACCTCCTGCATTTTCCTTCTGTCACCAGCAGCCCTTCCCACTTGCCATTTATGATCATCTCCTATTGCTCCTCCCTCCCTGCACAAAGCGCATTCAATGGGCTGAATTTTATTTGGCGGCGAGCGAAAAACATGGTGGCCCGCATGTGCATGTTGCTGCTCATTTCCATATGCAGGGTGGTTTCCCCTCCAAACCATGGGGCAGGCTCTGCGACACTGGCAATGCCATCAGCTGCCTCTGTGCAGGCGCTGGTACAATTTTTAAAGGGCTGCCTGACCTGCACAGAGAGAAAAACAATCAACCCCAGAACCCTCTGTATGACCGCATGAAGGAGGGTGGGGGGGGTGAGGGGGGGTGGTTCTCAGGCTCCCCTATTGCCCCTTTCCTGGTTTGGCCGTAACAAGTTTTAACTTTTAAAACCGTGTTTTTAGTTTACTCCCTCAGTGAGTCCTTTGCTCACTGCACTCTAATTGTAATTGCAAATGAACCAATCAGACAGGTTTTCTTAGGTTTGCCTGACGGCAAAGTGAAGGCGTGTTATTGCCGGCTGTTACACGGAGGATCACGGACAGTTGGTAAGGTCGCGGCGAATGGTATGTGAATGTATTCATGTCCTTTCTTTCCAATATTTAAAGTTGGTTCCCATTGCCAAGCAGCTGGGATGGGGGGGTGGGGGAGCCGCTACAGAGCCTCGCTGCTGCCCACCAATCCCAGTATCGGTCGCCGTAATGGGCCGCTGTCGCTGTAATCTTCTGCACCACACCACCACCCCCCCCCCCCCCCCCCCCCCCCACCCCGGCCATGGAGCCCAATGTTGGGAGCTCGTCAAAATTCAGCCAAATGTTAAAATGTATTCTGCTGAGGAAATCATCTTTGCATGTTTCAAACCTCATTAATGATCTCTCATCTTTGTTGCCTCTCTCCTTCACCTTCAATTACTTACCTGAGTTCTGTTTCTTCACTTTCTCCTAATTAACATGGAAATTGTAACTCAGCCTCAAGTAAAGCGATTTCTGTTTTTAATCTCAAAAATCTAAAATCTTGATCTTTGAGATGTCTTGCAATTGAATCTATGACTTAGCATTGCTTTAAATCCTCCTTGCTCAGAACAGCTGAATTTGTATTCAACCCGACGACCACATCAATTGCAATTAGCAGCTCAATACATTGTGTGGTTTTAAATTTAGTTTACTGGTTAAAAGGATAGTCACCTGTTGTACTACCAACATCTCAGAAGTATGGCAAACAGAATGGAGGTGAATGTCTGATTCCCTGCTGAAGCTGATCTGCTGCTTAATAATTGCGAGGTCACCGTGATACTGTTTGCCAATGTATATTTTCCTTTTCCCTCAATATCTCTATTGTTCACTCTTTTATCATGACTTCCCATATCTCTCTGTTGCTGACTCTTTTCTGCACTCTTTCTCTCTCTGTGATCTGCATTTATTTTTGATGTTAATTTCGATGCTCTTAACCAGCTATTATTAGTGGATGTATAGCTTGTTCTGTGGATGATAGTGTACTGCCAGTCACCGTGATCAGCAGACCTGTCCTTTTGCATTCTGGATAAGTGACTACAATTGAGTCAGAGTGCCCGGGACACTGGCACTAATTGATGTTGAAAAGGCAACATTTGGAATACAAGTCAAATTCAAAAGGGATGTAAACTTCTGCTGCTGTGAAGCCTGTTCTTGTCTTATAATGAAGTCAGTGGCTTATAATATGTTATTGCAAATACAGAAGGCTGTACTTTTTTTTCAATTTGTGGCAGAATTGTATTCCACCACAATCTATAACTTCATGGCCTGGCATATCCTTCACTCTTCCATTACCATCAAGCTCGGGGACCAACTCTTGTTCAATGAGGAGTGAAGAAGAGCATGCCAGGAGCAGTACCAGACACACTTTAAGATGTGCCAGCCTGGTGAAGCTACAACATAGGACTACATGCATGCTGAACAGCAGAATCAGCAAGCTATACAGAGCTAAATGATCCAAAACCAATGGATCAGATCAAAGCTCCACAGTCCTGTCACATCCAGTCATGAATGGTAATGCACCATAAAACAACTGACAGGAAGAGGAGGTGGCTTCATGAACATCCTAATCCTCAATGATGGTGTAGCACATGAGTGCAGAAGACGAGGCTGCTCGCTGATGCTTAGTTTGAGTCCCGCCAGGGTTACTCAGCTCCTGACTTCATTACAACCTTGGTGCAAACATGGACAAAAGACCTGAATTCAAGAGGAGAGGTGAGAGTGATTGCCCTTGATATCAACGCAGCATTTGACCGAGTGTGGTATCAAGGAGCCCTAGCCAAACTGAAGTCAATGAGAATCAGGAAAAACTCTCCAATGATTGGAGTCATATCTCGCACAAAGGAAGATGGTTGAGGTTGTTGAGGCCAATCATCTCAGCCCAGGATATTGCTGCAGGAGTTCCTCAAGGCAATGTCGTCAGCCCAACCATCTTCAGCTGCTTCCTCAATGACTTTGCCTCCATCATCGCTGATGATTGTCTGATGTTCAGTATATTCGTAAATCCTCATATACTGCAGCTGTCCGTGTCCATACGCAGCATGGCCTGGACAACATTCAGGCTTGGTGGCAAATAAATTTGCACCACACAAGTGCCAGCCAATGACCATCCCCAACAAGAAAGAATCTAACCATCGCCCCCCTTGACATTCAACAGTATAACCGTCGCTGAATCCCCCACTATCAACATCTGAGGGTTATCATTGACCAGAAACTGAACATGAGTAGCCACATAAATACTGTGGCGACAAGAGCACATCAGAGACTGCAAATTCTGCAATGAGTAACCAACCTCCTGACTCCCCAATGCCTGTCACAAGTCAGGATAAGTGCAGCTCCAACAACATTCAGGAAGCTCAACATCATCCAGGACAAAGCAGTCCTCTTGATGGGCACCCCATTCACCACCTAAAACATTAATTCCCTGCACCACCGACGCACAGTGGCAGCAGTGTGTATCATCTACAAAATGCACTGCAGCAACTCATCACGTCTCCTTTGATAGCACCTTCCAAACCTGCGACCGCTTCCACCTAGAAGGACAAGGGCAGCAAACGCGTGGGAACACCACCATTTGCAAGTTCCCCACCAAGCCACAAGCCATCCTGACTTGGAAATATATCACTGTTCCTTGAATCACTATCACTGAATCAAAGTCCTGGAACTCTATCCCCAACAGCACTATTGGTGTACCCACACCAGATGGACTGCAGCGGTTCAAGAAGGCAGCTCACCACCATCTTCTCAAGGGCAAATAGGGATAGGCAACAAATGCTGGCCTTGCCAGCAATGCCCAGAACCCATGAAACAAATAATAAAAAACACTTAGGCACAACGTTCCAGATCCTAACCATTCGCTGCATAAAACCTTTTTCCTCATGTCATCATTCCTTCTTTTGCCAATCACCTTAAATCAGTGTCCTCTGGTTCTCGACCCTTCCGCCAATGGGAACAGTTTCTCCCTATCTACTCTGTCTAGACCCCTCGTGATTTTGAACACCTCGATCAAATCTCCTCTTAATCTTGTCTTCTCCAAGGAGAACAGCCCAGCTTCTCCAATCGATTCAAGTAACTGAAGATCCTCATCCTTGGAAACATTCACTTTAATCTTTACTGCGCCCTCTCTAATGCCTTTATACCCTTTCTAAAGTGTGGTGCCCAGAATTGGACACAATACTCCAGCTGAGGACAAACCAGGATTTTATACAAGTTCATCATAACTTCCTTGCCTTTGTACTCTATGCCCTTATTTATAAAGCCCAGGATCCCATATGCTTTATTAACCACTTCCTCAACCTGCCTTGCCACCTTCAATTGATTTGTACACATATACTGCCAGATCCCTCTGCTCCTGCACCCCCTTTAGAATTGTAACCTTTATTTTTTATTGCCTCTTCTCCTTCTTACCAAAATCAATCACTTCAAACCTCTCTGCATTAAATTGTATCTGCCGTTTGTCCGCCCATTTCACCAGCCTGAATAAGTCCTCTTGAAGCTTATCAGAATCCTCCTCACAGTTCACAATACTTCCAAGTTTTGTGTCATCTGCAAATGTTGAAATTGTGTCCTGTACATCAAAATGTAGTAAGGAGCACGCAAATTATTGCTGTTATGACTCACCACACCCATGTCACAGAGCAGGACAGCAGATCCCCTCAAACTAAGACCAGGCATCTGTTTACATTGTGCTAATATCCTATATTACCCTTGTACATTTTGACAGGTGCATTATTAGTCTGTGTGGGGTGGGGAACAATTATTCATGTTGCCAGGTTCATTCTGTAAATGAGTCAGTGCTTGGTACATTCTTGCATGAACCTGGAAGTATAAACAGGACAAATAGGTTGTATTACCTAAATGAGTTTTGTGTTTAAAGTGGTAATACTGCCAGTTTGTGTCAATGTTGTGGCTGTGAAAATGGCAAAAGAACTAGGGTGTTACATCCCAAGTGACACCCAAGCCAAATGATATTGAATAGTACCTGTACCTCCCCATGGCCCCCACCCCTCCTCAAAAGGCCCACTCAGGTTTGTATAAGCAGCACATAGCTCTTGTGAAGACACATTTCAAGTATCAAGGTGGTCCAATGGCTTCCTGGGCATTTTGAAAACTTTGTTTGGAGTGTTGGGATAATCAAACTTTCCAGCCTGTTCCCTCCGAACAAAGGAGAATGACAAAGAAGGAAACTTGATGCAGGGCCCCAGCATCATGCCACTTTGATGTCAGTCAGATTGAGATCTGTCTGCGGTATAACTCCTGTCTCATGATTGTGTTAGCCAGCAGATGCCAGTCTGAGACCATTATCTCCACTTTACTATAGCCTTAGATCCACATATTTTATAAATGCTGAGCAGTCCTTTCTTGGTGTGATCATGGGTCAATTTAGTACCAGTATTTATGCTAACCATGAACAAGCTCCAAGCAGAGAGAATATTAGAGAGCTGACCTGTGGTTGATTGCTTAAAAAAATTGAAAGTTATGGTACAATCCAAGTCATTTGCATTATTGATGCCTGTGACACCCATATATTGTCATTATAATTAACATTTTTTTAATCTTCCATGAGATTTGCTAATTTGCACAGTTTGATCTTTGACTCATTTTATTCATGCCATGGAAATAAAAAACACACTCCTACCTCCGCATAGATTCCCTTGCTCTCATACTGAAAGGTGAATCATGCTGCTTTTAGGGGGTCCTTTCAATTAATATTCATTGTTACAGTAACGTTTGATCCGTTGCTTTGAGTGCGTCCTTGCTTTTCCATGTTAGCTGCAAAGTTAAGATAGTAATGAAGCTTCTTGTGTGTCTTGAAGATTTTCTTCTGCAGGATCATTAACTCTCAAACCAACGTGCATATGTCAAATCAATATGAGTGCAGTGTCATAGAAGTTTCTTCATTATTTAAATAAATGTGTTGTTGATTTGTTTTAAAGGAAGAAATGGGAACAAAATGTAAGAATAAAAAAAACTAATGAGGCAAAGTCAGTCATTTGAAGTTAGTTTCATTATACCTCAATCTACTTTCTGTCACAGCATCTGCTGCTCACTACTTCAGATGTTTTTTGTGTACCTCAAATGACCATCTATTAGCCAGAGCCACAATTCTTCATTGATTAAATTTTGTACGAGTCCAAATGCCTGTGTCGCATTGACTAAATTTCTATTTTTCCTCATTATGACCATGGAGGAAAGTGTGCACAATGGGGTTTGAAGTGAGAGAACAAATATAATAACACTTGAAGAGAAAAAGAGAGCAAATACAGTGGCACATGAAGGGAGGAAGAGAGCATGTGGACACAATGGGGCTTAGGGAGAAAAGTACCTGGAAATAATAGAAAGGTAACAGCATAGGTTAGACAAATGTTTTGTGATTAAATAATCTTTAATAAGAGATTGCCTACCGTGAAATGGAATGGTACAGTCATAGGAACAGGAATAGCCCATTTAAGCATGTTTTATCATTTAGTGAGACCATGGCCGATTTGACGCTAACTTCATCCTTGGTTCTGGTATACCCTTGACTATAAAAATCTATTAATCTCAGATTTAAAATTATTAATTGAGCTAGCATCTAGCTTTTTGTGGAAGATGGTTCCACATTTCTGGCTGTGATTTAAGGCTATGTCCCCTTGCCCTAGACTCCCCTGCTTGCGGAAAAAAAAGTTTTTCTGTATCAATTCCTTTCAAAATACATGGATGGTTATAATTAAGTGAAGAGATGGTGGCCAATAACTATTGGTAAACCTCAAAAACATATAATTTTTCTATTGTATTTTGCCTTTTTCTGAAACACATACTCCTGGCTTGGTTTTGAGATCTGCCAGTGGAGGTCTTTACATTTAGGCAAGAAATATGGTCATGAGCATACTCCTTTGCACCACCATTCACAACTAATGTGGATTATGTAATTTCATCCCACTTAATGTCATGTATTCTTACATACAATTCAGTGTAGAGAATGCTAGTTCTACTAAGGAATATATTAATTCTGAAAGCTAGTGGTATGGGTTGGAGATTATAAATAATTTCCAATTTTGAAGCAATGTCTTTCCTTTATCTTGCTCCAGCACAATGGCAATGTACCTACCCACTGTTTTATATAATAAGGGTGACAAATCTTGCAATGTTTCAACTAAATTCACTATCTGGGAATGTTTCTATAGAAACATACTTTCTCATAACGGATCATGATTTCATTGTCCAGTGAGATTACATCAACCCATCAGTTCTGAACCCTTTTCTTCCATTATCGTGGCTCATTGTGCTGCTTTCAAATATTTTTGATGAATTCTTAGAATAGTCATGATTCTAATTCTGTATCATAATATAAAGCTTGAAAGCAAGGCAGCAATGAGGTTAAAACAAATGAAGGCAGAGGATTGGGTTGAGAAGGGGGCAACACATAATTAAGCGTAGTATTGACAGAAGAGAGACAGAGACAACAGAACATTGTGAAACATGGAGGTCAGAAGCAGGTCAGCTGGATCAAATGAAGCATAGGGAATGCAGCAAGGAATGAGACTGGATTGGAGGCACACAAAACATTTGTTGGGTGGATTTGTATCCATGCAAGACAGCAATAATGATCTTATCCTTGTCAGTAATAATGAAACTTAAATCCATCACAAGTATTAGACTAAATTTTATTTGTTTTGTCACAGTTAAAAAAGTGGCAAAATGTAGTTTACATTCTTTGTAAATTTAAATGCCGAAAGGAAGAGGAACTTTTCTTTATTTGTTTATAATATGTGGGCATTGCTGGCAAAGCCAGCATTTGTTGCTTATTCCTAATTGCTGTTGAGAAGGTGGTGGTGAACGACCTTAAACGGCTGCAGTCCTTGTGGTGTAGGTACACTTGCAGTCCTGTTAGATTTAGTCCCAGTGACAGTGAAGGAATGATGATAGAGTTTCAAGTCAGGATGGTATGTGACTTGAAGGGGAACTTGCAGATGGTGATATTTTCATGTGTTTGCTACCCTTATTCTTCGAGGTGGTAGAGGTCAAGGGTTTGGAAGGTGCAGTCGAAGGGGCTTTGGCGAGCTGCTGTAGTGCATCTTTTAGATGGTACATACTGCTGCCACTGTGCGCCAGTGCTGGAGGGAGTGAATGTTTAAAGTAGTGGATGGGGTGTCAATCAAACGGGCTGCTTTGTCCTGGATGGTGTCGAGCTTCTTGAGTGTTGTCGGAGCTGCAGTCATCCAGGCAGGTGGAAAGTATTCCATCACATGCCTTGCGCCTTGTGGATGGTGGACAGATTTTAGGGTGTCAGAAGGTGAGTTGCTCACAACAGAATTCCTAGCCTCTGAAGTGCTCTTGCAGCCTCAGTATTTATGCGGCTGGTCCAGTTCAGTTTCTGGTCAATGGCAACCCCCCCAGGATGTTGATGATGGGAGACAATGCCCTTGAATGTCATGGGGAGATGGTTAGATTTTTTTCTTGTTGGAAATGGTCATTGCCTGGCACTTGTGTGGTTCTCACTGCAAATTTAACCATATGTGGCTGTTTTTTTAATATTTATGCAACACGCTGAGAAGATGAGGGAATCTGCTTCTCTGGCGTGCAGTAAAAATTCTGGCAGTGATACCTCAGTGCACTGGGAATGAATGTTAATCAGAATTTAAATGTTGAAATGTTGGTCTTAGCAGTAATGCATCACTAAATGGTGTGCTGTTTTTGTGCTCTGATTCAGACAATTGCTTTTAGTGCCATTTTAGCAGAGAAGCTCATAAAATTGTGTCCCTTGTGCCATCTGCAAGTGTTTGTGTGTGCATGGTAAACATCTGCACCTGTTGGAGTAGAAATATATGCTGCTTTGCTATATGAAGGTGGAAATTACTCCAGGTGATAATTTGCAACCTCTTAGGGGGTGATATTGGTCAATGCCAGCAGCGCGGGATAGGGCCATAGTGAATCAGCAGCCGATTTTTCACATCCCAGTTTTTATCTTCAATTGACTTTGAAAATATTGCCAAGATTTTTAATTTCCAGCCAAGTAAAAATGACAGTCAGATTATAAAATGAGTCTCCAGAAAGAAGTTTGAACTTTTGTTCTGTGAAGTTAAACAGAAAGAGGATTGGGCATGGTGAAAAATTGCCTGCTGACTTGCTACAAGCCCCTTTTGCACTGCTGACATAGACCAATTTCACCCCCTTAATGTGCTTATGCCCAATTCCCCTCATCCTACTAACCTGTTCATTGTAACACTGTTGAAATTGCAAACAGAGCAATTTGGTATGAGCATGTCAATCTTTCATGCGGTAGCATCATTTCTACTCTATAGTTAGCTATCACTAATCATCTAAAAATGGTGCTCTTCAACGTGTTTTCTCGTGAAGAAAATGTACAAAAGCTACCTGTAATTTTGCCCCAACATCATTGTTGTGCTAACTTTCAGCGTGAGTCAGTGTCTTTCGCCTAATAATCCACTTGTACGGTGCGGTACGATCTCCATTTCTAACACTAACAGCCATTTTTGATGTACAGAAATAAAGACACCAGAATTTTTTGCAGTTTTATGTATTATATAAAATGACTCACATTCAGTGATAAATTACAAGTGTGAGAGTTCAACTCCTGATGAATTTAATAATATAACACAAACTAACACCAATGCAAATTCAGATTGCATTCTAATCTATAATTCATCTTCACCCATCCCTGTTCTATAACTAGTAGATTTTAACTTATGTCTGTTACCAATTTCTACTTTGTAAGTTTCGTATTGATAGATTGATGCAGTGGAAAAAGTTATTTTAAATGAATGCTTGATAACTTGCACCTGTTGAGGCACTAATTAGTCTGTGAATTAAGTAGATAGTTGACAGTTTGCATCATAATTACATATTCCAAATTACCTGCTTTTGCATTGATAGTCAAATTATAAGTGCCTTTAGCAATCAAATCTTTCACACATTTAATCAATATAATGGAGCATCTGCATAAATATTTTTCACACTTAATACGACTGCACAGTATTATGATTATTAAAACAGTGGACTATGCTTTGTTTATTGATGCAAACATATTTCAGAATTTGATTTTCACATTTCAGATGTAATTGTTTAATTAGAAATGAATCATCCTTTTGATATCTTTTTCAACATGGTTTTACAGGAAGCTTAAAGGTTATTTAATTTCTAAGCAAGTCATTAGTTCAAATCAATCTATCCATCACCACCCTTTTCCCTGTTCTCTGTCTCCAAATTGGGTAGACCAATGTTTTTTAAGCTTTCTTTTTTTGTTGGTACCTGCCAAGATATTCTCATGACCTTTTCCACCCTATTTAGTAGCAGATTTAGAGATCTCTAAAGTAGGTATTTAAAACTGTTGAAGGCTGAACACTCATTTTCGTAGGGAACGATTGAGGGCATCATTTTCTTCCACCACCTCCTCCCTCTCTTTGGAAATGTTGATGTTTGGTACTTCAGTTGATGCATTCACCTGTATTTGGATTGAAATTGTTTGTAGAATCTCTTTGTAACATTTGTTTTCTTTTTCTCTCTCGACAAGTCTCCCTTCATCTAACTCAATAGTTTGCCTCCTTTGCATAAAAATTGCATTGTGCATCGGTTGCCCATTATGAAACCACCTGAGTTAAATTTCCATTGATTTCAGTGGAAATGAATACTGCGCACTTTACATGATTCAGGGCTAATCTACAATGTCCATTTTATCATTGGCACCAATTAGAAAATCGACCCACTGCCTCCTTAAATCCAATTTTTCTGTGTACCTTGACTGGCATAATTCTGTGAGCTATCAGGTCACCCGACTATATGGGTCTAACATACATAGGATCTTCACATCACATGCTGTAATTTCAATGGCACATGAGGTAAAAATAGGCCCGAACCAGGATGGATGACCAGCCACTATTTTTGCTGCATGATGATGAAGTGGTGAGTACAAGCTGAAGCTATGATCAGCAGCTCACATTGTAACTGGTGTCAACAGCCAACATAGCTGCATTGAAAATCTACCAGGACTTTTAACAAATGGAGTGTCCAAACTACATTATTTGGAGTACCTCTTGGCTAAACGTCAAACTTTCATTGCAGCTCTGTTGGGATTGCAGTCCTACTGGTGGCAGTCACAGTGTGAGTTGTAGCTTAAAGCTCCACTTTGTGGTTATCATTGCAGAGTCACAGAGCTGGCATGGTGGCAATTCATTCCAGCTCAGACTTCTGCATTAGTATAAGCTTATTTTTTTCAATAATATGCAATGTTGACATTGCACTGCAATGTTTTTCAGGATCCTGCAGAGATTTTTCCTCGTGTGGTTGTCATTTCATCAGACAGGAGTATTCCTGACTTTATGTGAGCAATTCTTTTCTTTTGCTGAACCCAATCTCAAGCTCCACCAGAGAGCTTATTGCATAGTTTGAAAGGAAAAACAGACAGAAATTTGTGATTGAGTTTTGCTTTTCTTCAAATGTCATTTCCGTTATGTTTCCTTTATTTCTTCCACTTTTCTCTTGCATTTAGACATGCACACACATGCAGAAATATGGTCCTTTGAATTCAATCCACTGTGTTGTTCCTTCTTCATGGGAGTCAAATCCAATATGTTCACTAATATTGTTTCTGAATAAGTGTGTACACAATTTAGGAAAATATTGCCCCCAACCCAAGATAATTCAGAAGACAGCAGAAAAAAATGTAAATTTATTTTATTTTACTACCTCTGTATCTGATATAATTCCCAGTTTGAAAGAGCAGCCAGGACTGTGCTAATAAACAGATGCAGTTAATCACAGCATAGATACCTTTTGGTTAATTTTTCTCCACCTCCAATTCTGCATTCATGATTTAGCAACTTTATCTTATAGAGTAGTTGAAATGTGAATCCGCATTGTGCAGCACACTGCAAACATCCATTGTTATATTTAACTTATAAGCATGATGTTTCTCTTATAAACCAAACTCCACTGTCATTCTGTTCATGACAAGCTCAACAACCATATTTATTTAGGGTCTTAAGACTGTCCGTATATTTGGTAAAGGAAATTAACAGAGGGGCGGGTAGAAACTTGTAAAAACAAATATTTACTTCTATATTATTGATTGAGATGAATAAAACATTTTAGTTTTAATCGTTTATGTGTCAGTAACAACTAATCCATGAGAACAGGTCAAATTACATTGTTGGGATACCTTAATTAATAAAAAAACAAAGAGTAGGAACAAATGGCAGGCAGTGACTAATGGGGTAACGCAGGGATCGGTGCTCGGACCCCAGCTATTCACGATATACATTAATGATTTAGATGAGGGAACTAAATGTAATATCTCCAAATTTGCAGATGACACAAAACTGGGTGGGAGAGTGAGTTGTGAGGAGGATGCAGAGAGGCTTCAAGGTGATTTGGACAAGTTGAGTGAGTGGGCAAATGCATGGCAGATGCAGTATAATGTGGATAAATGTGAGGTTATCCACTTTGGTAGCAAAAACAAGAAGGCAGATTATTATCTGAACGGCTATAAACTGAGAGAGGGGAATATGCAACAACACCTGGGTGTTCTCGTGCACAAGTCGCTGAAGGTAAGCATGCAGGTGCAACAGGCGGTAAAAAAGGCAAATGGTATGTTGGCCTTCATAGCAAGAGGATTCCAGTACAGGAGCAGGGATGTCTTGCTGCAATTATAAAGGGCCTTGGTGAGGCCACACCTGGAACATCGTGTGCAGTTTTGGTCTCCTTATCGGAGGAAGGATGTTCTTGCTATAGAGGGAGTGCAGCAAAGGTTTACCAGACTGATTCCTGTGATGATGGTAGGACTGACGCATGAGGAGAGATTGAGTCGGTTAGGATTATATTTGCTGGAGTTCAGAAGAGTGAGGGGGGATCTCATAGAAACCAATAAAATTCTAGCAGGATTTGACAGGGTAGATGCAGGAAGGATGTTCCCGATGGTGGGGGAGTCCAGAACCAGGGGTCATAGTCTAAGGATATGGGGTAAACCTTTCAGGACTGAGATGAGGAGAAATTACTACACCCAGAGAGTGGTGAGCCTGTGGAATTCACTACCACAAAAAGCAGTTGAGGCCAAAACATTGTATGTTTTCAAGAAGGAAGTAGATAAAGCTCTTGGGGCGAAAGGGATCAAAGGATATGGGGAGAAAGCGGGAACAGGTTCCTTAGTTGGATGATCAGCCATGATCATAATGAATGGCAGAGCAGGCTCGAAGGGCTGAATGGCCTACTCCTGCTCCTATTTTCTATGTTTCTAATTAGGATTGGGTAAAAACGAGGATGGTTAATGAAAACACACAGCAACAAAGAAAATCTATACTGTCGTCATGCAGGCCCCCACCTGCCATGGATGAGGCACATTAATTTCACTACATAAACATTAAATTTCAAATTGTTGCTAGGAAGAAGAGAAGGCCTGTTACAAAGAATTGCCAGGCCCCTGGCCGGAAAGACATTTTTACAAATTAGCAGACAGTGTTGGAACAAAGGACCATTCCCTGACCCACCCAATACACAAAGCCAGAAGTGGTTATACCAGTTGCGTGACTACCCTGCTGGCCAACTTGGGGAGTTTTAAATTGGAGAGACAGTGTTTGAACTGGCAGAAAGCAGAATACTCCTGGATTGAAAAGACATGCCTGTCTGCTCCCATCTCTTTCTCACGGAACTCCAAAAGCCACTGAAGACACATGAACCCCAAAAGAGAGAAAAGGCTCCTACAGTGAACAAGGTTTAAGAAGAATACTGAGCCCCAATGAAAAGCAAGACCATATCTTCAATCAAGGACTCTACAGCGAGCTCGAAGCACAGTGACAAAAAACCCTCCTCAGAGATTGCCTCAAACTTTTCCACTTTATTTTTTTCTTCTGCTCTTTTCTGTCCCTATCTGCATGTGTGTATCAGGTATGTATGCTAGCGTGGGCATGTCTTGTATCCGTAGTTGTTAACCGAATTAGAGTTTAATAAATTTCACTTTTCTTCTTTCAAGCTAAGAAAGCCTTGTTATGGAAAGTGCTTGTTTCTTTGCCTTATAATTGGAAAGCGGTGAATAAGGATTCACCAAGGGGGAGCTCAAAACACTGTGTGTTTAAAATGAAACCTTGTTGCAATAAGACCAGGTGAAGGCTGAGAGGGAACCCTAGACACCTTTCTTACCTGGTCGTAACATTGTCAATTTGAAGATGTACTGAGGGATGGCACATGAGACAGCAGTCTGTGGATAAAGAAACGGATGTAGAAATAGATATAGATCAATCACATTGTGCTGACCTGTTCTTTTATACTTTGTTGACTTACTTTTGTAGAGAAACTGGTGGCATCTGCAGGTATCAGCCAGCTAACCCAATTATTGTAAAACTCAGATAATGCCATTTAGTTATCTGCAATGCTGTTGCTGAAGTTGTGTCTAGATTGCAATGTGTCATATCTTTACCAAGATCAGAAAGATATTCTGAAACAGGATTGCTCAACTCAAATGTTTTGTTTAAAATAAAACCTTTGATTCTATTTATTTTCTTCTCCATTTTGTCAGTGAAAATATCCCAGGAAATTATCAATTTCTTTTGTTCATTTTATATGTTCCAATATGTAAATATTGTTCAAGCTGTATTATCATCTTATTTGAGTGTGGCATTGTTATGGAAATAAAGTTGATTTTTCTGATTCTCATGGCACTTTAAAAAAAAAACGAGGATTTGTCAAGTACATTGTCATGACACAGTGTGGTTTAGAAATGTGAGAAGAGGGAAAAAGTGTTTTCGGAAAACTTGCAAGCTATTGTTGCATGTCATGGACGACATGCATTTGTTCTATTATCTCTGAAAGGAGTTTCAGCTCTTAAACTTGAGTCAATGATCCTTTACATTAGTCTAGCAGCTCGATCATTTTGCAGAGCCTGATGCAGATAGAAACTTATTGAAAGAGACATGGGGCTGGATTTTCGGTACGGATGTGGGCAACAGGAACCAGGGGCTGGATTTTACAGACCCCGCCCCGATATGGGGGCTGTGGCAGAGGGTGGGGTGGGGGGATGGAAAATGCCTCTGGAGAGGTCCACCACACTCCCATGACGCCGGGAAGGCCCGGCCCCATATTGGCGGCACTGAGGCCTCACGGCAGCCCCTTTGCCACTCAGTGACTGGAGCCAAATTGACATATTTAAAAAAATACAAATTAAGTAATTAATGACTTACCCATTCCTGTCGTCCATTCCACTCCAATACTATTGCCGATGGCCGGCACTCCCGCGCCTTCAGATCTCCCTCTGGAGATCTGAGGCAAAACACTGTTGGGGAGGAGGGAACAGGTAAGTATTTCGGTGCTGTGGGAGGAGCGGGGTCAAACTCTTAGGATTGGTGTCGGGAATGGTGGGAAGGGGTAAAGATTCAAGTTTGTGAACTTTGGGGGGGGAAGGTCAGGTGTGGGGGGAGTGGGCAAGGAATTAAATGTATGATTGTTGCCGGGTGGGAAAGGGTCTACATCAATAAATGTTATTTTTTTCAACACATTTCCCTTTAAAAATTTAAAGGGCAATGTCGGGCTCGAAGCCCTTTAAAAGTGGCTTCACGCCTGAGCAGTGGTGCCTGATGCTGTTGCCGGAGACGGACTGCCCACCCACTCCATGTCATCAGGGGGAGGCGGTCCGCCCTGGCCATTTAAATGAGCCGCCGCACTTAATATCGCAGCAGCTCTGCAAAGCTCAGTCCACACCTGCGGGCCGCCAATGTTTATGGACATAACTTTCAGCCCCAGGTCTGGTTTTGGGTCAGAAAACTGCCTCCTGTGGGAAACTGATTCAGATTACGATTTTCAAACAGGTAAGCCCTTAATTTAGATGGAGACGTGTTTCCTGTCCTCTTAGAGCCAGTGGGATTGAAAATGATAGTGTGCCAGATCAAGTGTGGGCCTCATGTAGACTTCTGTGGCAGCATCACTGAGGCTGCTGGTTGACTTGAGGGAGAGATCTGCCTTCTGCAGCACCAGCCGGAAGAGAGATGTCACAGGGGAGCTGGAGGCTTGGCACTCGGGACAGAGCAGACACCTACTCCATCAATGCCCACCTGGATCTAATGCTGGAGGCCATGAGGGAGCAGAGGGAGGTCCTTTTCCTGGAGGGCGGCAGGAGGAGGCCACCTCATCATGCAGCAGTGGCACCTCTCTGTTCAGTGTTGTCCTCCTCCGTCTCCTCTTACTCCTCCTCTCTGACTTCCTGCACCTCCCCCAATGATCTGTCTCCTTCCAGGGCACCACTGTCCTCAAATTCCACATGTAGTGGGAGGCGCTGGCATAGTGGTACTGTCACTGGACTAGTGACCCAGGGTTCGGATCCCACCACAGCAGAAGGTGGAATTTGAATTCAATTAATAAATCTAGAATTAAAACCTAGTCGAATGATGGCCATGAAACCATTGTCGATTGTTGTAAAAACCCATTTGGTTCACTAATTTCCTTTAGGGAAGAAAATCTACCATCCTTACCTGGTCTGGCCTACGTGTGACTCCAGACCCACAGCAGTGTAGTTGACTCTTAAATGCCCTCTGAAATGGCCCAGCAAGCCACTCAGTTGTATCTAACCGCTACGAATTTAATAAAGAATGAAACCGGACGGACCACCAAGGCACCAGAAACGACAACACCAAACCCAGCCCTGTCACCCTGAAAAGTCCTTCTTACTAACATCTGGGGGCTTGTGCCAAAGTTAGGAGAGCTTTCCCAATGGCCTGACATAGTCATACTCACGGAATCATACCTTATAGACAATGTTCCGGACACCGCCAGCATAATCCCCAGGTGTGTCCTGTCCCACCGGTGGCACAGTGGTATACAGTTGGAGGGGAGTCACACTGGGAGTCCTCAACATTGACTCTGGATCCCAAGAAGTCTCATGGCATCAGGTCAAACACGGGCAAGGAAACCTCCTGCTGATTACCACCTACCACCCTCCCTCAACTGATGAATCAGTACTCCTCCATGTTGAACAACACTTGGAGGAAGCACTGAGGGTGGGAAGGGTGCAGAATGTACTCTGGATGGGGGACTTCAATGTCCATCACCAAGAGTGGCTCGGTAGCACCACGACTGACTGAGCTGGCTGAGGCCTAAAGGACATATCTGATAGACTAGGTCTGCGGCAGGTGGTGAGGGAACCAACAAGAGGGAAAAACATACTTGACCTCATCCTCCCCAATCTGCCTGTCACAGATGCATCTGTCCATGACAGTATTGGTAGGAGTGACCACCGCTCAGTCCTTGTGAAGACCAAGTCCAGCCTTCACACTGAGGATACCCTCCATCGTGTTGTGTGGCACTACCACCGTGCTAAATGGGATAGATTTCGAACAGATATAGCTATGCAGAACTGGGCATCCATGAGGCACAGTGGGCCATCAGCAGCAGCAGAATTTTACTCGAACACAATCTGTAACCTTGTGGCCGGCATATCCCTCACTCTACCATAACCATCAAGAAGGGAGACCAACCCTGGTTCAATGCAGAGTGCAGGAGACCATGCCAGGAGCAGCACCAGGCATACCTCAAAATGAGGTGTCAACCTGGTGAACCTACAACAGAGGACTACTTGCATGCCAAAGTGCATAAGCAGTATGCGATAGACAGAGCTAAGCGATCCCATGACCAATGGATCAGATCTAAGCTCTGCAGTCCTGCCACATCCAGTTGTGAACAATGGTGGACAATTAAACAATTATCTGGAGGAGGTGGCTCCACAAATATCCCCATCCTCAATGATGGGGGAGCCCAGCACATCAGTGCAAAAGATAAGGCTGAAGCATTTGCAACAAACTTCAGCCAGTAGTGCTGAGTTGAGGATCCATCTCGACCTGTTCCTGAAGTCCTCAGGATCACAGATGCCAGTTGTAAGCCAATTAGATTCACTCCTCATGATATCAAGAAAAGACTGAAGGCACTGGATACTGCAAAGGCTATGGGCCCTGACAACATTCCGGCAATGGTACTGAAGACTTGTGTTCCAGAACTTGCTGTACCCCTAGTCAAGCTGTTCCAGTACAGCTACAACACTGGTAACGACCCGGCAATCTGGAAAATTGCCCAGGCATGTCCTGTACACAAAAAGCAGGACAAGTCCAACCCAGTCAATTACCATCCCATCAGTCTACTGTCAATCATCAGTAAAGTGATGGAAGGTGTCGTCAACAGTGCTATCAAGCAGCACTTGCTTAGCAATAACCTGCTCAGTGATGCTCAGTTTGGGTTCTGCCAGGGCCACTCAGCTCCTGACCTCATTACAGCCTTGGTTCAAAGATCGACAGAAGAGCTGAACTCAAGAGATGAGGTGAGAGTGACTGCCCTTGAAATCAAGGCAGCATTTGACCAAGTATGGCATCAAGGAGCGCTAACAAAACTGAAGTCAATGGGAATCAGGGGGAAAACTCTCCGCTGGTTGGAGTCATACCTAGCACAAAGGAAGATGGTTGTGGTTGTTGGAGGTCAATCATCTCAGCTCCAGGACATCACTGCAAGCGTTCCTCAGGGTAGTGTCCGAGGCCCAGCCATCTTCAGCTGCTTCATCAATGACCTTCCTTCAATCATAACATCAGAAGTGGAGATGTTCGTTGATGATTGCATAATGTTTGGCACCATTGGCGCCTCCTCAGATAATGAAGCAGTCCGTGTAGAAATGCAACAAGACCTTGACAATATCCATGCTTGGGCTGATAAGTGGCAAGTAATATTCGTGCCACACAAATGCCAGGCAATGACCATCTTCAACAAGAGAGAATCTAACCATCTCCCCTTGACATTTAATGGCATTACCATCGCTGAATCCCCCACTATCAACATCCTGGGGGCTACCATTGACCAGAAACTGAACTGGAGTAGCCATATAAATACCGTGACTACAAGAGCAGGTCAGAGGTTAGGAGTCCTGCGGCGAGTAACTCACTTCCTGACTCCCCAAACCCTGTTCACCATCTGCAAGGCACAAGTCAGGAGTGTGATGGAATACTCTCCACTTGCCTGGATGGGTGCAGCTCCAACAATACTCCAGAAGCTTGACACCATCCAGGACAAAGCAGCCTGCTTGATTGGCACCCCATCCACAAACATTCACTCCCTCCACTACTGATGCATAGTGGTCGCAGTGGGTACCAACTACATGTTGCACTGCAGCAGCGCTCCAAGGCTGCTTAGATAGCACCTTCCAAACCTGTGACCTCTACCAACTGGAAGGATAAGGGCAGCAAATGGTTGGGAACACCACCACCTGCAAGTTCCCCTCCAAACCACACACCATCTTGACTTGGAACTATATCGCCATTCCTTCACTGTTGCTGGGTCAGAATCCTGGAACTCCCTTCCTAACAGCACTGTGGGTGTTCCTACCCCACATGGATTGCAGCGGTTCAAGAAGGCAGCTCACCACCACCTTCTCAAGGGCAATTAGGGACGGGCAATAAATGCTGGCCTAGCCAACGGTATCCACATCCCATGAATGAATTTTTAAAAAAACCTCTCTGGAGTGCCATGTTATGGAGAGCACAGCAGACTACCATAATGACCAAGACTCTTGCAGAAGAGTATTGGAGGGTGCCACCCAACCAATCCAGGCACCAAAATCATATAGTCAGAAACCTGTTGGTCTGCCGATCAGGTGGCACTGGTTGTTTCACCTCTCTGCCTCTGTCTGGGGCTCCCATAGAGGGGTCAGTAGACATCTCTTAAAGGGATTTCCCTTGTCCCCTTAGATCCATACAAGCTCTTTGGGGAGGGATGAAGATATGAAGCAGCCTGGACTGCCAGAGGATGGGGTCATGGCTGCTATCAGGAAAGTGAGTGCACTGATGGAGGAAGCTCTTGTTGTCATCGCAGACCAGTTGGACATTGAGGGAGTGGAAGCCCTTCCTGTTGATGGATCTCACAGGCTGGTCGCTGGGTGCCTTGATGGCCACATGGGTGCAATCGATGGTGCCCTGCACCTGGGGAATCTAGCTATGGAGGCAAAACCCATTGCCCTCTGTGCCTGCACAGGCCCAACTGTGTCAAAGTGGAGGCCATCCCCTGTCCTCCCGAGAATGGCATCTGTGCCCTGCCTGATGGTGTGATGAGCTGCTGACTGTGAGATGCCACCTAGGTCCACATCTGAGCCCTGGAATGACCCAGTTGCATAGAAGTTTAAGGGAGTCGAGTCCTCGATGGCTGCAGGCAGGGGACTGCCATGGGAGCTGTGAGGCCTCGGGTCATTGTGGATCACAGCACACAGGACCAAGACCACATGCCTGGATAGGTGCAGCTTCCTACAGCACTGGCATTTTGTCATTTGCAGGGAGTTGACTCTTGGGCTGTGCACCTGATATCTTGGGTACTGCATTCTTCCCCTTGCAGCCCCCACTGTGCTCCTCTGGCCACCTGCTGTCCAGGAGGTTACATCTGCCTGCAGTTCATCGTGGCTGCTGTGTCCAATGTCAGAGTAGTCTGTTCCCATCTGAACTCCCTCATCTGTGTTTTGTGCATTCATCAGGCCTTCCCCTGCCATTCCAAGTGATGCCAGCAGCCTGACATCCCTCTCTGGATTCCTACCACTCACCACTGGGAAAAGCAAGTCTTACAGCTGCAGCAATGGGCATTCTATGGTACGTTTGAAGCAGCTGCGCTTTACTTTGTGCCTCTGCAGTATTTAATCAACCCATCCTACAGTCCTCATGACCTCCTGTAGTATTCACGACTTGAACACCCCGCTGTGTTCCCCACATTGCATCCTCCATGTTCCCAGCTCAGAAAATTAAAAACTGCTGCTGGCAAGCCTTTTAATGAGCTCTTCAATGATCTCAACAGGCAATTAATTGAAGATGTGTGCCCGACCTGTTACCTCCTTCCCGGAGTCCCTTTAAAAAATGTCTTCGCTTTCCAGAGGCGGGGTTTCCCAGTGCCAACCTCCAAGAATGTGATCTTCAAATTGCACTCGCCTCCATACCCATACTCGGTAGGCTTTAAAAATCTGCCCCATTTTTTCTCACTTTGATTTCCCTCAGTCACAAGGAAGGCATTTATTATGGTGCATGGCTGTTATGCAGGATAGGGTCCAGTGCACTGATCTGGTAATGAGTTTGCTGAACCGAGTGCATTTACTGGCCAGCCAATGTACAAAGATTTGGAAAGATTGGAATAATTTGCAACCAAATTCTTTCTCTCTAAAATGAAAGCAAAATACTGTGGATGCCAGAAATCGGACAATGACAAGCATTCAAACCACTCATAATAAACCCATCATCTGAAGATTAGCTTATTTCATCTTCACGTCAACTTCAAACTGACCTAATCCTTTGTAGAGTTTCCAAAAACTTCTTTATAACTTCTTCATATTAATTAATTCATATGAATTTGAAACAAAAACAGAAAGCTGGCTGGAAATACTCGGCAGGTCTGGCAATGTCAGATGTCAATGGGAAACACAGCTAATGTTTCGGGTCTGTGACTTTACCGTTTCTGATGAAAGGTCTCAGCCCTGAATTGTTAACTGTGTTTTTCTCTCTCCACAGACGTTGCCAGACCTGCCGAGTATTTCCAGCCAGCTTTCTGTTTTTGTTTCAAAATCATATGAATTAATTAATATGAAGAAGTTATAAAGACGTTTTTGGAAACTCTACAAAGGATTAGGTCAGTTTGAAGTTGACGTGAAGATGAAATAAGCTAATCTTCAGATGATGGGTTTATTATGAGTGGTTTGAATGCTTGTCATTGTCGAATGGTGACTTATTCATGTTTGGATCAGTTGATGCATTGCAAAATGTTGGCTGTCAAAGTAGTGCAGATATATGAGAAACCCTCAAATAACCTACCAAATCTGAGTTAGTGTTTAGTCAATGTGTAGAGACTCCACTATGTATACATAAATGTAATACTAAATTGAAAATGAGAAGCAGATCAAGGTCACAGGAAGATCAGCAACTAATAATAGGAATTTCCAGACACCATTATTTCAATATAATTAGCTTATCACTAACCCTACAGGTTAAATTTAAAACATACATGAGTGTGGTAAAATTGATCATTTATGTCAAATTCTTTTCCCTCGCTGTGCGTCAAATTTCTACTGGCACTTTGTCATTTTAATGAATGTTTAATCTTTTGATTGTTTCTACAATAATAGACAGGAACATTCTTAGATATTAAGAGATGTTTTTCTTTGATAATTCACTAAGGGACTCTTGATCTGTTTACCATTTTATTAACAATCATTGACCTTCAGAATTCACTTGTACATGCCTCTAGGTGCACAGAACCTAGCAGGACAAAAATCAGTGCACACAGTCCAGGTGCTGACTGATCTGTACATTTTTATACAGGTATGCAACGTTTTGGTCTCAGCTACTGTAAGTACTAAGGCTAGTTGATTTTTCTGTGAAATCCAGCCCTAGGTGCTGTGTTTTTCTCAGCTAGAATTAATCAATAATGTTTGTACAACTGTCTACAGGTTGTACACAGATTCTCAAAAGGGTTTTATTTCACTTGTAATCATAAGAACATCGAGTCAAAGACAAGGAAAAAGCCACTTGGTATTGTTCAATGTATAATGTTCTTGGGTCACATTGTTGGTGGTAACTTTGTTTTGTTCCAAAAGAAATGGAAAGTGCAACATTGTTTGGGCAGCATCTTGCCTCCTGCTCGCCCATTTCCTTTGCAACCAATATTTGATTTTCATTGCAGTAGGTCTTATTTTGAGAGGTGTTGTTTGTGTCAACATGTATCAGTCTGAAAGTGTAGAAGTCAGTGGGACTTTTTAAGTTCGGGTTTTGCTACTTCAACTTGTTATGGCGATGTAATGAGGGGTGCGAGTAGTTCCCACTGTTCAACTCCCACCTGACCAGAGCAAGTGTTTTTTGTTACTAGGGTTTAACACCTTTGTGTTTTATTTGTCAAATAAACGGAGTGACAGGTTTTCTTGTAACTCTGAAACAGAAAATCAATTACTTATTAATCAACACGCCTTAACGTGAAATTTTTACAACCACATCCACTCACGCATTCACTCGCGTGCACGCACGCACACACACACACACAAGAGACAGATAGAGAGGGAAAGGTGTAAGTGGTAGGTTTCGGGGTCACGGTTGAATTCACTTGGAAGTCAAGTTCTCGCAGATTGCAGACCTGAGGTGCGGATCTCCCTCCCTCTGGTGACCAACAATGGCCTAGAATGTGGCTACTTCACACCTTCTTTGTTTCAGAATAACCCATTAAATTCAAAACTGTCTCTTGATGGATTCAGGGTGAGAATAATCTGGTTATGATTTTTCCACTTTATACCATCTTTCTTTCAAAAGAACCCATTCAATTGAAGAATGTTTCTGGGCGGGTGTAATTGAACCCCTCCCAGCTCAAAAGGTATTCCTTTGTCCCTGTCCGACAGTTTGAATATACAAAGGCCAGGCCATTTACCTTCAGTGGCCATCTTTACCAGCATTGTCCATTTTTTAAAAAGGTAAAGTCAATTTTTATATCTCTTTAGTTTTAGTCTGTAATTTTTAATTGTTGTACTTCTTGTAAGCATGACAAACTACATTAAATTCAAATTAAACAACTATTTAAAATTAAAGGACCCATACTTTTTTTAGATTTAGATTTAGAGATACAGCACTGAAACAGGCCCTTCGGCCCACCGAGTCTGTGCCGACCATTAACCACCCATTTATACTAATCCTACACTAATCCCATATTCCTACCACATCCTCACCTGCCCCTATATTCCCCTACCACCTACCTATACTAGGGGCAATTTATAATGGCCAATTTACCTATCAACCTGCAAGTCTTTTTTGGCTGTGGGAGGAAACCGGAGCACCCGGAGGAAACCCACGCAGACACAGGGAGAACTTGCAAACTCCACACAGGCAGTACCCAGAATTGAACCCGGGTCGCTGGAGCTGTGAAGCTGCGGTGCTAACCACTGCGCCACTGTGCCGCCCCTGCGCCGCCCCTGCGCCACTGTGCCACCCCTGCGCCACTGTGCCACCCAGGCAAGTAAAAAACCTAAGTTATGTTATATGTTCATTAAAGTCTCCTGATTGCTGACACACTCTCCTGCCCTGCCAGGCTTTCAGTTTGGCTCTTTTGACAGCACTCTTGCCTCTGAGTCCCACAGCAAAGATTTGAACATATAATTTCGGCTGATGTCTCAGTGGAGTTTTGGGGGAGCAATACATTGTCAGAGGTGCTCTCCTTGACTAAAGATGATAAATTAAGGCTCCATTTGCCTGCTCGCTGGCTCAGCTGAATGATAAAAGTCCGTTAGCGCGGAATTCTCCATGTGTCCTGGCCAATATTCCTCCCTCAACAACACCATTAACATCAGATTATTTGGTCACTTACTGGTGGGTCATGTGCTTACATAAATCATTGCAGTGTAAAGTAATTCATCATAGATGAAATAGTTTGAGATGATTGCGTGGGATGTAGCAAGGTTGCAGAAATGCAAGTCTTTTTTTCCTTCATATTCCTAAAAATAGATGTAAATAATCAGAGATATATAGAAAGTGGCTATCTCTCAACTGCCTTCTGAAATGGCCTAGCATGTCACTCAGTTGTATCAAGTCATTATGAAAAAGTTTAATAAGAATAAAGCCGATGGACCACCCGCCATCGACATAGGCACCGGACACTACAAAGGCACACTCACCAGAGTCAAACCTGCAAAGTCCTCACTAACAACTGGGGACTTGCGCCAAAATTGGGAGAGCTGTCCCACAGATTAATCAAATACCAGCCTGACATTGTCATACTCATAGAATAATACCTTTCAACCAATGCCCCAGATTCCTCCATCATTATCCTTGAGTATGTCCTGTCTCACTGGCAGGACAGACCCATCAGAGGTGGCGGGACAGTAGTGTACAGTTGGGAGGGAGTCTCCCTGGGCATCCCCAACATTGACTCTGGACCCCATGAAGTCTCATGGCATCAGGTCAAACATGGGCAAGGAAACCTCCTGCTGATTACCACCTGCCGCCCTCCCTCAGCTGATGAATCAGTACTCCTTCACGTTAAACACCACTTGGAGGAAGCATTGAGGGTGGCAAGGGCACAAAATGTACTCTGGATGGGGGACTTCAATGTCCATCATCAAGAGCAGCTCAATAGCACCACTACTGACCAAGCTGGCCGAGTCCCGAAGACTGGATCTGTGTCAGGTGGTGAGGGAACCAACAAGAGGGAAAAACTTACTTGACCTTGTCCTCCCCAATCTACCTGTTGCAGATGCATCTGTCCATGACAGTATTGGTAGGAGTGACCGCGCGCAGTCCTAGTGGAGACAAAGTCATGTCTTCACATTGAGGAAACTCTCCATTGTGTTGTGTGGCACTACCACAATGCTAGATGGGATAGATTTCGAACAGATCTAGCAACATAAAACTGGGTATCTATGAGACGCTGGCCATCAGCAGCAACAGTTGTACTCGACCACAATCTGTAACCTCATGGCCCGGCATATCTCCTGGGGAATCAACCCTGGTTCAATGAAGAGTGCAGGAGGGCATGCCAGGAGCAGCACCAGGCATACTTCAAAATGAGGTATCAACCTGGTGAAGATACAACCCAGGACTACCTGTGTGCTAAACAGTGTTAGCAGCAGGCAATAGATAGGGCCAAGCGATCTCATAACCAACGGATCAAATCTAAGCTCTACAGTCCTACTACATCCAAGGCCATCAGTGAATGGTGGTGGACAGTTAAACAACAAACAGGAGGAGGTGACTCCACAAATATCCCCATCCTCAATGATGGGGAAGCCCAGCACATCAGTGCAAAATACAAGGCAGAAGCATTTGCATCCATCTTCAACCAGAAGTGTTGAGTGGATGATTCATCTTGGCTTCCTAAAGTCCCCAGCATCACAGGTGCTAGTCTTAAGCTAATTCGATTCACTCTGCATGACATCAAGAAATGACTGAAGGCACTGGATACTGCAAAGGCTACAGGCCCTAACAACATTCCGGCAATAGGACTGAAGACCTGTGCTCCAGACCTTGCTGCACCCCTAGTCAAGCTGTTCCAGTACAGCTACAACACTGGCATCTACCCGGCATTGTGGAAAATTGTCCAGGTATGTCCTGTATACAAAAAGCAGGAAAAATCCAACCCGGCCAATTACCGCCCCATCAGTCTACTTTCGATCATCAGTAAAGTGATAAAAGGTGTCGTCGACAGTCCTATCAAGTGATAGATGAGGTCAATCATTTCAGTCCCAGGACATTGTTGTAGGAGTTGCTCAGGGCAGTATTCTAGGCCCAGTCACCTTCAGCTGCTTCACCAATGAACTTTTGTCCATCATAAGATCAGAAGTGGGGCTGTTCGCTTATAATTTTGGAGTGTTCAGTTCGATTCTCCATTCATTAGATAATGAAGTAGTCTGTACCCACATAAGGCAAGACCTAGACAACATTCAGGCTTGGATTGATAAGTGGCAAGTAACATCCACATTGCACAAGTACCAGGCACTGAGCATCTCCAACAAGAGAGAATCTAACCGCCTCCCCTCGACCTTTAGTGGTATTACCATCGCTGATTCCCCCACCATCAATATCCTGCTAAGGGAGGAAGAGTGAAAGAGATATGATAAAATATAGCACATGGCAAGGGAGTATGTAGATTCAAGGTTCAGCCCATTTGAATGGTATTCATTGATTATTATTTCTCAAATTAACTATCATTCGTATATAATTGATTTTATCCTTTCTCCCACCTAATTTATTTTCAAGAAATGGGTGTCACGAACACGTGTTATGCCGATTGATGATCTTTTAATCCATCAGCTGGAAACCTGAAATAAATTTTTGAAAAAGGAATAGCCCAGAAGGTGACTGTTAGCAGCTAAAATGGCCACCAAAATTTGTATCAAAATACCCTACATTCCAAAGCATAGAGCTGGAATCGAATTGTCTAACCAGTCCCCTCCAGCACAATAACTTGGCGAATTTGGAGTGAATCAGCAGGCCAGTCCCCATTATCAATGGGACCCTGATTGAGAGAAGGGAGTTCCTGTACATGAACTAATTAAGTTGCAAGAGGAAATACACACTGAGCCATCATGTGACAGGCCCACCATCTGTGTGTTCTAAGCTCGTTTTTCTCTCTCTGCAGCCCAGACAAGCAACTGGACACTGACCAGAGGAGACCCAAATGGGGGTCTCTCTCTCTCCAGTCCATCTTACACGTTTTGAACCCTGCCTACTGGCCTTAACCACCTAAGTCTATCACTGCGGCAGACAGAGGCCCTGTGAAGGAACTCATCTGCATCGCTGTTTCCAGGAAGACCACTGAATCTGCTGTCCACATCTACAAGCTGGAAGCCAACCGTTACCAAACTCCACAGACTGTATACTCCTTTTTATTGCTCCAGACTCCAATTCGTCCAACCTATCCTTCCCCACTCTATAACCTATTTGTGTGCAGGTGTGAACCTCGAGTTTGTGTGTGTGTGTGTGAAAGCTGGAGTGTAGTTTATTATTTTACTTAGATTGGTTTAAGTACAATAAAGCTAACCTCTTTCTTTGTTAAACTCAAGAAAACCTGTCTGATTGGTTCTTTTATGATCATAGCACATAAATAGTTAAACACTCACTCAATTGGCAAGCACATTCACTTAAAATAAGAAATAAACCCTGTTGCAATCAAACAAGGAAAAGGACAAGAGGGAAGACCTTCGACCCCTCCTCACCTGATCGTAACATGGGCTAAAACACAAAAACTAAGGCGCTGTTGGGCATCTACTTTGCAGTTCACTAAAGTATTTGAAAAGGAGTGTGTCGGATCTTTCTCTCTTTAACTTCTTTGCATTTATGTGTCTGCCCCACCCTCTTTTTTTTTAACTCTGTGCCTAATTCTAATTCTGTTAGCATGTTGTTAAGAATTCTGGTTCCTTTCAGCAAATTAAATCTGGTCAAAGGTTAATTTAAAAATTCAATATTCAAATTGGATAATATGCAATTGCCGAACTTCACTGAAAAAAATAATGCTCTGAAAGTGAAAAAGAATGCTGAGGAGGCCATTGAAGTCAAAATTACTAAGTACACAACAGAGCTAAAACAGTATGGAGTTCTTAATTAATGTATTCCTCCCAGAGGCAGTGACGATTAAAGATATAGAAAAGCATGAAAAAAGCAAAAAAGGTGTAGTCAATATTTTGCCGATCGATACTTGTTGTCACAAGATTTGTTGACTATCTCAGGACATTGACCAAATTCTGGAATGTCCAAGTGTGAGGTCTAAAACAAAACGTGAACTAATTTCCATGATTTGTTCACACATCTTTGTCAGCAAAAAGCAATGAAGCTGTCATCTGTGATTGCATTGTCTCTTTTGGTGAACTGGTTGTTAAACAGTAATCAGTTAGTTTGAAAAGACGACTAGGTATCTGTCTCCCTCAAATCAACAGATTAGAGATCAGTCAGGATTAGTTTTGGGACAGCATCTTTTGGGAACATCACAGTGTTTTAATAAGTGGAACTACATTTGCAGGAATAGGAAAGCACTGAGCTTCATTTCAAATATGTCCTCTTTAATTGAATGAATGGACTCTGAGTGCCTTCACCCAATAGCATCTCAAGAGATATCATCTTAGTCTCTGTCTCAAATAATTAGCTTCATCAAAATTCAGAAACTATACATCATTTTACACACAATTGAATTTTGTCAGTAATTTCTTAATGTAACCCAATTGGCCACTGGGCAAAGAAAATAGAGAACTTCTTTCACCTTCATTGCCCATGTGATAAGATAAAGTACATTTAAGACCAGTGATAATTAGTTAATTTTTGAAATATTTTTGCTTTAAACAGTGAATATTGTTGATTTTGTTGATGATATGAAGGAGTCGATTTGTTATACATTGAATTTACGCGATTGCTGAGACCCTATAGTTAATGATTTTATTCATTGATAGTCCTTCAGTTGGCTTCTGATGTCAGGCTCAATAACTCCTTTAATATAAATTCTCCAATGGTGTAATCGGAATATCCCCTTCAAATTCATTTTGTAGTTTAAATATGAAAAAAACTATCATTAAAGAGTTAGAAAAACATATCAATGTTTAATAGCAACTCTTTGAACTCACTTTTAAAATTGTTGCTGGCCGAAGTATTTCTTCTTCCCACTGCCCCACCCCCTTCTATCTTCTCCCTTCATCTCCTGATGGCAGTGATTCCTGTTGAGATGTGGTTCCATGGGTACCAAAAGCCCTACATTACTTCACCCACTTGAGCATTATTTATACAAAAGTCTAAGTAGTGAATGTTAGTGGGCTATGCTGGTGGGGAAGCAGAGACAGGAACAGGCAAAGCAGCTGAACTATCTTTTTACAACACACAAATTTCACAGGATAACAGTCAGGGTTGGGACTAAGATTGAATTTGTGTCTCTCTCAGTGGTGGTGATTGGCTTGCTCACTATAGACCTGCCTCTACCCCTGCCTTAGCCCATCTATTGCTGAAACCCTCCCCCATGCCTGTGTCACCTCCAGACTATTTCAGTGCTCTCCTGACTGTCTTTCTATTTTCCCCTCTCGATAAACTTCAGCTTATCTAAACCTCTCTTGCCTGTAACCTATCAGACACCAACATTTACTCACTTAATACTCCCACCCTTGCTGATCTACATTGGCTTCAAATCTAGGGATGATAGCTTAGAAGGTTCCTCAAATGAGGCCATATGGGTAGAACTTCAAAACAAAAAGGGAGCAATCATTTGGCTGGGAGTGTACTACAGGCCTCCAAACAGTCAGGGAGAGATAGAGGAGCAGATATGTAGGCAAATCTCAGAGATGTGTAAAAATAATAGGGTGGTAATAGTAGGGGATTTCAACTTCCCTTCTGTCAACTGGGATAGTCTTAGTGCAAAAGGCTTAAAAGGGGGTGGAATTCTTAAAATGCATATCGGAGAGCTTTTTGAGCCAGTACATAGAAAGTCTGACAAGAGAAAGGGCAGTACTGGACCTAATCCTAGGGAATGAAGCTGGACAAGTGGTAGAAGTGTCAGTGGGGGAGTATTTCGGGGATAGTGACCATAACTCTGTAAGATTTAAGGTAGTTACGGAAAAGGACAAAGATGGACTGGAAATAAAGGCACTGAATTGGGGGAGGGCTGATTTCAGTATGATAAAACAGGATCTGGCCAAAGTGGACTGGGAGCAGCTACTTGTAGAAAAGTCTACATCAGGCCAGTGGGAGTCATTCAAAGAGGAAATAGTGAGAGTTCAGAGCCAACATGTCCCCGTAAAGGTGAAGGGAAGACCAGCAAGTCCAGGGAACCCTGGATGTCAAGGGATGTAGAGGATTGCATCAGGAAAAAAAAGGAGACTTATGACAGATTCAGAGCGCTGAAAACAGCAGAGGCCTGAGAGGAGTATAGAAAGTGTAGGGGGGTACTTAAAAAGGTAATTAGGAGAGCGAAGAGGGAACATGAAAAAACACTGGCGGGGCAAGATAAAGGAAAATCCGAAGGCATTTTATAAATATATTAAGGGCAAGAGGATAAACAGGGAAAGTGGGACCCATTAGGGACCAAAGTAGCAATCTGTGTGTGGAGCCGGAGAATATAGGTGAGGTTTTAAATGATTACTTTTCATCTGTGTTCACTATGGAGAAGGACGATGCAGGTGTAGAGATCAAGGAGGGGGACTGTGATATACTTGAACATATTAGTATTGAAAGGGAGGACGTATTAGCTGTTTTAGTGGGCTTAAAAGTGGATAAATCCCCAGGTCGAGATGAGATGTATCCCAGGCTGTTAGGTGAGGCAAGGGAGGAGATAGCAGGGGCTCTGACACAAATTTTCAAATCCTCTCTGGCCACAGGAGGGGTACCAGAGGACTGGAGGACAGTGAATGTGGTACCATTATTCCAGAAGGGTAGCAAGGATAGACCATGTAATTACAGGCCAGTGAGTCAAACATCAGCGGTTGGGAAACTATTGGAAAAAATTCTGAGGGACAGGATAAATCTCCACTTGGAGAGGCAGGGATTAATCAGGGATAGTCAGCATGGCTTTGTCGGGGGAGATCGTGTATAACTAACTTGATTGAATTTTTTGAGGCGGTGACTAACTGTGTAGATGAGGGTAAAGCAGTTGATGTAGTCGACATGGACTTCAGTAAAGCTTATGATAAGGTCCCCCATGGGAGATTGGTTAAGAAGGTAAGAGCCCATGGGATCCAGGGCAAATTGGATCCAAAATTGGCTTAGTGACAGGAGGCAGAGGGTGATGGTCGAGGATTGTTTCTGCGAATGGAAGCCTGTGACTAGTGGTATACCGCAGGGATCGGTGCTGGGACCCTTGCTGTTTGTAGTGTACATTAATGATTTAGACGTGAATATAGGAAGCATGATCAGTAAGTTCGCGGATGACACGAAAATTGGTGGTGTTGTAACTAGTGAGGAAGAAAGCCTTAGATTACAGGATGATCTAGATGGGCTGGTAAGATGGGAGGAGCTGAGGCAAATGGAATTTAATCCTGAGAAGTGTGAGGTGATGCATTTTGGGAGGATGAACAAGGCAAGGGACTATACAATGGATGGTAGGACCCTAGGAAGTACAGAAAGTCAGAGAGACCTTGGTGTATTTGTCCATAGATCACTAAAGGCAGCAGCACAGGTAGATAAGGTGGTTCAGAAAGCATATGGGTTACTTGCCTTTATTAGTCGAGGCATAGAATATAAGAGCAGGGTGGTTATAATGGAGCTGTATAAAACACTAGTTAGGCCACAGCTGGAGTATTGTGTAAAGTTCTGGGCACCACACTATAGGAAGGATGTGATTGCACTGGAGAGGGTGCAGAGGAGATTCACCAGGATGTTGCCTGAGCTGGAGCATTTCGACTATGAGGAGAGACTGAAAAGGCTAGGGTTGTTTTCCTTAGAGCAGAGATGGCTGAGGGGGGACATGATTGAGGTACAAAATTATGAGGGGCATTGATAGATTAGATAGGAAGAATTGTTTTCCCTTAGCAGAGGTGTCAATAACCAGGGGGCATAGATTTAAGGTAAGTGGCAAGAGCTATAGATGGGATTTGAGGAAAAAACTTTTCACTCGGAGGGTGGTTGGAATCTGGAATGCACTGCCTGAAGAGGTGATAAGGCAGGAACCATCACAACATTTAAGAAGTATTTAGATGAGCACTTGAAACGCCATAGCATACAAAGCTATGGGCAAGTGCTGGAAAATGGGATTAGAATAAGTAGGTGCTTGATGGCCGGCACAGACACGATGGGCCGAAGGGCCTGTTTCTGTGCTGTATGACTCTATGACTCCCAATGCCACCAAGTTAAAGTTCCAATTTTTTGTATTTAAATCCATTTATAACTTTTCCCCTTTCTATTTTTGTAACCTTCGCCACACCACAATTCCACCCCTCCCCTCAACCCCACAGCACTCTCCTTCCTCCAACAGTAGCCTATTGTGCATGCCCCTATCCATTAGTGCATCATGAGTGGTCATGATTTCAACCAGCCAGGCCCCATGCTAAATTTGGCCAAGTGCCCACCTCCTTTAAAACTCTCCTTAAAATCCATCTCTTTGGCTAAGCGTTTGGTCATCCATTCTATTCGACATTTCTTTGGCTCGGTGTCCATTTTTGTCTGAACCTGCCCACTGAAGTATCCTGGGATGTTTTTCTTAGTTAAAGTTTCCATGTAAGTGCATCTCACAGTTCATGTATCCACTGTGAGATTATTAGACTTATACCTTTTAAAAGATGACTTGATGCTGAATTTCCTTCATTGAAAGAAGCCCTCGGGTGAAACTGCATCAATGGAAATTCTCATGTTGCAAAACTCTGGAGCAGTATAATATGCTCATTACTTTGCTGCTAAATTATATCAGTGTATTCAAAAATGCACAGTATCTTTCATTCCCATTCGTACTTTAAGAGCAGCAGTTTCTGTTTTATGCACACTAACAATATATTGAATAATGAACATTTGTACAGACTATTATTCACCAGTAACTGAAGATTCAGCCCATATTTTAATGTCAGTATTCAGCTTAATGTTAAATCAGGTGACTGTAAATGAAACATGACCGATAGAAAGCAGTAACATTTTTGACCATTTGTACTGTTGCATTCAGTCTTGCTCCCGTGCTAAGATATGTTCATTACAACGCTCAGCTACAAGGAAGTGCTTCTTAAGGGCTTCCAGCTTTTTGAGTATAAATCGAGCAAGCCATTGAAAATTGTGCATAACACATAACAAGGCAGATACAAGTAAAAATTGAATTTTAAGCTCAGTCTTGATCTGCATTTGTTGGGTAAAATTTCAAAGCTTCACTATAGTACTTATGGAAGTGAACAACACAGCAAAGGTTTGCATTCCCACAGTACAGCAGGCACAACTATTGCAGTTATCTCGTAGTGCTGAAGAGAAGGTGGTCTGAGAATGCCGAAGACATGGGAAGTTTACCACTTGTAGAACAATCTATCGCAGGTGGCTGATGTACTATAATAGGCACAGCTACATAGAAACATGAGGTTGAATTTTTCAAGCAGGTAAGAAGTCCCCCTGCCGGGACCAAAAATGGGACTCGACCCCACGTAGGCAGGCGGTGTGACTGGGGGTAGCATTTTATCAATTGAGGACGGCAGCCCACCTCCCAGAGCTGTCAGCCAAATCAGAGGTCTGGCAGCTCGGCAACCTCAGCAGCACCACTGTCAGACGTGGCCAATACTGAGGCTGTAGGACAAAGGAGAGGGGGCCTCCATGGCAAGACACCCTCAAAGCTAAGGTGAGTTTTGTTTTTAAGCATGCCAGGGCCAGGATGGCAAGCTCCAATGACCGAGAGGCGGACCTTCGGTCAGTGACACCGTAGCCATGGGGGCAGCCAGTGCCGCCGGGGGACCCCTCCGGGCCTCTCAGCCCATCTCCGAAGGGCTGGTAAACTCCAGCCCATAGCAAATTTACAGCCCAGAAGGAGGCCATGAGGCCCATCGTGTTGGTGCTGGCTGACTATGAGCTATCCAGCCTAATCCCACTTTCCAGCTCTTGTTCTGCAGTTCTGTAGGTTACAGCCCTTCAAGTGCATATCCAACTATTTTTAAGTGTGATGAGGATTTCTTCAGGCAGTGAATTCCAGATCCCCATCACCCACTGGGTGTAAAGAATTTCTTCTCGGCTCCCCACTAATCCCTCTACCAATTGCTTTAAATCTGTGCCCCCTGGTTGTTGTCCTCTCTGCTAAGGAAAATAGATTGTTCCTATCCACTCTATCTAGGCCCCTCATTATTTTGTATGAAATATTCCCATAGCCACCATTGCTGCAAATACAACAACTCCAGCCTATGCAATCTTTCATCATAGCTAAAATCCTCAGAGCAAACCTGGATCCTGTGAAGTAACAATGCACAATGAAGTTTGAGTAATACGGAGACTGTGACTGAGGTGTGCGACCAGGGTCAGATGACCAGCCGTACTGCACAGTGTTACGACCAGGTGAGCACAGGGTCCAGGACTCCCCTTTCAGCCTATTCCTGGTTTGGCCGTAACCGGGTTTAATTTTTTAAACACTGTGTTTTTAGCTTCCCCTCCACGAATCTTTGCTCACTGTTCGCTAATTGTAATGGAAAAGAAATTAACCTTATTAATGCTAATTCAGTTAAAACTACTAAAAATACGCGAGGTGACCTCGCTAGCATACATTCACGATAAACCTAGATGCAAATAGAGACAGAGGAGGAGAAAGAATTAAAGAGGAGAGGTTTGAAGTAATATGCAGTTCAGTTACTCGTTTTGGGATTCAATGAGAGTGGGGATAAATGAGTGCTATTCTGGTTGGCAATCAGTCACTAGTGGTGTGCCTCAGGGATCGGTGTTGGGACCGCAATTATTTACAATTTATACAGATGATTTGGAGTTGGGGATCACGTGTAGGGTGTCAAAGTTTGCAGATGACATTAAGATGAGTGGCAGAGCAAAGTGTGCAGATGAAAAAATTAATATGTCTCATTTTGGAAGGTGTGGTTTTCGTCACAACAGTGATTATCACCACTGTGCTCAACTTTTATACTGCAGGGTCCTTCCACAGTAATCAGTCTCAATACTATCCTTTGTGGAATTACAAGGGGGTAACATCAAATCTTGTTTCATCTTATTCCTTAATGATATGCTGTTAAATAGTGGCAGAGGCAGCTTTAGCTCCACTGACTGCAATGGAACAGTGTATCCGGTGCTACATATAACCGCAGCCAATCCAATACTGCCCATTTTGTGCTATTGCCTGAGATGCATTTCTACCTCTTAGACTTTATCATCTAACCATGGTTGATGACACTTTTTCACAATCCTCAATGAGACAATGAAACATATGAGCCAACTGTCAGAATTTGAATAATAGTAGCCACCGCAACATCAAATGCTTGCATTTTAATTCAGTGGGCAGGATTTTGAGCCCCTACCTGGGCTAGAAAAGGAGGTGGGCAGGAGCTAAAAATAGTCTCGCCAGCCAGCATGCCAATTCCGCTGCTCCATCTCGTCTCTGGGCCATTTTAATGGAGACAGGATTTGGGGGCAGTTGGGGGGGTAGTGGCTGGGGGGAAGGGGATGTGGCAGGGCTACTCACCCACATGCAAGATATTCCAGTCAACCTCCAGGTGCTTGCAGGTGGCAGGTGCCAGTTGAGTTGCCTGGAGGTGGTCTCCTGGAGACAGGCCAGGGGGCCAGCAATCCAGGCGGGCCTAGAGGCCCTCCTTGCCTGCCTGGGTGCAGCAGCAGCCATAGGCTGCCCTGCAGAGAGCTCCCCCACACAGTGCAAAACACATTGTTTAGTTAAAATTTAAAGTTGGATAGAGGTGCCTCCATCTTGAAGTGGCCTCTTACCTTTCATTGCAGGCTGCTGCTTTTAAGCTGGAAGGCCTCTGATTGGACCTCTAGCATCAAGAGCTCATCACTTGGCCATTAATTGGCCACCCCGGGGAAAATCACAATGGGTGTCTGTTTCCTACACAGTGTGGGCTTCTGATCCACATTTCAGTCTGCCAGCGGGATTCAGAACCTGCAAGGAAAGTCCTGCCCAGTATCTCACTCGTGGCTCACTTGGTAGCACTCTTCTTTCTCAGTCAGAAGGTTCTGGGTTTAAGTCCCACTCCAAGGCTTTAGCACAAAATCAAGGCCGACACTCTAGTGCAGTACTGAGGCAGTGTTAGACTGTCAGAGGTATCGCCTTTTACGTCAGACAAAGGCCCTGTTTGCCTCCTCAGGTGGATGTAAAAGATCCCATGGCATTATTTCGAAGAAGATTAGGGGAGTTATCCTCAGTGTCTTGACTGATCTTTATCCCTCAATCAATATCGATTGTCTGTTCAATATCACATTCTTCCTTTTCCCCAAAATCTATTAATCTTGTATTTAACCCCTTTATGCGAAAATGAGAGAAATTGTCCTTAAATTGGTGCAATCATATGTTGATGGTCTAATAATGTGGACACTTCAATAAGGATGTCAGCACATAGCACTGAATGAAGTGGCTCGGCTGTTGAACCCAGTAATGACACGTGCCATTGCCAAAATACAATCAAAACAACCTGTCAAACACAACAGCACATGACAAAAAGATTTGACTTGTTATTAAGCAACAATACCTTGTAAATATAAAAATAATGGATAGGCAGAGGTGGATATCATTAAAAATCCATCCCAGAGTCATCATGATAAAACCTTTGAATTTTGGTCTCGCAGATTATGATGGCAGCCTAAATATCTAAATGATTTTTGTAACCATTCCAATCTGCTCTACTATTTCATGTATTTTATGCGAGCTTTGAAAATTGTCTGAACACAGCAGAGATCCACAGGCAGAATTAAATCTGATGAAGCCTGCTGAACTACTTTTGCTCATGCAGCGTTGATGAGCAATAACAGGGAGTCAATTGTACTGCTCTGCTCAATTAGACACATTTACTGAATTTTTAATTCACCTCTCTTATCAGATCAGAAGGACATGCTGATTGTCTCCTGTGTGCCTGTAGACTTTTCTGTACAATGTAATTCATCAGTGTTTTAACCAGGTTTCCAGGTATTAGTTAGCATGAATAGTAAAGACTAATTTGGTAAAGTAGATGGAAATGAAGATCATGCTGAAAATTCTTCTCCATCCAAAAAAAAAATAAAAGGATGAATGAAGCATTAGAAATTTTCTTCAGCTTTAATCTAGCTGCACCCCTTCTGCTGTCACTGTTTATAGTGAGAAATTGGCAACGTTGTTATGTCAGGATTATCCATTTCCTCTTTCTGTTTGCACATAGAAAAGCATGACATTTTTTGAATAATTTGAAATGAAAGGGATTTCCCATGGGTGATGGCAGAACAGTTTTCAGTCAGCATCAGTGTAGCAAGCCGAACAATCAGCAAATCAATCAGCTCTTCTCACCACATCAAAAAATTATGATGGCTTTGATACAGAAGGTTAATAAATACATCAACACTGAATATGCCAATGCCAGAGGGAGGACACAAGAGGAGCCTCTATAATTGGGCTGGCAATAGTACGGTCCAGCACAAGAGAGATTGATCCAGTTTATTCTTTTAATGTCCATAATAAAAGTTTACAAACTCATAAAAAAGTTAATGAGAGTCAATAGATTAGGTATTCAGATCTTGTTATAAATTATGTAGCGAGGACAATTGCACTAGAAGAATTGTCTTTCGTTATACTTCAACCTTGGGATAGGTGCAACTCTGGCAAGGGCAGTATTTATTGCTCATACCTATTTATCCTGAGCTCATTAAGAGTCAGCCACTTAGAATGAAACTGGAGTCACATGGTTGCAGTCTGCCTTCCCTGAAGGATATGAGTGAGCCAGTTGCATTTTTACAGCATTCCATCAGATTTTATTATCAATTTCAATTTTGTGGCCATGGTCAATTTCACAACTTGCTACATTGGCATTTGAACCCACCACCTGTGGGTTGCTTGTTCAGTACATAGCTACATGCGGACATTGCCTTCGAAGGGACATGAAGGCAATGTTGGAATGGATTCAGAGAGGTTAAACAGGATGATTTTGAGATTGAAGCTTTTAATTTATGTGGAAATAATTCTCGATCAAGAGTGATTTTGTTGGAGAGAAAAGTTGATCATTATTGTTTTTCAACCAACAAATATTGCTCCTAACCTAAAGTTCCACCAAGTAATTACTTAGGTTCGACTAATCCTCAATATTCAGTACTACTGAAGAGAATAATCCATGTATCTAAAAGTGTGTTGTCACCTGCCATGTGCTATCATTGAAATTAACAAAACAAAAAATTTAAGTATGCGCACTGTGTTACGACTGACCGCTCCTGTCAAAGCCCCCAATCAAAATATATGATTCTGATTAATTCAATTTGCCATGTTAAAATAGGCACTATTAAAGAGGAGGAAATAAGCTCACTTAGCTTCTTCAATGGGGAGTTTTCTAATATGTGCTGGTTTATAGTTAACTAAAAAGAAAGACTTGAGTTTCTATAGCACCTTTCATGAGCTCAGGATGTCCTGGACTCTTTTGAAGTGTAGTGACTAGTGGAATGTAAGCCTTTAGTTTTTGTGGATATCAGATAATTCAGACAAGAAGCTTTGTTCCCGCCAGTATCTTCAAATAAAGTAATTATCCTTTTAAATTCTGCTCTTCGTAACATATGTATGTGGCATGGTAAAGAAGCTACACTGTCCATCAGGAGCTAAATAAAAATCTAAGTCAAGCAAAAAGAGAGTTTATTTTTCAAAAAAGTTGAAAGTAACTCTGGGGTTACATGTGCACCCCTAGACGTATCCTCTATGTGTAGTTTTTATTTCAGTCAATCTTTTTAAATCCCATTTACAGGAGAGCTTCAGGGTGATGTAAGATGAGAGTCCTTTGTGGGTGAGATCACTTCTTCACAAGACTGTCCATCTGATCAGATTGTTTTTAGTCTGCACTGAGTTTCTGCTGGAACATAGTGTTCCATTAACAGGCACTCTGGCCCTTCCTTTGCAGTCCATCACAGTTTGGTACATTAAATGCAGGCAGAACTAGGGCATGGCTCTTGTGCTGTGCAGTATGCATTAGTGATACACGATGGAGAGCAAAATTATTTTTCTTGAAACACAAATAGAACTTTGGTACATAGCAATGTGATACTGTTCACCTGCTCCTAGCTGAGAGGTTTGCCGCTTTGTTGGAAAACAGCAAGAACCTTTGTTGGTTCTTCCTTGTCAGGTTCAATAGTTCAGTTAATCCTTCTTGCTGTTTACCTCACTTGAGTGTATTTCAATTCCTGATGTTGCCTAACGGATTAAATTATTCACAAGTAGCCTGGTCTCTCTGCCCTTTGTGCAGGACTTTTTTCTTTCTTTTATCAAATGAATGCACTGAGTGTAATGAAATTGGACTTGGTACGGAGTCTTCTGCTGAACCAACATCTTTCCTCTGTCAGTTGCTCAATCCAGTGCATAGATATACTACAAATGTAAAATCCCTTCCATGTTGTGTACTTTCATTTTTGTGTTTTTTTTATTCTTAAAATTGAGATTGGCAAATAACACCATTAATCCTCCTGCATAAATCCCCCACCCCCTCTCTCACCATTGTCTCACCCTTTCCTATCTCTAATCTTTTGCAGCCCTACAACCCCATTCCCTGAACATTCCATTCCTTTGATTCCACCCTCCTGTGCAAACCCCCCTCATCTAACCTTTGGTGGCCGCGTCTTCAACCAGTTGGGTTTCATGCTGTGGAATTCCCTCCCTAAAACTTTTGACATCTTCACCTCCCTCGCTTCTTCATGACCCTCCTTCAAACGTTGACCAAGATTTTTGTCATCACTCCTTCTTTGGCTCAGTGTCCATTTGACCTTATGCGTCAGTGAAGTTCCTTGGAATGTTTATTTTTGTAAAGTGTAAATTTTTATTGGAAGTCTCTTTTGGAAGAGCCTTGACAATGATTCAAAGTTGCTTCTTTGCTTAAAAAATAAGTTACTTGGGTTACTTTAGTGCCTGACAAAAATTTGATTTAATATATAATTAAGAGACTTTGAATGAAAAGGTGTAGAACAAATCAATTATCAGCAATCAGCCCCAATTTTAAATGAAACTGCACTATTTCACCCACTCTTAACCTTCACTTTAGCCATGGTGATGTTTTCAGAAAAAAGAAAATGACCTGAGGGAATTCTATTCATGTAAATCTGAAGCTTCAGTAATTTAACAATATATCGACAGGTATTAAGCAATGATCGTAAGTTTATACATTCCTGATCTTGATTCCCATGGTCATAATTCTCTTCAGTTAGAAACTCACCCACTCAGGTCGATTTTGTACCCACTTGACATCTCTAAGGAACGTTTGTAATTGATAATAGAATCACTTGCTGGGAACTGGTGGGAACGTGATTAGTTTTTTTTGTCTCTCTGCAAATAATGTAACTGAAAAAATACAGAAATACTTGAAATGTCATGGGTCAAATCACCAATGCTTTTCAAGCTGAGGCTGCAGCTTATAAACCAGTATTAAAGTGAACTCAGACAATACAAATAAACTGTATAAAATCAAAAAGATAAGATAATAGCAATGGTATTTATAAGGAGGGCTAAGGTCTTGCCCGGTCACCTCTGGGACCTGATTTTAGCCAGATGGATGGAACAATAATCTACTTTCTGCTGCTTGTAACATCCTATGGAAATGAGGCTGCCCTAATTGTCATTATTTGGCTCAAAATTGTCAATTGCACTCAGAAGCGACAAATATTGATTGTGTGGGAAATGGAAATGTTGGGGGAACTTTATGCTCTTCCCTGCAGTGGGTTTGGAGGTGGGGAGAGCATGTAATCGAGTGGGATGGTGACAGGGGAGGACTGGCTACCTTCCTGCCTCCACTGAAATTAAGTCTGGAGCGGGAAGGCCTGTGAACAGCCTTTCTGCCCTGGTGGCAATTGAGGCCCCTAATTGGGCAATTAATGCCAAATTAAGGGCCTCATCCTACCGATGCCACAATTAGCCTAGTGGCGGGTGGGCCTGTCACCGCACGGGAGCATGGCAAGAAAAAACATGCTGGTTGCCTGCCAGCTGCAGGGGAGGGGTGGGGGGGGGGGTTCCTCGTTAAAAGGCACAGTGCCTGAACAAGGGACCTGGCATCAGGAGGGGGAGGGGCCCTCTGATAGCCACTTCCTCTGCACCCTACTCCCATGTGATCCCCACCCCCGCAAGACCCCTCCTGCCGTAACCTACCTGTTGCCTGGGTCCAGCGCCGCTCCTAGGCCTTGGGTGGGTGCTGCACAGACAGCAGCCACTGCCTGTGTGGTGGCGCTGCTTCAGTTAAGGAGGGCGGGTCTTCCGTTGCCGGGGTCCTTGATCCCGTGGAAGACCCGCTGCTGTCCACACAAATGCTAAATTGGTACTTGATTCTGTGGGCCTCCCGCAGAAGGGGCAACGTGGGGTTCTTGTCAGCACTTTTGCTGGAGGTCGAGAGCCCCGTTGCCTGGAAAAAATGCCAGCCGTTGCTTTGGTTTAGTAGGGGTTGCTGTTCTGGGAATGTAATCAAGGCACAGTAGCAGTCCTATGGCATACCTGATAGTGCATGATGGTGACAATGGCCCCACAGCAGCATCTGTAGAATGCAGTGTGAGTCTGCAAAGCCTGAGTAACATTGCTAACTGTTGCATGCCAAGGACAACAAAATTCAGTGCACACATGTTCCAGTCAATAGTTTCCAAATGTTGGTTATATTTTAGTGTTAGGAAAGAGCAACTAGCACGAAACCTTGCAACTGGTATGTCATGCTAAGAATGAGGCACACATTATTTCGCCACATGAACAATAATACTTAAAATTGCTGCTGGGACAAAAAGAGGGCCTATCACAAGGAATTGCCAGGCCCCTCGCCGGAAAGACTTTTTTGCATCCGAGCAGACAGTGTTGGAACAAAGGACCCAGTCCCTCCTTCCCCAATACACAGAAGAACTGGTCAGACCTGTTTAGTCACATGATTAACTGGCAGTTGGAGGTTTTTCGAATTTGACCTTGCCACAGAGTTTTAAAACTGAGAAAGCTGTTTGCTCCTGGTGTAGAAAAGACCTCTATCCTGTTTGCTCCCATCTCTTTCTCATGGAACTCATGGAAGTCCCATTGAAGCCACATGCACCCCGAGAGAGAAAAGACTCCGACAGTGAACAAAGCTTCAGAAGAATACTGGGCTCCAACGAAAAGCAAGACTACTTACAAAAGGACAACAGTGAGCTCGAAGCACAGTAAACAAGAAACTCTTCTGATATTACCTCAAACCTCTCTACTTTATTTTTTCTTCTGCTCTTCTCTGTCTCTATTTGCATGTGCGTATCGCGTATGCATACTAGCTTGGGGTGCGGCGTGTATCCGCAGGCGTTAACCGAATTAGAGTTTAAGTTTTAATTAAATTTGCTTTTCTCCTTTAAACCTAAGAAAACCTGGTGTGCTCATTTCTTTGCCTTATAATTGGAAAGCGGTGAACAAGGATTCACCAAGGGGAGCTTAAAACACGGTGTGTTTAAAATTAAATCCTGTTACAATAAGACCAGATGAAGGCTAAAAGGGACCCCTAGACACCTTTCTCACTGGTTGTAATAGGTATCACACCTCTTATCAAAATAAGGTCTTCACCAAGAATGCTGATTCGACTCCTTAACCATACGATTGTTTTTGTGTTGGTGCAGATGCAAAGCTGCTTTTCAAGGCTGGAGAACTGCCAGTAAACTTAGAGAGCTCTGCTACCCCCAAAATAAAAGAAAAAAAAACTTTGTCACTTACTGGTAGAGTTTGTATTTTAAGCCTGTTGTGCATGTATGTGTTTCTCAAAGACATTTAACACAATTGCATTGGAAAACAAACTAATAATTCGAATCTTTAAGGGAATGCTTCAAAACAGACATATAACCAATCTCTATTACAAGGTATGATTATCTAAATCACAGCTTATTGGTTAGTTAGTTGAATGATATCCTAGGTCATGAAGTTCAGCAGATAAATACCATTGATCAGATGACCTATCCATGCTGCTTTTTTTATCAATGATTTAGAAACCTGCATAAATATGGTGACTATACTGTGAGAACCTGCTGATAAGTATCAGCACTTGTTTTTTTCTGCAGTACTTCCATATTCTTCAGTGCCATAAGTATGTCTGGATTAACACATAGTAAAGGGTTTTGAGAATTTCCTCTAGGAAACCAGCTCAGTAAGTCGATACATTGACTTATTTAGATTCATGTCAAGTTTTGATCTGTGCAATATGTTTAATTGAAGTGGAGCAATTGGCCATAGCCTTTTTGGGCTATGGAGAGAGAAAACAACTCAGTGTTGCCACTCCTGGTTCATGGTGATCTCTGCTCTTAGTGTGGCTGAAAAGCCCATGCGTACTCAAGATGGCAATACTCAGATGAATGTTGGTCATTCTGACCAATAATCAATTGAATGCAAGTTTTAAACTTCCATTTCTTAGGTCAAATTTATGCAGCGAGAAGGGTAACCTCTGCAAAACATCTGCAGAAGTCATTGGGATCATCTCCAAAGTGAACAAGCAGTTAACTCAATCATAAATAAACCAATTTAGGTAGTTTGTGTTGATCACTTTTTAATACTCACTATGGCAGACATTTAAGGGGTTATTTCAGAATACACAGAATAGATACATTTCAATGAGAAAGAAAAATTTCAAGGGTGGGACCCACCATCCGTGGTTAACTAAAATAGTTAAAGATAGTATCAAACTTAAAGAAAAAGCCTATAATTGCGCAGAGGCAGGTCAGAAGATTGGACAGAATATAAAAAACAGCAAAGAATGACTAAAAGATTGATAAGGAAGGTAAAATTAGAGTGCAAGAGAAAGCTAGCTAGAAATATAAAGACAGGTAGTAAGAGTTTCTATAGATATTTTAAAAAGAAAAGAGTTAACAAAGTGAGCATTGGTCCTATAGAAAGTGAGTCCAGGAATTAATAATGGATAATAAGGAGATGACAGATGAATTGAACAGGTATTTTGCATTGCTCTTCACTATTGAGGATACAAGTAACATCCCAGTATTAGCTGTAAGTCAGGAAATGGAAGGGAGGGAGGAACTCAAGAAAATTACAATTGCCAGGGAAGTGGTACTGAACAAATTGCTGGAGCTGCGGGCTGACAAGTCCCCGGGTCTTGATGGACTTCATCCTATGGTGTTAAAAGAAATGGCTCATGAGATAGTTGATGCGTTAGTTTTAATTTTCCAAAATTCCCTAGGTTCAGGGAAGGTTCCGTTAGATTGGAAAATAGCAAATGTAACTCCTTTATTCAAAAAGAGAAGGAGACAGAAAGCAGGAAACTACAGGCCAGTTAGCTTAACATCTGTCTTCGGGAAAATGTTAGAAGCTATTATTCAAGACGTTATAGCAGGGCATTTAGAAAAATTCAAGGTAATCAGGCAGAGTCAACATGGTTTTGTGAAAAGGAAATCATGTTTAGCCAATTTATTGGAGTCCTTTGAGGGAGTTACATGTGCTGTGGATAAAGGGGAACCAGTGGATGTATTGTACTTAGATTTCCAGAAGGCATTTGATAAGGTGCCACATCAAAGGTTATTGCAGAAAATTAAAAGCTCATGGTGTAGGGGGTAACATATTGGCATGGATAGAAGACTGGCTAGCTAACAGGAAATAGAGTAGGCATAAACGGGTCATGTTCTGATTGGCAAGATGTAATGAATGGTATGCCACAGGGATCTGTGCTAGGGACCTCAACCTTTTACAATTTATATAAATGACTGAGATGAAGAGACTGAAGGTATGGTCCGTAATTTGCTGATGACCAAAGATAGGTAGGAAATTAACTTGTGAAGAGGACATAAGGGAGCTACAAAGGGGTATAGATAGGTTAAGTGAGTGGACAAAGACCTGGCAAATGGAGTATAATGTGGGAAAGTGTGAAATTATGCACTTTGGCAGGAAGAATAAAAAAGAAGCATTTTATCTAAATGGTGAGAAATTGCAGAGCTTTGAGATGCAGAGGGATCTGGGTGTCCGAGTGCATGAATCGCAAAAGGTTAGTATGCAGGTACTGCACGTAATTAGGAAAGCTAATAGAACGTTATCATTTATTGTAACGGGAATTGAATACAAAAGTAGGGAGGTTATACTTCAGCTATACAGGGCATTGGTGATACCACATCTGGAGTACTGTGTACAGTACTAGTCTCCTTATTTAGGAAGGATGAAAATGTGTTGGAAGTGGTTCAAAAGGTTTACTAGACTAATATCTGGAATGGGCGGGCTGTCTTATGAGGAAAGATTGGACAGGCTAGGCTTATATCCACTAGAATTTAGAAGAGTAAGAGGCGACTTGATTGAAACATATAAGATTCTGAGGGGTCTTGACAGGGTGGATGTGGAAAGGATGTTTCCCTTTCTGGGAGAATTTCAAACTAGGGGTCACTATTTAAAAAGATGAGGAGTAATTTTCTCTCTGAGGGTCGTGAGTCTTTGGAATTCTCTTCCTCAAAAGGCAGTGGAAGCAGAGTCTTTGAATATTTTTAAGGCAGTGGTAGATAGATTCTTGATAAGCAAGGGGATGAAAGGTTATTGGGGTTATGTGGAAATGTGGAGTAATCAGTTCAGCCATGAACTTATTGAATGGCGGAGCAGGTTCAAAGGGCCGAGTGGCCGACTCCTGCTCCTAATTCATATGTTTGTATGTTCGTATATTGCTAAAATAGATTAACATAAAATAATCCATGTGATCAAAATGGCAATGTGAAGTCTTCTAATATATTCATGGCACTGTGTTTCACTTTTTGTATTAAGTAAAATGTTTTGGATGGTTTCCAATTCCTTTGTGCTATGCTTCTTTCTTTCTATGTTACCATCTGTTGATCCATCTTTCCTGTGTTTACATTTCTGAGCTTTTTGTGTGTCTCACTTTCTAACAGTGTCATTTTTGACATTTTGTAAAAAAGTAAATGCCCTTGAGCTATCAGAAAGGTTAAGCAGTTTGTTCTTCTTTTGTTCTATTAACTGAAATTCCTTACAACACTTCTATACTGTGAAATGAAACTCCAAATGACAAAAAGATAATTAGGTGCACTGCTGGAGGTGTAACTCAATGGTGAGGAGTCTTTCTGATTCAATGAAAAGCTACCTTTGCATAAACAAAACAAATGATCATGATGTGGATCTTTAAGTTATGATGCATATTGATGAAATGTCCTATTGCCCTATATTATTATATTAAAATTTGTGGGTTGTTTCAACTAAAAGCAGTGGCATCCGGGAAGTACACTTATAAGTAGGAAGCCCCATTTCACGAGGCCAAAAGATCTTTGCACATGCAAGGGAAGAGCAAATTTGTGGATGATTACTTGCAAGGCATATCAGCTGTCCTTATGCACAAGTGCACCTGTGTCACAACCGAGCCCGAAGACCATCCAGTTCCCCCCACCGGAGCTGCGCATGCTCATCTCATTTGTGGCTGCACAGGCGCCTAGCTGCCCAAAGCTGCAGACTGGAGCAACGTTTCCTCCCAGCTGTTTTTTGCCTGGAGGAAGCCTGAAACTTCGGGTGCAGGGGGTGGTGGGAGGGGGAGGGGACATTGGAAGAATGAGGAGAGACAATATAAACTAAATGGTACAATTTGACAAGGGGTACAGAACAGAGGGTGGATGTAAGCAAGTCTCTGAAGGTAGCAGGACAAGTAGAGAAGGCTGCTAAAAAGACATATGAGATCCTTGGCTTTATAAATAGGGGCCTAGATTACAAAAGCAAGGAAGTTAAGCTAAAACTTTATAAACATTGGATCAGCTTCAGCTGGTGTACTAAGGCATATTCTGGGCGCCACACTTTGGGAAGGATGTCAAGGCCTTCAATAGGGTGCACAGGAACTTTACTAGAATAGTACCTGAGATGAAAGACTTCAATTATGTGGCGAGATTAGAGAAACTGGAAATGTTCTTCTGAAAAAATTAGAGCTTATTTTGTGTTCCTATTAATATGTATTACCTTTATGTGTTATTTACCAGACTTGACTATTCCAATGTTCTCCCGGTCAGCCTCTTATTTTCTACCCTCAATGAACTTGAGTTCATCTAATACTCTGCTGCATTTATCCTAACTTGCAGCAAGTCCCGTTCATCCATTGACCCTGATCCTGTTGACCTACGTTGGCTCCCAGTTCAGCAATGCCTCAATTTTAAAGTTCTCCTTATGTTGAAATCCCTCCATCCCTCACGCACTTCCACTGGTAAGTTTGAGCATTGCATGTTCTGAGAACTCGTGAGTGTGAACACAGTGTGGGACTGTGAGCCCTGCCTTCTCTCTGAAAGCAGTCGTGTTGGCATTATGAGCTTTGGAGCCTGCCTGATGATGACTGGATCAAATTACACAATGCAGAGACCTTGAATTACTCTGCAGCAGACAGGATCAAAACTGTTTGGTCCCATTGAAGGACAAGGCGCACCTATCAGAAATCCAGTCCGGTCCAATTATGTTGCAAATAAACAATGCCTTAAATTTGTGCTTCTGAAGTATTTTATTGTTTTAAGTTAGTGCCTGTTGGTGCCTCCTTTAGTGAATTTACCTTTATAAGTTTGTCCCACCTGGAGATTAGTTGTTCACAATGAACTTCTTCAGAAGGGTGTCTGACCTGAAACGTTAACTCTGCTTCTCTCTGCACAGATGATGCCAGACCTGCTGAGTATTTCCAGCATTTTTTGTTTTTATTATCTGTTTTGCTATTGTTGGTTGAGGGATAAATATTGGCCAGGATACTGGAAGGACATATTTGCTCTTCTTTGAAATAATGCCATGGGATCTTTTACATCCACCTGAGAGAGCAGAAGGGGCATTGGTTTAATATCTCATCTGGAAGATGGCACCTCTGACAGTACAGCACTCTCTCAGTACTGCACTGGAGTGTCAGCTCAAGTCTCTGGAATGGGTCTGGAACCCACACTTTCAGAGACAGGAGTGCAGCTACGGAGCCATGGCTGGCACTAAGATGTGAGGTTATCTTTCAACTTATAGGAACTGGCTTTTCAAAATAATCATAATAACGAGGCAATGGCTAGAGCAGTATTAAAGATAGAAGCAATTAAGATCCAGTGAATTCCACCTCTCCTGTGCCAGGAAAATTGAGCAGATTGAGCAACTTGATTTGTGATCCCTTTCAGATCGACCTGTGTATCCTTATTATTAATTATTACTTAAATCGCAGCCCCATAAGAAAAGCCTCTGGATGTATGAATAGCCTATTTATAAAAGGTATGACAGGATGATGTGTTGTCTTACTGCAGAGGCACAGATGGTTCTTACAATGGGATGTTGTTTGAGTGTCAGCAAGGTAATAAATTTTGCTAAATAGTTTTTTTTAAATCACCATTTTATTTCACTGGCTATCCAATTTAGAGTGTACAGCTAAAGGGCAAATTATTCCAATATGTAATGTTTGGGTTGTTGAAAGGCAATTCAATATCCTAAATAATGATTACCATACTTTTGTTCGATGGCCAATTTCCTGTCACTAATTTCTCATTATTTAATCTATAGATTAACAACAAATTTCAGAGGGAATGTTTTCCCGTTCACTAATCACAGCCATGAAACTTGTTTGATCGTTAACGACCTTTTGTCAAGAATTCAACTTCTACCTGTCATACTGCCTGCTTCTGCTGACTTGCTAGTGAACCTTTCATAATCTCAGGACCACTTAAGAACACAAGAACATAAGAACTAGGAGGCAATTCAGCCCCTCGAGCCTGCTCCGCCATTCAATACGATCATGGCTGATCTCATCTCGGCCTCAACTCCACTTTCCTGCCCATTCAACCCAGTACTAAATAAAAATGTCTATCTCCTCCCTAAATTTACTCAATGTCCTGGCATCCACTGCATTCTGAGGTGGTGAATTCCACAGACTCATGACCCTTTGAGAGAAGTAATTTCTCCTCATCTCTGCTTTAAATCTGCTACCCCTTATCCTAAAACTATGACCTCTCGTTCTAGATTGCCCCACCAGAGGAAACATCCTCTCTGCGTCTACTTTGTCAATCCCTTTAATCATCTTATATACCTCAATTAGATCTCCTCTCATTCTTCTAAACTCCAGAGAGTAAAGGCCTAAACTGCTCAATCTCTGTTCATAAGACAAACCCCTCATCTCTGGAGTCAATCTAGTGAATCTCCTCTGAACTGTCTCCAATGCAACGACATCCCACCTCAAGTAGGGTGACTTGCATCAGAAATCACTCTGTAAAATGTTGGGACTGCTGATGCTGTAGAATTCTCATTTACATTGCATTGGATATTCCGTAATGCCAACAGCTATAGGCACCCATGTGTGCATGCCAACTATATGTGCTGTTGTTTGAAAGTTGCAAGTTAAGAATTTTCACTTCTGGCTGCAAGCTTTGATTGAGAAAGTTCCACAAAGGTCAAAGATCCAATTTTAATGCCAAGTTTATCTACAATTAGGTTTGTGAATTGGCTTTCCCCTCTGGTGGCAGTAGCGTTGCCACATTTACACTGCAACACTGTTGCCAAAGTTGGGACTCCTGCAGAAATGGAAAGCAGGCATAAAATACATCGAGGGACAAAAAGGTAGATGGAGACCCTACCAGTAGTTCAGTGTAAGACAGATTTGTTTGTGTGCAAAAGGGACTCAATCCTCATGAGGAATTGTTCATCCATGTTCGGTTTACAGGATAGTAATTTATCTGTGAAGTCCAGAAAATACCAAGACAACTGATTAATATTCTTGATTTATCAAAACAATGACACAATCTATTATGTGCCATGCGACTCACACCAAAAATAACTCACATGCAATGGGCTTATTGGTTGTTTTAAGCGTGTTGTCTCATTTGCTCAGGTCAACCTAAGGAAGACTAACTTGGAATCCCAAAGGGACTCATTGAGTCATAGCTTTTAGAGGATTTATTACATCCTCCTAACATGATACTATTATCCCAACATGCCATACCTACATCCAGTTAATACACAGGAATGTTAACCTATTATGTCGCCACACTAAGTGATGTTTTACATTTCCCTTCAATGCAGCTGCACAATGCCATCAATCTTTCGTTCATTCTTCTCTCTGCATGAGAAACTGCGAATATCGGTCATGGCCTTCACTTCCTTATCTCCTGTCAGTATATCTCACAGCTAATTCTATTCAGTCTTTTCAGCCTTTGTATTCCCATCCTGTCTACTGATTATCTGACCACAGGCTCACATTTCTCACCTCTTCCTATGGACTCTTACTGTCTGTTATAACACAAGGCCCTGACCTCATCCAGTGTGTGACCTTCTACAACTAATGCAGAATTTGTTTAATATATGCTTTACAGCACCATCTTACCTGGTTCTGCAGGCCAAGTATTTTCAGTTTAATTTCAGACATATTAAAAATAATAACAAAAAGCATATTTCATAATTTTATCATAAGGTAACGTCCTCTAGCCCTTTTTTTACTCCAAGTTTTCTTAAAAAAAGGGTTTGTCAAGGTTCTTGCAATGACTCAGTGAGTTAAGCCTCTGAGTATCTGAATTATTCAAATAAGCAGGTCATAGAGTGAATCCCCAGTCTGTCTGAGTTAGCTCAGCCATGGTGACAGCATGTGTGTACTACAATTAATCCTAGTATCCCTGAATTAGGGAGGTGATAGTGTCTATGCAATGACCTCCTCCCTCTGCTGAAAGTGCATGCATGTTTAAATTGATTGAAAGATCAGGCTGAGCTCTGACCCCCTCCATGATATAAAAAATCTACTTGTGGTTTGCCTACGAAACAACAGTGGCTGCACTCGAAAAATAAATATATTTGCTGTAAATAGCTGTGAGTTCTCTTAAGGGGCAAATTCTTAACACTAATGATCAAAATTTGTGAAACCAAATACTTGCAACAACAACAACTTGTATTTATATATCACCTTCAATGTAATAAAACATTGCAAGGTGCTTCCGAGAGGCATTATAAAACAAAATTAGACACCAAGTCATTTCAGAAGATAGTGGCTGGAATTTTACATCGAGGCAGTGGCCCCGCACATCAGCTAAAAAGTTGAGGGAGAACCCGTCTCTGCCAGGCCTGGAAACCATGCTGCAATTTTACATGGCCCAGGCCCTTAATTGGCTTCAGTCAGGGCTTCTGCCCCTCTGAGGTAGGAAGTGCTGTCTCCAAGAGCTGCCGGCCACTCAGAGGGAGCATTGGCCACTGCTGGGACTGCACCCAACAAGAATAGGATGATGGACGTCACCCTTCAGGAAGGTAAGTGGTTTTTGGACCTTGTTAAGAGAGAGAGCTCCCTTTTTTTGCAAAATATGTTTTAAGGACTTAGAGTTGAATAATGGATGCTGATGCATCTGGAATCATGAATCTTTGTGTTTTTTTAAAGAAGTCACCAGAAGGTTCCTGGATTTGGCTTGTAAACAAGTCTTACTGGAAGACACCTGTCTGTGGATAATCACCCAGCAGGGGTTGCTTTTGACTTGGAGAGATGTTTACAAAGAAGTAGCAGGTCAAGATTTATAGAGGTCAGGAGGCTTGACTTCTGGACTGTTTTTAGTTTCATTTTTAACTGTTACATCAGTCAGTTGGTTTTTGCCTGCCAAAAGAAGATCCTGCTCGCCTCTCTCTCTCTTTAAAAGAAATCTTGCATTTCCAGCATGTCAGTTTCCTATTTCCAACTGTATTTGAAGAAACTTTGTGTATCAAATGTGTGGGAATGAAACATTATTGCCGCAGTTCTGCTGTAAGACCTATCCGAAGCCTCTGTAGCTGCATTTCTTGGAAAGCCTACCCAAACTGATCTTCAACATCGCCTGGAAAGAACTGATCTAGGAAGATCCCAATGACAGCTGTCTATATGTATTTGGGATACCAAACCAAAACCAAGAACAAGTATTCTGCCTAAGTGTTTTCTTCTTTGTTTTCTTTGTAACAGTGCAGTAAACAAAAATCCCTTTTATTTTTCCAGTTAACTCGTGTGTGTGTGTGTGTGTGTGTGTGTGTGTGTGTGTGTGTGTGTGTGTGTGAGAGAGGGGATAAGATATATAAGGGCTTCAATATTTCAATCTCAGCGGTGCCCTTTGAACTTGGTGGCGTGCCTGCATTTGCTGGCCGCCGCCAAGCCCCCGCAATTATTATTAACATTACAGCGCCGAGCCGCCCTCCCCATTTTTAAGTGGGGACAGGCGGGACATTTGGCGCAGTGAGAGAGTTTTTGACAGCTGTGCAGCAGGTGCTGGGGCCCTATTTTAAGCGTCCCAGCACCTGCTTCCTGACAGCTTTCAAAGAATACTTACCTGACTACTGAAGAGTGGGGCTGCTTTCAATCTGGCAGCAGAAAGTGCTGCAGAAGTCCAGCAGGTCAGGCAGCATCTGTGGAGAGAGAAATTCACAGACCTGAAAGTTAACTCTGCTTCTCTCTCCACAAATGCTGCTTGACCTGCTGAGTTACCCCAGCACTTTCCGATTTGCTGCCACATACTTACCCTGCTGTGTCCCAGTGTCCTGTGAAGTTCCAATCCTCTTCTCCCACTCAACTGTAACATTCCTTCTTGTAGGCGTGCTGCACCTGGGTGAATAATCTGAATTTGCACATTCCAGGACATGAGACTTAAATAGACCATAAAAGGTATTACAGAGGTTTACAGAGAACACACTGACACAAAGGGGAATACACGGGTGTCACAGCAATGTAAATACGTCTTTCACTAAATGCTTCTCACCAACAGGTGTGTCCTTTTCTCTGTGTGAATGATGTGTGCCAGCATGTAGCGCCAATGTCACATTCTTTTGCAGCATTGGCCTTTCAGGACAGCCAACATATGCAATAACGTAATTTCCATGCCACCATTACTCATGAGCGTCTTCACGGATTCAGTGACATAGACATTGGCTCAGTCAGCTGCTACCTCTAATGGTTTACACAGGGATGCTGCAGATGTGGACTGGTGCACAGCAGGTGAGCTGGGATGATGTGTGGCTTGCAGAGTTCATGTCAGTTCCTACGGAGCAGACAGCCTTTGTCTGATAAGCCACTTCCGTACATCCCTAGCTCACTGCTAGCCCTGTGTGCAAAGCCTGGGTGCCATCTGCCCTCTCATGTGTCTTTCGTGTTGTAGGTCCTCAGCATCCTCAGAGTCTAGGGAGGAATCCTGTTGACTTATCTCCTCATCGTGCTAGGCCTGGCCCCTATTGGGTGCATAGTTGTGCAGAGCAGCAAAGGAAGGAGCTGGCCTTTTCGGTCCATAGTTAAGGGCATCACCCTATCTATCTAGGCATTGGAGGCGCTCTTTCAGCTTGCCGATCTTCTGCTCAATGGTGGCTCATGTAGCTCAGTGGCTGGTGTTGTATCTCTCCTCTGCAGAAGTGGTGGAGTCTCTCACTGGTGTCGGGAGCCATGTCTGCAAAGGATAGCCCTATCTCCAAGAAGCCACCCCTTCATCTGAGTCAGTTCAGATACTAGTTCAAAATACCAGTGGCAGCGGATGGACCGTTGGTAAAATAGCAGCGGGGCGGTTGATAATGGAAACAGCGCTCCTTGCCTCCCACTTCCAGAGGGGGGAGGGGGTGTGGGGGGTTGCTGGTGGCGTTAAGTTCTGGCCAGTGGAGGAGATGACCAAAATCTTGTTCAAAGAGGTAGGTTTTAAGGAGTGTCTTAAAGGAGGAAAGCAAGGTAGAGAGGCAGAGAAGTTTAGGGAGGGAATTCTAGAGCTTTGGGCCAAGGCCGTTGAAGGCATGGCCACCAATGTTGGTGCCATTAAAATAGGGATGCTCAAGAGGCCGGAATTAGAGGAGTGTAGATATCTTGGAGGGTTGTAGGGCTGAAGGAAATTACAGAAATAGGGAGGGGCCAGTTCATGGAGAGATATGAAAACAAGGATGGGAATTTTAAAATTGAGGCATTTTTTAATCGGGAGTCAGAGTAGGTCATTGAGCACAGGGATGATGGGTGAATGACATTTGGTGCGAGTTAGGACATGGGCAGCAGATTTTGGATGACCTCTAGTTTATGGAGTGTGGAATATGGGACGTTGGACTATGCTATAACAGTCAAATCTGGAGGTGACAAAGGCATGGATGAATGTTTGAGCAGCAGAAGTACTGAGGCAGGGGCAGAGATAGGGATGGGTGATGTTGCAAAGGTGGAAACTGGCCGTCTTTGTTACAGCGTGGTTATGTGGTTGTAAGATCATCTCAGGGTCAAATATGATACCAAAGTTGCAAACAGTCCAGTTTAATCTCAGACAGTTGTCAGGGAGAGGGATGGATTCAGTGGAGAGGGAGCAGAGTTTGTGTCGGGGACCAAAGACAATGGCTTCAGTCTTCCCAATATTTAATTGGACGAAATTTCTGCTCATCCAGTACGAGATGTCAGATAAACATTCTGACAATTTAGAAACACTGGAGGGGTCAAGGGAGGTGGTGGAGAGATAGAGCTGGGTGTTGCCAGCGCACATGTTGGAACTGATGTGTTTCAGGATGATGTCGCCGAGGGGCAGCATTTAGATGAGAAATAGGAGAAGGCCAAGGGGACACTAAAGATAAATCTGCAGGGATGGCGATTCTCAGGTTGCAATTAAATAAATAAAAATGGAACCAGGCAACTACAGGCCAGTCAGTTTAACTTTGGTGGTGGGAAAACTTGTAGAAAAAATAATTCGGGACAAAATCAATAGTCACATGGACAAATGCGAGTTAATTAAGGAAAGCCAGCATGGATTTCTTAAGGGAAAATCATGTTTAACTAGCTTGCTGGAGTTTTTTGAGGAGGTAACAGAGAGGGTTGATGAGGGTAATGCTGTTGATGTGGTGTACATGGACTTTCAAAAGGCGTCACACAACAGGCTTGTGAGAAAACTTGTAGCTTATGGAATAAAAGGGATGGTAGCAACATGTATATGAAATTGGCTGAGTGACAGGAAACAAAGTGTGGTGGTTAATGGATGTTTTTCAGGCTGGAGGAAGGTTTGTAGTGGAGTTCCCCAGGGATCAGTGTTGGAATCCTTGCTTTTCCTGATAAAAATTAATGACCTAGAGCTTTGTATACATGGCACAATACAATACAAAATTTGGAAGCATTGTGAACTGTGAGGAGGAGAGTGTAGAATTTCAAAAGGATATAGACAAGTTGGTGGAATAGGCAGACAGGTGGCAAATGAAGTTCAATGCAGAGAAATGTGAAGTGATTCATTTTGGTAGGAAGAACATGGAGAGACAATATAGAATAAAGGATACAATTCTAAAGGGGGTGCAGGAGCAGAGGGACCTAGATGTATATGTGCATAAGTCATTGAAGGTGGCAGGACAGGTTGAGAGAGTAGTTAATAAAGCATACAGTATCCTGGGATTTATAAATAGGGGCATAGAATACAAGAGCAAGGAAGTTATACAAGTTGAACTTGTATAAGACACTAGTTCGGCCTCAGCTGGACTATTGTGTCCAATCTGGGCGCCGCACTTGAGGAAAGACGTGAGGGCATTGGAGAGAGTGCAGAAAAGATTCACGAGAATGGTTCCAGGAATGAGGAATTTCAGTTATGAAGATAGATTGGAGAAGTTAGGACTGTTTTCCTTGGGGAAGAGAAGGCTGAGAGGTGATTTGGTAAAGGTGTTCAAAATCATGAGGGGTCAGGACAGAGTAGATAGAGAGAAACTGTTCCCACTCATGAAAGGATCGAGAACGAGAGGGCACAGATTTAAAGAATTTGGTAAGAGAAGCAAAAGTGACATGAGGAAAACTTTTTCACGCAGCGAATAGCTCAGGTCTGGAATGCACTGCCTGAGAACTGGTGGAGACAGGTTCAATTGAAGCATTCAAAAGGGAATTAGACAGTTATGTGAAAATGAAGAATGTGCAGGGTTATGGGGAGAAGACAGGGGAATGGAACTGAGGGAGTTGCTCTTTCAGAGAGCCTTCGCAGACATGATGGGCCGACTGGCCTCCTTCTCTGCTATAACAATTCTGTGATTCTGTGATTCTGTGAAGTGCAGTCCCACCCAGCTGAACAATGGTGGAGAGACATTGGAGGAGGATGGTGTGATCAACTGTGTCAAAGATTGCAGACTGGTCAAGAAGGACAAGGAGAGATAGTTTGCCTTTGTCACAGTCACAAAGGATGTCATTCGTGACTTTGATAAGATTCGTTTCGGTACTGTGGCAGGGGCAGAAACCCGATTGGAGTTATTCAAACATGGATTCTAGGAAAGATGAGCACAAATTTGGGAGCTGACAACACATTCATTGGAGCATAGGAAATAGGAGCAGGAGTAGGCCATTTAGCCCGTTGAGCCTGCTCTGCTATTCAAACAGATCATGGCTGATTATCTATCTCTACGCCATTTTCCCCCACTATCCCCATATCCCTTGATGTCATTAGTATCCAGAAATCTATCGATTTCTGTCTTGAACATGCTCAATGATTCAGCTTCCATAACCCTCTGGGGTAGAGAGTTCCAAAGATCCTCTGAATAAAGATATTCCTCCTCATTTCAGTCTTATATGGCCTGCCCCTTATTCTGAGACTATGTCCCCTGGTTCTAGACTCACCAGCCAGAGGAACATTCCATTTGCATCTAACCTGTCACGCCATGTAAGAATTTTATAAGTTTTCCTGAGATCACCTATCATTCTTTGAAACTCCAAAGAATACAGGCCCAGTTTCAGCAGTGTCTCCTCATAAGACAATCCCGCCATCTCAGGGATTAGTTTGGTGAACCTCCATTGCACTCTCTCCATAGCAAGTATATCCTTCCTTGGATAAGGATGCCAAAACTGTACACAATACTCCAGGTGCGGTCTCACCAAGGCTCTATATGATTGCAGCAAGACATCTTTCCTCCTGTATTCAAATCCCCTTGCAATAAAGGCCAACATACCATTTGCCTTCCTAATTGCTTGCTGTACCTTCATACCAGCTTTTAGTAACTCATGAACAAGGACACCCAGGTCTCTTTGGACATCAACACTTCCCAACCTCTCACCATTTAAGAAATACTCTGCATTTCTTTTTTTTTCTATCAAAGTGGATCACTTCAGACTTATTCGCATTATATTCCATCTGCCATGTTCTTGCCTATTCACCTAGCCTGTCCTATTCCCCTTGATGCCTCCTTGCATTCTCCTCACATCTTACATTCCTACCTAGTTGTGTCATCAGTAAATTTGGAAGTATTACATTTGGTCCCCACATCCAAATCATTTATATTGATTGTGAACAGCTAGGGCTCAAGCACTGATCCTTGCGGTATCCCACAAGTAACAGCCTGCCATCCTGCGAATGACCTGTTTATTCCTACTCTCTGCTTTCTGTCTGTTAACCAATTCTCAATCCAGAGCAATATATTACCCCCAATCCCATGTGCTCTAATTTTGTTTACTAACCACCTGTGTGGAACCTTATTAAAAACCTTCTGAAAATCTAAATATACCACATGCACTGGTTCTCCTTTATCTATGTTACAAGTAACATCCTCAAAGAACTCCAACAGGTTTGTCAAACATGATTTCCCATTCATGTTGACTCTGCCCAATCATATCATTATTTTCCAAGTGTCCAGTTATTGGAACCTTTATAACAGATTCTAACATTTTCCCTATTACTGATGTCAAACTAACAGGTCTGTAATTCTCCGTTTTCTCTCTCACTCCCTTCTTAAATAGTGGGGTTACATTTGCTACTTTCCAGTCTGCAGGAACTCTTCCAGAATCGATAGAATTTTGAAAGATAACCACCAATGCATCCACTATCTCTATAGCCACCTCCTTCAATAGTCTGGGATATAGCTCCTCTGGTCCAGAGGACTTAGCAACTTTCAATCCAAATAATTTTTTGAGTACTACCTCTTTATTGATACTAATTTCTTTCAGTTCCCCATTTTTACAAGTCCCTTGGTTCCCTAGTATTTCTGGGAGATTTTCTGTATCTTCCTCTGCAAAGACAGACACAAAGTAATTTTTTAGTCTCTTCACCATTTTCCCATTCTCCACCACAAATTCTCCTGTCTCTGCCTGTAATGGACCCATATTTGTCCTTGCTTATCTTTTCCTTTTCACGTACTTAAAGAAGCTTTTACAGTTTGCCTTTACGTTTCTCACTAGCTTGCATTCATATTCTCTTTTTCCTTTCTTTATTAGTTTCTTGGTCCTCCTTTGCTGGATTCTAAACTGCTTGCAATCCTCGGGCTTATCACTTTGTTTGGCAACCTTATGAGCCATTTCCTTTTATCTAATGAAATCTGTAACTTCTTCTGTTTGCCACGGTTGATTCACTTTACCTGTTGGGTTTTTGTGTCTTAGAGGAATCTATATTTGTTGTAGACTGTGTAATACTTTAAATACTAGCCATTGCCTGTCTACCATCAAATCTTTTAATGTATTTTCCCAATCCACCATAGCCAACTTGCCCCTCATACCTTCATAATTTCTTTTGTTCAGAGTTAAAACCCTAGTTTCAGAATTAACTATATCTCCTTCAAACTTAATGTGAGATTTGATCTTATTGTGGTCACTATTTCCTCGTGGCTCCTTTACAGCAAGGTTATTAATTAGCCCTTTCTCATTATACCATACTAAATCTAAAATAGCCCAATTCCTAGTTGGTTCCTTGACATACTACTACAGAAACCAATGTCGTACACGCTCCAGGAATTCATCCTCCACAGTATTCGTGCTGATTAGGTTTACCCAATCTATATGTAAATTGAAGTTGCCCATTATTACTATATTGCCCATGCGACATGCAACTCCAAATTCCTGATTTATACTTTGCCCAACATTGCGACTACAGTTTGGTGGCCTATAAACAACTCCCACTAATGTTTGCTGCCCCTTGCTGTTTCTTAACTCCACCCAAACTGATTCTACATCTTGCTCCTTTGATCAAAGATCCTCTCTCACTAATGTACTGATCTTGTCCCCTTTTAACAGTGCTACCCCACCTCCTTTTCCTCTCCTATCCTTCATAAATGACAAATATCCCTCAATATTCAGTTTCCAGTCCTGGTTACCCTGTAACCACATCTCCAGAATGGCTCTTAAATCATACCCATTTATCTCTATTTGTGCCTTCAAATTATCTATCTTGTTCAAGGACTTTGGAGAGAAAAGGGAGATTAGGGATGGAACAGGAGTTTGCAAGGGTGGAGGGGTCCAGGGTTTTTTTTGCGGAGAGGGGTGATGACGGCACATTTGAAGGAGAGAGGGATGGAAACTGAGGAGTGAGAACTGTTAACAATATCAGGTAACATGCGAGTCAGGAAGGGAAATTGGGTTGTAAGTAGTTTAGTGGCAATCGAGTCAGGAATAAGGTCATAAGAAATCATACCTTGAGGAAGGGTACAATATATTAGGAGAACAATAGCTGACATTTTCAAAAAATGTTTGCCAAACACTTTTCAATATAATTTTTTCCCATGGTTTAAAACACAGATTTTGAACTATGGGGGCCATAAAATACTTTGTTTTGCAGGTTGTACTCTAGGTTAATCTGATTGTGCCTTATCAAGGTATTCATTGAGTATGTAAGAGCTGAATGAAATGCTTCAGTGTTTCTTTGATGTTGGCTTTGATAATTCTTTGCTCTGGGGCCTTCTGACAAAGATAAATGCTGCAGCCTGTAGCCATTTCAGAGTGTTCAACCATTTAGTTTCACATCACGGTGATGAGCTAAAACTCTGTGATGTGTATATGTTCAAGTAACATGTATCACCTTAACTAAACGACTGTTGGGGAAAATCTTGTTGCTATTTGTTCTACTCAACTTGAAAAGCAGTTTGATGTATTTAGGTTCAATAATATATTCCAATTGAGGAATGTGCTGTACTGTAACCTAATCTTTTGCTTCTGCTTAATGTTACTTATAATAAATTCAAATTAGTAGTTCAGCCTAAATTGAATGTTCTTTCAACAAGGTGTTTTCTGCTGATCTGGGAAGACAAGGATTATTTGGAAAGTAGTTTGAATTTTAAGAATAGGACATTTAATTTTCCTTAATTCTTCTGAAAGAGGAAAATTATTATTTTAAAACATGGGGTTGTTGAATTCCTATTAAATTTAAGTCTGTAGAAAACTGTGAATATAATCGGAACAGTGCAATCCATGTTCTTATAAAATCCTACAGCTTTTTTTATAAGGGGAAAATTATCTATTTTAAAATTAACTTTGCGCTGCAGAGAAATTAAGGGAATCTCGCCATCAGGACCATATTTGGGAGTAGTGGTGTCTCAGGATCCTTTGTAAAATTCCAACAGTTGCAGAAAAGAGGGGATGAACAGATGAACAACCTGCTTTCAGCCTTCTACTAATGTTGCTCTGCACTGTCCATTGGGAAGTCTGTGACAATGGCCCAGAAATGACTCTTCCCCTGATGTTTCTTCCACCCCCTTGCACTCAATTGGAAGGGCCTGTTGCAGGAATGCTGAAACTAACAACACAGCTCTGTGGGACATTGAATACATATTTCGCAATTCCACATCTTCATTATACTGCAATACCTCTACAAAATAAAGTATGATTAATCTTGCATAATTTCTGTCTATAATTGTTCATTTTTGGCATATTTCTATTTAATTATTGAGCACTAATAAAATAATTAGGAGGTCTGGCTGGGAAAATTTATCGAGACTGGCACTGTTAAATTAACATAACAGAAATGCTGTTGATAGCGTAGCGTGCTTAGTGATTGACCAATCGTTGTATAAATTATTCTCATTCCCTCACACTGCCAGCTTCAGTAGCTCTTGTAAAAGAATTTCCCATGATCATATAATCACAGTGAACTGGGATGTAAATATCCAGCAAGCAGACAGTGACCGAAAAAGGTTGTGAAAGTTAATTCTGGCAGCAGTTCCATCTTTAAGAAGTTTGTTGAGACTCTGTGTAACAGAAATATTCATTTCTGACAAATGCAGTCTTAGTTTGGAGAAGTATTTTTGCAAGTTAAAAGTTTTTTTTTAGAGGAATTGATGGCAAAAGTGAAATGCAGAATTATATTGCAGAGAGAAGTGCTTTGGAAATTTATCTCAACTCATCCAACTAAAAAGGCATCATCTCCTTGTAATATCACTTGGAAACAATTGCACAATGCACTTGCAATCCTGTAATTTTTTGTATGCTGAAAGTACTCAATTATCAGACCACAATTTTTCACTCTATTTGTCAATAACTTTGAAATCTGATGCAACTTGATGGATCGGCTGATCATAAGAAAAAAAAGCAACCAATCAAATTGTTTGGAAACATGCTGGCCTTGCTTTCGCCATGGTTGTCGACAGGATCCCATTGATATGAGTACTATACATACAAGGCATATGATATTGTCATGTTAGTGCTTTCTCTGGTGAAATACATTTCCAAAGTGCTGGTAATGTATATTGATTATTCATCATATAATTTGATGGCTAATTCACTAAAATATTGGAGTATGAGGATGTAAAAACATTTGGCTCGCCTGCTGTCATCTGTTTTATATAAGACCCATAGAAGCTACTTTTCTCCCTCCTATAATAAAAACAGAAAATGCTAGAAATGCTCAACAGGTCAGATCTGTGGGGAGAGAAACAGAGTTAACAGGCTGGATCTTATTTTAGGTGGACGGGAATTCGCCACTTATGTAAAAGTAGGGAAGGCCGATTTCAATTTGATAAAACAGGATCTGGCCGAAGTGGACTGGGAGCAGTTACTTGTAGGTAAGTCTACATCAGGCCAGTGGGAGTCATTCAAAGAGGAAATAGTGAGGGTTCAGAGCCAACATGTATTCGTTAAGGTGAAGGGTAGGACCATCAAGTCCAGGGAAACCTGGATGTCAAGGGATATAGAGTATTGGACGAGGAAAAAAAAGGAGGCTTATGGCAGATTCAGAGCGCTGAAAACAGAGGAGGCATTAGAGAAGTATAGAAAGTATAGGGGGGTACTTAAAAAAGTAATTAGGAGAGCGAAGAGGGGTCATGAAAAAACATTGATGGGCAAGATAAAGGAAAATCCTAAGGCATTTTAGAAGTATATTAAGGGCAAAAAGATAACCAGGGAACGAGTAGGGCCCATCAAGGACCAAAGTGGCAACCTGTGTGTGGAGCCGGAGGACATAGGTGAGGTTTTAAATGATTACTTTTCATCTGTTTTCACTGTGATGACGATGTAGGTGTAGAGATCAGGGAGGGGGATTGCGATATACTTGAACATATTAACATTGAAAGGGAGGAAGTATTAGATGCTTTAGCAAGCTTAAAAGTGGATAAATCCCCAGGCCCAGATGAGATGTATCCCAGGCTGTTATGTGAGGCAAGGGAGGTGATAACAGGGGCTCTGACACAAATTTTCAAATCCTCTCTGGCCACAGGAGGGGTACCAGAGGACTGGAGGACAGCGAATGTGGTACCATTATTCAAGAAGGATAGCAGTGATAGACCTGGTAATTACAGGCCAGTGAGTCTAACATCAGTTGTTGGGAAACTATTGGAAAAAATTCCGAGGGACAAGATTAATCTCCACTTGGAGAGGCAGGGAATAATCAGGGATAGTCGGCACGGCTTTGTCAGGGGGAGATCGTGTTCAACTAACTTGCTTGAATTTTTCGAGGCAGTGACTAGATGTGTAGATGAGGGTAAAGCAGTTGATGTAGTCTACATGGACTTCAGTAAGGCTTTTGATTAGGACCCGCATGGGAGATTGGTTAAGAAGGTAAGAGCCCATGGGATCCAGGGCAATTTGGCAAATTGGATCCAAAATTGGCTTAGTGGCAGGAAACAGAGGGTAATGGTTGAGGGTTGTTTTTGCAAATGGAAGCCTGTGACCAGTGGTGTGCCACAGGGATCGGTGCTGGGACCCTTGCTGTTTCTAGTGTTCATTAATGATTTAGACATGAATATAGGAGGTATGATAAGTAAGTTCGCGGATGACACGAAAATTGGTGGTGTCATAAATAGTGAGGAGGAAAACCTTAGATTACAGGATGAAACAGATGGGCTGGTAAGATGGGCAGAGCTGTGGCAAATGGAATTTAATCCTGAGAAGTGTGAGGTGATGCATTTTGGGAGGACTAACATGGCAAGGGAATATACAATGGATGGTAGGACCCTAGGAAGTACAGAAGGTCAGTGGGACCTTGGTGTACTTGTCCATAGATCACTGAAGGCAGCAGCACAGGTAGATAAGGTGGTTAGGAAGGCATATGGGATACTTGCCTTTATTAGTCGAGGCATGGAATATAAGAGCAGGGAGGGTATGATGGAGTTGTATAAAACGCTAGTTAGGCCACAACTGGTGTACTGTGTACAGTTCTGGGCACCACACTATAGGAAGGATGTGATTGCACTGGAGAGGGTGCAGAGGAGATTCACCAGGATATTGCCTGGGCTGGAGCATTTCATCTATGAAGAGAGACTGAAAAGGTTAGGGTTGTTTTCCTTAGAACAGAGGATGAGGGGCGGACATGATTGAGGTATACAAAATTATGAGGGGCATTGATAGGTTAGATAGGGAGAGATTTTTTCCCTTAGTGGAGGGGTCAGTTACCAGGGGGCATAGATTTAAGGTAAGCGGCAAGATTTTTAGAGGGGATTTGAGGAAAAAATTTTTCACCCAGAGGGTGGTTGGAATCTGGAATACACTGCCTGAAGGGGTGATAGAGGCAGGAACCATCACAACTTTTAAGAAGTATTTAGATGAGCACTTGAAACGCCGTAGCATACATGGCTATGGGCCAAGTGCTGGAAAATGGGACTAGAATCGTTAGGTGCTTGATGGCCGGCACAGACACGATGGGCCGAAGGGCCTGTTTCTGTGCTGTATGACTCTATGACACCTAGCCCGGGGATCCATCCCGCATTTTACAGGTCCCCGGGCTTTAATTGTCCCAAGGCAGGACTTCCACTTACTTGAGGGAGGAAGTCCCGCCTCAGTGAGCTGCCGGCCAATCAACGGGCTGGCAGCTCTTCATATTAGCAGCGTCACTGGGAGCGCTGGCCACTGCTGGGACTGCAGCCCAGCTGATGACATGGAGTCAGGAGGGAAGTTAAGTTGGGCATGCCTCACCAGGGAGATCGGTCATGCCCTGGTGAGGCTAGGGTGGTCATTTGGAGTGAGTGGGGGATTGGGGCGTCTTGGGTCCCGGGATTGGGTTGGGAGGCGGGGGTGACCCTCAATCGGGCACCCTGTGCCCGACTGCCATGGCAGCACCCCTTCACCCGTCCCACTCCTGCCTTTGGTCAATTTTACGGCAGTCACGCGGGCCGTTTCCTCCCCCCCGCCCAACTGCCGTAAAGTTAATCAGAGGCGGGAGTGGGGCAGAAAGGCCTCCTGGAGCCTCCCACTCAATTTTACGCCGCCCCTATCTGTCCCCACGCCACCATCTGACCTGCTGGGGCGGCGTAAAATTCAGCCCAACGTATCAGGTCAATGATTTTTTATCCAGTTCCGATGGAAGGTCATCGATCTGAAACTTCGGGCAAACTTTTGTGCCCACAGCAGGGGTCCCAACGGCGGTGCAAGAGGCCCTTAATTGGCCACTTAAGAGCCTCAGTTGGTCTCTCGGCAGGATGGCTGTCTTCGACCTTCCCTGCCCCTGGTAAAATTCCATGGCATTGGGAAGGCGACAGGCACTCCACCCGCTGTCTTCTCTCAGTATTTTATGCCTCTTTCCCCACCCCACCCTCCAGCCCATCCCTGGAGGATTTCTAGCATCAGCATTATTCCTCCCTCCTACTTTGATAATGTGTTTGTTTTCCTTCACTCCATATTAATTCCAGAATATGTATTTTTGTAATATTTTAACTGCCAATTCCACATTTGTTACTTGATTTGAGTTTTCTTTTAAATTTCTCTGCTCAGTTGTATTGATAGTGACCCTAAACTGGACATAATACTTTTCCAAAGATATTCTTAGTAGTGTGTTAGAGCATCACTGTCACCTTGTATCCCAGTAATCGACTCATCGACTGAAACAACCTATTTGCCTTGGTATCTGCTGCATTACAAAATGGTCACCTTCAATATTTGATCTGCTGGGAAAGCCAATTCCTTCTCCCACTGCACCTTATTTAACAAAGTGTGTGTTTGACACTTCACTGATCCTTTGATGTGTACTTAAACAAGGGAAATGTTGTTTGGGTTGATATGATGTCGATGCATGCCAAAGAGAATGTAGTTTTAGAATAAATGAAGCTGACAGTGAAATATCCTGCATTTTGTAGCAAATATTTCTAAGAATGCGTATATTTGTACTACTATAAACATCCTGTGCTAAAGTACTTGCAGAAAATAACAAAAGAACAAAACTCTTACCATATAAAGAGGGAGAATAGTTGCAAAATATATGAATTTCCAAATAGTTTGTGTCCCCTTAATTACTGTTGTTTATCTTGAGTTTACAGTGCTTTGCATGAAATTCTTTGATAAAGAGGAAATGGAGCTGAAGTCAAAATAAACTTGTCTCAGAACTCCTTGGGAATAACCAATATTGGTGTTTGGGGCTTTGGCACATTTTGGGAATGTTCCAACAAGGTGTGCTGTATGTTAGGATACAAAATTGCAGAATGCAGTCAAAATTTAGAAGAAAATCACTTCATTAGAAATGTCACAGACAAGGTCTTTTTTAACTCCTACCACTGCAGTAGATCCCTTACTTGGATATGCTTTCATTCCTATCTTCCCACCTCCCCTTTCAAAATCCCATGATGTCCTGAACTTGGACAATTACAACCTGCTTTCTTTTTTGTAGGTTCTAGAGCTGGACTCCTTCACCACTTTATTTTTTTTACCTTGAAATATGTTGTTCCAAACAAAAAGCTTACCTACTATGCAAATAAAACACAAAACCTACAGCTACATGGAGTGAAGGGCATATCTACACAAGTGTCTTAAAAGGTACCAAGATAAGAAAGACTAATACATCAAGGTTTGAGTCAAGACTGCTTAAGAGCATTTCAGTTCAATTCCTGTCTCCACTGTAAAGTGCTAACAGTGTTGATGGCTTTCACTAAATCAGACGTGTGCCAATTAGGTGTCACCGATTCAAAAGCTATGAGTAAACACCTGATGCATTGTGTCCTCAACCTGCATTGCAATTTGTAGTTTTACTTTTGGGCGTGGGAAAGGAATCAATAAATAAGAGAGAAATGAAAAGAGTGGATTAGCTTTAGAAGAGGGTTTGAGAGATTATTCTCCTTCCTTTGTGAGTACAGTTTCCCAGAACCATGTAGTTTCCTGTCTGTCTTTGTCATTGGTTCCCTTGAGAAGTTCTCAATTATTATCTATATTGAAAGGATTCTACTGCTGTTTGTAGCTGAGTATATTGGGACATCAGTGCCATTCAGTTCCATGCTTTTCTGATATGCTAGACAGCTGTTTAATGATATGTGGCATCCATTTTGCAGCATAACTAGATCTGTAACAGTGGATATTGAATGGCAAAAGCTCAATTCCTGATGCACATACCACAACCCCTTGCTTTTTAGGGAAACTATTTTTAAATAATTTTGGAATCCAATTGATTGTTACCAGGTGCTATCTTTATATGATTTTTTTTTGTTCTTTCTTCTTCTTCTTCTTCTTTGGCCTCCTTGTCTCGAGAGACAATGGGTTTAGAGGTCTAAAGGTATCAAATCATTTCTTTCTGTTCTTCCTGGTTTCCCTTTTTGCAAGCCCTCTCCAATGGGTGCCCTGAGCTGTCCAGCAAAGCTGAATGACTTTGAATTTCTTGTTCTCTGTCCGAATACATGCAGCTCTGATTGCTGAAAGACTGTTATATCGCATAAAGTATTGAATCCGTATATTCAAACACAGTGCACATCTTCATTTCCAAAATGTGCTTTTTCTAGCTCGATGAAAATCAACCAACAAAATCAAAAACTTAAAGTCTACCCGTGAGAAAAGACCCACATTTTTGATTGAAGCAAACTTTTTCATTGTGGTCTGTCTCTTGTGTGACACAATGTTATGTAGCCCACATGAGAGAAATAGTTTGGGGTTTACAAAATGGCTCTTTTGATAAATAATAAGCCCAGAATTGCCTTTTGCATCAAAGTATATGTGAGTGGCAATTCAGTGGTATTGTCCAGCAATTTGGAGAGTGTATAATTTTGCTCCACTCCTGTCCAGCATTTGGTTGTCAGGAAATGTCTTTGCCTCTTTTGAAGTTCCAGCCAGTGTATTACCTAAGCAGAGAGGCAAATAATACATTTACTTTTGTCAATTTGTTTGCTGAGAGAGCGTGGGGGGGGTGGGGTGTCAGGGTGCTCCATAGTTGGGTCAGCATTTTCTCACTGCAACCTGTGAGAACTGCATGAGCTAGCTTGTTGCCTGCCGGGCAGCAAGTCAACCATACATATTGCAGAGTCTGGAATTGGTCATGGCTCTTCAGATCCGCTTGAAAAGAAGAAAAATGGTAACAGTTAGGGGAGTACAAATTGTGTCAGTATGAGAGGAAGGCTGTGGCTCTCTGATTTTATTCAGTTTGCAGCAGAACTATACAGACCAAACCAGTGCAAGTTTAATTGCCTGTGTGTGCAGATGCACTTTGAATCCCGGTAAATATGTTCAACAAGCAGTCAACAGCTTCAGAAGGGAGGGGATAATTGGTGAGAGGAAATAAAAAAGGGAGGCCCCAACCCCCCCACCCCAGTTTCAATTTGGGGAGGGGTTCAACAATCATCCTGCCACATCATCAAAGGGACAAGGAAACAGGTCCCACAAAACGAACAGGTTTTCCCCAACTCTGAGGCTTTGTAGAATTTCCTCGGCAAAATCTAGGCATGTCTCAGAATGTTCATATATAGTTTCATGCTTATTAAAAGCATAACTGGCATTTATTTCTATACTAATCAGTTTTTTTCAGAAAAAGATAAAACATTGTTTGAGGCACTGGTTGGAATTTGTAACTGAATATTTTCAGGACAAACTGAGCTGCTTTTGTTTTGTGCCAGAGAGGGCACTGCATCAGAAACAACCACAAAATGAAGTAATCCAGCAGAACTTCCAGTGACCATAAACATAGATTATTGGTCTCCGACCTCCCCTCATGCCCTCTCCGAGCTCATCTCCTCGAGACCCACCTCCTGCTCCCTTGGCCCTATTCCCACAAAACTGCTGACAATTCAAGTTCCCCTCCTGGTCCCCATATTAGCCAATATTGTTAACGGTTCTCTCTTCTCAGGTTCTTTCCCTCTTTCCTTCAATTCTTATCTATCTAATCGTAGCCAGAGTATCACTTGCAATGGCTTCTCTTCCCATTCTTGCACAGTTCTCGTGTCCCTTAACGATCTATCCTTGGCTCTCTCTTATTTCACCCTTACCTGCAGCCCCTTTGTGACATCATCCGAATGAACAGCGTTAGTTTTCACATTACGCTGACAACACCCAGCTCTACCTCACCACCACTTCTCTCGACTCCCCTCCACTGTTGCTAAATTATCAGACTGCTTATCCATCATCCAGTACTAGATGGGCATAAATTCCTTCAATTGAATATTGGGAAGACTGAAGCCATTGTGGTGTTCTAATGCATCTGCTGCCCTTGCTCTTCTAGGTGCTAGAGGTCATGGGTTTGGAAGGTGCTGTCTAAGGAGCCTTGGTGAGTTGCTGCAGTGCATCTTGTAGTTTAGTTTAGTTTAGTTTAGTTTAGAGATACAGCACTGAAACAGGCCCTTCAGCCCACCGAGTCTGTGCCGACCATCAACCACCCATTTATACTAATCCTACACTAATTCCATATTTCTACCACATTCCCACCTGTCCCGATATTTCCCTACCACCTACCTACACTAGGGGCAGTTGCTAATGGTCAATTTACCTATCAACCTGCAAGTCTTTGGCATGTGGGAGGAAACCGGAGCACCCGGAGGAAACCGACGCAGACACAGGGAGAACTTGCAAACTCCACACAGGCAGTACCCAGAATTGAACCCGGGTCGCTGGAGCTGTGAGGCTGCGGTGCTAACCACTGTGCCGCACTGTGGTAGAATACATAATTTGTATCTAGTTGCTCCTCACTCCTCCCATGGAAAAAGGGAGAATATTCACATCTAATTTTCTTTCCTGACCTGCTTATCTAATCAACAAATCATATCATCCAGCTCACAGATATTCGATATCAGTCCTGGATTTGCCAAATGTCACTTTTTTTTATGGAGAAATTGTTCAAATCAGCCTCTTGTCACTGTGTTCCTTGATTTTTGTTTTCTTATTCTTCCAATTTTGTCTTCTGTCCTCCTGAAGAAGCTGATTTCTTGTAGAAGTTTTGTCCTGGGGGTGCTAGGCACCTTCAATATCTCATCGAGTTTGATATTATTTATGTATGAACCTTGACAGTGAGTATTGGAAGGCTTCTATGATCTCATAGGCATTGCACACAAGCCCCAGTCTGTTTTCTCCCAGTATCTGTATTTCCACAGCAGAGAGCCAGTCCTTTAACTTCAGCAATGTCACTGTGAAGACAGCCTGTGAATCTGAACTAATTTTGTTATCGCATATCATGCATGGTGTAAAGTTTTTTCTGTTAGTTGTGTGTCTGGAGGCACACAGTTCTCACACAATAATAACATGGTAGGTGGTGAACAGGACAGAGCTTCTTGGAGCTGGAGGCAACCAACATTTTGAAGCAAATTAAAGATCTAAATTGTTATGTAGTGTGACATATGGAATGTATTAAATGATGATGGTTTGAGTTAAATGATGATAGTTTGAGTCACTCCTCTTTCCATTCTATTGAATCTCTCTAAGTTCAGGACAGTGGCTAATTTAAGTCCCATTGAGGTTGAAGGGTGGATGAAGAGTTCTCTATGAATTGCACTCTCACTGCTGTCAATCGGGTCACTGCACATGGTGTTGTGCCTCAGTTAACTAAATTTTGATTCAGGCATCATAAAAAAGACGTGCTTTATTATATTCAACAGTAACTATACCCATTAATAAATAGTTCTCTTTCATTTGTACAGGCACTAGAGCCTTGGAGTGGGTGTCGAAGAGATTTACTAGAATGGTACCAGGGATGATATGTGGAGGCTACTGTAATGAGTTCTTTATGTTGTCTGATGCAACATAAATGATGTGCGTGGAGTCCAGTTAATTGTAGATCTCAAACAGGTTTACTGCAGCTTAACTATTATGATTAGATTAGATTAGAGATACAGCACTGAAACAGGCCCTTCGGCCCACCGAGTCTGTGCCGAACATCAACCACCCATTTATACTAATCCTACACTAATCCCATATTCCTACCAAACATCCCCACCTGTCCCTATATTTCCCTACCACCTACCTACACTAGTGACAATTTATAAAATGGCCAATTTACCTATCAACCTGCAAGTCTTTTGGCTTGTGGGAGGAAACCGGAGCACCCGGAGAAAACCCACGCAGACACAGGGAGAACTTGCAAACTCCACACAGGCAGTACCTGGAATCGAACCCGGGTCCCTGGAGCTGTGAGGCTGCGGTGCTAACCACTGTGCCACTGTCCAGTACAGAGCAAACTATTTACAGAATCTTACTCTGGGTGTTACAGTTGCAGAGTGACACTGGCTTGTAGTCACATGACTACATTCTGGTACTTAGCTCATTCGTATCCTAAGATCTTAAAGGGACATCACTCTTAAAGGCAATCATACAACTTGCCCTTTCTTTCCAAAGATAAGTATCGTATGCTACAAGTAGAAATACATAAAATTAGATAACATAAAAATTAGTTATGCAGGATATAGATCATAAAATTTACAAGTATAGAAGCTTAAGAGTCCATATATCATTTCGGTGGTTTGAGAACTCTTCCAGATCTGTATATAGTATAATCTTCTGGCGATGTGGATTTCATCCTTAGTTGTTTTGGGTTTGCAGGCATGTTGTCACTGTGTTGGTTGTGGTCCTGTTATTCCATCACACCCTTATCATCAGAGTGTGTTCTTTCGAATCCGCTGTGCGTATTTGGAGTATTGCTTCGGTTCCTTCTCAACACCACCCTTTGAGATGTTGTCATCTCATAGGACCGAGGCTCACTGCATACTTTGGATACCTCTCCGGGTAACCATGTTCTCATTGTGGGGTGTATGACCTTGACCTTTTGTCCTATGTGTAGCTGAGGTAGTTCCGCCCTTGCATGTTGGTCCTGCATCATTCTCCCTTGTTTTTCGATCAGTGTCTCCTGCATCTCGGAGAATTTGCACTGATGGTGGCTTGGCAGAGTCATCCGCACTTGTCTGCCAAACTTGATCTCTGCTGGTGACGGTAAGCCTATATCCATAGGTGTAGCTTTGAGGTGGAGCATGGCAACACAAAAATCTTGTTACATTGTCCTACACTTCAGGTTAAGTGCTTTGATTGTGCAAACCATTCGCTTGGCAAGACCATTAGATCTAGGGCAAGGTGTTGTGGACATCACTTGGTTTATGCCCCATTCGGCGCACATATCCCTGAAAGGTTTGCCCAAAGTCTGTATACTGTGGCCCATTGTCAGAAATTATTTCTTCAGGTGCACTGAATAGACTGAATAGGGCACTCAATGTGTATGTGACAACGGTGCTTGAAGTGTCTTTTACCAGTCTGACAATGGAAATTTGCAGAAATAATCAGTTACTAAGATAAATTCATCTCCATGAATGGAAAATCGATCAGTGGCGATTTGGACCAAGGGACGACGGAATCTCGTGAGGGGTAGAGGGTGTTGTGTGGCTGGTGACTCTAGCATGCCTCGCACAACCTCACTAACCTTTTGATGTCACTGCTGATCCCTGGCCAATAAACAGTCTCTCATGCCAGTCGTCTTGTTCACTCTATGCCCATATAGTCTTGGTGAAGTTGTGACAAGATGTCCTGCCAGAGAGCTTTGGGCACAATCACTTGTTTTCCCTTGAAGGTGACTGAGACCGAGTTCATCTTTATAAAGTCAAAAGCATCTGAGGGTTTCTGGCACCTCTTTTATCATGTCCAGCCAACCTTTTATGATGACTCTCCACAGTCCCTTCAGTTGTGGGTCATTGGCTGTTTGTGATTGTAGTTGGTCACATTTGTGCTGACCAAAATGCAATAAATTGATTTTGAGCACATTTTCTACCTCAATGTCCATGCTGTCTACTTGTAGATCCAGTGGAACTTCTTCATTCTTGCTTAGGTTTGGCAATCTGCTCAGTGTATCTGAGGTGACCATTTTGGTACCCAGTTTGTTGCAGATGTCGAAGTCGTACCCCTGTACTTTCACTAAGAGCCGCTGTAGTCGAGGTGGTGCGCTTGTCAATGGTTTGAGCCAGATCATCTCCAGTGGTTTGTAGACGGTTTCCACAGTGAATTGCTTACCAAACAGATAGGTGTCGAGCCTTGTGATCCCAAACACCAGAGCAAGTGTTTCACGCTCTATGCTTGAGTAATTGGATTGTGCTGGGGATAAACATTTGGACACAAATGCAATTGGTTTGCCATCCTGTAGGATGCATGCTCCTAGCCCTTTCTGTGAGGCATCGACTTCCAGCATTGTCTTCTTCCTTGTATCATAGTATTGCAGGGTACAGGTTTCTGCTGACAATGCTTGTTTGAGAGACTCAAACATATGCTGATGGTCCTCCTGACATAGAAATGATACGTCTTTTTCTTTAAGAACTCTCTCAGCGATGATGCTTTGTCAGAAAATTTTGTAATGTATGATGCCAAGAAGCTGAAAGATCCATGACATCTCTGGAGATCTTCCTAGTCTTGTCGGGTAGGCATGTGCTTTACATCTTGGATTTTGCCTGGGTCAGGACAGATTCTGCAACTGGAATAGATGGAGCCAAAGAAATTGATTTGACTTACATTCACCTAGCACGTCTTGCTGTTAAAAATGAGCCCTTTGTGACGAGCTACTGCCATCAGTGAATGGAGATTTCGATCATGTTCTTCTTTGGTTTTGCCCATTACCGCAATGTCACCAGCAATGCATATGCAGCCAGGCACATTTTCTATAATTCTGTCCATGTGCTGCTGAAACAGATCTTGACTGGCAGGCAAGCCAAAGGGTAGTCTCTGGAAGCAATATCTTCCAAATAGTACCTTTAAGGTGGTGACTTCTTGAGATTCCTTAGCTAGCTGACCAATATCCATGTTTAGCACCCAACTTGGAGAGGAATTTGGCTTCTGTGAACTTGGAATTCAATTCCTGTAATGCTGGAATCTTGTGGGAACATCTTTTTAGGGAGTGGTTTGGATGCCTCTGATCTAGACGTACCCTGCTTGCTCCATCCTTCTTCAGTACGCACGTGATTGAGCTGCACCAGTCTGTGTGGTGATGTACACGATGGATGATGCCATTGCGTTCCATGTCATTTAACTCGCGCTTAAGTTTTTCTTTTATTTGCGCTCTGCACTTTCTGAATTGCATCCTATCTGAGTTGCAGTACGGCATCGCCTTGAAATCACCTATGGTGTTGAACCTGTCCGGGTAGAGTTGTTGTAGGTTGTGGACTGACCCAATGTGGGTATCCTTGGTTTCTTCTGCTGTAATGGGTACCTTGGTGACCTGTGGATGATCATGATGTTGAGGTCCTTACGCGCTGGTATTCCTGCCACTGCTGGTCCACTTGTGCCTATAAGGTAGAATGTTTGTGGTTTCCATGCCAACTTGCCATAGCTGCATTGTATTTTTAGTGTGCCACTGCAAGCGATGGATGACCTGTTGAATGCAAATAACTTGGTAGTTGTCGGTTGTATCATTGATTTCCAACGACTCCGGTACATACCTTTCAGGATTCGGACTGGTAATATATTTGCACTAGCGCCGGTGTCAATCTTAACCCTGAGTGGATGTTTGCCAGATTTCTTTGGGCATGTGATGTTAATGGTAGCAAAAGCTTCCAGTTGTTTGACTGCATCAACATGATGTGTCAGGTTCACAATGTGAAACACTTGATCATCTTCTGACTGGAAATTGTACCGCTCTGCATCTTGTCTCAGGTCTGTTTCACTGTGCACTTCGTGTATCAGCTTGCATGTACGCAAGTCTTTGGCGCTTTCCTTGCTGCTGTTACCCTTTTTCTGCGCCTGTCGTCTGTTTGCTTGTGTCCTACTGTGACTTCTGTCTGTGTCTTTGGAGCCAGATTTCTTACATAGGCGGGCCCAGTGTCCCTTTGTACCGCATACCTTGCACAGATCTTGAAATGCAGGCCAACGTTGTGGCGAGTGGGACCATCCACACTGACCACATAGCTTGCTTGCTCTTTTTGACCTGGTTATGGTGCCGATACTGTTGGCTTCACCTCGTGCTTGCAGATGCTGTTGTCCTGCTACAATGGCTTCATATTTCCTGTCATCCTCGAGCAGCACAGCATTACTATGACCTTTCTTTTCCCCAAGAGGTTTTTCTGAAATGCTTCAATGGATGTTGATACAATCACCAGCTCCATTAGCAGCTCTGACAGCTCAGTTTCTGAAAAATCAAATTCATTGCCCTTACTACGGTATCTACTGATGAACTGGTCTATTGATTACTGTGGCTGTTGCCTGTAGGACATCAATTCCAGGCAGTGACTTCAAAAATTCACTCTTAATCAAAGCTGATCTTTTAGCATTTTCCATATATTTGTGGGATCTTTCTGGTCCTCTTCAGATAAGCCGGAGGTATTGATTCTGTGCAACCCCTCATTTCCAACTGCTGTTAGTATTTTCACAGCCTGTTTTTCTGGTTCTATAGTTGCTTGGTCAGTTCTTTGTTTGAAAAGTTTAACTCAGATAGGATATCAATGGGGTTCCAGTTCATGCTGGGAAATCTGCCTGTGCACTGTTTCCCCTTTAAGATACACTCTGTTATTTAGACTAGCCGCTTGGATTGAGAGTAGCAGGTGTTTGATAATGTTCTGTGTTTATCTTGCTTGCAGCACTTAAGCCTGTCTATTTACACAGTTAGTCACTTGTCAGTTCAATTGTTTCATTTACATTTTTCATGCCTGAGTGGTTTAATGGTATTTTAATAGCTGTGGCTGCATGAATGGAAGCTCTTCTTCATGCTCAAGTGATTTAATGATTTTTTTCAACTTTGGCTACATGGATGAGGCTCTGCAGTGATCAGGGTTTTCCTGCACTTTTTGCAGTCAGACACCTCCTGTAATGGCACCAACCTGGATCAGATTGGGAGAGGAATTGGGTCTTCCTTTTTTTTTACTGAGTCTTGAGAAAAAATGAATCTTTTAAGCACTTCAAAGCTTTTTTTTTAAACCAGTATCCCATGACCGTCGGCACAACGACTCACCCGATTTATTTGCAGCCTGTCATTCTGAGCCCTGTCTTATGCAGCTGGAGGTAAGTTCTTTTTTTTCACTGTTTGGGCCAGTATTTCTTTTGAACTTGCTCTTTTTTGGCTGTAGGAAGGGTAGTTTTCAAAGCTGTTTTAGCTGTGGTCTTCAATCTCAGATTTTGTATTTTTACCACAGCTGCCACCATATAATGAGTTCTTTATGTTGTCTGATGCAACACAAATTAGATGCGTGGAATCCATTTGGTTGAAGATCTCAAACAGGTTTATTACAGCTGAACTATTATGTACAGTGCAGAGCAAACTATTTACAGAACCTTACTCTGGGTGTTACAGCTGCAGTTACTACATCCTGGTACTTAGCTCATTAGCATACTAAGATCTTAAAGAGACATCACTCTTCAAGGCAATCATACAACAGCATCAAAGTTTAAGATGAGCTGAAGAGACTAAAGAAACTGGAGTTGTTCTTCTTAAAATAGAAAAAGTTAAAGAAGGAGTTAATAGAAGGGTTTTGGGAAGAAACCTTGCATTGGCAGGAGGGTCAGTACTGAAAGGACACAGATTTAAGATAATTTGCAAAGGAATCAGAGGGGCGATGAGGAGAATTTTTTATGCAGTAAATTGTTATGATCTGGAATGTGCTGCCTGATAGAGTGCTGGAAGCAGATTCAATAATTAATTTCACCTGTCCCAACATCTCCTTCTTGGGCTTGGTATTAATTATTACCTGATTGTGCTTGTGATGCACCTTGGGACACTTGAGTACATTAAAGGTGCTTTGTAGATACAAGTTGTTGTTGAGTGTTCTTTCTGTTTTTGTTATTAGGATGACAGTTGTTTATGGCTGCACATTTAATTAAACGAATGAGATGTAAAAAGTTTTTCAAACTACTCTATCTTCAATCCAGTCAGAAAATTGCTTAATTTCCTGTATTTTCGAGCTGCAGTGGGTGACATGATTTCTATTTGAATTTGACTGATTTGACATTTTAATTCACTGAAAACTACAGAGCTTAAAGAAAGACATGAGTAAACTATCGGTGTTTTGAACTGCAATTTTTTGTGTTGTCTCTGCTTCACACCAGTTGCTGACTGGACTAGTATAAGATTTAGGCTTATGATGCCTTCAAGTTACCCCAGAATGCTCCAATACCAATCTCCTCTTCATATAAGCTGAAATTTTGGGGCTTGGCGGTTGTCTCACACCTCTTGGGTTTAATGCTATCCAGATTCACATTACAGACCTGACCCTTGAGTTACACTGTTGAGCATATTAAAAAACATTTTGCATTGAAACAAAAATGATAGAAGAACTGACATGTAAAGTGCAGATTCCAGAGAGTATTTGAAGAAATAAGTCTCTTGATATTTTAATGCTTTTGTAACTTAGTCGTATGATTTCAGGCTCCTGCATTTACTTCAGCCTTTCTGCTCATGGATAAAGCAAGGAGCAAAACAAAAAGTCTTTGATTTCAATAAATACTGGACAGTCTGCTGCCTTTAACTCACTGATAAATTCAGATACAGTTAAAGTCTGTACCTGGAATATGCTCAGATTGAACAGATGATTAACATTGGTGGTTGCTGTTGGTTGGAAAACTCAAGACACTTGGCCAGGTTTGTTTGTAATCTTGTCTGCAAGTATTACAGATAAAGGTGGTCTCGTGCCCACCAATTCCAGCTTAGGCACAGTGATCACCATGTCAGCCGGTGTGACTGTCTCAGGACAGTGCGTATCTGGGAAATTGGGAGAGCCGAGAGAAAGACAACAACATTCTACACATGATAACTAAAGTAGCTTCAACTATTCAATTAAACAAAAATCATGAAAGTGATGATATAAAAGAGAAAGCATTATTCACTTACTGTTCTTGTACAGTTAGAATTGCAAATTTACCAGTCCTATCACCATTGTGAAAATAAAGGACGTCACCCCCAAGTAAGCAAGACAGAAAAGAGGAGATACAGTAAAAAAGTAGAACAGAAATACTGAATCAATTACCAGAGAAAGATAGATGACCTATCAAGAAAGTAGCAACAGGAATTAGGAGACCATGCTGAGCAACTGATTGAGTCACTGTACAATATGATGGAAGAGTATAACTTTGGGTTTGACAGTCGTTGAACTATCTAAACTGCCTGGGTTTGGCACCAAGTCGAGACATCACACATTCCCAAGTGGGATGGTGAACAAATCACAATATGCTGCTCTGAACTCTTTTGAACGTCTATTTTTACATTAATATCAGTAGAAGCCCACTTCCTTCCCAAGAATAATGGTGTATTACATAAATAATGGAGGAGGGTTGGGGGAAGAGTTGTATGAAAAAATACATGCTCAGAAACACTGCATAATGTGAGCACTTTTCCGTTTGGCTCAATTGGCAGTTTCCTTCCCTGCAAAAATCTGAAGATTATGAGTTCTAACCTTATTCTAGAGAATTGACTATATAATATGAGCTGTGGATTCAGTGTGGTACTGAGTCAATGCTGCACTGCTAAAATTGCTGTCTTTCAGATGGATGCAGAAGAACCCATTGCTCTATTTGAAGAAGAGCAGTGGAACTGTTGATCTGACCATTATCCCTCATCTGATACTATCAAAATGAAGCTGATTAACCAATTGTTTAATTTGTTAATTGTGCTATATGAAAAATGGTTGCTGCTGCATTTGATTTTCCTCAGGAATGGTATAATTGTCTATAAAGAACTTTGTACCATTTTGAGAAGACCGAAGGCACTATATAAATGCTAGTATGTTTTTCTTTTCCTGGGACCAACCTTTTATTTATTTTCATTATGTGGGGACATCTAACTTTAATCTTCACCTATTGTTATAAGGAAAGATAACAAGGATGACTTATTTGCCATAGCTTCAGGGAGGTAAAAGTTAATTTTCTGGGAAAATATGAATGAAAATAAAGGGTTAACTGTGCACCATGAGAGAGCTTGCTAGCTTTTTATTTGACTGAAATTGCACTTTATGCTCCAGAGAAGCAGTGGTGAAACCAGACACTAGTCTTATTACATGGCATTTTCAAGCAACACTCCAATTCTTATTTAGTTATCCCATTCCTAACCATGACAGGATTTGTTGTTTTCTAACATGTGACTGCATCTTTTTTTTATTTTTCTTTGAGGCAACCATTTTGTAGATGTTATGTTTTGTAGATGTAGCTGTATCAGCTGTGGCTCAGTTTTCACCTCTGAGTCATAGGGTTCTGGGTTCAAGTCCCACTCCAGGGCTTGAGCATAAAAATGATACTCCTGTGCAGTACTGAGGGAGTGACGCACTGTCGGAGATGCTGTCTTTCAGATGAGATGTTCAACTGAGGCCTCATTTGCTTGCTCAGGTGGATGTAAAAGATCCCATGGCACTATTTTGAAGAAGAGCAGGGGAGTTAATTCTGGTGTCCTGGTCAATACTTATCCCTCAATGAACATCACAAAAACAGATTATCTGGTCATTATCAGATTGCTATTTGTCGGTATTTGCTTGCAAACTCGTAAACAGAGTGCTCAAATTGGCTACTGCGTTTCTTACATAACAACATTGACTGCACTTCAAAAGTACTTTGTTGGCTGTAAAGGGACTTTGATATGTCCAGTGGTTGTGAAAAATGCTAGAAAATTGCAAGGCTTTCTTTTTTATGCAAGATTTTAAAAAGGATGCTGGAAACATAAAATGTTTGGAATTGATCTGCATTGTCAACACTTGTAATATGTCAATGATTTATTTAGGCTGCACCAACACGTTTTATAAATAGTATAGGAGAATAAGAGAAAGGGGGAGAGAAATTCTAATGAAAAGGAAGTACAGATTTACGAGACCATCAAAGAAATTGCAAATATCAGCAAGTGTTTCTTTGATCTTGAGGTGCTTTTTGGTCAGAAAATAAGGATTATTCAGTTATTTTTCTCTTTGTTACTGTGTTTGTTTAGTTTTGTGTTGGCAACATAGAAAATCTGGGAAAATCATGGGGGCAACTTGGAGGTTAGACCAATGTTCCCAATCCCACACCTTTCTACCAATATCATTGTGCTCACATTTCCTGTGAATCTGATTAGAATGCATGCAAACATTAAATCGGCATAAATGAATATAAATCAGCATAAATAATGGGCAGAATCTTCCCGGTTCCGCGGGGGAAGGCTTCAAGCCAGGAGCGGGAGGAAAGTCAGAAATAATAGCATCAGGTCAGTGGCCTGACACATTCCCGCCTCCAGGAGATCTTCCTGGATGCAGATCAACACCGGCAGAGGTTATCCACCCGGCAGCAGCAGATAGCCGACCTACATAATTAAATGCTCATTTGTGGGCTGACTGGGCACACCGCCGGGAAAGGGCCAAGCCCGGAAGGTGCCTAGAGGTGGCCACTATTTATTTTATATACTTCGGTGAGTGTTTCAAGAAGGAGGCACCCTCACAGTTCCCCTCCTGCAGTGGCAGCGTCCACCTCTGCTGGTGGGGGTGCCATCCTTTCGAGGCTGCAGGCCCTCTGGTTGGGCGTGCAACCTCAGGAACACACCCTATATCCTTAATTGAATGCCAGACCCAGAGGGGGCCTCTTAATTGTTCGTCTCTGGGAGGATCTCCAATGCGACGACCTGACAGTCAGAGCGGGTTCCAAAAATGGTCCCAACCCGCGATTATTTTTTAAAGACCATAAGATTCCACCCAGTGGGAGTCCAAATAAAATGTTGAACCACACCAAATATTATTTTCTTTAAGTATAAAAATTGAAGTTTCAACTCATTTAACTAACATAAGATGCAGTATGTTTAAGAACCCACAATTGGGGAAGGTTCTCAATCTTTAATGTGACTTCTACTGAGGCTATAAAAGATGTATTCAAAGAAAGAGAAAACATAGAGCAAGACTTGGTGAGGATAATTTTTTAAAACACTGAAACAAATTGCTGTAAAATACCAGAAAAATGATCTTATTTCTTGTCGCACCTGAAAATCTGATGGCAATTTGAGGAGAGCATCTCCGCAAGCGTAATTGCAGGAAACCTAACCACAAAGCTGTAGAATTTGAGGGCGGAGCCTTTATTATGGGTGGAGAACACTTGCATAGAGGAATCAATAGACTGTTGTGACAGATTGTTTAGGTTTTGTACTTAGGCTCAAATTTCCTTGAACTTTCAGCTGAAACGTTTGATTTGCACCTAAATTGTGGGTATTTTTGGCTGCAAATACATAGGTAATTCTAGACTCTAATATTTTACAGATAGCTCCCGTGATGCAGATATATCTCCTACTGTACTACCAGAGCATAAAAATGCTCCCTTTAAGATTCTAAGTGACCATTTATGGCTGTCCAAGAAGAAATGTTTTTCATTGTCTTTTTCTGAGGAAACAGAATAGGCAAGCATCATTTTGTTACAGTGACATCACATGTATATGGTACATGTTGCTTTCCAATATAATTTTAGGTTGTGTATCAATCAACAAATAAAAAGATTTGCCTCCTATATATTTCCTATTCCCTGTTTGCTATCAGATTTTTATGTGTATAATTTTTATGGAAATATGCTTGTGTAATTTGAGCTGTGCCTGAGTCAATTCATGTGCACATTTTATCAGCCACTCCGGTCCCGAGCCCATTACTCTATTTCCACTTTTGCTATTTTTTACTTCTTTTCTCTTTGCCCCTCCTAGACCCCTCTATCATCATGCCTCCTTTCACTTCTCCCCTCTCAGGTACTCTGTTCTTCCAATTCCCTACCCCAATCCTTCAGCACTCCTCGACCTTTCTGCTCTCTTGCCGTCGTCCCAGGCTTGACTCCCTCTTAGAAGAGCCTTCAGCTTCCCTCTGTGCCGCTCTTGGTTATTTTCTCTTTAAAACCTACCTATTTGACCAAGGTTTTGGTGATGTGACCTAATGGGCTGAATTTTTTGTTGTGGCGGCCGTAAAAAATGACGGCCCGCGCGTGAGAGCTTTACTCCGCAGAGTACCCGCGATATTAAATGTGGCAGCTCATTTACATGGCTGGGGCAGACTGCCCCCCCAACACCCCCAGCCGATGCTGTGGGGGGGGCGGGCGGTCCATCCCTGGTAACGGCATCCAGCGCCACTGGGCAGGTGCCGACGCCATTTTTAACGGGCTTCCAGCCCTTACATTTAATTTAAATTTTTAAAGGAATAGGCATTTCAGATTTAATGTAAAAAATTAAAGAAATGTTTCTATCCTCTCTCCCACCCCTCCAATATCCATTTAGTTCATTCCGTGCCCTCTACCCCCCCAAAATACCAACCTTCTGTACCTGACCTTTCCTCCCCAAAGTTCATTAAATTTTACCTTCACCATCCCCTCCATGAATCAGAATAATTTCACCCTAATCCTCCCACTCCTGCACTGAAATACTTACCTGCTCCCCCATCCCCACCAGTGTCCCACATCGGATCTCCAAATGGACAGCGGGAGCGGGTAAGTATTTCATTCATTTAATAAATTTAGATTGGCCTCCCATTGCCGAGTGGTGGGGGGGAGCTGCCACGAGGCCTCACCGCCACTGGCGATATCGGGCTGGGCCTTCCCAGTGTTGAGGCCCGTGGCGGCCTCACCCAGAGACATTTTCTGGCCATTCCGCCACGACCTCCAACGTTGGGGGAGCCTGTAAAATCTGGCCCAATAACTCCTTTTTTTTTGAGATACAGCACTGAAACAGGCCCTTCGGCCCACCGAGTCTGTGCCGACCAACAACCACCCATTTATACTAACCCGACAGTAATCCCATATCCCCTATCACCCACCTACGCGAGGAGCAATTTACAATGGCCAATTTACCTATCACCTGCAAGTCTTTGGATGTGGGAGGAAACCGGAGCACCCGCGAAAACCCACGCAGACACAGGGAGAACTTGCAAACTCTGCACAGGCAGTACCCAGAATCGAACCCGGGTCCCTGGAGCTATGAGGCTGTGGTGCTAACCACTGCGCCGCCCATGTGGCTTGATGTCATATTTTGTTTGGTAACACTCCAGTGAAGTGCCTTGTGACATTTTATTATGTTAAAGGTGCTATGTAAATATGTTGTTGTAATGTCACTATTTCCTTTACACTGATAATTTTCTTTGAACCAAGATCCACCCTTTCTTTCTTGCTTTCCTTCTGTCTCTTGGCCAAGTTAGAAGATTTTCATGTACAATTACCTGTCATTGCTTTTTTACATATCAGTCATGCTGGTTAACAGAAAAGGAGAATAAAACCTCAAAACTTAAAATCTTTGACACTTTTAAAATTAGGGGAATAGTTTCAATGATATTTAATTGCCAATTAATCTACAGTAAATCTAACATCTAATGAAGATCAGACAAGGTGCTGCAGTAGGTTACAAGATTGTTTTTTCAGCTGTGAGATATTGGTTTGACATAACACTGCATCCTCGATTAATTGGATAAAAATGTCCTCTCCCTACCAGAACCCTACGTGATCCATTTGTGGAGTAGTCTCAATCTGTTTTCAAGACGACTTGAGCCCGGAGCACAAAACTGCCCATTAATTGGTCTTAAAGTGGCAGCATTTCTTACAGAGGCTACAAAGGTGTTGAGTTTGCCAAATTGAAATGCCACTGTGATGCATTTGGGAATGTTCTTCTGAATGTGGGTTAAGGTTAAGGTTGAGATTGGGCTAAAGGTCAGAATCAAGTAGAAGAAGCTTGACTACAGTGGTTCCAGAAGGCTTCTCACAACTACCTTCTCAAGGGCAATTAGGGATGGGCAACAAATGCTGTCCTTGCCAGTGATGCCCACATCCCATGAATTAAAAAAAAGTTGACGTGCAACTTATGATTTGGGAGTGTTTAGTAACTTAAATGGAATCTAAGGAATAAGCTCTTAAAATACAGAACAGAATATCAACCCGCATAATATATACTGACACAATTGAAATATTGGTAAAGCAGCCACATGAATTCCCAATTGAAAAGGGAATAGAGGGATTTTGATTTGGGTCAGTAGTGTTATGAGCTGCTCAGGACAGAAGAACTGAAGGATGGGTTGACCCAGATGTACTAAATAAACTGCCCCTACACCTAAGATGATTTAAAGCATGATGCAAAATGATACACAAGTCATTTTAATGTGTGGGCTGGTGATAATCATACAGCCTTGCCCCAGTACGTTCAAAATATCAATGTGAAAATACTTGGTATACAAATGGGCTTTTGTTACTTAATTTGATATCTTAACATCTGAGTCATAAGGATGAAGAGAAGGTGGATGATGATGAGGAGGAGAGATGAAACTTCTTCCTTATAGACTTTAATAATGGAGAGGAGTAGTGGTCGCATCACGATATTTCTCAACTTCCTTAATCACAAGCCTTACAGTTTCACCACTTTGCTTTCACATTTGTCTGTGCATGAGTTCAGATACTTTAACTTGGGGAATTAGTGTTATTAAAGTTGTAGCAATGGATGAATCACAGAATGTGAGACTGTTGTGGGACTGAGATGTGGGTGCAGATTTGCCCCCTTCCCAGCGACCCATGTCTTTAAAGTCATGGGACTTGGATCTTTTGCGTTCTTACCTAGAAAGAAGGATATTTTGAGGAATATCATATCTATGTACACGCTGTATGGTCATACTCTGATTTGTGGCAACTGATAGATGTAACTCTCGGAACTATTGCTATCACATGCAGTAACATCAGGGATATCTTTTTTCCTTATTTATAAGTATCAATGGAACATGTGGTAGTCACTAAGAATATTGGTGCAGTTTCTTTTATGTTAAAAGCAGTTTCATTTGAGTTTAATCCCTTGGTTTGTTGGTGATTTGGTAAGGTTGTGGCAGATATGACTCGGTGTGGCTTCATATTTTGGAAAGCCCCATGAGTCTTGCAATGCAACAGACATTTACATTATGAACTCCCACAGTTGGGGAGGTGTGCATCCCTGATGGAAGTTGTAGATTGTGAATCCCTTGCTATTCAGCAGTGATGTGCATCCCTTGCCGAGTCGTCCTTTCTGCGACAGTAGAGTGTTGGTGATTTATGGCTGGGATTTTGCAGTCAGTGGCAAATGAATGGTGCTCACTGTTCACTACTGTCAGCTGCTCACAGAGTTTTTGCGAGCTTTTGAGTGTAGACTTGCTGTCATTGGGCATCTGACCCAGTCTGGCTTTCCCGACAGGGGATCTGCGGTGTGTGTGTACAGTGCAAGCAACAACAAGGCTCTTCAACCAATTAGATTGAAGAATCCTCAGTAAGACACACAGATCTCAATTTTACCAGCTGCCCCCGGGTGGCAGGAGCGGAGGTAGGGTCGATAAAATAGCAGGGTGCCTTGTCAGGATGGCTCCCGGAGGCTGTCCCACCGCTGGTGAAGTTTCCCAGTGGCAGGCAGGAAGCAGACTCGGGGGTGTATCGGCTGCCTGCCCCATGGAGGCAAGCAGTCGATTTGCATAATTAAGGGAGCTGTCAGGGTATTAAGTGGGGCCACTAGCATTTTGCTGACAGCAGACCAGCTGCCCACTGTTTGGAGAAGCTGTCAGCTTCCTGGAGGCGCCCTCCCTACGGCGGTCCAGGGGGGTCCACTGGATCCAGATGTTTTCCTGTCCGATTTGCGGGGCCTTCTGCCCTCAGGCATCACTAATTGTTTTAACTTAATTTATCCCTCCGAGGCCTCTCGGTCATCTAGCTGCCTCAGCAGCAACCAATTCTCTTGATGCCAAGTGTTTTGGTGAGTTACTGTTCTAACTCAGCATGTCGAGGAGCAGGGTACCTCAGACCACTTCCAGATTTCTTCATTTAACTGCGCATATGCAGACTCCAGAAGTTGCTGTCCAATTCATTTCATAATAATGGTGAGCACTGTTAGCCTCACCATTATTCAAATGCAAATTCTGAGCCAATATGTTTTATGCCTTTTAACTGGATGAAAAAAGTGTTATTTGTCTGAAACCCCTACCACCTTTCCTGTTGAAATTCTAACACTCAACTTTTGGCACTTTGGACTTTATAAACCTGAAGGTCCAATTTTGTCTCCATTCAAAATCAATCTCATTGGAATTAATTGAAGACCATCAGGCAAAATTTGCCAACACATTCAGTGTTGCTGTCAGAGTTTTTGGACTAAAACAAAAAGCACAACAACAACTTTCATTTATTTAGAGCCTTTAACGTGGTAAAACATACCAACGAACTTCACAAAACAAAATTTGTCATTGACAAAGAAGGAGATATTGGACCAGGAACTCATGTAGCTGAGCACAGGGGGTGATGGGCAAATGGGACGTGGTGCGAATTAGGGTATGGAGAGCTGGGTTTTGGATGAGCTTCAGTTTATGGAGGGTGGAAGATGGGTGCCTGGCCAGGAGAGCATTGGAATTGTCAAGACTGGAGGTGACAAAGCATGAATGAGATTATTGGTAGCAAATAGCATGAGGCATGGGCAGAGAAGTTATTACAGAGGTGGAAGTAGGCAGTCTTTGTGTTGGAGAGCATACAGGGTCAGAAGCTCAGCTCAGGGTCAAATAGGATGTTGAGGTTGCGGGCAGTCAGTTGCAGCCTGAGATAATGGCCAGCGAGGAGGATGGAATCAGTGGCAAGGGAACGGTGTATGTGATCAGGCAGAAAATGATGACTTCAGTTATTCCAGTCTTTACTTGGAGGGAATTTTGGCTCATCCAGGACTGGTTGGCAGTCTGACAACACAGAAGCAATGGAGGAGTTGAGGGAGGTGGTGGTGAGGAAGAGCTGAGTGTTGGCAGTGTACATATGGAACTTGACATCATGGGCTGAATTTTACCGGCTCCTTGATGCCGGGGGCCATGGCGTGGGGGGGGGCTGGTAAAATTTTGCAGGGAAAAGCCCGCCTCGAACTGTGATATCGAGAAGGGCCCGCCCCATATTACCAACAGCGGGGGGACTTCGGTGTGGCCCCCCACTGCCTGGTGACAGGCCCTTCATCTGCATATTCGAATGAACCTAAATTAGATGCTGATAAACTTACCTGCAGGCGGCAGACATCCCGTGCCAATTTTACCAACTCCGAATGCAGCTCGCGCGCCATTGGGACTCTGTACGGAGTTCAGAACCTGGTGGGGAGGGGGGAGGAATAAAATTTTCAAGGTGTGGGGGGTGGAGGAGCAGGGAAAACATTTTTCATTGGCTGTGGGGGTGGTGGGAAGGGGTTGAAGGGCAAAAAGTGCGAAGTTTGGGGTTTAAAGTTCGGGACAGTCAAGAATGGTTTTTGGGGGGTAGAGGGAAATAAATCTATTGTGTGATCATTAGGGGGGTAGAAGTGGCACTTTTATGTGAGATTTACTGTTTTTATTAAAAATTAAAGTCCTGGTCTCTTTAAAAATTAAAATTTCTGCTCAGGGCTTAAAGCCCTTTAAAAATGGCTCCGGGCGCCATTGCTGGGGAAGCGGCAGCCGCCCCCTATATGTTAGCAGGGGTGGCCACTCCGCCCCCACAATTTAAATGTGCCTCCGCGCGCAATATCGTGGGGGCTCCTCGACAGCTCTTCCGTGTTGGAAGGCCGCCGAGTTGAAAGCGTGCCGCCGAGGAGCGTGGCACGTGAATAAAATTCAGGCCCATGTCTTCAGATGATGTTGCCCAGGGACAGTTTGTAGATGAGAAATAGGAGGGCACCAATGCTAGATCTTTGATGGACTCCAGAGTTGCGGGCACAGGTATTGGCTGATTTGCCATTCCAGGAGATTCTCTGTCTGTGACTACAAACTCCTGAAGACTGGCGCTTGGAGCTGATACTGGTTTAAAGTGTAGTATGTAACAGCTTATTGGAGAGTTGTATTATCTATTAATGTGAGGATGATTCACTTGAAGCCTCATGTATAATTTTTGGTGACAGGAGCATCTTGGATTCTGACAGGATAACTATCACAATTTAAATCCTTGGTGCTTTTGATGGGAAGGCTAATTTACTCTAGTGGACTTTTTGATGTATTTGGAACATTCATGATGCAGAGGGTCCTGAAATTCTTGCTTAATTACATTTTAGCAAATTGAATTTAACAAAATTGTGAACATCCATTTGTGGAGGGAGGGTGGTTGAGTGGGGAGGGGTGGAAGTCATGGGTTCAGTTGTGACAAGGTCAGAAGAACAAATTGCCTGAGCAAATGTAATTGGTTACAGTGGAAGCTAGAATGATTATAACTGCAGGCACTTCTGACAAGTGGCAAACTACCTTCCATATGGTATTCCGATACTGGCTTTGATCTATTAGATTTTTTTACATGATAAAAGTACAACAAAAATAATTTATTTTTAGAGCTTTCATTATTTACTGAGTTCACGGCTGCTAGTGATTGTGACTTGTTTTCTTTTTTTTTTGTATACCAATGTGCCATATCTGCACATCCAAGTCTTGGGGATATTACATCAGGTTGGACATTGATTATAGTAATTAAAATGATACATTTATAGCAAATTAATTTCATTTTTCTTTAAAGTCAGATTTCATTCATTGTGCAGGTCTTTGACACTGCTGAGACTTAACAGACAGGGTCTTGTGGTTGATCTGCCTTTACACTCTAATATAAAGAAAGTTAACTGATCTGCAACAGAGAATGACAGTTAGCTTCCTTTGATTTGCATGTGTTAGTTTACTACCAGGTGAGGCCAACAGAGCAATACTATGTACTGCTGAATGCAAGCTACAACAATAAATATGCTTTGCGTGAAAATATGCAGTGGAAATGACCCAAGTTCTTCCTTAGTTTATCACTATTAACTTATATTTAAGAAATATATTTTTAAGTAGTTATTTTAACACATGTTAGTGGATGTTATCATTACTGGATCATTAAAAAAAATCAATGTCCTTTTATTGCAATGCCATTTCTTGGCCAGACTTTGGCACTGTTGTCCTCATTTTTTTATGTGCTCAGTTTTGCATTCAGCAATCCGATCAGTCCTACTTTGCACCCAGGTTGTCTGGATTCCTCCAATCTAATTACAACAATATGAGTTCCAAAGTCAGCTCTAATCAACAGTGGAGTGACAGTCAAAGGATTTTTCATTATTTTGCACTTATCCCAAAAATGACAAGAATAGAAATCATTTTTCAAAGGTTAATTACTCTCATAATGTAAAATTATGTTCATATGGTTTGATGGGAACTATCGAAATATTCCCGCACACTATCCCTGATAATAATGGGAATCCCTAGCTTTTGTGTACTGCTCAGTAAATTTAGAAATCAATTATAGCAAAGCCTCTTTATTACATACTTAAAGGGTAAGAAATGATAATGTAATTTATTTTTGGCAATGTTATTTTAGATAGTCCTCTCCTTTGTTGATGCAGTCTTATGCTCATCTGAGCAAGAAATGTTAGTATTGAGAAATTGAATATTTTCTTTCTCCCGCCTTCTCAGGTCAGCTGTAGAACGGAATAGCTGTAAAGTCAAAGATCCCAATACTCTACTCAACAATATACCTTGACATTAATCTCAGAAGAGCATTTTTACTGTACCAGTCTGATATTTCTATTTCCTTTGCACACTATCAATTATGTCTAGACTGCTTCATTTCACATAGCACCCTTAAAGCAGGCGAAGAGAGCAGGCTTTTCATCCCATCAATCTGCATTGGATTCAAATTCATTTCCCAGAGTTGAAATTATGCAAACCCAATGGACCAAGTAAGATGTCAGCCTTGGCTCAATGGTAGTGCAATCACCTCTCAGTCAGCAAGTAGCAGGTTTAAGTCATGCTCCAGGGACTTGAGCACATAATTTAGGTTTGATATTCTAGAACAGGACTGAGGGTGTGCTGCACTGCTGGTGGTGCCATCTTTCAGAAGTCCCATCGGCCCTCTCAGGTAGACGTAAATGATCCCACGGCACTATTCTGAAGAAGAACAGGGCAATTTTCCCCTGTGTACCGTGCAATAATTATGTCAACAAACATCACTAGAACAAATTATCTTGTCATTATCACATTGCTGTTTGTGGGACCTTGCAGTGTGCAAATTGGCATTTCCTACATTACAATAATGACTAACTACACTTCAGAAGTAATTAATTGGCTACAAACTGCCTTTGGGACATCCTGAGCTCATGAAAGGCATTGTATAAATGAAAGTCTTTTTTTCCTTTTGTATTAAAAGGATGAAATGACAATTCAGGTGACCATGCTTCCCCTTAGGAGCTTTGTTGCAGTGTTATGGATCAGTAAATGTACTCAGGTATTGTCAATATAGAGCAGAAATCAAGTCACAAAAGCAGTGTTAGATGTTTATTAAAAAATAGCAGATCATCTGTGGCATTGTGCACAGTAAACCAAGTGCTACACGTTTTACTAAGGACAAGAGCATTACACAATGTATTGTTCTGTGGCTGTGGGGAACTATTTGAGTTGGCTCTTTAAAGCCACAAGATTTTATTGGTATTGTTATGACCGACCACTCCAGTCAAAGCCCCCAATCAAAATATACAATTCTGATTGTGGTGGGGGAAATGCACTGTTAATTCAATCCCGCCCCTCCACAGATGGCCTAACAGATCATTTTAAACTTTCCAAATTAAAGGAAGACCCTGCCAAATTGTACCACCTACTAACCTCGAATGCGGCTAATCAAACCAGATGTCTTTAAATCAACAAATAAACTGTTTAACGTGGAACAGTCCAAGGTTGCTTGAAGTCCTCACAGCTGTCCAATGGGGGAGAAAAGGTTCTTCAACAGTAGAACAGTCCATAGTCTAATTCAGAAGTCAAAATTGTTGCTCCTTCTCCAGCAATGTATTTCAACAATTAACAACTCGCAAACGCTTTTTAATGAATCAATTTGGCTTTAGAAGTTTTGAGGGATAAAAGATTGTCACAGTCTAACTTCCCTTCCTTCAGTTTAAATTATCAGAGATCTCTGTTTTGGCTTGACCTTTTAGAATTTTGAGAGAATAATAAAAACACAGACTAAATTCTCTTCCTTCAGTTTAAATGGTCTGTTTCTCCTTTCAGATGCAAACACATAGCTGTCTGTCTGTTTCTCCGTTAGAACAGTCCGTCTCAACGAAAAAGCCAGTTTTTCATTTAATTTCAAAAGTCATTCGGCAACAATGTATCTCTCGATGCTCAGTGAAAATGGCTGTATCCCGGGCAAAGAGAATGCTCTCTTTGAATCCGTTTCTGGGGCTTGCTGCCTTAAAGCAGTATGGCTCCCTTTCCAGCATTCTTCCACAAATAAAACTACAGGATCATAACAATATAAATAGGCACATCTTGACGTGAGTTGGTGGTCACCATCCCTGAAGCAGCAACATGCCTGTAAAATGAGGCAAAGCTTACTTCAAACCCACATCATTTTAAATGTATATCCCCTTGAAGAAACAGTTCTTGATCAAGCTATCCCTGGTTTGACACACCAACATATCCTATGCTGAACCCCTGACTACCCTTCATCCACCATCACTGCACAGCTGGGAATGTTCCAGTATACGTGGCAGTGACCCTGCCAAGAAATATTAACTCCATATCTTTTGCAACCCCATCCATTTGCTTTCTTGTGTGTTGAGGCCTGTTTTTTCCCAGGTGCATCCCTTGGTGACGTTCGATATTAAATGTATCCTGCTGCCTAATCTAGTGCTTCTTCCAAGTGCTACTGTGTAGGGAAGAGGAAGTGAGGTGGCTGGCTGTGGGATCCCCCAAGATGATAATGGGATCCATATCATGCTATCTCCTTCAGTTGCGTCATCAGCAGTGTCAAAGATTAACTCCTCGAGGTGTATAGAATTGATGGGACGAGTATCCAGTTTTCAGCCTCTCTTTCCTGTTGCTTTCTTTTTTGGGTCACAAAGAGAGGACAGCAATGAATGACTCTTGAGCTCTATTGCAGCTAAATAATTGGCTCTTGTGCTTTATTAGACAAGTGTGAGCGCAGACAACAAGTAAAAGGATACTGAGGAAGCTTTTAATGCAGTGTTATCCAGTAGAAATTGCTGATTAGCTACAGGAATCCTTGCAGTCTTTCTTTTTCATCAAAGTTTGGAATTCTTGTATGAATTCATCAGATTTAGTACAGCTTCCAGAAGTTGCGAACAGGTTCTTTGATTGCTGATAATGTTGACTCACTCAAAAAACATGCCTGACGTGCCTTGGCTCTTCATCCAGAACGGAGTGTGATGCTTCATTTCTTTTGACATGATGAGCCTTGCTGGAGCTACTTGTTGGTTTGATGTATTGTCTTCTGCTGGCCTAAAGCAGTTATCCTGATTGGGTAAGCTAACCACAATGAGAGCTCCCCTCTTCATGCAATGTTGCTGATCTTTCTGTGATTCTGCAGTCCAACATTTTCACCCATGTTGCACATCATTTTAGCAGTTAACCAGACATAAAGCACACACAAGAATCAAAAACTTCTCTGCTTTTTGTTTCACCATTTTAACAACAAATACACAAAGTATACATGCATTAACGTGAATGTGAGAATTGAGATCACATGCCCAGCAATGGTGCTATTACTTATATTGTATTCATGAATCAAAATTGCAATCTGGATTTTCAATTAGCCACAGCTGGCGAATGGCTAATGTACTGGGTAACATTGCTTTAATGGGCCGACACATTGTCAGTGAAAGGATTGCAAGTAAGGGTGAGTTAAAACAGGAAAGGATTCACTTATGTATGCATCTAATTAAGGTAACAGTGTAAATAAAAACAGTTAAAGCTGGAAATAGCGAGCAGCTCAGACAGCATCTGTGAAAAGAGTGGAGTCAGTCACTGTTTCAGGCTTTAAACTCCTCCTCAGGACCACAATGTCATCAGATTCAACTTGATCAGATGCACTAAAGTTGCCAGGAATTCCAGCTAGTTCCAGATTTCAGGAGGGCGAGATTTGCAAAGATGGCAGAGGACTTCAGTTGGGTTGACTGCACAATGCTACTATTCAGTGATATAACCAATATTGAAATAGAATGCTTTTTACAGTTGTTTATGTCATGAAGGTCAAGAGATGGTCACATGATAAAAGAAATAAAATGTGGCTAAACTGGTCACATGCAATAACAAATCAGACTTGAGCAAAATTACCTTTGCAGACCAAGGGAAAAAATATCTCAGGAGAACAGGATGGCTATTGAGCTCAGTTGAAAGCAACCGAGGCTGTTATCAGTGGAGCCAAAAGATCATTGGAGAAGAATATTGTGCATAACTGTGGCAACAATAGCAAAATTGTTTTTAGACATGTGAGGAATCAGGACTATCAAGGACTGCATAGGGCTGTCGAATTATTCCGCACTGCAGATCCAGGTGAACTGCCAGGATATTGCAGAGGTTTCAAATGACTACTTTACATAAGCCTTCACTCCAGTAATCTATTCATAGGTACCATAAATGCAATGTGCAATTGACTCTTAAATTGTAAATGTCAAAGTGAATCCTGGAGTATTGGGGTCTCGAAACAAATCATTTTGTGCTCAGTAAACCCCTTGCTTATATGTTTAACAGCTCTCTAGGGTTTCTTGTGCCAATATTCACAAAGAGCATCAAGTTACTACTGGGAAGTTATAGGCCTATTATTTTGATTTCATTTAAAGGCAAGTTTCTGGAAGGAATCATTAGCTCTGTATGACCACATGGCAGAGGGAAGTCATTCGAGACTCTGAACATGGCTTCTGGACCAGAAGATCATGTCTTCCCAAAGAGGGTGAATTGTTTGAGGAATTTACTAGGTTAATGGATGAAGGTACCTGGTTGACTTTGTATACTTGGATATTGACCAGTATTAGGGAAGTACAGATATACAAACATACAAATTAAGAGCAGAAGTAGGCCTTCGTCCCCTCTAGCCTGCTCTGCCATTCAATAAAAGCATGGCTCATCTGTTTGTGAATCGAATTCCACACTCTCATCTACCCCCGATAGCCTTTGATTCCCTTGCCTTAAAAATATTCAATGACCCCACCTCCACCACCTTCTGAGGCAGAGAGTTCCAAAGTCGCACAACTCTCTGAGAGAAAAAAAATTCTCCTAATTTCTGTCCTAACAAGGTGACCCCTAATTTTAAAGCAGTGCCCCCAGTTCTGGACTCCCCATAAGAGGAAACATCCTTTCCGCATCCACCTTGTCAAGCCCGTTCAGGATCATGAACAGACTCGTGACACTGAATGACCTACTCCTATGCAGCACACTTAGGGGCGGCACAATGGTGCAGTGGCTAGCACCGCAGCCTCATAGCTCCAGCGACCCGGGTTCAGTTCTGGGTACTGCCTGTGCGGAGTTTGCAAGTTCTCCCTGTGACCATGTGGGTTTCTGCCTGGTGCTCCGGTTTCTTCCCACCGCCAAAGACTTGCAGGTTGATAGGTAAATTGGCCATTGTAAATTGCCCCTAGTGTAGGTAGGTGGTAGGAGAATGGTGGGGATGTGGTAGGGAATATCGGGATTATATCAGGATTAGTATAAATGGGTGGTTGTTAGTTGGCACAGACTTGGTGGGCCAAAGGGCCTGTTTCAGTGCTATGACTGACTCTCCAGTTGTTATGTGTAAGTATTCAAGTGGGAGGCCTCACTCACAGCTGCACTGGGGAGTCATGTTATATGTTCACAAGAACCAGCTGAACCAGGTTCCACAGCACAAAGCATCGTGCAGAATTAAACACAACTGACTACAGCATTTTCCAAGATTAAAGTGTGATACTTTCCAACATCTGGGGACCAGAAACAACATAAAGACAAAACATGCTGGCAGCGAGTGTCTGTGAGTAAACCTACAACATTTTTAGAAGCAACAGATTGAGAAAAGTAACCCAACTTAGTGCCAGAGAGGGAGAGACAGAAAAACTGAGTGACTCGTGCGAAAACTCGAAAAAAAAAATCGAAGTGTCAGCCGGGACAGGAATGAATGCAGTGCTACAGCCAATCATGAATTGGGTAGCTGATGATGTCGTAGAGACATTTGAGAAGTTTAAACAAAAGTGCAAGTTGGCATTCAATAGTTTCCTAAAAGGCACTAGTGCAGAGGAGAGGGACAGCTATATCCTTCTGTGGAAGGGTTAAATTTATTTAACAGCTGGGACCTAAGCGAAGAGGATAGCAGAAACACAGACAAAATTATTGTAAGATTCAGCACCCATCTCCAGCCAAAATCAAATCATCGGATATACCGATATGAATTTCAAGGCCTCAGACAGGAACTAAGTGAGCCTATTGACAATTTTGCAGCAAGGTTGAAAAATGCAGTGCAGCCAGAAAATGTAAATTAAGGACACAGATGGCTGGCTGATAGATCAGCTCATTTGGGGTTCTGCACATCCTGAAGTACAGAAAGCTCTAATCGGACAGGACGAGCTCACAATATCGCAGGAAGTAGACACTGCCAGAGCACATGAAGCCACAAGCAGACAGATGAAGACTCTGACCTCCCAAATGGCTAGCCTTCAGTTAAGCCAAGAGACGGGCAGCAGGGTCAATGCAGTGAAACAACAACTAAAGAATGTACACCAAACAGAGAGAAAGACGTGCAGGAGCTGTGGACGACCACATGAATTGACAGATAGAAGGAAATGTCCCGCATATGGATCAATCTGCAGAGCTTGCGGAAAGACCAATCACTGAGAAAGGATGTGCAGAACAAGGCAAGAAGGTGGTAGACGAGTCATCAGAGCCAGAGTAACAGGGCAAAGGAATAGTGAAAGAAATCAAAACATTCATACCCTGGAAGATGGTGATGGGTTTGAGAACATGATAGACATAGGAACCATAGAATTGCATGAAATGTCTGGATGTGACAGTTCCCAGAGAAAATAAATTCACACAACCATTCAGATCAGGAAGAGGCTGTGAAATAAGCCCACAACAATAAATCTGAAGGTGAACATTGATACTGGAGCGCAGAGTAACATCATCCCACTCAGACTATACCAGCAGATCTTCCCTGAAAATTTGGAGAAAAATAGTTATCCAAGGAAAGGAGCTCTGAAACCAAACAACATCATGCTGACAGCATATGAGGGAACTGAAACTCGACAGCTGGGTATAACCCAAATAAGAGGAACACACAAAGGAAAAGATGTTAACTGTATGTTCAACGTGACAGAAACAGATTTTTTTAGATTAGAGATACAGCACTGAAACAGGCCCTTCGGCCCACCGAGTCTGTGCCGAACATCAACCACCCATTTATACTAATCCCATATTCCCAACAAACATCCCCACCTGTCCCTATATTTCCCTACCACCTACCTATACTGGTGACAATTTATAATGGCCAATTTACCTATCAACCTGCAAGTCTTTTGGCTTGTGGGAGGAAACCGGAGCACCCGGAGGAAACCCACGCAGACACAGGGAGAACTTGCAAACTCCACACAGGCAGTACCCGGAATCGAACCCGGGTCCCTGGAGCTGTGAGGCTGCGGTGCTAACCACTGCGCCACTGTGCCAGCTATCCTGGGATTGAGCAGTTGTGAAGAGCTGCAGATTATCTCAGTAAACCATGAGGTGAAGGAGGCAACACTGAGGGTTGAAGATAGTACACCCATTGAAAAGCGCCCTCCGATAAGAAGCAAAGAAGATCTGGTACAAATGTGCCCAGAATGTTTTGATGAGACGGTTGGATGCTTCAAAGATTTTGAGTATCACATCACTATTGACCCAGTGATGAAACCAGTGATTCATCCCCCACGTATAGTTCCAGTAGGACTAAAATTTAAGCTTGAAAGAGAGCTCCAAGAAATGGAAGAAAAGAAGGTGATTGCCAGAGTCACAGAGCCTACAAATTGGGTAAATTCCATCGTGGTGAGAGAGAAGCCAAATGGATGGTTAAGAATTTTCCTAAATCCCAAAGATCTTAACTAAGCAATAAAGAGGGATCACTACCCTATTCCAACACTTGAAGAAATCACACCAGCAATGGCAGGTGCAAAGTTTTCAGCAAGCTTGATGCCAGAAGTGGCTACCGGAATGTGAAGCTAGACGCAGAATCTTCACTGTTGACAACATTCAACACGCCCTTTGGACGGTACAGTTTCCTGCGTCTACCCTCTGGCCTCAAGGTGAGCCAGGATGTGTTCCAACAGAAAGTAGACAAGACATACAGGGGATGCAAAGGAGCAGTCGGCATAGCAGATGATATTCAAATATATGGTGTAGATGGAAAAGATCATGACAACCATCTACATGAAGCCATGGAGAGAACCAGGAAAGCTGGGATTAAGCTAAACGCAGACAAATGCATTGTTAAAGTTACAGAATGCCAGTTCTTCGGAATGGTGTCCACATCTGATGGAGTTAAGCCGAGCCCTGAAAGAATCTCAGCCATCTCGGGGATGGAAACCTCAAGAGATAAGAGACAGTTGAGAAGTTTCCTTGGTTAGATACAATACATGAGCTCCTTTATTCCGCTCGTGTCAGAACACACAGCAAACCTGCGGGAGCTGATGAAAGAAGATGCAGAGTACCAGTGGTCAGAGTCACATGACAGGAGTTTCAACAAACTCAAAAAGGTAGTATGCAAGGAAACAAGTCTGTCGTACTACGACAGAAAGAAACCTGTCACTCTGCAAGTAGATGCTTCCACAAAAGGACTGGGAGCAGCCCTGGTACAAGAGGGAAAGCCAATAGCATTTGCGTCCAAAGCTCTGACATCAGCTGAAACAAGATATGCCAACATAGAAAGAAAACTTTTGGCAGTCGTATATAGATGTGAGAAGTTCCACACATATCTCTGTGGGAGTAAATTCAGTGGAGAGCGATCATTGTCCACTGCAGCAAATCTACAAGAAAAATCTATGTAAAGCACCAGCAAGACTGCAGAGGTTACTCTCGAGGCTTCAGAGTTATGATTTCAGTCTGAAATATAAGCCAGGAAGAGAAATGGTGCTAGCAGACACTCTATCTCGGTTGTCACCACAGGAGAAACATGAGATAGAAGATCTAGGCATAAAGATTCATCACCTAGTGAACGTAACACCACCGAAACTGAGTCAAATTGGAGATGAGACCAGCAAAGACAAGGACTTACAGATGCTATCTCAGCACGTGATGCAGGGTTGACCTGATAAGATACAGCACACACAGCCAGCAATACGGCAGTACTGGTCTACCAGAGATGACATCTCACTAGAAGATGGTGTTCTGCTGGCTGGATCCAGAATAATCATAACTAAAACAATGCAGGAAGAACTTCTCCAAAAGATACACGAAGGCCATATGGGAATGGAGGAGTGTAAGCTCAGAGCCAAATCAGCTGTGTACTGGATAGGCATATACAAAACTGGTAACCAAGTGAGAAGAAACAGAATCCATAGCGACCTACACCTGAGCTGGAACAACAAAATAGACCATCAACAACACCGGAAACATCACAATCCAGCAAGACATTAACAACATCACCAGCAAGTGAAACAACATCGCCTGTACAGCATGCCAATTCACCACTGATGCCAAATCGACAAGATGGAGGCACAACATCTTACCACCCAAGCGATATTGTGAATAATATTTTTTTTTTAAAAATACACGCTATAAAAGACTCTAAAAAGGGGTTCAGATTATTTTCACAAGTTGGATGATAATCTTTACTTATAATTGACAGTTATATTGATATAGGGGCATTATGTTTTAAAGAAAGAGGGATGTTATATATGTATATATTGTTATGCTAGCTGTAAAGCTGCCAACTGTGTAACAGCCCCGACAAAAAAAAATTTCTGCAGCACCTGCGGAAGAGCCTGTCACTCTAGAATTGGCCTTTATAGCCACTCCAGGCGCTGCTTCACACACCACTGACCACCTCCAGGCTCTTAACCATTGTCTCTCGAGATAAGGAGGCCAAAGAAGGACATTTTAAAGAAAGAGGGATGTTATATATGTATATATTGTTATGCTAGCTGTAAAGTGTTAGGAACTAATTAGCTAGGAACTAGTATTGTGTAAGTGTTCCAGTGGGGGGACCTGGTTCAGTCACAGACAGTTGCCAGGGAGAAGGTCGGAGTCAGTAACTAGGGAATGGAGTTTGCAATGGGGACTGAAGACAATGCCTTTGGTCTTCCCATATTTGGTTGGACGAAATTTATGCTCATCCAGTACTGGATATTGGACAAGCAGTTTGACAAGTTGGTACAGTAGAGCTGTGGAGAGAGGTGGTGGTGAGGTAGAACTGGGTGTTGCCAGCATACATGTGGAAATGGGCGCTTTCAAATGATGTTGCTAGGGGGCAGCATGTAGATGAGAAATAGTAGGGGGCCAAGGATAGATCTTTGGGGTACACCAGAGGCAGCAGAGTCTCTGGTTATGATTAGACAAATAAAAATGGAATCAAGGAAGCATAGTCCCATCCAGTCAGATGACTGTGGAGAGGCGTTGGAGGAGGATGGTGTGGCCAACTGTGTCATCAGCTGCAGAAAAGTCAAGAAGGACAAGGAGGGATTGTTTACCTTTCACAGTAACATAGGATGTCATTTGTGACTTTCATGAGAGCTGTTTCGGTACTGTGGCAGGGGAAGGAACCTGATTGGAGGGATTCAAACATGGAGTTCCAGGAAGGATGGGCACAAATTTGGGAAGTGACAACACATTCAAGATCTTTGGAGAGGAAAGGGAGGTTGGAGATTGCTGTGGTAGTTTACAAGAATAGAGGATAAAGGGTTGGTTTTTTTTTTGAGGAGTGGGGTGATGACAGCAGATTTGAAGGAAAGGAGGGCAGTATCTGAGAGAAAACCATTAACAATATCTGTTAAAATGGGAGCTAGGAATAGGAATTTGGGTTGCCAGTAGTTTAGTGGGAACAGGGTTGAGGGAGCAGAACATGGGTCCCATGGACAGATGAGCTTGGAGAGGACAGGAGGGGAGACAGGAGAGGAACAACAGAACGATGTGAGTTGAGGGCTAGAGCAGAGGGAAACCTCCGGGAACGTTTGTCCTAGTGGGCTAGGGAAAGGGAGGGAAGCAGCAAAGGCAGCTGAGTAGATGGTCTCAGTCTTAGTGACAATCAAATCCCTAATCTCCTCTCACTTGTTGGAGGTGAGGGCGAAGGAGATAGAGAAGAGAGATTTCAGATGGTTTGCAGTGGAGGAAAGAATCCAGGAGTTATCCTTGCTTACCAGGATAATCCTGGAATAATGAGTAGATTTGTCAGATGAGAGAGGACCCAATAGTTCTTTATGTGGTCCAGCGAGATCTGGCAGCGAATGGCTAAACCAGTTGTCTGCCACACCTGTTCAAGTCTGTGTCCCTTGGATGTAAGGAAGTGGAGATTTGGGCCGTATGAGGGGAAATGGCCAGGGTGAGAGAAAGTAATGCTTTTAATGGGGACTAGGGCATTGAATGTGAGGGTATAGTTGAGCAGATTGGTGATTGCAGATATGTTGTGGTGAATGGAGGGCCAAAGGCTAGACATTTGGGATTTTGAAAGTGCAGCTGTAAGTGCATTGGGTAGAGTTTTTTTCCAGCAGTGGACACAGAATTAAGTCGGGTTGGAAGGGGGAAGGGAAATGTTGGGGGGTGGGGGGAGAAATACAAAGAAGTGATCAAAGATGGCTTTTTCTGTGATTGGTATGATGGGAGTAGTGAGACCACATGAGATGGCAAGGTCAAGGGGTGGCCATGAATATGTGTTGGGGAGTTTACACGGAGGGTGGGATTAGGGAGAATAAAGAGGGCAGAGAGAGAACATGATGAATTGAGATGTATCTTTATTGAGATGAATCTTGATCTCCTTTTAAGGAGTCACATTGCAGAATATTGCAAATACTGCAAGAACTGCATCGCAGGAACATGATTGGAAAGCCAGATTTGTTATTAGGATAGATGACAATGATTCTTGGCTGACTTAATTTATTAGATTTGTAAATGAGAGCTAACTCTCAATAAAGGCTACATCCTAAAGCATGTTTCTAATGAGACTGCTGTCCCACTGGTGCTTGTACATCCGTCGTCATCACTGTTGGAGGCATCCAAAATCTTTCTAAACGTTAATTAGGCCTATTGGCTGGAGCTAGGCATGGGGTATTACAAAGTAGTAATTTCCTGTTGCATCCTCTCAGGGAGACAGGAACATTGTGAAGTAGAATGTTTGACAAAATGCCAGCTCTAATGCACCAATAATAATGGTCTCTGTCGCCTTTGATAAAATCACAAATCGATCACAATATAGGCTTTAGCAACTTTCATTATGGAAGAAGTGATTAAAATTTATCCTTAATTTGTGATACTTCAACCAGAAAAAGTGCTATTAAACAATGTTGATGAGCATTCAACTTACAGAAAAGAAGCTTTTTGCATTGAAAATAAACCAATGTTTTTGCTGTATTTCAGCAATTGAAGCAAAGAAGGCATAAAGACAGAATTGGGTTTTTCACTTCATTTTATCCCCCTGGAAAGGCTTTGCACATTTCAGTGTCGATGCAAGATATTTATTATTTGACAATTTTTGCTGCATGGAATTGGATTTTCCTCTCTCTGTAGTAAATTAAATGATATAATTACAAACAGCATTGTTTGTTCCACGACATTTTTTAATTCTTTTGATGTTTGAGGTTGGGGTAACATGCATGTGTATGAAATAGGTTTTTATTTTTCTTTGCTGGTCATTTATTGTGCTTATAGCAGAGGCTGTATGTTGGTGGAATAGGGAGGAAAGAACTTACATGTTAACCCATAGTTTAATTAGTTTAAGTTTCCTGTTACTTTTCAAACCTTTCCTATGTTGATAGCTGGACTATAGTTTCTAACTGAGTCTCTTATGAATTAAAATCTCCATTTTTATTCATTACTGCTTGCAAGTTAAAGCACTGAGATTTAACACTTAACCTTAAGTTGGAAATCAGTTCCTCATGGAAAATATGTCGGCAACATCACATTGTCCTGTCACCTCAGAAAATAAAAGATAACACGTTGAAAGGCCAAGTCATGCAGGCTATTAGTATTTGGTGAGACCTAGCGACAAGACTAACATACAGCAGTAAAAAGACAAATTCAGATACTAATACAAGACAATGACCAATCTTAACATAAGCTGCAAGGCAGTCTATGTTTTTAAAAAAACCCAAATGGATACAGTGATTTTTCAAAAATATAGACATGGGAACCATTTCTCACGAATGACGATAGCCACTGAAACCAGGTTGAAAAAGATTGGCTGGCTCCCTGGTGCTAGCTGGTTCCTGTTTGATGAATAGATTTGGTAATTAGTTTGCTTTGAAAGTGGCGGCTAGTTTAATTTAAACAATGGCTGTGGCTGTCCATATTCTGAGCTGTAATTTGCACTCAGTTGGCCCCTGACTATGAGCCCAGGGCAATGTTTACCTTGCAGGGACCCAAGCAAAGGCTTACATGTTACTGGACAAGGATACTAAATAAAACCTACTTAATCGGGTGTCAAATTCACATATGTAAGATCACAAAAGGGCATGTTCGCAATAGGTAATATAGAAATAGTTGACCAAATGAGTGATTGATTACACGTGATGAAATGATTTACAGGGGGTGCAAGAAGTGAAACACTTGGGGGTGTTTGTGCACAAATCTTTGAAGGTGGCAGGAGAGGTTAAAAAAGCAGTTAATAAAGCCATATGGGATCCTGGGCTTTATAAATAGAGGCATAGGCTGGGATTTTGTCTTGGCGATGGGGAACTCGCAAAGGTGTGATCCCTGCGTTGCCTCTTCTGAGGAAGGCCTGGCAAATCAAGTGCCAATTAGCACTTAAGTGGACAATGGTGGGCCTTCCGTGGGATCAAGGACTCTGGCGACAGAAGGCTGAGAACTGTCAGCCAATCAAAGGCCGGCAGCTCTTTAACTGAGCAGCGTGGATGTGGTGGCTGCTGCCGTTATTGGACTCACAGTGGGAGGGGTTTCGCGAGGTGGGCATCATGGGGGCAGGGGTGTGTAGGGAGGGTCGGCAGCAAGAGCAGGGGTTGGCTCTCAGCTGCCCCCCCCCCACCACCATCACCACCATTTATTTAAACAATAATTCGCTGGTTCATTCTCAGGGCATTGCTTTGACCAATCAGAGTCAAGCTGCCCAATTTAAATTTCAAACAAAGCTTGGCAGTTAACTGTCAGTCACCATAAACTGGTGCATTCTCCATGGCAACACCTCTACCAGTCAGGGTCCATTTGCCAACCAATCAGCACTCTCTTCTCATACTGTATAAATTTGTTGCTTTCCCCTACATTGGTATTCTTGCAAATTGTCCTGATGAGTGCAAGACAAAATGCTTCAATAAAATATTAATTTTCAGCAGTACTCAAGTTCTGTACTACCAAATGACAATTAGGTGATACTTAAGATTTCGTAAGAACTGAGGTTCATCTTCTCTTTCTTCACCTCAACAATGAATGTGGGAGGGTGCTTAGGATTGGTGAGAAGGCAAGTACTGAGGTGCAAGCCCACTGGAGGCTCTTACTTTAGGAGAGCTGCAAATTCCTCTGCCCTTCACATGCCTCTCTCACAATAATTAAAATAATATGCCTTCAGTATCTGATCATTAGCATAAGCAATAAAGAATACCTTTTTCACCCTTCAGGCTTAACTACATTTTATGGGGAGAAAAACATTGGATGTTCTGGCAACAGCTATGACCCTTGCATCTTAGACTGTGGATCATCTCATGGATCCAAACCTTTCAGTACAAACTTTACCATGTCCTGTTACTGAGGATGTTTAAAGCAGAGATTTTCATTTCAAGTAAAACCTTTTTGCAACTTCATATTTCCATTATGATTTCTAGTACTGAGCAGGATTGCCTTTCATGAACTTTTCCCATCCTTTGTTTTCAATTATCTCAGTCTGCTGCTGCTGCTGCTGCTATTACTAGGAATTTACATCATCAAATTTTCTGACTCCCTTTTCTTTCAGTATATTTTCTTTTGCTGACGGGAAATTCTGTTGTTCTGGACGAACTCAATTATCTGTGTGGATTTTGAATCAGATACATCTTGCCTTCCCCAAGCAAGAATTAGCATGTTGTTCACAACAAAACTAATAGAAGTGACATTGAACCAGCTTAAATAAAACTGAAGAGGGGAATATGCCAGTGTACTCGAGGAAGGCAGAGGAAAGTTCAGCAAGGGTTCCTACTTCTCTGTCTCTTGAAAAGTGTGTGTGTACAGATATTAGTGAGAATAGGATCCGTTTGAGCTTTGAGGCTGCACGTGGTCAAATGGCCTGCTGAAAATCAACATTCAGACTCTCACAGGGAGAATGGTTACTTGGTCAAGATACTGAAAAGTACCTTGTGGCAATAGAAGTGCATATGAGTCAGGAAATGAAATAGATGATAAAAAGTAGGAAGTGGTGATTGGAAAAAAAAACATCTGGTTGTATAAGGGCTCATGATGATCAGAGTTAGCTCACCCTTAAAGAGGCACTGTTTTCACAAAGGACTGCTAACTGCAACAACAGCAACATTTATTTTGTTAAAAGCACTATATAGATATAACATCCCAAGGTGCTTCACAGGAGCATTATAAAACAAAATATGACACCAAGCCACATAAAGAAAAGTTTGGCCAAAGAAGTGGGTTTTAAGTAGTGTCTTACAGGAGGAAAGTGAGGTAGAGTGGTGGAGAGATGTGGGGAGGGAATTCCAGGACTTAAGGCCTAGCCAACTGAAAGCACGGCCACCAATGGTGGAGGGATTAAAATTGAGGATGCTCAAAAGGCCAGAATTAGAGGAATGTAGTTATATCGGAGGATTGTGGGGCTGGAGGAGATTACAGAAATAGCGAAGGGTGAGGCCGTGGAGGGATTTGAAAACAAGGATGAGAATTTTAAAATCAAGACGTTGCTTGACTGGGAGCCAGTGCAAGTCAGCGAACACAGGGATTATTGGTGAACAGGACTTGGTGCGTTAAGATATGGGCAGTAAAGTTTTGGATGACCTCAAGTTTACGGAGAGTAGAATGTGGGAGACCAGCCAAGAGTGCATTTTAGCATTTTCTTGAGGGAAGGGAACAGAGAATGAGTTATACTTCATCTTTGTTCCAACACTAGTTACAAGAGGTGCATTTCAATTGATGTACATCTTGATATTATGTTTTTGTAGATGAATGGAAACAAATCGGGAAAGCACTTATTCATGTAGACACTGCCATTTTATCAATAATACTATTTGACGAGGACAGCAATCCAATAGCAGTCCAGCAATCAAAAGGAGACTCTTGGCTGTGCCACTCTTTCATAATTGATTAGTGCAATCAATTGCATAAGTAACATCAATTGCATAGTTCAGTAGTTTTAAACAGACAAAATACAATTCATTTTTAAAAAAGTGATATTATCCAAATGACCTCACGAATCGGTTATCACACTATGCACATTACTCCGAATTTGATTCATTGAACATTTAGGTACTTTTCACAGCCTTTCAACCTGTGACAACACTCTGTGGCATCCTGAGAAGTCACTTAAAGAGGCACTGTTATCCTGGCGAAGTGACTTGGATTTTTTGGTCATATTTCAGAGATCTGCCATGTGACTTGTTAATGTGTTGACATAATCATATTACAGATTGCAGTTGCTTCTACAGAGTTTCTGATAAAGAAAACAAAGATCTGTGTTTACACTGCAGCAGTAGGAGGAATCGTCCACTCTGCATGAATTGAGATTTCAGAGCAAGCTGTTCCAGGAACTGACATTGTCCCAAAGCTTTCTGATAGATTTGTGATGCCCTCTTTTTGCTCATTAACTGAGCTGAAATTTACTGTTTAACCCAAAGTTGGACATTCAGAAGAATGTTTAACAATCAGATACAAACTTTTGATTACAGAAAAAATAATAACAGAGGGATTACTTCAAGTTGTATCTGGTTTCTCTTTTATGTATGATATATGATTCAGTGACCATGTGACAATTTGTGAGGACACTGTCCTTTCACCTCTTGTTTAACATCTGTTTGAATGTAGCTCAGGCTGATGGGCTGAAAAACTTTTCTCTCGAATAGTTTTCAGTGTCTAATGCGAAACACGTTCAAAGAACCTCAGTCAATTTCATTCTGAACATGGATCCAGAATGAAAACTGCTTATGAACATCTGATGATTTACTTCTTCTCAATCACGAAAATGTGAATGAATGGCGGTACAGCAGGTTGCCATATTTGGATGTAACTTGAAAAATTTCCCTTTGTTTAGCAGAGCTTTGAACTATGTGTTTATGCACTATTCCCGGTGTCCGTCCGTCTCATTGTTAGATAAGCAGGTGGATTTTCATAGGTGAGGAGTTCTGAACACTTTTTACAGTTAAAGGGACAAGACTTAGTTGCTCTAATTAATCATTGAAGATTAACTGGGAGCATTTGGAAAAGATACAGCTACATCCTTAAAATGTCTCCTTTCTTTGAAGAGGACTTGTATGCAATGCTGGTGGCTATTTGCAACAATCAGTGGTACCAAATATTACACCTTATCAAAATTCTGGTGACAACAGCAGCCCTCAAGAAGGTTGTGCTTTTTGACCAAAAGTAAGTAGAGACTCACTTTAGATTAAGGTTGAAAATCATTTAGAAAGAAACTGCTAAAATTATTTCAGGTTTTTAAGAAAGCTACCCTTTTTCAACTGGTACATGCGTTTTAATATGCAGTTATTAAAAAGGTACATTAAATTTGATAGAGATTCTTTAATGCTTTGCAAGATTGAGGTAATTACATAAAAACAAATTTATGGTAGAGAATTTCTTTTCAATTAACAGACATCAATTTAACTCAAATTCGAAGTAAGTTTAATTGAAATAATTTTTCAATTAACTTTTTTGACTGGTGCCATTTCCACAATATAGAAAATGGCATTTAATCTGAAAATCCAGTAGAGCATACAGACATTACCTTGTCTGGAGAAAGATGCCCACAATCAATGACTCCTATTCTGAGGCCACTGGAGTAGCTCATGATATCGCACTGAGTAGAGTAGGGGTAGTGGGAGCCTAGGATAGGTTTGATTTGCTGGGCAAGCAGTAGAAGGAGCTGAATGGATGGTCTCAATCTTGGTGAAGAAGAAAGCCACGTGCTCATCACACTTTTTGGAGGGGAGACAAGAGGGAGTTAAGGAGCAGGGAGAGTGGAAAGAAGAAGCTAAAGCATTGGTCATCTTTGCTGTCCAGGATGTTCCTGCAGCATGGGTAGTTTTGGCCAAAGACAAGCCTGATAGTGTTTGATATGGTACAGCAGATCTGGTGATGGCTGGCTAAGCTAGTTGTGCACATACTTGCTCAAGTCTGCTTCCCTTAATCTCAAAAGGAATGAAAATAGGACTATACACATACAGTAATTTCAAATTGTGCTCTCCATCATTAAAACTGCTCACTATTCTAATATATCCAGGAATGCAAAGATAATTCACAGCTTGTCTTTCCACGAATCTTCTTAAACCACCCTCACCGACAATAAATGGAACGAGCACAAAAACCTTTTTGTTACAAAGATCAAGACCATGCATTCACCTGCCGCTGTGACTTCCCTCCTTCATCAAGTCCATCAGGACAAACTTCCCCGAATGTTCCCTGCTGCCCTAGCCCTGAATTTATGTCTTTCTGTAAATCCTATCACAGGGATGTCTAACATATAGCCCACGGGTGAGCATCCAGCCTGCCGAAGGTTTCCATCTGACCTGCGGAAGTAAACTACTTGGCCATTCCTCCTTCTTGCCATGCAGTTTTTGCCCTCAGCCATTTCCTTCAGTTTCAGGTATGAGAAATTTCGTCTGGAACGCCAAAGATTTCTACGACTGACAATCGGCCGCCCTGCTGTTTTGGGTGAGTGAGCGCTGCTAGGAAATGTAGTCCCCCTTGCGCCATAGTCTTTATGGACGGAACTGTAATCCGGAACAACAACTCCCAGAGAGTGCCACCTGCCTACGTGGCAAATGGATGTGGCCCACCGATGTGACCCCGGAGGTTAATGCGCGGAGCAGGTCACAACTGAGATGGTAGTCACGGTCAGCATACTGATTAAACTGAAGGTAAGCCCGAGGTTTACGGCCTAGGCCCAGCGCGAGAGAAGGACAGAGAGAGGGGGACAGCGAGAGGGTGGGGTGGGGGGGAGATAGAGAATGGGGAGACAGAGAGAGCCAGAGAGCGGGGTGGGGGGGCGGTGGTGGGGAAGTGGGGGAAGGACAGAGAGAGAGAGAGACAGACAGACTCAGAGAGGGGAAGAGAGAGACACAAACACAGTGGACTGAATTTTGTAAGCTCACCGCCATTCTCGGTGCGGGGGGCTGTGGTGCCACCTCGGAACCTCACACTGCCAGGAGGATCGGGCCGGGCCCTCCTGGAGTCTGCCTCAGTGGCAGGCTGCTGCCGGACCCATATTCTGCTCCCCACCCGCCTCACCACGGAGCCTGGCATTGTGGATTTGGTAAAATCTAGCCCCTTGTGTAACACTTTCACTTCTGGATCAGAAATTTGTGGGTTTAAGCTTCATTCGGAGATTTGCGCTGTTAATCTAGCCTGACATCCAGTGAAGTACTGAGGAAATGACGCACGAGACACTATACCTGCCTTCTTTATCTGGTGGTTCAAGTAGACATTGCAAGATCCCATGCTAACATGTAAAGAAGAGCAGGGCTTTGTCTCACTGTATGCTCCTCTCTCAGCTAATACAATTAATCAAGCTACTCAATAGCTTACGTGGTTATTCATCTAACTGCTCTTTTTGAAATGGCACGAGTGGAAAATGGCTGCCATATTTGCCTAAATTACAGACATTGTCCCTGAAACATAACATCAGAAGCACCTTGAGAAGATTTGACTTCACAGGCCACTATTTCATTTTATTAAAATTCCATAGTCGTGCAAATGTGTTGCCAGTATTGTCTGAAATTCACCCTGCAAAGCAAATTGAAGCATATACATACACAGATCTACTTCTACTAGAATATCGATGGATCATTAAATCATAAAAGATAATGGGTGTGGCTGACAAGTGATAAGTATACAGGCTCTCCATTTGAAACATTTAGGGTTGTGACCCCAGAATAAGGGGCAACCCATTTAAGGCTGAGATGAGGGGGAATTTCTTCACTCAGAGGGTGGTGAATCTGTGGAATTCTCTATCCCAGAGGGCTGAGAAAGCTCAATCATTGAGCATGTTCAAGACAGAAATCGATGGATATCTGGATATGAATGACATCAAAGGATATGGGGATTGTGCGGGAAAGTGGTGTTGAGGCAGATGATCAGCCATGATCTAATTGAATGGCGGAGCAGGCTCGACAGGCTGAATGGCCTACTCCTGCTCCTATGTTCCTATGTTAGAATATGCTTCTTCATTAATGTTTGCCACAAATTGTAAAGTTTGGGATAAAATTAATTTCAGTTGCTACTGCCGTAGAATGAATTATTTCACACAGCAATTAAAAGAAATGAGATCCTGCTAGAGAACATTTTGTTTCGTGTTTCTGCGGAATATTATTCACCTGGTTGCACGCAGCAACCACTTAACTGATGTTGCTTAATTGAAGTCACAAATTCTTATAACTAGCAATTGGAGGTGAGCTGAATTTGAAAGCTAGTGACTTTAGAAGAACTCCAGTGTATTTTAAATTATTCTGGAGTTGAAACTTGTGTAAATATTTCAGCAATTAGGAGTACTTTAGAGGAATTATGTGTTTACATTTTATTTGAGTATGTCCATTTCATTTCATAGGTTATTTGGTTCAATAAATTGCTTCAGCTTTATCAGTATTTCCAATCTGTTTTTGACTATACTAGTACTTACATATTAGAGTGCCGTTATTCACAAGTATCGGTTTTAGGCTAAAATCTATTGTGACGGAACCACGCCTGCCAAATGGAAACATATTAATTTAGCCAGATAGAACATTACTTGAACCCTTTTACAGTACATTGCACAGAACTTGTTTAAAAAAGACCACAGAGTTGGACAGCTGAAAGATGGCTGCACATTTGCATCCTGTGAGATGGTGGAATAGAGAGACAATGGAAGTGCTCACTGATTCAATTAACAAGACTGGTCTGGGCAATCATAATAATCAACCTTCCTTGTCTGTTTAAGAGCCAGAGCTCCACACCCCACCGAGCGTGACTGAGAACTTTGAGAATCAATAACCCTCACAGAAGATGCACTTTCAAACAAAGAGCTGGTCAAATGACTTATGTGCTGACCAGGCTGGGAGCTGTTTGAATTGTGCCTCACAGAAAGGTTTGAGCGGACTGCAATTGAAGACCAAAGAGAAGGAAGCTCTCTCTCCCTGTCTCTCTTTCGAGCAAAGTCCCAGGGACCCCGGAAGCAGCTTAAGCCTCAAGATAGAGCACCTCTTCAACCTTTTGGTATCAGAGAAGCAAGTTTGAAAGTGTGCACTGGGTCCCAGCGAGAACTCAAACACCACAATTTCAATCAAGGACTTTACAGCAAAACAAAAGACAGTAATTGAATTGTATTTATTGCCAACCCTACTTAAAACTCCCCCTTTAATTCTTTCTTTCCCTCTGTATCTATTTGTGTGGTGTATCTATCTACTAGCGTGGTGGCGCCGCTTATTTTAGTAATTTTAACGGAATTAGAGTGGTGAGGTTAATAAATTTACATCTTTTTTGTTTAAACCTAAGAAAGCCTGTCTGATTAGTTCATTTACAATTAGAGTGCAGTGAGCAAGGACTCATTGAGGTGTTAAGCTAAAAACACTGTATTTTAAAAGTTAAACCCAGTTACAGCCAAACCAGGAAAGGGGCCGGAGGGAAGCCTGAGACCCCTTCCTCACCTGGGTCCTAACACTATTTACAGTATTACGGGCCAGGCAACCTGAATTATTTTGTACGCCTTGTAACATGTTCAAGATAGGGATCAGAGTACTTTGCTTGGTTATGAACCCTATCCCTGATATACAAATGCTGATACATTTCATTAACAGCCAAAAGGACAGTTACCACCCATGTTCACATTCAACAGGTTAAAAATGAAGTTTAAATAGATCTCGGGCAGTCCAATCTTGTAGCCACTGTGAAACTGAAGTGATTTGAGACTACCACACATGGGTTGGTTTCTAGAGAAAGGAGTTATAATCATTTTTCCTACAGAGAGAAATTTGTGATTGCTTTGAGATATTTGTAAATTTAAGAGTTAAATGTACAGGAATCAGCACTGGTTAGAATCTTTATAACTATATTATTAACAATGAACAAGGAGAAAGAGATTTTCACAATCAATTTCAATCTAAGCCAAAGACGAAAGTTGTCTGACTCAAAAGATTAGTTAAGAAACTTAAAATACTGCGCCAACTTGAATTTTCATACAGAATAGAAAGAGTGGTATATGATGGGCTGAATGTTATTGGGGTGCTGTTGTCTGTGGACACTGTGACTACTGAAGAATGGTGCTGCTGTCAATCTGGCAGCAAAGCAGAAAGTGCTGCAGAAATCCAGCAGGTCAGGCAGCATCTATGGAGAGAGAAGCAGAGTTAACTTGTCTAGGTTCACATACCTGAAAGTTCACATACCCTGCAGTGTCCCAGTGTCTGGTGAAGTTGCAATTCTCTTCTCCCACTCAAGTGTAACATTCCTTCTTGTAGGCGTGCTGCACCTGGGTGAATAATCTTAATTTTACACATTCCAGGACGTGAGACTTAAATAGACCATAAAAGGTATTACAGAGGTTTACAGAGAACACACTGACACAAATGGGAATGCACGGGTGTAATAAGAACAAGAAATGCTGGAACCATTCAGCAGGTCTGGCAGCATCTGTGGAAAGAGAAGCAGAGTTAACATTTTGGGTCAGTGACCCTTCTTCGGAATTGACAAATATTAGAAATGTCACAGGTTAAAAGCAAGTGAGGCGGGGTTGGGGCAAGAGATAACAAAAGAGAAGGTGTAGATTGGACAAGGCCACATATCTGACCAAAAGATCATGGAGAAAAGGCAAACAATATGTTAATGGTGTGTTGAATGACAAAGCATTAGTACAGATAGGGTGTTAACGGACTGCAGAGTAAACAGCAGCAAGTACAAACATGAAAAAAAACAGTGGGTAAGCAAACTGAACAAACTAAGATGAAATGAAATAAACTTTTTTTAAAAAAAAATTTGTAAAAAATGTAAAAAAGAAAAAAAGAAAAAATAACAAAAAATAAAAGTAAAATGGGGGGCCCGTCATGCTCTGAAATTATTAAACTCAATGTTCAGTCCGGCAGACTGTAGTGTGCCTAATCGGTAAATGAGATGTTGTTCCTCGAGCTTGCGTTGATGTTCACTGGAACACTGCAGCAATCCCAGGACAGAGATGTGAGCATGAGAGCAGGGGGGAGTGTTGAAATGGCAAGCAACCGGAAGCTCAGCGTCCTGCTTGCGGACTGAGCGGAGGTGTTCCGCAAAGCGGTCACCCAGTCTGCGCTTGGTCTCCCCAATGTAGAGGAGACCACATTGTGAGCAGCGAATACAGTATACTACATTAAAGAAGTACATGTAAATCGCTGCTTCACCTGAAAGGAGTGTTTGGGGCCTGGGATAGTGAGGAGAGAGGAGGTAAATGGGCAGGTGTTACACCTCCTGCGATTGCAGGGGAAGGTGCCATGAGACGGGGACGAAGTGGTGGGGGGTAATGGAGGAGTGGACCAGGGTGTCGCAGAGGGAACGATCCCTTCGGAATGCTGACAGGGGAAGGGAGGGGAAGATGCATTTGGTAGTGGCATCACGCGGAAATGGCGGAGGATGATCCTTTGGATATGAAGGCTGATGGGGTGGAAAGTGAGGACAAGGGGAACCCTGTCACGGTTCTGGGAGGGAGGGGAAGGGGTGAGGGTAGAGGTACGGGAAATGGGCCGGACACGGTTGAGGGCCCTGTCAACAACAATGGGGGGGAATCCTCGGTTGAGGAAAAAGGAGGTCATATCAGAAGCACTGTCATCGAAGGTAGCATCATCAGAGCAGATGCGTCGGAGACAGAGCAACTGGGAGAATGTAGTGGAGTCCTTACAGGAGGTAGGGTGTGAAGAAGTGTAGTCAAGGTGGCTGTAGGAGTCGGTGGGCTTATAATGAATATTAGTAGACAGCCTATCCCCAGAGATGGAGACAGAGAAGTTAAGGAAGGGAAGGGAATTGTCAGAGATGGACCATGTGAAGGTGAGAGAAGGGTGGAAATTGGAAGCAAAGTTTTCCAGTTCGGGGCGGGAGCAGGAAACGGCACCGATACAGTTATCAATGGACCGGAAAAAGAGTTGGGGGAGGGGGCCTGAGTAAGACTGGAACAAAGAATGCTCGACATGTCCCACAAAGAGACAGGCATAACTGGGACCCATGCGGGTACCCATAGCAACACCTTTTACATGAAGGAAGTGAGTGGAGTTGAAGGAGAAGTTGTTCAATGTGAGAACAAGTTCAGCCAGGCAGAGGAGGGTGGTGCTGGATGGGGACTGGTTGGGCCTCTGTTCAAGGAAGAAGCGGGGAGCCCTCAAACCATCCTGGTGGGGGATGGAGGTGTAGAGCGATTGGACGTCCATAGTGAAGGAGGAGGCGGTTGGGACCAGGTAACTGGAAATTGTCAAAATGACGTAGGGCCTCAGAATAGTCACGGATGTAGGTGGGAAGAGACTGGACCAGCGGAGAAATGATAGTCAAGATAGGAAGAAATAAGTTCAGTGGGGCAGGAGCAGGCTGACACAATGGGTCTGCCGGGACAGTCCCGTTTGTGGATTTTGGGAAGGAGGTAGAAGCGGGCTGTCCGGGGTTGCGGAACTATGAGGTTGGAAGCTGTAGAGGGAAGATCTCCAGAGGAGATGAGGTCAGTGACAATCCTTTGGACAGTGGCTTGATGTTCGGTGGTGGGGTCATGGTCCAGAGGGAGGTAGGAAGAAGTGTCTGTGAGTTGCCGTTCAGCTTCTGCAAGGTAGAAGTCGGTACGCCATACAACAACAGCACCACCCTTTTCTGCAGGTTTGATGACCATGTCGGGGTTAGACCTGAGAGAACGGAGTGCCTCAAGTTCAGAGGGGGACAGTTAGAGTGAGTGAGGGGGGCAGAGAAATTGAGATGACCAATGTCTCGCCGACAGTTTTAAATGAAGAGATGACGAGGGGGTAAGAGGTCAGGGGGAGGGGTCCAGGTAGAGGGAGAATGCTGGAGGCGGGTGAATGGGTCCGCTGCACAGGTGTCACAGCAATGTAAATACGTCTTTCACTAAATGTTCCTCACCAACATGTGTGCCCTTTTCTCTGTGTGGATGATGTGTGCCAGCAGGTAGTGCTAATGTCACATCCCTTTGCATCGTTGGCCTTTCAGGAGAGCCAACATATGCAATAACATCATTGCCATGTCACCATTAGTCATGAGCGTCTCCACGGACTCAGTGACATGGACATTAGGTCAGTCAGCTGCTGCCTGTATTGGTTTACACAGGGATGCTGCAGATGTGGACTGGTGTGCAGCAGGTGAGTGAGGGTGATGTGTGGCTTGCAGAGCTCATGTCGGTTCCTATGGAGCAGACAGCCTTTGTCTACTAAGCCACTTCTGTACATCCCTAGCTCACTGCTAGCCCTGTGTGCAAAGCCTGGATGCCATCTGCCCTCCCATGCTTCTTTCATGTTGTAGGTCCTCAGCGTCCTCGTAGTCCGAGGGGGAATCCTGTTGCTGTCTCTCCTCATCATGCCAGGCCTGGCCCCTATTGGGTGTGTAGTTGTGCAGAGCAGCAAAGAAAGGAGCTGGCCTTTTCGGACCATAGTTCAGGGCATCACCCTATCCATACAGGCATTGGAGGCGCTCTTTCAAAAAGCTGATCTCCTGCTCAATGGTAGCTCATGTAGTTCAGTGGCTGGCATTGTATCGCTCCTCTGCAGCAGTGGTGGAGTCTCGCACAGGTGTCGGGAGCCATGTCTGCAAAGGATAGTCCTTATCTCCAAGAAGCCACCCCTCCATCTGAGCCAGTTCAGTGAACTGCGGTGGCATCCGGGACTGGGACTGGCGCAAGACCCAGGTGTCATGGCAGCTGCCTGAGAAGTGGTCACACATTTGCTGCAAGCATCTGCAGTGTTCACATACCGGCTTCACCTCCATTGAGAGGGCTCCTTTAATGGTGACACCTGCAGGTGGTAGCTTGGCGGTAGGCCTGATGGCCACATGAGTGCAGTCTATGAACATTACAACCTATGGTTCTCCGGCAATGGTGCCAGAACCAATGGCCCTCTGGGCCTGGCTGAAAGAGTCTGTCCTGAAGCGGACATCCTCACGGGCCCTCCGGTGCAGGGCATTGGTGACCTCCCTGATGCAACGGTGCACTGCTGACTGTGCACTGAGGTCTCTGGCGGGCCCCTAAAAGGCTGCAGAGGCGTCAGGCTTGAGAACCGCTGCCACTATGAGGAATAAAGGCATGGGATGTCCACCGGAGCCCATGGGCTGCAGGTCATCCTTGAGCAGGGCACAGAGATGTGTCACCACCCTCTCTATATGGGCAATCTCCTCTGACACTGGTGCTCTGACATCCAATAGCATGTCATATGGGGCCTGCAGATGCATGGCAAACGTAATGGCTGGGTCCCCTTGGGGGCTGCTGCTCAGGACTGGGGGCCTCTACGTGCATTGCACCAGCCTGTTAGTATTGCCTCTGGCGCATACAGATCCTCACGTGCAGAGGATCACACGTGTAGGATGAGCCATACCTATTTCCATGTGTTAAATAAAGTTTAACCCTACATGTATTTGAAGGTTCCTAAACAGGGCAGGGATTGGTGTTGACAGGTACATCAGCTGCTTTCCTGGATCAACTATGTGGCGTGCCGTGGCATTGCCCATTTTAGCCAGCACTCAGAGTGGCACAACATGACCACATCAAGATCCTACCAGCTGAATCGATTGCCCCCACCATCCATAAAACCTGAATGCTCCTGCCCTTTCTGGCACCTTCCCCACACACAGGGTGCTTAGTGTGCTTTTGCCCCCTCACAAACACAGAGCATACACAATTAATGGAGGGATGTTACTCGGTACCTCCCTTCATGCCAGCACAGTTTTCCCTCCAGTAATCTCAGACACCCTCCCTTTTAGAATTCAGAGTGCGACTCCTACATATCCCCCCCCTCCTTCCTCCCTTCCAGAATGCAGAGTTACACCCCTGTGTATCCCCCACCCTCCTCCCTTCTGTAAAGCAGAGTGAGACCCCTGAATAACAACTTACTTTCGCTGGCGACAACTTCTGCCTCTAAGGACCCTTTGGCTTTTCAGATCGTAAACAGAACGACATGCAACGGCTGCCTGTTCAACGAAAAATCCGACACTGTCAGTGGAGAGACAGCGGACTGTATAATCGGCTAAGGTGTAGCAGCAGGTAGGCTGCACCGAGGTCCCGCCGCCGGTGGTAATATGCGACGGGTCCTTCTCGACATCGCGGGTTGAGGCAGGCCTCTCCCCGCACCATATTACCATCCCCCCGCCACGACCTGCGGTGTCGAGGGGCCAGTAAAATTCAGCCCGATATTTCTTTCAGTGATGCATGGCCTGAGTAATAAGAACAAAGAACAGTACAGCACAGCAACAGGCCATTCGGCCCTCCAAGCCTGCACCGATCTTGATGCCTGTCTCAACTAAAACCTTCTGCACTTCGGGAACCGTATCCCTCTATTCCCATCCTATTCACGTATTTGTCAAGATGCCTCTTAAACGTCGCTATCGTACCTGCTTCCACCACGTCCCCTGGCAGCATGTTCCAGGCACTCACCACCCTTTGTGTAAAAAACTTGTCTCGCACATCCCCTCTAAACTTTGCCCCTCACACCTTAAACCTATGTCCCCTAGTAAGTGACTCTTCCACCCTGGGAAAAAGCTTCTGACTATCCACTCTGTCCATGCCACTCATAACTTTGTAAACCTCTATCATGTCGCCCCTCCACCTCCGTCGTTCCAGTGAAAATAATCCGAGTTTATCCAGCCTCTCCTCATAGCCAATGCCGTCCAGACCAGGCAACGTCCTGGTAAACCTCTTCTGTACCCTCTCCAAAGCCTCCACATCCTTCTGGTAGTGTGGCGACCAGAATTGCATGCAATATTCCAAGTGTGGCCTAACTAAGGTTCTGTGCAGCTGCAGCATGACTTGCCAATTTTTATACTCTATGCCCCGACCGATGAAGGCAAGCATGCCGTATGCCTTCTTGACTACCTTATCCACCTGCCACTTTCAGTGATCTGTGGACCTGTATGCCCAGATCTCTCTGCCTGTCAATACTCCTAAGGGTTCTGCCATTTACTGTATACGTCCCACCTGTATTAGACCTTCCAAAATGCATTACCTCACATTTGTCCGGATTAAACTCCATCTGCCATTTCTGCGCCCAAGTCTCCAACCGATCTATATCCTGCTGTATCCTCTGACAATCCTCATCATTATCCGCAACTCCACCAACCTTTGTGTCGTCCGCAAACTTACTAATCAGACTTACTACATTTTCTCCAAATCATTTATATATACTACAAAGAGCAAAGGTCCCAGCACTGATCCCTGCGGAACACCACTAGTCACAGCGCTCCATTCAGAAAAGCATCCTTCCACTGCTACCCTCTGTCTTCTATGACCGAGCCAGTTCTATAACCATCTTGCCAGTTCACCTCTGATCCTGTGTGACTTCACCTTTTGTACCTGTCTGCCATGAGGGACCTTGTCAAAGGCTTTACTGAAGTCCATGTAGACAACATCCACTGCCCTTCCTTCATTCATCATCTTCGTCACTTCCTCAAAAAACTCGATCAAGTTAGTGAGACACGACCTCCCCTTCACAAAACCATGCTGCCTCTCGCTAATAAGTTCATTTGTTTCCAAATGGGAGTAAATCCTGTCCCGAAGAATCCTCTCCAATAATTTCCCTACCACTGACGTAAGGCTCACCAGCCTATAATTTCCTGGATTATCCTTGCTACCCTTCTTAAACAAAGGAACAACATTGGCTATTCTCCAATCCACTTGGACCTCACCTGTAGCCAATGAGGATACAAAGATTTCTGTCAAGGCCCCAGCAATTTGCTCTCTTGCCTCCCTCAGTATTCTGGGGTAGATCCCATCAGGCCCTGGGGACTTATCTACCTTAATGCTTTTCAAGACGCCCAACACCACCTCCTTTTTGATAACGACATAACCCAGACTATCTACACTCCCTTCCCTAGACTCATCATCCAACAAGTACTTCTCTTTGGTGAATACTGATGCAAAGTACTCATTTAGTACCTCGCCCATTTCCTCTGGCTCCACGCATAGATTCCCTCCTCTGTCCTTGAGTGGGCCAATCCTTTCCCTGGCTACCCTTTTGCTCTTTATATACGTATAAAAAGCCTTGGGATTCTCCTTAATCTTGTTTGCCAATGACTTTTCATGACCCCTTTTAGCCCTCCTGACTCCTTGCTTAAGTTCCTCCCTACTTTCTTTATATTCCTCAAGGGCTTTGTCTGTTCTCAGCCTTCCAGCCCTTACGAATGCTTCCTTTTTCTTTTTGACTCGGCTCACAATATCCCTCGTTATCCAAGGCTCCCGAAACTTGCCAGACTTATCCTTCTTCCTCACAGGAACATGCTGGTCCTGGATTCTAATCAGCTGATGTTTGAAAGACTCCCACATGTCAGATGTTGATTTACCCTCAAGCAGCCACCCCCAATCTAAATTCTTCAGTTCCTGCCTAATATTGTTATAATTAGTCTTCCCCCAATTTAGCACGTTCACCCGAGGACTACTTTTATCCTTACCCACAAGTACCTTAAATAGTGGTGACCTTGACATGATTAAATTCAGTTTAATTTGGGATTCAGCACTGTTGAGAATCAACACCCAGATTTTTGATTTTAACCAGTGAGCCATGATGAAAGAGCTAAATCAACTTCAAGGAAAGCCAAAATACTTGAAAAATAGGGAATAAGCTAAAATGACTGAAAGGACAATTCAAGAAAAAAGCAGTGTAATTAGCTCTTGAAATGCTCTTTGCAAAAATATCCTAGATTTATTCAAAAAACAGTTGGATGAAGTGGCGAGGGAAGTGTAAGATTTTTATTTATTTTAGATGATAATCTCAGCTGGGCTGAGTGGTTTCAGTCGGCTACAATGATTCATTTAACCTCTGAAGCAATGTTAGAAGTAAATCAAACTACATTGGTGGTATTTCTCTGGTTTTGGTAACAGTATTTATCAAAAGACATAGGGAGTTGTACAGGACATAAAATCAATGAATTAGGATAAGAATGTTCTTCTTGGGGAGAAGATTAAGAGAAGCTATGTTCAATGTTTAAAATGAGGAATGAACTCTGTAGGTGGAAGAGGAGATACATTTATGCCTCAACCAACAAGTACCAAGAGAAATGAGTGCAGAACAAAGAAACCATGAGAAAAAACTTCCTTCAAGAGTTCAGCTAACTGCTTCACACTTCAGACTCATCTCCCATTAAAGCTGTAAATTCAGATTGAGCTGATACATTGTAAAAACTAAATGGCAGGCTCCAATGCAATCCTAAGATGTAAAAAAAAAGCTTACTTGACAATAGGAGATTTAACTAATTCTAGCTACTTTTCCAATTACAGTTTTCGTAAAACAGAAATGGGTAATTCTAGCAATATGATTTTGCTGATGACATCAAATTATGGTTGCTCGATTACGATAAGGAAGGTTGAGAGCTTTCAAAGAGATGTAAACCAATTAGAAGGATGGCCCAAGGAGTGGCAGATGGATTTTCATGTCGTGAAATATGAAGTAATGGAGTTTGGTACAGGAAACATTCTGAAAACTGTGCAAATCATTTCGTGCACATACTTTCAAAATTATTATGCAATGATGAAGATCCAGACTCATGACTCTAGATTATGAAAAGACTGCCAATGAGATCCACAAATGTCACTTCATTCAGGTGTAGGGAATGATCCCTGCACACTTTCCACCCCCTCACCCCCCTCACCCCCCTCACCCCCAATGTCCCTGCTTTTTGGGTGTGCTCAAATTTCCAGGCCTTCAGGTTCTTTACAGCATGTCTTTTGTCAGCTGGGACTGAAGTTAAACTAAGGTCCAAACTATTATTCAGAAGAGCAGAGCTCTGGAACTGATGGTAGTCTAATGCATTTGACAATTCTCAGAGCATTTCACTTGTGCCGCAGGGGCGGCGCAGTGGTTAGCACCGCAGCCTCACAGCTCCAACGACCCAGGTTCAATTCTGGGTACTGCCTGTGTGGAGTTTGCAAGTTCTCCCTGTGTCTGCGTGGGTTTTCTCCGGGTTCTCCGGTTTCCTCCCACAAGCCAAAAGACTTGCAGGTTGGTAGGTAAATTGGCCATTATAAATTGCCCCTCGCATAGGTAGGTGGTAGGGAAATATAGAGATAGGTGGGGATGTGATAGGAATATGGGATTAGTGTCAGGTTAGTATAAATGGATGGTTGATGGTCAGCACAGACTCGATGGGCGGAAGGGCCTGTTTCAGTGCTGTATCTCTAAACTAAACTAAAAGTTAAGGTATCTGTGAGCAGTGATTTCAATCTGAGATGGGAATTGTTCTCTTCTATTTGAGCAATTGAGTTCCACTTCAGCATTTAGCTTTACCTAAATATATTCTGCTAATAATTCTACCCAACGGGTTCGAGAGAACAAATGCAAGTTGATATTAGCAAAATTTATTATGATTTAGAAAATCAGTATTGAAAAAACTAGCAGAATGAAGCATATTACGATTATAGTAACAGGAGCAAGTAAGTTGGTCCAGGGTATGAATGTTTTACAAGGAGCCATTCATTATTGTTGAGGAGTACAGAAGTGATGGGAAAGGAGAGCAGATGGATTAGTATACATGCACACGCACTGTCACAGAGTTATATATCAAGTTAATTTTCCTTATTTGTGTGCAGGATATTTTTGGAATAGAAGGAGGAAAAATAAATGAGATGAACATTATGACACCTATAGGTATTCATTTTTGTTGTCATGACAGGTCATCCTATATTGGTAATAAATAATGCCATGATTGGTGGCTTTGTTTTGTTTTGGATATGATAAATAGCTCCATCTTTCCATGGCAGTTGTTTCACTGATGATGGAATTAATCGAAGTCTGAGAAAAATTGTAAAGTTGATTTTATTTCCACTTGATTTTAAAATGAACTAAAACTGAAGCAACCTTTTCCATTCTCTATCAGGAAGATTAAGGAGGTGAAATTGCTCTATGCCAGCAGCACAAAACAGGTTCGTAGCGAATCGGCAGCTGATTTTTCACCATGCCCGAACTCCTTCCAGCTGAATTTTACAGAACAATAGTTCAAACTCATTTTCTCATCTCACTGTCGCTTTTACTTGGTTTAAAATTAAAAATCTTGGCAATATTTTTTGAATCAATGGAAAATAAAAACTGGTGTGGTGAAAAATCAGCTACTGATTCACTATAAGCTTGACTTGGGCTGCTAGCGTAGACCAATTTCACCCGCTAAATGTCCTTTCACTGGTGAAAGATGCTGCTGTCTGACCATGCAGAGTTGCCTAGTGTTCATTTATAGTATACGACTCATTTCTGTCTTTTTCCTCTTTACTTTTTTGGCACAGTACCCCAAAAATCAACTCAGCGCAATTCTCCAAACTTGGTACCTGTGACAGTAATGGATACAGTGATATACCAACAGAAGTGGACAGCTGGGCCAGGAGTCCTATTTAGGTTTCCACAAGCACCAAAAGCACAAAATAAAACACGATCTGCTATATTTCTGGTTGACTTTTATAACCAATCATAGAATTATGCAGCACAGAAGGAGGCTATTCGGCCTATCGTGCCTGTGATGGCTCTTTGAAAGAGCTATTCAATTAGACCCACAGCCCTGCTCTTTCTCTATAGCCCTACAATTTTTCCTTTTTAAGAATGTATCCAATTTCCATTATTAAAAATATACATTTAGTTTATATTCCCACCAATGTGGGTAAAAATAAATGCTGAACAAATGCAGAGTCAAAGAAAATTCACATAGATTTTGCCGTCTTTTCTTGTCAAGTGGGCTGAATTTTACAATGGGTCGGGGGAAACCCATCCACTGGCCGAAAAGTCAGTGGCGATCCCACCTCCGCGGGGCCTGGGGATCCAGACCGGATTTTATGGCCCCCAGGCTCTTAATTGGTCTTAGGCGGGACTTGCACCTCATTGAGGGAGCGGTGGCCACTGCTGGGACTACACCCAGCTGCAGGACGAAGATGACAGATGGCCCCAGAAAAGAGGTAGGTTTTTGGGGTCTCGCTGGGCGCAATTGGGCAGGTGCCGGCGAGGTGGTAGGTCAGTTAAGGGGGGTGGGGGGGTGTGTTGAGGCTTCGCGGGCAGCCCTCGGTGGGGTACAGGGTGCCCGATCAGGAGGGCCCCCCCACCAGCCCGCCAGAAGGCCACCTAGTTTTATCAGGCGGGTTTTCTAAGGCCTTAGCCACCTGCCAGCTAAATGTAATATCCCTGTGGCAGTGGGAAGAGGCCCTTAAGTGGCTGTTAATTGGCCACTTAAGAGCCTTTATTGGCCTGGGGTGGGCGAGCCGTTTCTCGCTACACCACCCGCGTAAATTGGCAGCGGAGGCGGGACCGGGTCGGGAAGAGGCCCGCCTAGCCACTCGCCCGCTCTTTTGGGGGCATAAAATACCGGCCTGTATCTCAATAAAATATAAGGTTGCTGGACTGCCATTGAAATTTGTCCTGAAGTAGATTATCTGTGGAGACACAGAGCTCCATGGCTTCTACTGACTCTAAATCTGGCATAAACTATTTATTTTATTCTTCGTCATCCTTCAACTCAATATACAGTAATGAGAAATATATAAAGGCCTTGATCACAATGCATACTTACTGCACAGTAACTCTGAGGATTAGCAATCTAGTTTTGTCATGGTGTAAAGGAAATTCAGTGTTCCCTCTGTTTCTGACGAATGCTACAAATTAAAGTTTAATCATACCTGCAAGAACTACCAAATATGAAATCATCCAGATCACCAGAAAATATAGGCTTATTCCTCTCCCAGGCTTTGGAGGATATAATCACGTCCCTAGTTGGTATTCTGCCCTAAGCTGAGGGGAGAATATAGCGTGTGGAAGCAGTCGGCCAGAATTGAGTAGTAGAGATGTGAGAAGGATAAATATTCTGGAGGTTATGCGTCATTCCCTTTATTAAACATTTTCACAAGAATTAAATAGATGCAGAAGCAAGTGCTTGTTGGGATGAACTGTTTCACTTTTTTGTTCCTCTGGTGCTCTGTTTGTTCATGTACAGCAGGTTGTGCTTTTGATGCCATGTGAGGCAATCCAAGTCATATGCATGTTTCACTCTTTTTTTTTGATATATTTGTAATACCTCTTGCTGCTTTCTACATCATGGTCAACAAAGGGGACCTGTGTTTGAGAGGGAGAGAGAAGGGTGCTGTGCATCAAAAAGTTTGAGTATCCAACAAAAACACAACAGGCAGCTTTTCTAAGGCAAAGAGCATTCAGGTGCAAATCCCACATTGCCAGTTTTCTCCTTGCCACTTGAATAGTTCAGTCCTCAGATCAAGTGCTATGAAGGTTGAGAGTTGGCAAGGTTTCATCTGCCAATTGGACATTGACTTCATCTGAATTTTCAAATGAATTCACCAGCTTTTTGCTGTAAATTAACTGCAGTGCAAGATTGGGAACATAAATAGTGTCAGAATATGCCAATGAGAAGCATATTTCATTATCTTTGCTTTTTTTAAAAAAAAAGATCACAATTGCTACAAACCTAAATGGTTTTATTTTGTGAAGAAAATCTTCTTTCCTCTGCTGTACATTAATCTGAGAGTGGGGAAACTGATAAATTATTTCCATTAAGCAATTTTAAGAACTCACTGAACTAAAAAATTAATTTGTAGTATCCTCGGGCAAGTCAGTGAAGTCAGCCAACAGGCAGCTGAGGGAAATTGAATTTCTAAACTTGTCACGTGTTTCCTGCACACAAAACGAAATAAACAACATCCTGCATTCATTTCATTTCTTTGCTTCACTGATGTTTTTTTTTTCTTTATAATTTGAGAAAAGAAGTGGATCGAAAATGAATGATCAATTCTACAAGTAACTTTACTTTAACAAAAATTCTACTTTACATTTCTACAAGTTAATATTTTCTCTGTTGACAAAGACTTCTTGTGACTGTACGTTCCCCTTGAACTAGAAGCAAGAGATGCCCTGGGCTGGTGGAATTCTGCACCACCGTTTATCATCATCCACCAGAAGGCAACAATTGGAGCTGAATCATGTCATTCTTCTCTCCCATCATTTCCCACAATAGATTGAACACGTCACCCTTGCTCTGGTGCTCCATCAGCTTCTCTGCTAAGAGCTGTGATTAAATTCAACCAGGTGAGTTCAAGTAATAATCAGTCCTGAGCACCCCATTCACTGTCACCCTTGCCTCCAACAATGGAACACCTCCCCACCATGAAGCACTGACTTCACTGCCCTAATTTAAAATCTCATGAAAGTCATTAGTTGAGGAAAGTGAACTCAATTGACCAGCAATTTTAAAATTCAAAGTTGTGACCTTTGGTTCAGAGATGAGGGCCCAATGATGAGAACGATTAGCTTCCTTTTTGCAAATTGCTTGTAAAATAGCTGTTTCATCTCCTTGCTCATGACATCTTGCTGCACAGCGAATTCTATTTCAGTATCATTTTGCCTAGCAACAAAGCCAGCAACATGGAAAAGTAGAGAAAAAGGATAAAAAAGGGTCCACTATCTTTCACTATGTGATGGTGAATGATGCAGCTATGTGCTTTTCTCCCTGTTCTGTGGATTACTTGGAGACATTTTTTTCATATTTCAATAGTTTAGAATCTAAGACCTCTCATTTATAGAACACCTATGCAATCACTTATTCCATTTCTTTTTTAATTTTATCCTTTCCATCCAGTTTTTCCTCTCCCTTCCTATGGGTGTTGTCTCAGATCCAGGTAAGAGTCCTTGGATTCCAATCATTTGGTCAAGTGCCCAATCTTCATGTGTGAGTGAAGACATGATTATTAATAGGCTATTTGAAAATGGGAGGAATCACAGCCAAGCTCAATCCTGCTTTCACCCAATATCCACAAATTCTTTGGCAAAGATCAGTGATAACGTTCCAGAGTATGATTACAGGCTTTTTACAAATCTTTTTCACTAACCCAAGAATGCTGAAGCTGTTAATTGCACACTATTGCCATGATCTAGCTTTATCTATCTCTCTCTCTCTCTCTCTCTCTCACTGATTTTACAAATTAGAATTGGAGAAATGAATGGCAGGCATTTTAGACTGATGCAAATGTTTTAAAAATTATTTCCTTGCATAATAGCAATGTGGTACCCATTTTTAAAACTATTTTTGTAAAGTGCTTTTCCACATTTTAAATGCATAGTATACTAAGATAATATTAAATGCTACTCATCATTTCAAGATGTGCTTCTGTTGATCAGCACAAATACTGGAAATCTTTTGGAACATCATTTTAGAATGATTGGAATTCTCAAGGGAATCTTTGCTGTCAAAACTCTGAGTGAGCCACATTCTGTCTTTTCAAATCATTGCAGTGTATCAAAAAGAATTTACTGACAGAGGAAGTTGAAAAGATAAGTAGTTGCATCCCCAGGTTGAGAAATTTCAAAAAAATTATGAAGATTAAATGAGCTGAGAGACCTCACCGTTAGTAATTCTGAATAATTGTGCTCCAAGCCAAATGGAAGAAAACAAATCTTTGTGGTGCACCAATCTACTGCACTGTGGACTGGTGGATGGGCGAGTTTCTGCACCAGATCTTCTGCACCAGATCTTCCACATTGTGAACGCTTGCTATTGCAACTGAGTCATTGGTGTCACAGCAAATACAGGGTGGGGCAGAATCATAAAGCTGTTCTTCGATGTCTCCTCACAGTCAGTGATGAGTAAATCAGGTGGACTGTTGAGCAATGCACCAACTCAGTGAGGTTTGCCGAGAATGGGGCAGCTTATTGTCAAACAATGTGCAGGAGGGACAATTTACCATTGTGGTCTTCAGTACCTGGTATTGTGCTTGCACTGATACAGATGTGCAACAGTGATACAAAGAGCTTCTGATACATTTTGCTGGAAGATGCTAAAATGGGGGTATGAGAAATAAAATCTATCTTTTTTTTTCTTTTGAAGTAATAATGAAAGTAAAGTCTTGAGTAAAGATCATTTCATTTGCTATTAGCACGTCAAGGTGAAAAGCCATTCCTTCTCACATCTTCAATTGCACTGACGGAGTGCATGCTGTCTGCTCGTTGGTTTTCCTTGTAAAGCAGTATTTATTATAGTTTAATTGGACTTTAACGGCAGTTGTCTCGAGAAGGATGGAAGTATTTGTGGAGTAAGCCAAATAAATGCTGGTCATCAGAATTGAACTGTAAGTTTTTTTTCATTTAGCCTGTCTAGTGGCATGGTTTATTCGACAGGCTAATAGCTGATGAATACAAACAGATGGCAGTGGCAACAGTATGTTATTATGGCAGCATACTAGAGTGGCAGAACCATGCTTTGTGGAGTAGTGCAGTACTGATGATAGGACACTAGTTCGTTCATGTTGTTCTTATCCTCTCTTCTCCCATCGTATTTATGCCAGCAAAGGAGACCACAAACCCAAATAGCATACTTGCCTGCAGGTCATAGAGTTATACAGCATAGAAACAGGCCCTTCGGCCCACCGCGTCCATGCTGATCATAATGCCTATCTATACTAATCCCATATGCCTGCATTAATTCCATATCCCTCTATGCCTTGCTCATTCAAGTACCTGTCCAGATGCCTCTTAACTTGGGGGAGATGTTTACAGGGCAGTGATACGTCAAGACATAAGAGAGTCAGGTGTTGATTTGGCTTCTGAGATATTGTTTTGGTTCTATTGAGGTGTGGACAGTGGTGAAAAGCAGTTGGTTTTGTCACCCGCTGAAAAGAAACCCCCAGTTCATCTTTCCTGCATCTCTCTAAGAGACCCTGAGAAATCCAGTGTGTCAGCTCCTCTTTCTCTGTCTCTTTGCAAAAAACTGGTGAAATTGATGGCCAAGTAATGTGAAGGCCTTAGCCCCCTGGCCTCAGTCTTTTGCTGTGAACTCCTGAATGCATGATCAGAAACCTGCGGCATTAGAATGCCAATACTTTGGTAACTTACCTTATTCCTGGGAATGAGGAAAATTAGAACAGCGTATAAGAAACCACGGGATGGAAATTCCTTTCACCCTGTTTTCAGCCCTTATCAGCATATTCTGGGCAAGTGCAGAAACCATTCAGAGGCCATTCGCGAGTTCCACAATGATGAAGGTGGGTCCGCTGCCTCTCCAGCAAGTGAACTCATGTCCTGAGAGGGCGGGGGGAGGGATGGAAGGGTGGGGAGGGGGCACAGTGGTGGGTGGTTGGGGGGAGGAAATAAATCATCGGGGATACTTGAGAGGAGCACGAGCAGAAGGGGGTCAGTGGAGAGGCAAGTGATTGGAATGGATGAATGAAGAGGCTGAGGAAGGGGTTGGCAGCGGTCTTTGGGAGTGCTGTTGTTCTGGAATGAGCCCACCTGCACCTTCTGGCTCCATGTTGAGGCAAGTTTTTTCTTATATTTAGGTTTATGTTGCTGGCTTCTAATGGTCTCTCGAAGGACCAGTGATTAGGTTGCAAGTAAACATGGTCATCCTGAACGCTTCTAGTTTGACAGAATTGCATTCAAGACAGCCTGATCTTGAGAAGGGGATCTCAAACAGGCGTTAGGCCCCCTATTTGTGTATGTTTCAGGCATGAGTTCTGAACGCCTATATCAGACTCTTTTCCACTCCTGGTGCAAAATGTACTTGCCGCTCACCATATTGGACATTTAGGAGCCTTTTTTTCCCAATGAAACAAGGACAGCATCGATGAATTTCTAGGTCAACATTCTGGGAGTAATTAACGTTGACTTTGTGAATAAAAATTAGTTTGTTGTCACCTCCAAGAGCAGAAAATTCGTGCAAGTTTTACCCCACTTTGTTTTCTCCCTCTTTAGATACAGCTAGCAAATAACTTTACAGTTTTGTTTCTGTATCAAATGGAATGTATCATTTTAATTTAAGGTAGAAAATTGTGCTTTAAGGTACATTAAATGGCTGTCTAACTTTCTTTGATTCTACTTTAATCAGCATTTGAAATGCACAAGGAATCTATTCATGAAAGCCTATGCTAAAGTCTTTCATAAGAATTCTAAACACACAATGGTTTCCGTGATAAAGCCCTAACTCTGTTAGAGAAACACAATCGAACTAAATGCCAAGATCTTCACAGTACTAATTATATATGCAATGCTGATCAGTCAACTTGTTCTGTTTGCTGGTTTACACATGTATATTTAAAAAAGTTTGTAGTCCTCCTTTGATATTGCTCATGGTGTACCTACGATCTGGAGCCAGGTTTCCAATGCTCACTGAGGTCCCATATTAGAATAAATGTGACAACAGCTTGTCTATGACAATAGTACAGCAAACTAATGAAGTAATGTATCATATAACTGGCATGCGGTAAAAAATTATAATTCTCAGTGATGCCTAACAACACAGGCCTCGCACATTCATAGAAAATGTACTTAAAATAGAAATTACTTGATGTTTTTCCCTTCAGACTTTGTGTTTTGTTCTAATTCTCATGGTGGACTTGGAGTATTTGGTTAATGTGCAAGTGTTTTTATTTATCTGTTTACTCTTTAATCATAATATGATGCAGCATAGAATACAGTTCAGCTTTTTTTGTGCCTGTGTCAGCTCTTTGAAGCAGCGATCTAATTCGTCCCACTCCCCCATAGCCCTGCAAATTGTTGCCAAGTACTTATCCAATTCACTGTTGAAATTTATAATTGAATCTACTTTCACCACCCTTTCAGGCAGTGCATTCCAGATCATCATAAGTTGCTGCAGGTATTTTTTTTCCCTCGTCATCTCTAGTTCAATCAGTTACCTTAAATCTGTGTCCTATTGTTGCCAATTCTTCTGCCACAGTTTCTCCTTATCTAATCTATCAAAATTGTTCACTGTTTGGTACACCTCTACCAAATCTGTTAACCTTCTCTAAGGAGGTCAACCCCTGTTTCCCTCATCTCTCCATGTTATTACAAGAGTTTTGTTTTTTGTATTGAAAGCTTAGAATTCTGTGTGTTTTTAAAAACTGAGGAAAGGATTTTTCTTTGTGGACATTGATTGCTGCAACTTGGGTGAAATACACAGACTGCAAGGTACCTGTTTCCAAACAACTCAGGAGGAGAATGACCGGTCAAGAGTTATGATTGTCATGTGACTTAATTGTTGAAGTTATTTTCACTTTTGGATAGTGAAAAGAGCTGTGAGTTGGACAAAAAGCAGGGAGTTGAAATCTGGATGTGACCTGCCTGGAGACTGAATAAAAATTTCCCCTCACGGCCCAATCACCCTCACTGCACTACACCCCCACCTTCCCAAATGACTCCCCACCTTGCCGCACCGGAGTCTGGCTGATTGTCCCCGACGAGGCCCCCGACACTTGCCTTGTTTTCGGGCTGGCATCCCTCCTGCTGCTGCAGCTCGGTGTGTTCCCAGCAGTGGTCACTGCTCCTGGTGGCGCTGCTGTGACTGAGAGCTGCCAGCCCTCTGATTGGCCGGCAGCTCTTGCAGATGGTACTTCCTGCCTCAGAGGCGTGGAAGTCCTGCCCAAGGCCAGTTAAGGGCCTGGGGCACGTAAAATCCTGGCGTGGCTCCCAGGCCCGGCGGAGGCGTGTTCGCCACCGACTTTTTGGCCGATGAGCGAGGCCTCCCGCCCAACGTAAAATTCCAGCCCATGTCTTTATTTATAAAGCCAGGGACCGAGTGTATCTTCTAAACAGCCTTCTCAACTTGTCCTGCCACCTTTAAAGATGTGTGTACATGTACACCCAGGTCTCTCTGTCTCTCTCGCACACTTTATGTTTGCATCATTTAGTTTATACTACCTCTCCTCATTCTTCCGACCAAAATTAATCACTTCACATTTCTCTACATTAAATTTCATCTGTAATCTGTCCATTTGACCAATCAGTCTGTGTCCTCCTGAAGTATCCTCCTCGCTGTTTAATACATTTCCAAGGTTGGTATCATCAGCAAACTTAGATATCATACTCTGCATTCCCAAGTCCAGATTATTAATACATATCAAAAATTTCAGTGATCTCAACATTGACCCCCTGGAGGACACCACTGTGCACTTCTCTCCAGTCTAAAAACAATTGTTCACCACTGCTCTCTACTTTTTGTCCCTTAGCCTATTTTGTATCCAAGCAACCAGTGCCCCTTTAATCCCATGGCATTGAATTTTAAAGGATTTGAAAACAAAGCTGAGAATTTTATAATTGAGGTGTTGCTTAACCAAGAGCCAATGTAGGTCAGCAAGCACAGGGTTAATGGCTGACTGGTGTTTGGTGTGAATCTCAAACAACACCTTTAGCTCAGAATATTTATTCAGTGGTTTAAATGGTGCAAAAAATACCATTGAAAACATCTTTTTTTTCCTCCAACCATGCTTTTTTAAAAAAATTTTACAATTGTGTCTGGTTGCCATGTAACCCTGATTTTTTATGGGGCATACTGGCCATTGTGGTTCCAAAGCAACCTCCCTGCTCTTATATTCTATGCCTCGGCTAATAAAGGCAAGTATGCCATATGCCTTCCTAACAACCTATCTACCTGTGCTGCTGCCTTCAGTGATCTATGGACAACTACACCAAGGTCCCTCTGATCTTCTGTATTTCTTAGGGTCCTATCATCCATTGTGTATTCTCTTGCCTTGTTAGTCTTCCCAAAATGCATTACCTTACACTTCTCAGGATTAAATTCCATTTGCCACAGCTCCGCCCATCTTACCAGCCCATCTATATCTCCCTGTAATCTAAGGATTTCCTCCTCACTATTTACAACAGCACCAATTTTCATGTCATCTGCGAACTTACTGATCATACCTCCTATATCTACGTCTAAATCATTAATGTACATTACAAACAGCAAGGGTCCCAGCACCAATCCCTGTGGTACACCACTGGTCACAGGCTTCCACTCGCAAAAACAACCCTCAACCATCACCTCAACCCTCAACCATCTGCCTCCTGCCACTAAGCCAATTTTGGATCCAGTTTGCCAAACTGCCCTGGATCCCATGGGCTCTTACCTTCTTAACCAATCTGCCATGCGGGACCTTATAAAAAGCCTTACTGAAATCCATGTATACTACATCTACTGCTTTACCCTCATCGACACATCTAGTCACCTCCTCGAAAAATTCAATCAAGTTAGATAGACACACTCTCCCCCTGACAAAGCCATGCTGACTATCCCTGATTAATCCCTGCCTCTTCAATTGGAGATTAATCCTGTCCCTCAGAATTTTTTCGAATATTTTCCCAACCACTCATCTTAGTCTCACCGGCCTGTAATTACCTGGTTTATCCCTACTACCCTTCTTGAATAATGGTACCACATTCGCTGTCTTCCAGTCCTCTGGTACCTCTCCTGTGGCCAAAGAGGATTTGAAAATGTGTCAGAGGCCCCTGCTATTTATTTATTTAATTATAAATACAGCACTGAAACAGGCCCTTCGGCCAACCGAGTCTGTGCCGACCAACAATCACCTATTTATACTAACCCTACAGCAATCCCATATTCCCTACCACCTACCTACACTAGGGGCAATTTACAACGGCCAATTTACCTATCACCTGCAAGTCTTTGGCTGTGGGAGGAAACCGGAGCACCCAGCGAAAACCCACGCGGTCACAGGGAGAACTTGCAAACTCTGCACAGGCAGTACCCAGAATTGAACCCGGGTCCCTGGAGCTGTGAGGCTGCGGTGCTAACCACTGCGCCGCCCGCTATCTCCGCCCTTGCCTCATATAACAGCCTGGGATACATCTCATCTGGGCCTGAGGATTGTGGGGCGGCACAGTGGCGCAGTGGTTAGCACCGCAGCCTCACAGCTCCAGGGACCCGGGTTCGATTCCGGGTACTGCCTGTGTGGAGTTTGCAAGTTCTCCCTGTGTCTGCGTGGGTTTTCTCCGGGTGCTCCGGTTTCCTCCCACAAGCCAAAAGACTTGCAGGTTGATAGGTAAATTGGCCATTATAAATTGTCACTAGTATAGGTTGGTGGTAGGGAAATATAGGGACAGGTGGGGATGTTTGGTAGGAATATGGGATTAGTGTAGGATTAGTATAAATGGGTGGTTGATGTTCGGCACAGACTCGGTGGGCCGAAGGGCCTGTTTCAGTGCTGTATCTCTAAAAAAAAAACATGATGAAAATGACCAATGCTGCATACACACACTTCTCAGCAGGAGCCGTGTACCCTTTGACACAGCTGAAAGATTTATTTTTCTACCTGGTTGTAATGCAGCAGGTTGTTGTAGTGCACTCCAGGTAATAGTTTCATGGGGAAGGGTAAAAATGACAATACCCATGATGCATCTCTCTTCTATGACATACCCGTGGATGTAGGGATATTTCTAATTCCTGCACTGACATAGAACCCCTGCCCTCGGCCACAAATAGAGGGGCAAGCATCTGGAAAGGAGCAGCAGTACCAGAGTGTGAAATATGAAAAGGATCATGATTTTACAGAGAATGAGTCATATTGTATATGTCTTATCTACTAAAGGTTACTTCCATTCAGTTCCATTAATAGTGAAAATAGATGCTGACACCAACTTTGAAAAGTAAGTTCTGTGTTTGTTTGAAATTGCAGCCTTTTAAGTTGTTCCTTTCCTGCCAGCTTCACTGAGATTTGTGTTAATCCATACTTCAACATATCAGTATGGTTAGGTTATTTGAGGCAATAAGTAAAGTTTGTTCTTTGAGCTTTTCTGCTACATATAGTGTTATGAAGGTGTGATTAATTTTGGAGTACTTGTGTTTGAAAGACTGTGAGGAGATGCTAGACTTTTTTTTAAGGGTCACTGGAAGGACACTTGGGACTTTGTTTAAAAACAAACACTTACTGGAAGAGGCAATAAAGTTAAATCAACATGAGTCTTGCTGGCTATTGGAGTTGTTTACAGAAAAGTCACATGTCTGGGTTTATGGCTTAGGAGTTTTGGTTTCGTTTTTGGATATTGTTTGAATTCAGTTGGGGTGTAAGCCTGTTAAGAGAGAGAGGCAACCAGCTCCTCCTATTTCATCTCTTTGAGAAACCCTGAGAATCCGGTGTGAGAACTAGAGAAACTGATGCGGCATTTCTCCCGAAAAGCCTGCCAGACTAATCCTCGACGTTGCTTGAAAAGAACTGCTCCAAAAAGATCATAGTGACAGCTGTATACATGTACTTAGACACCAGACCAAGGGGCTAGCTGGGAACATTCCATATCTTATCTGTTTTCTTCAAGAATTAACAAGCATTTGGCCAAAGTATTTTGTGTCTTTTTTTGTAAAGTTAATCTCTCCAAAGAAAGCTTCTTTATTTTTCTTGTGTGTTGGGGTTATTTTAGAAGGGTATTTATACTTTCATATTTCAAACTGTGTGTTAAGGATTTGCATCTGTATTGAATGGGTCTTGTTTTATAATAAATTAATAATTTTGTTTGGTTGGTGGATTTTGTTCTGAAACTAAGGTGAACTGAGTATATAATTGGCCATATCAGTAACTGGGTAAAACATATGTTGTGACCCGTGGAGAAGTAGAACTAGAAAAAATGCACTCCTCCTGCCTCAGTTGTAACAATAGACATAATTTATGATGTTTTGTACAAGGCAATTGACTATATCTATTTAAAACTAACTAAGAACAGGAACAAGCTATTAGACCCAAGACACTTATCCTTTTTTGAAAGATCTTGCCAAATGTCTCAACCCAGCTGTTTTTTGAACAAATTTTAGTGATTGTTTCAAGGCTCTACCCTGCTCTGTACGTGTAAAATGAAACTTGTGCCATCTGACTCCTAACTTCCTAATTTCTAACTTGTATATGTTTTTTCCTAAAACATTGTCAGATACCAAGAGCACAACGCAATGATATGTAGTCATACCAATGAATTGCCCCTGTTCTGTCAGATCTGTGAATGGTTCATAATTTAAAAAAAAAATAAAAAATTAATTAGAGTTTGTTGCAGGCCTGGGTAAGGTTTTTTTTGCAGCAGTGAAGGAATAGCTGAATAACTTGCCTGGAAAAATGTTGTCAACCCCTTCATTAACTTTGCATTGGATCTGTGATCCAAGGTCTTTGGTTAACTGTACAAATGGATTCATGTGTCTTCCCCTTTTTCCCCTCAAAATATTCCCAAAATGCCTAGCTGTGGTGGTCAAATAATATCAAAATCACTTTGTATCTTACAGATTCTCTATAACAAAATAAATACGTAAAATTGCTCCAACAGCTAGTCTCAACTGAAATATTTTTTCACCTCTTCCTTTTTTTTAGTGCCTTAGTTTGATTATAGAAGGACCAGGTAAGGGAGTCTCCTCTGTGAAGTTTAATTGCTGGATAAATTTGTATCTGTTGAGTCCATTCCTATGAGCAAGTGAACATTTTTAAATGAGTTTGTATGAATTTGGAAACGACTTTAAGTATTAAAGGAAGACATGTCCCATCAGCACAGGTTCATAACATTGTACTGGAGCATGTCACTTCTGTGAGAATACCATGAAGGGTGCTTGCTCGTGTTCTTGAAAAACTGAATTAAAAGGAAAAATTATATCGAAATCACAGGAGACTGAAAGACAATTTCTCTGTCCTGTTATACTGCGATTAGTTGAATCTTTTTATAGTTTCTTTTTATGGATCTACTGAGGATTTCAGTTTACTGAAAGGATATTAGAGTGACCTTGCAGAGTAATCCAATTCAACTTAGTTGCTGGTGGTTTATTTGGCAACAGGCTTTTAACTGCAGAGTGTAAAGGCTTATTATTTGCCTTTGAATTTCACCAGCTATCAGAGTCATTCTGCGGCCATTAATGGCAATTTTTGTGCCCACAACAGATGATAGGAACAATCACCCTACATCCAAGCATTGATCCAGGAATCACATTTAAGTTTATAAATTGCAAGATGTTCGCCTACAGAGCAAACTGTTTCACCCAGACCATGAATTCCAGCTGTTCCTTCAATGCTGCAAAATATCAACATCACTTCCCTGGGCTATTCAACAATCTCGAGTTATGGACCATTCACAGTTGTGACGGGGCAGGAATAATTAATTGGCACTGGTAGTATGTCGTCATGGCAGCTGTGCTCTTGGGATCCAACAGTGTATTAGGAAAAGTAAAACAGAACTCTGAAAACCAGGCATTTCATTTAATCCAGGCACTTAAATTTGATTGTATCTTCAAGTAATAGAACATTTTGAAGGACAGTGGTATTGTAGTTTTGGATGGCCTCATACTTGGCAGCTCCAAGGATTTTTAGGAAATGCACTTACTAAGTTTGAAGCTTATGCAGGGTGAACAAATCTAATGCAGCCTTTAAAGCTCGGGACAGCTAAAGCACTGGACCATTGACTGGAAGGCTCAAATTAATGTACACATTCAGCCACATTCTCTCAATAAGCGTTCATTGTCAAAGGCAGGGGCAGGGATTGATCTCTGTTATTCAAATGCACATCTCAATCAGTTGAATAAGGAATAGCAATGTTGGTGCCTTAGATGGTTCTCCGCTGCCTTGGCTTCTTCACTGTCTTTGTTGATTATTCGATCCTCATTCATACCTTTGCTCAGCAGACCACCTTTTTTTTTACATGTTTACAATTTTTGGGTACAACTTGGATAATTGCAGGCAGAAAGCATGCAGAAAAAGCTGGCTGGAAGTCCACTGTGCGCCATATTAGCTGAGGAGAAGCAAGTGGCATCCTCTACCCAGGCCTGAAGCAGATACATATGCAAATCAGGGGCTTAAGACCGACTTGAGGTCCCCACTCCAAGACTGATTTGAGCTGAGGCAGCCAACTCTATTGCAAGCTGCACTCGGAAATTAGCCCTATGGAACATCGGCAACAGAAATGATTAAGTAACTTACCTGAATATAGAGCCAAGAGCACTCCTGATCCCACGTGAAAGAACCTGATCACTGCTCCTGACAAATCACTGAAGCTCCTGATACAGATTCCTGGCCCAGAACCCAACCCTCAGCTTAGATTACTAATTAATGCCCGGCTGCACTTTCAGTGTATTCAATTGTTGTCATTATTTTTATTGGACAACTTTTGTTAGTTTACTAGGTTGCCTGCTCTGCTCTGCTGCCCCTATCCTGTTCTTCCATCACCCCAGTGCTCACCAACCTATGTTGGCTCCCAGTTATCAATGCCTTGATTTTAAAATTCCGATCCTTATTTTCAAATCCATCCATGGCCTCATTCCACCCTACCTTTGTAATCTCCACCAGCCCCACAACCATCCGTGATTCCTGTGTTCCTTCAATTCTGGCATCATCGAGCACCTCAATTTTAAATCACTCCACCATTGGTGGCCATGCCTTCAGCTGCCAAGGCCCTAAGATCTGGAGTTCTCTCTCTAAACCTTTCCATCCCTCTACCTCTCTCTCTTCCTTTAGCCACTCCTTAAAACCTACCTCTTTCACCAAGCTTTTGATCATCTGCCCCAAGATCTCCTTATGTGGCTTGGTGTCACATTTTGCTTTAAATGCTCCTGTGAAGTGCTTTGGGATGTTTTATTTTGTTAAAAGCGCTATATAAATACAAGTTGTTATTGTCACCAAGCACATTTGTGTACCGGCAAAGTAAGATCCTGAAGTTTGCAGATTACAGCAAAACAGTCTGTGTAAGATTGTGAGCAGCACAGCAGATGTTGGAGTTGCAGCATTTGCTTATTAAAATAGCAAGCTTCTGATCAGTAGTAGCATGCTTCTTTACTAATATATTCCATAGTCTCTTTATGATCATCCGACATTTCTAGCTGATAAATGCTAATGCCTATTGATTTTGCTGTACACAGCAAGCTAAAGGACAAACTGAATATCTGGTAAGATATTTTGTATTGGCTACAATCAAGTCCGTGTAAATTAAACCATAGTTATTTTGAAGTGGTTTAATGATCAAAAATAGACTTGTAGTGCAAATCTTATGTGCAGTTTGTAATTTAATATATGAATTTTTCTCACGTCCGTACTCTGGCTGAGGCGTGTTCTCTCCCCATTATGCTGCTGCACAGTGTCTTTACCCTGTGATCCATTCTTTTCTTTATTTTAAGACTATGTTATTAGAATTGTTCTCCACATCTTGTCAAACCTGCGATGACCTTTCTCTGACAATGTTGGTAGCATCATTTTATCATAGCATCCCATTTTGAGAAAATTTATGAAGTAAAACAATAGCACTGTGGCTTGGCACAAAGCAATGTGGTGCTAAAGTCCAACCATTTATTGCAAACACATGGAACACAACCCTTTCTTATTAAGGATTCATCTAATCTAGGCTTTGGTTGCACCACAGAGTGTGGTGTGCCACAACATGCTCGAGGGAAAGGTTTATTCTAATATGTAATATTGAAGTTCCAGGGTGCAGTTAATATTTTATTTATTTGTAATTTCCAGACATCAGGCTTGGCTGAGTAGTACCACTCTCATCCCTGAGGTAGAAGGTCCTGCATACAAGCCTCACTCCAGAAATTTGAGCACCTAGTCCAGGCTGATACTTGTGCGGCGCTTCCACAAGTGCCATCATTTGTTCAAGGCATTAAACTGAGGTCCTGACTGCTCTTTCAGCTGGATGCCAAAGATCCCATAGCACCATTCAAAGCAGAGCAATGGAGTTCTCCTTGGTGTCCTGACCATTAATTATTCTTCAACCAACATCACTAAAAACATTATCTGGCCATGTATCTCAGGCTTGTTTGTAGGACCATTTCTGTGCCCATATTGGCTGCCATGTTTACTGCCATTAGAACCATGACTTCACTTTGAAAGTACTTAATAGGCTGTAAAGCACTTTGAAATTTCCTGGGATTGCGAAAGACGATGTAGAATTAAAATCCTTTCCTTTAACCTGCTAAAAATAAAAACACTGTATTGCATGTGTCAGAAGATGCTGCATACCTTCAGGCATCTTTTGATGATCCACTGCCATTATTACTCACACCACAGTCAGCTCATAATAGAAAGAAAGGCAACCCACAAGTGTAATATGTCTATTTAATGTAGATTTTGACAAGAAATTGGCTGTAGATAATGAGATCAAGACAATAATTCTCATTACGAGGCCTGTTGGTATTAAATCTGTTTTTCAGTTCATGCACATTTGGACTATTACCATGTAACATGTAGAAACAGCTGTCTATTGTACTGTAATGTATACATTCTCCTACAGCATAAATTCTGATACTAATGCTGTTCAAATCATGTGGCGCAATCTAATTTTTGTCTGCCCTGATAGTTGCTGTCAGTAAAATAAAAACAATCATTTGCTGAACTGTGGAAAAAGAATTAATCCATAAAACAAGTATTTTGAAGGAGTAACATACCTTGGGGATAAGATGACACTGATAAGTCACTGGAGCATCACTGGCAGCACCACTGTAATTTCAGCTTCTCTGTATGTTACTGCCTTGTATTCTGTTCCAGCTTCTTAAATGTTATTGTTATGACCAGGTGACAAAGGTGTCTAGGGGTCCCTCTCAGCCTTCACCTAGTCTTACTGTAAAAGGGTTTAATTTTAAACACACCATGTTTTTAGCTCCCCCTTGGTGAATCCTTGTTCACTGCTTTCCAATTATAAGGCAAAGAAACCAGCACAAACAGGCTTTCTTAGGTTTAAAGAAGAAAAGTGAAATTTTATTAAATTTAAACTCTAATACGATTAATGCCTAAGGATACACGACACGCCCACGCTAGCATGCATATGTGATATACACATGCAAATAGAGACAGAAAAGAGCCGAAGAAATAAAGTGGAAAAGTTTGACGCAATATCTGAAGAGGTGTTCTTATGGTTCTTCGAGCTCACTGTAGAGTCCTTGATTATAGGTAGATCTTGCTTTTCGTTGGGGACCAGTATTCTTCTTCAACCTTGTTCACTGTAGGAGACTTTTCTCTCTTGGGGTTCATGTGTCTTCAGTGAATTCACAGGCTTGTGAGAAAGAGATGGGAGCAGGCAGACAGGAGAGGCTGTGGCCAGCCAGCCAGGAGAGATCTTCTCAGTCCAGGAGCATTCTGCTTTCTGCCCAAACTGTTTTTACAAATTCAAAAAACTTAGGTTGCCCAGCAGGTTAGTCATGTGACTAGCTGGTTTGACCATGTCCGTTTGTGTATTCGGCCATCATAACAGTCAACCTGGAATACGAGCTCCCCCCGCCTTCAACGTCTGGTGCTCAAAAGTCCATTGTAGGTTGAATGTGTCAGGGAATGGTCCTTTGTCCTTTCCAAGCACTGTCTGTTAGTATGTAAATGTATTTCCAGCCAAGATAAATCACTTTTTTAAAGCAAGTCCTTTCTTCACTTCAACAACAGTTTGAAATTTAATGTTCATGTAGCAAAATTAAAATGTCTCATGCTTGGCAGGTGGGGGCCTGCATGACAGTTATATAAATTTGACTGCAAGATATTTATTAGTTTGAATCAGGCAAGATTTAAAGCAGATTCTCAAGTATTGGGACAAGTTCCTGTTTGCAGAATCGCTGATTTTTTTTTCTGCATTTACCTCCTCACCACAGCACAAAAATTGTATAATGACTATTTTCATTTAAAAAAAGGTCTCGGTTCAAAATTTTAACGGACCAGCAGGAGAAAATATTGGAACCCCATAGCAATTTTATACAGCAAGAATTTTTTTTAGAATCGATTTGACGAGGTTTTAGAACAAATAGCTTCAGTTTGGGGGAAAATTAACTACACAAGATCAAATTTCAAGCACTGCAATAACAAGCTTGATGCCTACTTTCTGTTGGAATGAATCATTTTTCAGTTTTGATAACAGTTGACATTTATGCAACAAGGACTTGACTTTCCTAGCTAGCACTGCAAATTGTTACATTGAGCTAACACAGAGGTTATACATTTGTCACATGGTGTGCCCAGGAAACAAATTTTACCAGTCTGATTTCCCACTCGGATTTCACTTTGTTAGGGAAATGTGGAACTAATTTTGGACTATAATTAACTTAGTATACTATTCTGTGTTGTTACTGTAGAAGAGAATTTAGCATAAGGTCCTCAGTTGAAGGACAAGTCCCAGCAGAGTCCTTCAATTGATCAAACCATGCTCAGTACATGCAAAACTACATTAGTGCTGTTCAACAAGAACTACATGCATTTATAGAGCACTTTTTGGGCTAGATTTTGTTCCTAGCCCGATGTCTGGTTCGGTAGAGTGGGGCCAGAGAATCAGCGGCCGTCACAGAACGTGAGGTCGGATTACTGGGCCCAATCATCCCGGCGGCAGAGAAACTTCGTGGCGGTTGCTCTACCACTCTGTGACAGTACCCTGCTTTCCATATGCTAATTAGATCTTTGCATGAATTACCTTCAGTTCCGGATCTTCTGTGCGACATGCGGCACTTGCGCGCCTTCACTTTCCCGTCCAGGGAAAGCTGGTGCCACCGAGCTGGGGAAGGGGTCAACTCTGCAATATTTCAATAGGGAAGGGGGGAAAGGGTAAACTCTGCACTATTTGAATATGGTAGGAGTCAACTCTGCATTTCGATGAACTGTCTGCAGGGCTGGCAGCCTTTAAAAAATGGCGCAGCACCTGCTCCTGCACCAGGTGATGCCATGAGTGGCGTCGCCAATGCCGCCCCCGCCACATGATTGCTGGGGTGCGGCTGTCGTGAATATGCTAAGTTACTGCCTGCCACAGAATCGCAGCAGCACGGGTTCCTTGCGGGGTAGCCGCAATTTTCTGTAACCTCCACTCTTCCCGGTGGCAGTACAACAAAATCCCTCCCTGTGTTAGTGTTGTCTTAACGCCATTGAATGAAATCACTTTAATCTAGTTAGCTAACAACAGAGAAGTGTGAGCTGCAATCTCAAAAGAATATTCTGAGCCATGTTTGAGCAACTTAAAATGTACGTGGAAAGATAGTTAAGAGTCCATTGTAACTCCAGATTGTCCAGGGATGAACATAGTTTCCATGCATGCTTTCATTTAGTGACAATAGTCAATGTTCAAAAGAATCAACAGACTTGCATGTACAGTTTTTAATTGATTGGCCATCAGTCTCACAAGAATGGCTCTGACCACAAGACTCTGCCTGAAGGTCTTGATTCCTGCCATTGCACCCTGCTTATAATAAAGGGAAAGAGGGGGTTGTCACTCTTTTGCATATACCTACTGAATAAAATGTAACCAAAAAGCAAAAATGTTGATCCTGAAATAAAAATCCATTTCAAAAAAATCTGATTATTATTGAAAAGGAGCAGCTGTAACTATGGCTGCAATTTTATGCCTCCCCCCCCCCCCTCCCCCCATCCCCAAGAGCGGGATGGTGGGCGGGGGGGATGTAAAATGAAGTGGGATGCTCGGGGGGCCCTTCCCATTTTACACAGGGTGGCGGCAGCGAAAAATGGCTCGCCCACCCCAGGCCAATCAAGGCCCTTAAGTGGCCAGGTAACGGCCACTTAAGGGCCTCCGCCTGGTGCCACAGGGATTTTACTGTTGGCAAGCTGGCAGTCCAGACCCAAGAAAAGCTGCATGTTAAAGGTTGGTGGGTTACTGACAGCCTGGGGATGGTGCCCTACTGATCAGGCACCCTGTGCCCAACGGAAGGCCGCCCCTGATGCTCCAACCACCCCCAACGTCCAACATGCCCCCTGTCCCCCCTATCCTTGCCTCACTGGGGCCCGACCAATGACTCCCAGCGAGGCCCGAAAAATTGATCTTTTCCTGGGGCCGTCCTTCCTCTTCTTCTTGAAGCTGGGTTGCAGTCCCAGCAGTGGCCACCGCTCCCAGTGGCACTGCTGGGACTAAGAGCTGCCAGTCCGCTGATTGGTCGGCAGCTCCGTTAGGCGGGACTTCCTGTTTCAATGAGATGGAAGTCCCGCCTCAGACCATTTAAGGGCCGGGGACCATAAAAACCCCCAGGCTCAGCAGAGGCGAGATCGCCACTGACTTTTCGGTCAGTGGACGGCTCCCGTCTGACGAGGGTAGAATTCTGGCCAACGTAAGAGATGATCACTGGAGAAATCAATACATTGCAATGTGTTCCTCATTTGAACATGAAACTGGATTTGTAATAGTCAATCGGGTGAAAATGCAAACATTAACCAAGATTGGTACAGAAGATTCATAACATCCAGAAGTTCCTTGAAGTTTTTTTCTCATTTTGTATATTCCTGTAAACTTTATCCATTAGAAAAAATGAAATTCCATCACTTGCATTCTGTCTTCCCTTCTTGCCATCACATTGTTCCCACCTCCATGAATGAAAATCAACAATGGATTATAGCCATGGATTTTCCACAGTTGCTGTCAGCTTTTCTCCTGATCAACTCTTGGGAACAATGGGACAAACTTAAAACAGCAGACAGCTGAGAACTGTCAAAGCTCAGTCAACCGAGCAGAGAGAGTCTGAAGGACAGGCAATTTGTGATCTTCTCTTTCTGTCAAACGCTTCACGGCTGCAGCCGCTGGCCTGCCCTCACTGTTACATCATTTATCATGTCCAACACACTCACTTTATCATTAGGCATTCTTTTTCATCAAGCAGATTGAGAAATATGTACCTAGTTTGCCAAGAATTTTCTCCTTGTTTCAAGATTTTGATTTTATTTTCAGTTTTTATTTAACCATTTTTTTCCTCAATGGTTTACCAGCAGTGTTCTTAATTGAGATATATAAATTAGAAACTATAACAGTTTATAACTTGCCCTTAGCAGAGATGTATACATGCAGATTAATGATTTTGTCATTTGCAGTCGTCCGTTAACCGGATTTCACATATTCTTGTCCTATGCTCCCCAACACTTCAGAATGGCAAATATTAAAAACAGGCCAGCTTTCATAGACTAATTGCTATATATGAGTTTTATACATATAGTGCAAGAGCAAGAAGATGGTGATAAATTTGTATTTTAAAAAAAAAGACTTGCATTTATATCAGCATCTTTCACAACTTCAGGATGTCCCAAGATGCTTTACAGGCAATAAAGTACTTTTGATGTGTAGTCATTGCCACAGTTAGATTGTTGTATACAGTTTTCAGTGCCCCATAACAGAAAGGACATTCGAACATTAGGGTGTGTGAAGGAAAGATTCAGCAAAATGATAGCATGGAAATGAGATATTTGAAGTACCGGGACTATTTTCACTGGAGTAATGAAGACTAACAGGAGATTTAAAAGAGGTCTTAAAAATAAAATTTGAATGGTTTTAATAGGATGATTAGGGAAGTCTGGTTGCAGAGTGGGTACAAAGGATCATCAAATTAAAATGATACCGAGAGCAAGGTGAGGGATTAAGAGAAATGTCTTCATAAAGAGAGATTTAAGAACATGAAATGCTTTGCCAAAGCTGGTACTTACTAGATTTAGAGAAACTTACTACACAGAAGGAGGCTAATTGGCCTGTCATGCCCATGCTGGCTCTTTGAAATGCAGATGTGCTTAGTCCTACATGCCCACTTTTTGTCCGTAAGCCTGTAAATTTCCCGTAGTCAACTCCCTTTTAAAATTATTTATAGAAACATGTTCCACCACCTTTTCAGATAGAGTTCCAGATCCTGACAACTCTGAGTGAAAACATTTCTCCTCGTCACCTATTGTATCTATGAAGAGATAAAGGGCTTAATTTTAACCCTAAAAAAATGGGTGGGTTTGCGTCAGATGCAAGGGAGGTGGTTAAAGTCAGAAAAATATGTTTCCCAACCTAAAACCATCTTCAGCCTGCCCATTTCCAGCTTTAGCAGAGGCGGGTCGGAACTTTAAATATGATAATGAGGCTGTGAACCTCATTGCCATTCAGGTTTTCGACTTTAATTGTTGTCAGCCGGGTTTCTTGGGAATTGGGTGAACTGGCAACTTCATCGAGGCGAGGACTTGTTGGACCCATTTGGTCCTGATGTCGGGATCCTGAAGCTCATGGTAAAATCCTGCCCTTCTGAACTCATTATCCTGTAGTTTCAATGAAGGGGCAATCAATTGGAGTGGATCCTGGAAGAAGCAGGCATTGAGGTCTTGCACCCAGCCCATCTCCAACTGGAGTAGCAGCCTGCAGATAATTGCCTTCTCTTCCTTTCAGGGACATCAAGCCAGGGATCAGTTGGGGGCTGAATAAATGACATGATTGAAATTCTGGCGTTCTGAGATCTGGACAAGCACAGTACACTTCAGACTTGCTGCATCTGTTCAGTCCCCAGAGAAAGACAAGTCATGAAAATTAACCCTGTTGTGTGCTCTTTACCTGTCCAGTGATTGTGTTGTAATTGTGTACACTGGTAATTAGTGTTTTAGTTTACTCAATAGCAACCAATGGAAGAAAAATTAAGTTACAGATTTTAGTGTGCAAAAACTAATCATTCCCTATTTATTGGTGAGTCTGACTGTATTTAGCGTGTCGATCAAGAAATCACACATAAGTGAAACATGTCCTCCTGATGAACTGCCGTAACTTCAGTAGAAGTACAAACCCTGGCTAAACAGAATGAATGGCCAGAATTTGATGGTCCCCAATGAGCAGGCGGAGAGCGTAAAATTGAGTGGGAGTTGGGGGAACCGTTCCCGACCCCCTCCCGCCCTCACTGCAATTTTACGTGGGGCAGCGGCGGTGAGTAACGGTCAATTAACTGCCACTTAAGGGCCTCCTTCTGCTGCCACAGGTATTTAACACTCGGCAGGCGGACGGCAAAGGCCCCAAGAATCCTGCCTGGTAAAACCTGACGGCCTTCTTGCGGGCTGGCGGGGCTCTCCTGACCCTGTAGCCCATGGAGGGCTGCCCTCAAAGCCCCAACCACCCCCACCGCACAACACTCAAGGAGATGGAAGTCCCGCCCAAGGCCAATTAAGGCCTGGGGAGCGAAAAATCCAGGGGTGGCTCCCCAGGCCTGGCAGTGGCAGGCTCACCCCCCAACTGTTGGGCCGGTGGGCGGGGTCTCCTGTCCAATATGAAATTCCGGTCAGTGAGCTTTCCGCTGATCTGGAGGCCCTTCGGGAAATACCTGCCATTTATATTTTGGTGAAGATTACATATTTATTGTCATGCTTTGATCAGGACTATTGATCAAATGAGCATCAAGCAGGCATCTCTCTTGAGTCTTAGAAGAATAGTGGTATAAATGTGACTTTATTTCTAAATCATATTGCGTGTTTGTTGTCGACCAGTTTCTTTTATTAACCAATGACAGGATGCAGCTTTATAGTCCTGGTTTACTGCCATCAACAGCAAATAGAAGCCAAGCATTTCCATCAGGATCACCTCTTGGTGACCAATTAAAAGACAGCAGTCATGGAGGTGTGGGTTTTTGCTGACTCACTTCTCAGGTTGGGGACACCAAAACAAAATAACTGCTGCATCCCCAACCCCACCCCAAAACACTTTTATGTTGCTGTCTCATTTTTGTAGTTGGGCTGAGAAGGGATCTTGAACCCTCAGCATTTGAACCTTTTTTTAAAAAAAAATAGCATTTTGGTGATTGGCAGCTATCCAATTATCTTCTGTTACAAATGATAGCTCAAGCCTATCTTGCTTTGAGCACAGTTCATTTGTTGCTCGAGTACACCAGCAATATATGTTCCTTTTCCTTCAAGTCAAATATGCTAACCTGGTAAATATTTCAGCCTCCCCAATGTGAGAACATGAAGCAGGTTTGCTGGGGTAACATTAACAAATGCCATAGTCTCAGGATGAATATTAAAATGGGATTTAAATCAAAACCTATATATATTTTAGAAGAAAAACTTTGATCTTTAAGCTCAGTGTCTCCATCATGCATTTATGCATATCACCACTGTCATGTTAAGCCCCCACCTGCCAAGAATGAGGCACATTAATTTTGCCATGAGAATTGATTTTAAACTGTTACTGGAGTGAGGGGAGGACTTGTTGAACAGATCAGCCGTGGCTGGAAAGGACATTTGCATATTAACAGAGAGTGTTTGGAAGGACAAAGCAGCCATTCCCTGATATTCAGCCCACAATGGATTTTTCAACACCAGACGTTGAAGGTGGGGGAGCTCGCATTCCTGGTTGACTGCTAAAATGGCCGAATACACAAACGGACATGGTCAAACCAGCTAGTCACATGACTAACCTGCTGGACCACTAGAGTTTGATGAATTTATGCAAACAGTTTGGGCAGAAAGCTGTTTGCTTCTGGATTGAAAAAATCTCTTCTGGCTGGCTTGCCACAGCCTCTCCTGTCTGCTCCTATCTCTTTCTCACAAGCCACTGAAGACACATGAACTCCAAGAGAGAAAAGTCTCCTACAACGAACAAAGTTTAAGAAGAATACTGGGCCCCAATGAAAAGCAAAATCTACCTACAATCAAGGACTCTAGAGTGAGCTCGAAGAACCATAAGAACAACTCTTCAGATATTGCCTCAAACTTTTCCACTTTATTTCTTCGGCTCTTTTCTGTCTCTGTTTGGATGTCTGTATCGTGTAAGCATGCTAGCGTGGGCACGTCTTGTATCTGTAGGTGTTAACCAAGTTAGAGTTTAAGTTTAATAAAATTTCACTTTTCTTCTTTAAACCTAAGAAAGTCTGTTTGTGCTTGTTTCTTTGCCTTATAATCGGAAAGCGGTGAACAAGGTTTCACGGTGTGTTTAAAAATTAAACCCTGTTACAGTAAGACTAGGTGAAGGCTGAAAGGGAACCCTAGTCCTCTTTCTTACCTGGTCGCAATACTGTGGAAACATGGGCTCCTCATTTCAAATTCTGAAATATAGGGCTGAATTTTACGCCACCCCAACAGGTCGGATCGTGGCGTGGAGGAAGCATAAAATTGAGCAGGAGGCTCTGGGAGGCCTAGCCGCCCCGCTCCTGCCTCCAGTCAATTTTACGACGGTCAGGCAAGGTGGAGGGGTGGGGGGGGATGGAGGGGGAACAGCCTGCCCGCCCGAGGCCAATCAAGACCCTTAAGTGGCCACTTAACCACCCCTTAAGGTCCCTCCCCTGCCTCCATGGGTATTTTACCCGTGCCAAGCGGGTGTGCTGGGGATGTGAAAGGCGTCCATTTCCGCACGCCGGGGGGGGGGGGGGGGGTTGCTGGGAGGGGAGGTCATGGCAGTCGGGCACAGGGTGCCCGATTGAGGGCTGCCCCCTCATCCCAACACACCCCCTGGGACCCAAGACGCCACCCCTCACCCCCAAACGACCACTCCAGCCTCACCAGGGAAGGACCAATCCCCTTTGTGAGGCATGCCCAACTTACCTTAACTCATGGCTCCATCTGGTCACCAGGGCTGCAGTCCCAGCAGTGTTAGATGGTCTCTGTGCTTTATAAGATTCTTTGCTTAAAATATGTAGCTTAAAAGCAAATATGTCAGCCCGAGGATCCTTTGCTAATAGGAAAACAGAAAACCTGTTCTCCGGAACCCAAATGGTTTGTGTAGCACCTTTTTTTTTGTACTGGATTGTATATTCTCTGTTGAGGATCTTAGTTGGATAATCAACAAGTTTATCTGGTGCGTAGCTCAGCCATGCTGGCCAGGAATGTACAGATGCCATTTCAAACCTATGCTTAGCTAACAAACCGCATCTAGGGTTGCATTAGGGATACTACAATTAAGCTCAGCACCTGTACTTCAGATGAAACATGGCCAGAGTTCCTGCACCTCATCTCTAAAAGCCCCTGACTTTGTATAACCTAGCAGATCTCTGTGTCAAGCCTCACGCCTGAAGGCTAAGATACTGAAGGACAGCAAGCATCTGCAGAACTGTAAGATCGGGGGTTGCTTTAATTAGGTCAATTACAATTATGGTCTAAGTTGGGAGAGTAGATCTAAAAGGGACTTACAGCTCAGACTGGTGACAAAACACACGGGTATGAGGGTGCTTTCACAAGCTTTCACAAGTGTTCCGACTGAGTCTGGAGGAGTGCACTGTCTTTCTCGAGTTACACTCCTCCGCAGATCGCAACATATATTTAAATATTTTACCCAGTTATTGATACAGCCAATTATATACTTGATCTATTTTCATGTCAGAATAAAATCCACCAACCAGGTTTCTTTAATAAACATCAAAATTATGAATTTATTATAAAGACTCATTCAATAAAGATGCACAGCTTATTAACACAGGTTAAAATATGAAAGTATAAATATATACCCTTCTAAAATAACCCCCACCCCACACACACACACATACACCAGTTAAAGAAAAAAATAAAGAAGTTTTCTCTGCAGAGAATCACTTTACAAAAAAGACAAAACAAAAAAATTGGCCAAATACTTGTTAATTCTTGAAGATAAAGGATAAGATATGGTATGTTCTCAGCTGGCTCTTTGGCCTGGCATCCAGATACATGTAGACAGCTGTCACTGGGATCTTTCTGGAGCAGTTCTCTTCAGACGACGTCGAGGTTCAGCCTTGCAGGCTATTCAGGAGAAATGCGGCATCAGTTTCTCTATTTCTCACACTGGGTTTCTCAAAGAAGTGGCGAGGACGATCAGCTGGCTTATGTCTTAACAGGCTTACTTACCCCCAACTAATCCAAACAATATCCAAAACGAAACCAACTCTTTACCACCATAAATCTTGACATGCCACTTTTCTGTAACCAACTCCAATTGTCAGAAGGCCCCTGCTGTTTATTTAGGTTAAGACATGTGATTTCCAGTAAGTGTGTCAACTGTCCCAAATTCTTCCAGAGACCTTTAAAAAAAACAAGTCCAGCAGCTCCTCAGATATGTCCACAATTTTTAAACACGAGTCCTCAGTAAAAATAAAAAAAGGAAGCACTTTCAGAACAACAGACTTTATTAAGTTTTCCACAATCAGAACAAAATCGTGATACTTCGCAAAGGGCAGTGATTAGCAGTTGCATTCACGATGGAACACTAGTGCTCAACCTTTGGGTTAACTGGGTGCTTTGTCTCCTGATTGAATTCTGTCTTCGGTCTTCTTTTGATGATGATGCACAGTTTTGGGATCTTACACGTTCTTACTTTATACACCTTTCCCAGCTTGGTTCTGTGCCATATTAGGTACAACCACGTTTCTGTTCATCTGATTGGTCAGACATTACCTAATTACCCTTCCATGACGGTACTTTGAGCCTGGTGTATGTCATTATCATTCGGAGGGAGGGGGGGGGGGGGGGGCTCCAGATTTGATCTTCCTTGCCTCTATGAGTTCCTTCATAAAAGATCATATCTTGATCTGGTGCCACCCTGCTGTGGCTATTCAACAACAGTGACCACTTAATGGGATTGATTTGCACTTATCTCATTTCACAGCTTCGTGACCAGACCTAACGACTTTTAAATGAATGGTCTTTTCATAGTTTAAATTAACTCTTTCCATCGCTTCTTGACATGTCATGACTTGTACAGAACATTAGCCAACATCATGCTTTGTGGTTATGTTACATACGGAATACAATTTTAACTGTTATACTTAAGGATAAGACATCCAAGTTCTAACAGTCCTATAATAAATAAACTCAATCCTACAGAACTGTACATCAGCAAGGATCCATCAACTTCAGAAAAAGTGAGTTATTGAAATAATCCTAACTAGAAACACTCCAACACCTGATGTCCCTCTTCCCACTCTCTAATTAATTAACAAGATTAATATAATGAATAAAACAGTTTATTATATACCAAAAGAAGTATCCACCAAAACCTTCAATTCTTTGATTCCAGCCACAAAGCACTGTGAGGAGATACAAGAATAAAAGAGATTTTGTGCCTCTGTGCATTGGCAAGATATGGAGACTTACATAATGCATTCACAGCAGGGCCCTTTATTGATGGCATAATTTATATATATATATATCTTTTATTCTTCTTTCTTTCTTTTTGGGCCTCCTTATCTCGAGAGACAATGGATACGCGCCTGGAGGTGGTCAGTGGTTTGTGAAGCAGCGCCTGGAGTGGCTATAAAGGCCAATTCTGGAGTGACAGGCTCTTCCACAGGTGCTGCAGAGAAATTTGTTTGTTGGGGCTGTTGCACAGTTGGCTCTCCCCTTGCGCCTCTGTCTTTTTTCCTGCCAACTACTAAGTCTCTTCGACTCGCCACAATTTAGCCCTGTCTTTATGGCTGCCCGCCAGCTCTGGCGAATGCTGGCAACTGACTCCCACGACTTGTGATCAATGTCACACGATTTCATGTCGCGTTTGCAGATGTCTTTATAACGGAGACATGGACGGCCGGTGGGTCTGATACCAGTGGCGAGCTCGCTGTACAATGTGTCTTTGGGGATCCTGCCATCTTCCATGCGGCTCACATGGCCAAGCCATCTCAAGCGCCGCTGACTCAGTAGTGTGTATAAGCTGGGGATGTTGGCCGCTTCAAGGACTTCTGTGTTGGAGATATAGTCCTGCCACCTGATGCCAAGTATTCTCCGAAGGCAGCGAAGATGGAATGAATTGAGACGTCGCTCTTGGCTGGCATACGTTGTCCAGGCCTCGCTGCCGTAGAGCAAGGTACTGAGGACACAGGCCTGATACACTCGGACTTTTGTGTTCCGTGTCAGTGCGCCATTTTCCCACACTCTCTTGGCCAGTCTGAACATAGCAGTGGAAGCCTTACCCATGCGCTTGTTGATTTCTGCATCTAGAGACAGGTTACTGGTGATAGTTGAGCCTAGGTAGGTGAACTCTTGAACCACTTCCAGAGCGTGGTCGCCAATATTGATGGATGGAGCATTTCTGACATCCTGCCCCATGATGTTCGTTTTCTTGAGGCTGATGGTTAGGCCAAATTCATTGCAGGCAGACGCAAACCTGTCGATGAGACTCTGCAGGCATTCTTCAGTGTGAGATGTTAAAGCAGCATCGTCAGCAAAGAGGAGTTCTCTGATGAGGACTTTCCGTACTTTGGACTTCGCTCTTAGACGGGCAAGGTTGAACAACCTGCCCCCTGATCTTGTGTGGAGGAAAATTCCTTCTTCAGAGGATTTGAACGCATGTGAAAGCAGCAGGGAGAAGAAAATCCCAAAAAGTGTGGGTGCGAGAACACAGCCCTGTTTCACACCACTCAGGATAGGAAAGGGCTCTGATGAGGAGCCACCATGTTGAATTGTGCCTTTCATATTGTCATGGAATGAGGTGATGATACTTAGTAGCTTTGGTGGACATCCGATCTTTTCTAGTAGTCTGAAGAGACCACGTCTGCTGACGAGGTCAAAGGCTTTGGTGAGATCAATGAAAGCAATGTAGAGGGGCATCTGTTGTTCACGGCATTTCTCCTGTATCTGACGAAGGGAGAACAGCATGTCAATAGTCGATCTCTCTGCACGAAAGCCACACTGTGCCTCAGGGTAGACGCGCTCGGCCAGCTTCTGGAGCCTGTTCAGAGCGACTCGAGCAAAGACTTTCCCCACTATGCTGAGCAGGGAGATTCCACGGTAGTTGTTGCAGTCACCGCGGTCACCTTTGTTTTTATAGAGGGTGATGATGTTGGTAGACCACTTAGGGCTGGATTTTCTGCTGGAGGCGGGGCTCCCAGTTCCAGGCCAAAATGGCAGGGGTACCCCCGCCCCTGGAGCAATCCTCCGACCTTTTTAAATCGAAGTTTCAGGAGGCAGGATCCCCATGCCTGTAAAGATGAGGATCATGCCTTCATGAGCTGCTGGCTAATTAGAGGGCCGACAGTGCAGCAGTATCGGCAGCGCCACTGGGAACGGTGGTCACTGCCAGTACTGCAGAGACCTCACATCCAGGCCCAGCACTGGTACCCCGGAGAAGAGGGAGGTGAGGCAGGGTCACTGAGGCCAGTCTGGAAGGACCCAGCATGGGGAAACGGTGGGGGGGGGGGGGGTGGTCTTGCAGTTCACGGGGAGGAGGGTCCCAGGGAATGAATTGGTTCCCGGTGGAGGTCCTCCGTGGGCCACAAATTGCCCATGGAGGAGGGACCCACTCCCTTAAGCCCACAGGGAGGGCACCTCATGTTACAGGGCATTCTCCCCGCATGGCAGAACCCCCCCCCCCCCCCCCCGCACCGGCACTGGTAAGATCCCACTGGTGGCAGGAAGAGGCCCTTAATCGGTCGTTAATAGGCCACTTAAAGGCCTCGATTGGCCTCTGGGTGGGAAGGCTGTCATTAGCCTCTCCTGCCACTGGGAAGATCACTGGGTGATGGGGAGATAGATGGCTGGCTCTCCGCCCCACCGCCCCCACCCCCATCACCACCCGTGACGATACTTCATGCTCCCCCCCCCACCACCCCCCCGCCTCTGATCCCGCCTCATGAGACCACACAAAATCCAGCCCTTATAAATTACTTACAAGCAAGGATCCAAGTATGGTCTGAATTGAGATATTTGTGAATAAATCAGTTCATCTTGAATAATATCCCTATTATTGAGGATATTGCAAGCTGGTTGGAAATGGCATTCATTCAAGTGGCTTTGTGCACATAGTTAGAGCAGTTTATTTGAAGAAAAAGTTGCATTATTAACCAGATTGCTCAAGAGTTCTAACTTGAGTAAAGCCGCCAGTTCCTGCTGAGAAAATATGTAATCTGGGAAATAATATCATCCACAGTTTCCTTAATACATATTCTTCTTCTTCTTTGGCCTCCTTGGCTCGAGAGACAATTGGTAAGCGCCTGGAGGTGGTCATTGACTATGGAGTGACCTCTTCATGGCACATGCCTGGGCGGATGTATGGAGGTTGTGAGTTGCCCAAGCGTCAAAACCCCCCTCTCGGCCTTCCTGGTGGGGTCAAAAGGAGTGCCGAGCACGACATTTGGCACCGGTATGGCTGCAGGAACTGCCGGAAACATGCCAAAGGCGACACATGACTGCCTTCGGGGTTCCGCTCCGGATTTTCTGTTAGGGTTTACTCCCTTAGCCTTGGTCTCTCCCGAGACGCCCACAAAGCAGTGGGGTTTAATACATATACATACACCAGCTAAATAAAGGGAGCCACAGCTTTAACAATATGTTTTCCAAACAACAGACATTTTTGTCGCATGTAGTCTTCCAGCTCCTGTCTATAATATTTCCTGGGGTTACCATAATGCGTAACAACAACTTATATTAATATAGCACCTTTAATGTAATAAAATGTCCCAAGGCTCTTCACAGGGGCATTATAAAACAAAATATGACAATGAGTCACAAAGGGAGACATTAGGTCAAATGACCAAAAGCTTGTTCAAAGGGTTAGGTTTCAAAGTGGGTCTTAACAGAAGAAAGCGAGGTGGAGAGGTGTAGGGATGGTATTCCAGAGCTTAGGGCCTAGGCAACTGAAGGCTCAGCCACCAGTGATGGAGCAATTAACATTGGGGAGACTCAAGAGGCCAGAATTAGAGGAGCACAGGTATCTCTGAGGGTTGTGGGGTTGGAGGAGATTACAGAGATAGAGGGGTGAGGCCATGGAGAGATTTGAAAACAAGGATGCGAGTTTTAAAATCAAGACATTGCCTGACTGGAAGCCAATGTACGTCAGCGAGCACAGGGGTGATCGGTGAAATGGGGCTTGGTGTGAGTTAAGACACAAGCAGCAGAGTTTTGGATGACCTCATGTTTATGAAGCGTAGAATGCGGGAGACCAGCAAAGGATGTGTCGGATTAGTCAATACTAGAGGTAATGAAGGTATTATTGAGGGATTCAGCAGCAGATCTGCTGAGACAGGTGCAATGGTTTGGAGGTCGCAATAGGCAGTTTTAGTGATGGCGCGAATATGACGTCACAAGTTCATCTTGGGGTCAATTGTGACATCAAGGTTGTGAACAGACTGGTTTAATCTCAGACTGCTGCCAGGGGGAGGGATGGAGTCAGTCACTTGGGAACAGCATTTGGAGTGGGGACCAAAAACGATGGCGTCAACCTTGCCAATATTAAATTGAAGGAAATTTCACCTCATCCAGTACTGCATGTCAGATAAGCAGTCTGATGAGCAAGCTTTGTAAATAGAGACATAGAGTACAAAAGCAAGGAAGTTATGATGAACCATTTATAAAACACTGGTTCAGCTTCAACTGAAGTATTTTGTCCAATTCTGTGCACCACACTTTAGGAAGGATGTGAAGGCACAAGAGAGCATGCAGAAAAGATTTATGAGAATAGTTCCAAGGATGAGGGACTTCAGTTACATGGATAGATTGGAGAAGCTGGAGCTGTTCTCCTTAGAGAACAGAAAGTTGAGAGGAGATTTGATGGAGGTGTTCAAAATCATGAGCACTCTCACCATAGTAGGTAGGGGGAAACTGTTCCTTTTGGCAGAAGGATCAAGAACTGAAGGACACTGAGTTAAGGTGAATTGCAAAGGAACCAGAAATGATGTGTGAAAAACGTTTTTATGCAGTTAGGATCTGGAGTGCACTGCTTGAGAATGTGACGGAGGCAGATTCAGTCGTGGCTGTTGTGGGAAATTTAACCACTCTCAAGTCCACTGGATTCAAGCAAGTAAAGATTTTATTTGAGCATATGCAAGGGAAAAGATCTCAGTTACCCCAAGAGCCTTCTCAATGATCCAGCACACATTTATAGGTCACAATTGTAATTGATCACACTAACCCCAGATTGTTCAGACCCAGCAGATGTTTCCTAGTATCTCAGTGTCCAATCTTGAGTCTGTTCATTTCTATGGTATATTGTTGTCTGTCTGGCCTCCAGTTCCCCTTATCTCTCTCCTTTATGTGGCAAGGACTAGCATGTTAACACAGGCAACAGCCGAGCTGAACATTCCCAGAGCAGTGGTCAAGAATCCCATCATCCAAAGGGTCCCTCACAACTACAATGTTTATTCTAAGATTATTAATGCATTCTAATGCTAATTCTATTAATGCTGAGCCTCTAATGTTGACCCTTTGGTCCCACTTTAGTGGCTTTCAAAAGGGAATTGGATAATTATCTGAAGACAAAAAATTTGCAGTGCTATGGGGAAAAGGCGGGAGAATGGGACTAGCTGAGTTGCTCTTGCAGAGAGCTGGCATGGACATGACAGGCCTACTGGCCTTCAACTGTGCTGTGACCATTCTTTGATTCTATCATAATTTAACAGTGGAGGAGTTGAGAAAGGTGGTGGTGAGATAGAGCTGGGTGTTGTCAATGTACATGTGAAAACATGTAAATGAGAAATAGAAGGGGGGGGGGGGCAAGGATAGATTATTGGGGGACACCAGAGGTAATGGTGCAGAAGCAGGAAGAGAAGCCATTGCAAATGATTCTCTGGCTATGATTAGATAGATAAGAATGGAACCAGGTGAGAGCAGTCCCACCCAGCTGGACAACAGTGGAGAGGTGTTGGGGGAGGATGGTGTGACCAACCATGCTGAAACAGCAGACAGGTCAAGAAGGACGAGGAGGGAAAGTTTATTTTTGTCACCGTCACATAGGATGTCATTTGTGACTTTGATGAGAGCTGTTTCGGTACAGTGGCAGGGTCGGTAACCTGATTGGAGCGATTCAAGCATGAAGCTCCTGGAAAGATGGGAATGGATTTGGGAGGCAACAACATGTTCAAGGATTTTGGAGAGGAAAGGAAGGTTGGCGATGGGATGGTGTTTTGCAAGGACGGTGGGGTCAAGGGTTGGTTTTCTGAGGAGACGAATGATATTGGCAGATTTATAGGAGAGAGGGACAACACCTGAAGAGAAAGACCCATTAAGCTGTAGGCTTATATAAGAGGGAGTAAAGCCTGGGGCGGCACCAAAAAGGCAGGAAAGTCGAGGACTACTGAAGAATTGGTGTAGGGATTCGGGAGAGCAGAGTACCTGAGAGGGGAGAAGTGAAAGGAGGCATGGCAAAAGAAGAGAGGGGTCTTGGAGAGATAAAGAGAAAATAAGTTAAAAAGAGCAAAAGTGGAAATAGATTGACGGGCTCGGGTCCGGAGCGACAGCCAAAATGCGCACGTGAATAGACTGAGGGAGTGCTCAAGTTACGTAGGTCTGGTTACATAAAAATTAAGGTACATAACCTGATAGTAAGTTGGAAGTGGGAAATAGATGAAGATAATAGACAGGAGTCCACAGTTAAAGTCGAGGCCCCATGCTGGTTTAACGATGACTTAGGGAGGATGGAGTCAGCATGGAGCATCAACAGACTGTTGTCTGATTTCGGAGACAGGTGAAGCAAGTGAAGTCCAGAGCTATTTAAGGATAGAGTATTGGAGGACACACTGATGAGATATTTTCTTAAGAATGAAGATCCAGGAGGGGTACAGTGTCAGTTGCAGGATGGAAAGATGATGGTGAGGTTGGAGGACACCATAAATTCCACAAGCAGCAGAGGTTTGTTGTTTAGGCCAGGCCAGTGATTTTCTGACCAGGAACAGACTGAAGCTGAAAAACTAGTATAACCAGTGGCCAGTCACAGAATCACAGATTGAAGTCTGAAACAAAAACAGAAATTTCTGGAAATTACTCAGCAGGTCTTGCAGCATCTGTGGAGAGAAAAACAGAGTTAACGAGCTGAATTTTATGTTGCCGCCTCCTCTCCCGGAAGCATTTGATGCCCCCTCCCCCCACCACTGCCATGACCCCCGACATCGGGGGTTTGGGGGGGGGGGTCGGTAAAATTCAGCCCCAACATTTCAGGTCTGTTACCTTTCATCAGAACTGTCAACAGTTCGAAATGTAACAGAAAACAGAAAAGTTAAAAATGTAACTGCCCCTTGCACATGCTCAAAACCTGTTACATTCCTAACTTTTGACAGTTCTGATGAATGTTAAAAACCTGAAACGTTAACTCTGTTTTTCTCTCCACAGATGTTGCCAGATCTGCTGAGTATTTCCAGCATTTTCTGTTTCTGGTTTTGTTTCAGATTTCCAGCATCCACAGTATTTAGCTTTAGTAGGAGGTTGAAGTCTCTCAGTCACAGTAATGGTGCAAAAGGACTGTAAACTGACCCAAGTTACTTCAAATATCGCAAATGAGCAGCAAATCAGAGACAGAAGTTGGGTCTTACAGTCGTCCAGAGAAGAAGTGTCTTTCTGATGTTGAGAGAAGTCGAGGAATTTGAAGCCAAATCTTGATCTACATTTTTCCAGATTTTTTCCACAGCTCAAAGAAGAGCAGCAGATTACAGACAGAAGCAGAGTCTTATGGTTTATTCCAACGTAATCTTGATGGCAAGTGAAGTTGAAGAATTTGAAGCCAGGTTTGAGAGAAAATCCACAGGCTAGATCTGCAGATCTTTACCAAAGCTCACAAGATAAGGACAGACAGGATCTCAACTAACAGAGAGAGGCCATTTAAACAAAATGTTAACTTTAAGTTTGGACTAAAATGCACCCAATGTTAGAATCAGGGGAACCTAAAGAGCAGAAGAGACGATTTAGTGGGGAGAAAGAGCAATAGATGGCTGCAGATGGCCACAGATAGACTTGCACAGTGAGGAGCTCCTAAGAGAATTGACTGCCCAGGAGCCATCTTGGTGACACAATTAGAAATGGTTTACCCAACCAGAAATGGTTTCTTTTAATTTTGTGGTTTCATATTTATATCTTAACAGTACTTTGTGCCTTTTGATACTTGATAGTAACAGAATGATTGTGGAGTGTGTTTGTTTATGTACTGAAGTGGTTTACAGGACATTGATTGGCTCTCCCAAGTATCAAGGAGCTTAACTTTACACTGCTAATCAAATGCCAAGAGCAAGCACAAATCCAGCTTGGGCAGACCCATAGGTTCAGAAGATTTCTTCAGTCGATCTCCAAATTTGATTTCCTCCCCATTGTTCATTCCAGGATAAAGGCCCATCAGATCTCAATTCATAATTAGTGCGAGAGTAAAGCTGTCAAAGAAAAAGGGAGCTTTAGATTCTATAGAATTGAGCAGCAGAAATTGGCAGATTTTATCAATGAAAGGTTGTTGGATGCGAAAATTATCCTTTTTGACAAAGACATGGGGCTGGATTTTCAGACCCTCCCGGAACCGGAATCAGAGGTGGGCATTGCCGGAATTTGGCCCTGCCAGCCGTCATGCCAGTTCCCTGGCTCCACCCCACCTTCAGACCATTTTCACGGAGATGGGATCAGGGTGGGCAGGGCTACCCGCCTGCAAGTGATGGTTAGCCGATCAGGCTCATTTGGACCCTTACTGAGTCCAATTAAAGGAGGCTGACTAGAATTTTCCAGTCGGCCCCCAGGTTCCCATTCTGCGGGGGGCCGTTTAACTGCCTGGAGTTGGGCACCCGGCAGTGGGCCTGGGGACCAGTCCTTCAACAGGCCTAGAGGTCCTCTCAACCTGCTTAGGTGCAGGAGCAACCACATGCCGCCTACACCCCCACGTCCCACAGTGGTGGCCTGGCTTCTGAATGTAGTTTTTAATTAAAGATTTGAAAAAATTGAAGCACCCTCTCCCTTTCTTGCCTTCCATTGCAGCCTGTTGCTCCTTTCAAACTGGAAGGCCTCTGATTGTCCCTCCATCTTCGACAGCCCGTCCGCTATCCTGATCCTGTCTCCATGAAAATTAAGGGGCAGCCCCATGAAAGTCTCCATGTGTGACTTTTCCCCCTGCGGGCTAATTCAGGACCCAGAAACAGTCTGAACTCTGTTTCCCACCCCTGGAGGGAAAATCCAGTTTGTAAACAGACAATAGTGGACAGATAGATGGGAGTGGCTATGAATCAGTGGTATCAGCATGAGGTTAAATGTTTTTACATGTATAATTGCCCTGAGACGAGATTCTCAACCTTGCAATCACTTCCAAGTTAGCCATGTTTATACAACAGGTGCTAATAGTACTCGTTTTGTAATCACATCTGCATTGAAATGAAAGATTGTGATGCATATGTGCCAACTTCTAATGCTTCTTGCTGATGATCAGGGATTTGGGACCCAATCGGTGTGTTGGTACTCACTGACAATATCCATGCAGATTTCACTCCTTCAGTTCTGCGCTGTTTCTCACTACTCCCATCCCTGTCCAGCCATCCCCCAATTTGCTCCCAGCCAATTCTGGCTACTAATGGATTGGGCTAGGCTCCTTGCATCTTATCACCTCTAATAGCAGTAGCTCTGGCCTCAGTAGACCATAGCCAGAAACTCTTGCTAGGACAGGGGTGCCCTAATATTTATTACTCGAATATTAATTTGTGCCAAATCTATGTCTTGCAAGTTCAAGAACTTAACCTTAATTTTGATGACAGTGATACAGTTCTCTGCAGCATCCATATCATTTCCATCTAATTCACATATTGAGTAGTCTCCAAAATATATGTGCCTGCCCGACGATGGGTGCATGCCCTTTATTTAATATTACAAATTGGCAACAAGACCTGAATGTTGCACTGCAACAGGAACAGTGCTAAAATGAAGGAACCTCCCAAACTTTAAAAATAATCAATTTTTTGTCTCCACAACTGGCTCAGCTCAGTGAGTTGATACAATGAACAGCTGAGCCAAATGGAACGAGAATATTATCCCTGGAGTGTGGTGAGTTAGCTGACTGGGGTTAACAATGAAGTCAAAGGCTGGTACCTATATAAGGTGTCAGAGAACAATAGCCACTTGACTCCTGCCTCTGGAATTCTGACTGTGAGTGCTCACAGTCATGGATCAAACTCTACTCTGCAGCTTCTGAACAATAACGCAACATTAATTTTCCGGAAGAGCTGACTGAATTGTTGTTTTCCTGAACAGATTGATAGATTACCTGCTTTAAAAAATTCCCAGGAAGTTTGTGGCCAGCTGGGAACATCTTGAGCAAAATACGACAAATTCTGGACACCTGAAATGAAAACAAAAAATAATGGAAACACTCATGAGGTTGTGCAGCAGCTGTAGAGAGAGAAACAGAGTTAATGGCCGGAATTTTACGCCCCCCCCCCCCCACTCCCCAGCAGTGAGAGGGCTGGTGGTGGGGGCGGGATGGGCGGAGACCATAAAATTGAGTGGGAGATGGGGGAGCCATTCCCGACGCTTTCCTGCCCCCACTGCAATTTTATGCGGGGCAGCGAGAAATGGCCTGTCCACCCCAGGCCAATTAACTGCCACTTAAGGGCCTTCTCCTGCCGCCAGCCTTCTCCTGTCGCCACTGGTATTTTACCCGCGGCGGCCGGACGGCAAAGGCCCCAAGAATTCTGCCAGGTAAAACTTGGCAGCCTTCTTGCAGGCTGAGGGGGGGCCTTCTGTTTGGGCACCCTGTGCCCCCATGGAGGGCTGCCCCCGAAGCTCCAATGCCCTCACTTCATAACACTCCCCCGACTCCTCCCCCAACCAAGCCCCCCCTTTACCATGCCAGGGCCCGGCCAATTGCCCCCAGCAAGGCCCCAAAACCTACCTTGATTCCGGGGCAGTCCTTCACCTTGCTTGTGATAGCTGGGTGTAGTCCAAGCAGTGGCCACCATTCCCCATGGCACTGCTGGGACTGAGAACTGCCGGCCCACTGATTGGCTGGCAGCTGCATTAGACATGACTTCCTGCCTCAAGGAGGGGAAAGTCCCGCCCAAGGCCAATTAAGTGCGTAGGGAGCAAAAAATGCCAGTGTGGCTCACCCACCACTTTTCAGCCGGTGGGCGCCCAACATAAAATTCTGGCCAATGTTTTAGATGAATAACCTTTCATCAGAACTGGAAGAAATTAGAGATGTAACTGTTTTTAAGCAAGTGCAGAGGCAGGGAAAAAGGGAGAGCAGGAAAGACAAAAGGGAAGGCTTGTGATAGGGTGGAAGGTAGCAATGATTAAATGGCAAAATAGATGGTGATGCAAGGCAAAGCGGGGTGGTAGGTGACAAGCAAAGAATCAAAAGATGAGTCCAGAGAACGTGTGAATGGTTACTGCAGAATCATTGGCAGTGTCTGATGTCTGAGAAAGAGGAATGGATGTTGTTCTTAATGTTGAGTTCGGAAGGGTGTAACATGCCTAATCGAAAGATTAGCACCTGCTGTTCTTTGAGCTTCATGGGAACAATGTAGGAGGCCAAAGTCAGAGTGGGAATATGATGGAGAATTTAAGTGGCAAACAACCAGAAGCTCAGGATCACATTTTCAAACAAAATAGAAGTGTTCAGAAATGCGATCACCCAATCTGTGTTTGTCTCCCCAGTGTGGAGGAGATTGCATTGTGAGCAGTGAATACTGTATGCTAAGTTGGAAGAAGTACAAGAAGCCTCCTAAAGCTGGCTTTGTTTTTGGCTGGAATTGTCTTCTCACGAGTGTGAAACCCTAACACTGTGCAGTTAGGCTATTTTCTTGCACCTTTTATTTTTTAATGCTGTTGATTCACCAATCACTCATCTCACTCCTAATTAAAAAGCTGCTTTTGCATCAATGGAAAGCTGAGTTTCATATGCACGTTAACGCAAAAATGGCATTTTTAACTCCCAGCAAAGGCCTCATTCCTGATTTTATCTGCTTTCTACATTCAATGTACTGAAATTCAATTTTTTAAGGGAAGCCATTCCGTCATCAAGCTAATTTATGTTTCAGTTCATCAAACTGTAATTGAAAACTGTTGACTGTGAAATGTGTCATTGCCCCTCTAATAGGAAGCACAGTTCTCAATTATTTGTTACAATATTAGGTACAAGAAAACTCTCCCAAATCATTTACTGAGAAAGATGGTTCAATGATTAAAACTAAAATCTTTAATCACTGCTCCAGCCAGTGAATGGCAGACAATTAATTTTTAAAAAGAATATTATGTTAGTTGTGTGGAAATGATTATCGAATGTAAATCATATAACAACTTTAACAAGCCTTTGAAGTACAGGATAAACACTTTAACAAGAAACAACCTTCAATCTACAAAGTCAGAACGGTAGCAAATCATTTCTCAAATAAATACATGTAAGAAACGCTCCTTCCTTTAGCTCATCTTATCATTGATCTGTTGATATGGTGAGATGAAGTAATGTAGGTGTTAAACTCCAGAAAGCCTGTAGTGGAAGGATGATGCTGGAGCCTATCTTTACTCAGTTTCACATTTATTGTACAGAATAAAAGGATTACAAACATGTAGCTCCTTACTCAAATTCTTCACCAGCCTCAGTAAGTGTCTGTTTATAAGTGCTCAAGTAAGACAGCAATTAACACGCTCCGCCTGCATATAATTAAACAATTGGCACACAACAGATTAACATAGCAGGAGGCTAATAAGCAACATAAACACTGGCATAGATCTATACGGCTGAATGGTCTGTTTCTGTGCTCTAAATACTTTGTAATATTGGTGGTTTGTTGTGCAAGTAAGCTAAGACTGTCTTAAGGTTGCATTTTGATATCAGCTTTGCACTGATTTTAAACTGGCTGCATAAATCCAGAGTTCGGACCTAAACCTAATTGACTATTTAGAGAGTGGAGATTTTCTTCACCCTGCTCTCTAAACTTTATAATGTCTACCTATGGGGAGGCAGTTCTGTGCATGCTCACACCGAAGCAGGACACTTAAAGTTCCAACCAGGCAGGAACCAAGCTGACAGCTAATGCAATAAAAACAAGAAATGCTGGAATTACTCAGCAGGTCTGGCAGCATCTGTGGAGAGAGAAGCAAAGTTAATGCTTCAGGTCAGTGACCCTTCTTCAGAACTGGCAAATATTAGAAATGTAAAAAGTTATAAGCAAGTAAAGCGGGGGTGCGGCAAGAGACAGCAAAGGAGAAGATGTAGATAGGACAAGGTCACAGAATAGCTTACCCACTTTTTTTTTCCATGTTTGTACTTGCGGCTGTTCAATTTTCAATCTGTTAACCCCCTATCTGTACCAATGCTTTGTCTTTCAACACACCATTAACATATTGTTTGCCTTTGCTCCACGACCTTCTGGTCAGCTATTCTGTGACCTTGTCCTATCTACACCTTCTCCTTTGTTCTCTCTTGCCGCACCCCCACTTTACTTGCTTATAACCTTTTACATTTCTAGTATTTGCTAGTTCTGAAGAAGGGTCACTGACCTGAAATGTTAACTCTGTTTCTCTCTCCACAGATGCTGCCAGACCTGCTGAGTATTTCCAGCATTTCTTGTTTTTATTTCAGATTTCCAGCATCCGCAGTATTTTGCTTTTATGACAGATAATGCATCCTGACATTTTGTGGGCATTCTCCTCATCTTTCACCCTAACTTCAGCAGAATCCCCAAAGGAACAGTTTAAGCAGTTGAAGAGGGTCATGTCTTCATAAGATCATAAGAACTAGGAGCAGGAGTAGGCCGTCCAGCCCCTCGAGCCTGCTCCGCCATTCAATAAGATCATGGCTGATCTTTTTGTTGGACTCAAATCCACTTACCCGCGCTCCCACCGTATCCCTTAATTCCTTTATTGTTCAAAAAGATATCTACCTTAGCTTTAAAGACGTTTACTGAAGAAGCGTCAACTACTTCACTGGGCAAGGAATTCCATAGATTAACAACCCTCTGGGTGCAGAAGTTCCTTCTTAATTCAGTCCTAAATCTGCTCCCTCTAATCTTGAGGCTATGCCCTCTTGTTCTAGCTTCACCTGCCAGTGGAAACATCCTCTCTACTTGTATCTTATCTATTCCCTTCATGATTTTATATGTTTCTATAAGATCCCCCCTCATTCTTCTGAACTCCAATGAATATAATCCCAATCTACTCAGTCTCTCCTCATAAGCCAACCCCCTCAACTCCAGAATCAACCTAGTGAACCTCCTCTGCACCCTCTCCAGTGCCAGTATATCCTTTCTCAAGTAAGGAGACCAAAATTGCACACAGTACTCCGGGTGCGGCCTCACCAGTACCTTATACAGCTGCAACATAACCTCTCTGCTTTTAAACTCAATCCCTTTAGCAATGAAGGACAAAATTCCATTTGCCTTCCTAATTACTTGCTGTACCTGCAGACCAACCTTCTGCGATTCATGCACAAGGACACCTAGGTCCCTCTGCATAGCAGCATGCTGCAACTTTTTACCATTCAACTAATAATCCTTTTTCCTGTTACTCCTACCGAAATGAATGACTTCACATTTATTAACATTGTATTCCATCTGCCAGACCTTTGCCCACTCACTCAATGTATCTATGTTCCTCTGCAAAGTTTCACAGTCATCTGCACACTTTGCTCTGCCACTCATCTTAATGTCATCTGCAAACTTTGACACCCTACACGTGGTCCCCAACTCCAAATTATCTATATAAATTGTAAATAAATTGTCTTGCCATTGCCCTGGCAGTTCTACCAGCCTCCCATCCCACCATAGTTAATTAAAGGGCTCCAGTTTTGATGAAAATGTGTTTGCCAAACTGTTTTGGTTATATGCATGAGTAAGTACAGCCAAAGGAATCAGCTAATATTTTTTCATCGCATTGACATTCCAGTCAAGTAATGTGATCTCTGTAGTGCTATCACGTTTCAGAAACAAATGCAAGAAAGCTTGCTATGTTTTTCATGACAACTGCCCTTCAAATAAAGGCAGCCAAACTCTGAATTCTAACTTTATAAATGATCCTCATGCTTAGATGCAGCCTACAGCGTATGTTATTAGAAACTCATCCCTATCATCACATTCACAATGTTCATTCGATATTATAGGCATCAACGTCACTAATACTGTAGGTCTGCTTTTAATATTCTGACAAATGCAAATTGCTTCAAATATAGAGTCACAGAGTCATTACGGCACAGAAGAAGGCCATTCGGACCATCAAGTCCATGTCAGCTCTTTGTAGAGAAATCCAGTCAGTCCCATTCATCCGCTCTATCCCTGTAGCCCTTCAAATTTGTTTCTCTCAAGTGCTTATCCAATTTCTTTCTGAAATCATTGATTGTCTCTGCTTCCACCACCCTCACAGGCAGCAAGTTGCAGGTCATTATCACTCACTGCATAAAAAAGTTCTTCCTCACATCTCCCTATTTCTCTTGCCCAAAACTTTAAATCTAGTCCTTGTACCATCTGCTAATGGGAACAACCTTTCTTTGTCTACCTTATCTAAACCTGTCATCATCTTGTATACCTCTATCAGATATTCCCTCCACCTCCTTTGCTCCAAGGAGAACAAGCCCAGCTTCTCCAACCTAACCTTGTAGCTAAATTCCCTCATCCCCAGAACCATTCTGGTGAATTTCCTCTGCACCTCTTCTGCATCCTTCCTAAAGTGTGGTGGCCAGATCTGGATGCAATATTCTAGTTATATGTGTTTTAATATTCGTTGCAATAACATTTACAATGGGTGGGACTGAGGTGAGTGTCAGTATCACCCTGGGTCTGACTCATGAGTAAGTCTGTTCTGTTATTGTACATGATCATCAGTAAAAGGGGATCTGGCTGGTAAGAGATGTGTCCTTCCTTCATATTTTTAAATCTATCTTTTGTTATGAGTGAAACAGTCATCACTTGATTGGACTTTGTACGAGTCAGGACACGGTTGGCAAAATTTTGGATGAGTTTAAGCTTATGGAGGTTACATTTTCTATCAGCTCTCACTGTCAAAGACTTGTAGGCAGATTGTCAGCCTCACTTCTTGAAATATCGGAGTTTGATGAGAAACAATAAACTTAGACTCAAAAAAGTATTCCTCTGTTTTGGTCTCTAGTGATGTGATACCCATAATATTTCTAGTTAAACATTGGGAGGATGGAAGCCATCATCTTCAGCCCCCTCCAACAAGCTCCATACCCTTACCACCAACTCTGACACCCCACCACTACCTCCCAACCTTGACATCTAATCCAACCCACCGGCGACCTGCCTGAGGATGCCCAGCAAGCATCCTGCAGCTTGCCAATTGCATTTAAACAAGGCCTAATGCCCAGTCTCAGATGTGCCCCGGGCCTAAACATCTGGCACAGGGAACAGTTCATATGCCCAGTTAGAGGCAGCCAACAATTTCTGGACCAATATGCCTTTGAATGCTTTTAACAGGTAAGTACTGTGTTGTATGATGATGTGTCAATCTCATTACCACGAATTGTATCATCCAGAATCCAAAGCATTGCAGCACTTACATTGCGCTGTTTACAGTACACAGACCATAGCAGTAGAAATACATGTTGGGAAGTACTTTTTGCAACCACGGGGGCGGAGAGTTGGAGAATGTTGTACTTCACCATTTTGCTATTAAAATCCTGCAGCCTCTTCAGAAATCATGCGATAAAAGTGTATATGAGGAACATTTTACAAATGCGAAATGCAGGATTTTTAAAATAATAAAAATAAAGTGTCCTTTTGTGTGAAACCAGAAGAGTTCATGGTCAGTAATTACATATTGGTGCTCAACTTCATCTTATCCTTCATCATTTGTGATTTTCATTTTACTGATTCAATTCAGCTTGGTTTCTAGAATGTAAAAAGACAATTAGAAGAGAGGATCTAGACCAAGGTTTCTTTACTAATAAAATCATATCCATTAAGATAGTTGCAAATATGTATTCCATTGCTGATTTTCTTTTGATGTTAATGCATATAGTTAATGGTCACCTCTTTAGGTGGCAAATTTTCTTTGGTAACACTCCTGTGAAGCACTTTGGGATTTTTGACTACATTAAAGTTGATATATAAATACATGTTGTTGTGCTTATGTTAGTGAAATGCTGTGAGGAATCAGAGCCATTCAAAGTTGTTGTGAAGAATGCAAGAATCAGATAATTTATGTCATAGTGGATTTTAAATTAGTCCAGTTTGTAAAAAAAAGTCCCTTCACAGCATAACACCAGAATGAAGATGTCATATTTGCTGAGGTTCGTACTTTGTTTAGTGCTGAACTCAAACTGATGAATCTGAGAAACTAAAACTGGCATCAACACATTTATTATTTCAATTTAATGTTGAACTGTGAATCCATTAGAGAAACACATAATAATTCAACTAGGAAATCATCAACCATGCCTCATGAACTGAGTATTGAGTGAATTCCTCTCTCTGGTGCTGTGTTCTAATTCTTCAAGGACATTTCAACTCATTTGGGTCTTCCTTATTTTATTAAATCTATCAGATTGAGCGCACCGTTTAGAAGTCTCCTACTCTGTCACTCAGGACTGCGAATAGGATAATGCTGTTAGTATAAAAGATGACGTAGACAGTAATATTAGAGGGATGGAGCCAAATTACATTTTCTAATGAATGTTCTTTGATTTCCTGATGGATTTGAGTTTATTCAATGCACAGCTGAGCCAATTATACTGCGAGGATATGTGGTTTGATTCTGGATATTGTTATAAGCGTGCCTCTATTTTAAAAAAAAAATATTTTTTAAGGACTAATATTTAAATTGTGGCAATGGATTCATTTGGAAGTCTGAAGAAATGCTGGACTTTGCTTTTTTTCCACTCGGATCATTGAAAGGACACTTGACTGTGAAAACAATATTGGAAGAATCAAGGACTGCTAAAAACAACCTTTACTGGAGATCACCTGCTTTAAGATAAATAAACCAACAGGAACCGTGGACTAAGGGGAGGTGTTTACAGAGAAGCCACATGTCAAGGTTTATGGAGGTCAGGAGGTTGACTTTCTATTTGGGGTTTGGATACTGTTTTCCGTTCAGTTGGGGTATGAACTGTTTTGAAGACAGCTGAAGATCAGCCTACCAACGAAAAAACACCCAATTCATCTCTTTCCTCCTGCCGCTGAAAAAACCCTGTGTATTCAGTGTAATAACTGAAACCCTTGATGCCACATTTCTCCTGAGAAACTGGAAAAAACCTGACAGATGAATTTTCGACACCGCCTGAAAAGAACTACTCCAGAAAAGATCCCAGTGACCTGTCTACGTGTACTCGGACGCCAGACCAAAAGGGTCTTTCCATATCTTTTTTTTTTTCCTCTTCAAGTATTTGACCAAAGTATTTTTTTTGTCTTTTTTTTGTAACAGAGCTCTGCAGAGAGAATTTCTTTGTTCTTGTGTGTGTGTGTGTGTGTGTGTGTGTGTGAGCTTGTGTGGGGGATTTAAAAGAGGAACTTTCATATTTAAATCTGTGTGTTAATGCTTTGCTTTGTTACTGTATCAGTCTTGTTTTTATAATAAAGTGATAATTTTGCTGTTTATTAAAGAATCCTGGTTGATGTATTTTGTTCTGGGATAAAGAATAGAGTATATGATTGACCATATCAGTAACTAGGTAAACATTTTAAAAGTGTATGTTGTGACCTGTGGAGAAGTGGGGCTAGAAAAGACAGTGCACTCCTCCCACCTCAGTTATAACCGGATGTATTAGCTCACAGATCTTGCACTGTGTTAGGAAAGACAATGGGGAGTGGGGGCTGGAGGGTGCGAGATAAAGTAGGTAGATCACAATTGGTCCCAGTGCCTCTCAGTTAGATACTTGTGACAGGATTCCCACTAACCAATGATCCTGCTGGAAGGATATGAGGACATGGGATGAGGACAGAACTGAGCTTGGCCTTCCCTTCCCCTCAATTGAATAGGCTTTCAGTGCTCAATGCTTACATATGAATAAAGGCCATTTGAACAAGGTAGTGAAGGGTGAACCACACCCTTGGAAATGTGCCTTAACAAGGAAGCAGCGTAGAAGGGAAGGGGAGAAAGACTGGAGGCAAAAATGGCCGTCCCTTCTAACTAAAGCTGCGTACAAACTGTCATTTGTTGACATTTTTCACCTGTCAACTGAAGCATAACGTGTAGATCACCTTTAATTATCTTCTGTTTAGACTATTATTAATATAACCATTGTCTCTTGACATTGATCTTATAGAAGCAATACACCTGTCTCTCTGCAGATGTGTCCTTCGGCCTGTAAGGCTGACTAAATATCCAAATGGCCCAGTAATAGATTGTCTCTGCCCAATTCTTCCATGTTATCATTTCTTGAACCTGATCAAGAAATATTGCCAAAGAATATGCCAAATTTTCTTTGATTTTATAGTGCTTCTGATGCCATAAAGTATCATTTTTTTATTTACTTGATGTTCTCACCTCACTCATAGAATCCGACAATATAAATTTAATATAAATGTCTCCAACTTTCAACTATCAACATGCATAACAAAAAACTCTGCTTTAAATTGTATATTGAAAAAACATTTTTCTGAGATTCAATATGAAAGCACTAAAATAGCACAATTATCTTATGGTTTTCCAATAATTCAGTTCTGAAAATAATTGGCACAGAAACTTCTGAATAACCAACATCAGAATAAGTTACTTGCTAATCCCATCCACTGTAAAAAAAAAAAAAAAATCCCTTCCATGTATCTGATAAATCTGATGCTAAACCTGTTATCTCATTTTTAGGCCGATATCAATTATGGACACATTAAAATTCTTTGACACTTTGGCCAGATTAGCATCTTAGTTATAAGTGTGGTGCAGCACATAAGATGACTTAATGGCTGGAATTTTATGCTCATCTAAAGAGCGGGAAGGTGGCCGGGTGTGGGGGTGGGGGGTTGTAAAATGGAGCGGGAGGTTTGGGGGTGCCCTTCCCGATCTGCTCCCCCCTCCGCCGCCACTTTATGCAGGGCAGCAGCGGCAGAAAACAGCCCGCCCGCTCCAGACCACCATGGGGATTTTACCCTTGGCCAGTCGGGCGGCCCAGGCCCGAGAGAAGGTGGCTTTCTGACAGCCTTGTGGGGTGGGGGGGGGGCAGTCCTCATGATCAGGCACCCTGTGCCCGATGGAGGTCCGCCCCCGCTGCCCCACCCACCCGCAAAACACCCCTCATCCCCCCCAATCGACCACGCTTGCCTCGCCGGAGCCTAACTGATCACCCCCGGCAAGGCACCAAAAACTTACCTTAATTCCGGGGCTCCCCTACATCATCTTTCCGATGGGCTGGGTGTAGTCCCATCAGTGGCCACCGCTCCTGGTGGTACTGCTGAGACTAAGAGCTGCCAGCCCACTGATTGGCTGGCATCTCCATTAGGCGGGACTTATTGCCTCAATGAAATTGACTCTTGTTTTCTTCCCTCTCGTCATTATTTACATTTTCAATTTTTGTTATTTTCCCTCCCCTTCCTCTGTAACTCTCCCTTCCTCTCACTTGAAACTTCACCCAGCTTACACAATGACTTAAGAGCTGACAGGAAACCTATCCTCATCTTCTTTCTTCTTTTTCTTTTTTGGCCTCCTTGTCTCGAGAGACAATGGGAAAGCGCCTGGAGGTGGTCAGTGGTTTGTGAAGCAGCGCCTGGAGTGGCTATAAAGGCAAATTCTAGAGTGACAGACTATCCTCAACTGTTTACAATAATTGCTCTTGAATTATGAGGAGCAAGAGCAGGAGATTTGCCATGGCCATGTGTTCAGTTGCCTAGGCCCTGAGCTCTGCTATACCCTCCCTAGTTCTCCCCACCTCCTCACTTTCCTCCTTTAAGACACTCCTTAAAACCACCTCTTTGACTGGGCTTTTGGTCAACTGACCTAATATCTCCTTTTGTGGCTTGGCATCATACTTTGTTTTATAATGCTCCTGTGAAGTGCCTTGGGACGTTTTATTACATTAAAGGCACTACATAAATATAAGTTGCTGTTGTTTCTCGATGCAACTGATATAACTTAAAAGATGTGCGTTCTAATTTTGAAGATAATTGCAAGACATTATGCAAAAGGGAATCAACTGGCAATAACAAGTTTTACTATGAACTTATGTTCAGGCTCTTACCAATCATGTGATATTTTAACAGTTTGTCTTACTGGCTGGATTTTGTGATAGGAATAACAGTGAGGGTATCAACTACTCACCGTTATTTTGGAGTAAATGTGACAGCAGCTTCTGTTGCACATATACAGTTAACAGGAAAATCTGGAAGTTGCTGATCAATTTGCCCCGCTGCTCCAGAATCTTCACATTACCAGCACATTTCCAATATAATTGCTGGATGCAAAATTGGCTCAATGGCAGGAAACAAAGGGTAATTGTGAACAGGTGTTTTTGCAACTGGAAGGATGTTTCCAGTGGTGTTCCGCAGGGCTCAGTACTGGGTCCCCTGCTTTTTGTGCTACGTATTAACGATTTGGATGTAAATGTAAGGGGCGTGATCAAGAATTTTGCAGATGACATAAAAATTGGCCGTGTGGTAGATAGTGAGGAGGATAGCTGTAGGCTGCAGGAAGATATCAATGGACTAGTCAGGTGGGCAGAAAAGTGGCAAATGGAATTCAGTCTGGAGAAGTGTGAGGTGATGCATCTCGGGAGGTTAAACAAGGCAAAAGAATACACAATTAATGGGAAAATACTGAGAGGTGTAGAGAAAGTGAAGGACCTTGAGTTGAATGTAAACAGATGCATGAAGGTAGCAGGACAGGTCGATAAGATGGTTAAGAAGGCATATGGAATCCTTTCCTTTATTAGCCAAGGTATGGAATATGAGAACAAGGAGATTATGCTGGAACTGTATAAATCATTAGTTAGGCCACAACCTGAGTACTGTGTGCAGTTCTGGTCACCTCTTTGCAGAAAGGATGTAATTGCACTAGAGAGGGTACAGAAGAGATTTGTGAGGATGTTGCCATAATGCAGCTATAAGGAAAGATGGGAAGACTGGGGTTGTTCTCCTTGGAACAGAGAAGGCTGAGGGGGAGATCTGATTGAAATGTACAAAGTTGTGAGGGGCCTGGGTAGAGTCGATGTGAAGGGCCTATTTACCTTCACAGAGAGGTCAGTGACCAGGGGGCATAGATTTAAAGTGATTGGTAGAAAGATTAGAGGGGAGATGACTTTTTTCCACCCAGAGGGTGATAGGGATCTGGAACTCATTGCTTGAAAAGGGAGTAGAGGCAGAAACCCTCAACTCATTGAGAAGGTGTCTGGATATGCACCTCATGTGCTGTAACCTGCAGGGCTACGGACCAAATGCTGGAAGGTGGGATTAGGCTGGGTGGCTCGTTTTTCAGCCAGTGAAGACATGATGAGCCAAGTGGCCTATTTCTGTGCCATAAACAGTCTATGATTCTATGATTTGGCATTAAAATACATGAAGTGTGTAAAGTTGCGGTACTGACCCAGAAGTTACCCACTAACCATGCCAGAAAAGGTTAGGGATGGTGCATTCAGGTGTAAGTGAATTTTTCACCGTGTGATGAATGTTAATTACGACCAAACAACCTCTTTGGCCTCTGAAAATCAACTTTACGTGTGGAGTCTCATTCCTTCAGAATGTAATTATTGTTGGCTATCTTCTAAAAGTAAAAATTGAATTTAATTTTTACTTTCTGTCTCTTAGCTCTCTCTCTGTTAATCATATCTTTCTTTAACTGTTTATTTTTTCTTTCTGTAAATGAATTTAGATTGAATTAAATATTCCAATATATGCTTCCTGTTTAGACTCTGAATGTCTCAGTGAGGATTCTTCAATCTGATTGGTTGAAGAGGCATGCTGTTCCTTGCCCTACACATACACACACCACAGATCCCGTATAAAGGGTGCCATGCTGAAATGGATTTCCAGTAACCATAAGTTACCACTCAAAGTTCATGGGCAGCTGTAAAAGTAATGAGTGGTGAGCGCTGCTCCTTCGCGACAGACCACAGAATGTCTCCTGCCTTATACATGTACCTTCTTATTTATTACCATCTTGTTTCCTAAACTGCGAAGTCTGTGCATTGGCTTGTTTTATTCAGCATTCTTCTTGTCAGAGTTAAATTTGATTTTGAGCCCCAAGCTTTGTATAGATGCAATGAACGAGATGAAACGGAATACTTGTCGAAAAATTAGTCTGTTCTCATCATAATTAATACATTTAAAAGAAACATTAGACTCATTGCTTTTGGTTTCTTGACACATAAAAGCTCTTTGTATTCTTTCTTGAAACAAAAGTACAAGAATGAGCAGCCAGTGCTCTAGTCTGAGAAGTTTCCCTTTTGAAGATGCTGAAAGTGGAAGCTCTTATGCAACATTCTTATAGCGTTAGTACCGTTAATGATGCATCTCACTTAAACACAGTGCTTCAGTTATCTTTGAAAATTGTACTCTGGTACACTTGTGAAATGCAAAGGCCTAAGAAAACCTATACAATGTCTGTAATACTGTGTAGTATATCAGCATAGTGAGTCATTCTCTTGTTTATTTAAATTTCAATTCTACTCACAGAGCTTAACGCACTTGAACCAATGTTTCAAGACCTATCATCAGCCTTGATGAATAACAAGGAATCATAGTAGATCCAACAACCTGCTCACCGAGCAGGTTGTCACCAAAGGACAAATGCATTTTATCTTTGTGATTTCTTCTCAACTGTCAATTTGCTTGCTCTTTACCCTTGGAGATCAGCTGAAGAATTTTGCTACCCAGGAAGAAAAATAGTTTATTAGGAATGAATTTGTATATTAATAGACTGATTTTATCGGAGGCCTGACTTTAACAGAGCACATTATTGTTCATCACTTATCTGATTACTTTGTTATTTATACCATGCAATTGTCTAACTTCTCATTCCTGTTCAGTATGGTGGTTTTACTGATGCCAAGAGCCTTCCCTAAGTTCTAATCATATTACAGGAACATGGACTAAAATGTCAAATGATGATTAAACGTACTGAGTATTGTAAAAAGAAACCACACATGAAATAATCTTGTCTGCTTTATCTTTGTTGTTAAATTGCAGTGTAATAACAAATTTGTACCACCATGATTAAGTATTGTCACACATGAACCATAAATATAACTGGAAAATTATAATGCTTCACAATTTGTATTCAAGGTGTAGTGTTTCAGTAGCCCACCCATAATTACAATATCAAAGCTGCTCGTATTGAACAATTGATTACTTTCTCCAATATTAGTGTTTTCTGAGTTCTGATTCTATAGCTCAGTAATGACTTTTTGTGATATTGATCTATGAATGCTTAGCACATCTGTATGATATTTATCTATTTGTTTTCATTCATTCTTTCTAACTTTCCTCCTTTCTTTGTCATTTACAATGTTGCACCTGTTACGAGCAGGTGAGAAAGGTGTCTAGGGGTCTTTTATTGTCTTCGCCTGGTCTTATTGTAACAGGGTTTAATTTTAAACACACTGTGTTTTGAGCTCCCCTTTGGTGAATCCTGGTTCACCACTTTCCAATTATAAGGCAAAGAAATGAGCATAAGCAGGCTTGCTTTGGTGAATCCAGGTTTAAAGAAGAAAAGTGAAATTTATTAAACCTTAAACTCGAATACGGTTAGCACCTACAGATATATGACATGCCCACACTAGCATGCACACACAATACACACATGTAAATAGAGACAGAAAAGAGCAGAAGAAAAATAAAATGGAGAGGTTTGAGGCAATATCAGAAGAGTTTCTTGTTTACTGTGCTTTGAGCTCACTGTAGTCCTTTTGTAAGTAGTCTTGCTTTTCGTTGGGGCCCAGTATTCTTCTTAAACCGTGTTTACTGTCGGAGACTTTTCTCTTTTGGGGTTCATGTGTCTTCAATGGGTTCCGAAAGTGGTGAGAGTGAGATGAGAGCAGACAGAGAAAACAGCTTTCTGAGCTTTTTCTTGTGTGGCAAGTTCAAAATTCAAAACACTCCATCAGTCAGTTAGTCATGTGACTAAACTGGCCTGACTACTTCTGTTTGTGTCCTCAGTCCCTTGCTCTCCGGCAGCGAGGCCTGGACAACGTATGCCAGCCAAGAGCGACGTCTCAATTCATTCCATCTTCGCTGCCTTCGGAGAATAATTGGCATCAGGTGGCAGGACTATATCTCCAACACAGAAGTCCTTGAAGCGGCCAACACCCCCAGCTTATACACACTACTGAGTCAGCGGCGCTTGAGATGGCTTGGCCATGTGAGCCGCATGGAAGATGGCAGGATCCCCAAAGACACATTGTACAGCGAGCTCGCCACTGGTATCAGACCCACCGGCCGTCCATGTCTCCGTTATAAAGACGTCTGCAAACGCGACATGGAATCGTGTGACATTGATCACAAGTCGTGGGAGTCAGTTGCCAGCATTCGCCAGAGCTGGCGGGCAGCCATAAAGACAGGGCTAAATTGTGGCGAGTCGAAGAGACTTAGTAGTTGGCAGGAAAAAAGACAGAGGCGCAAGGGGAGAGCCAACTGTGCAACAGCCCCAACAAACAAATTTCTCTGCAGCACCTGTGGAAGAGCCTGTCACTCCAGAATTGGCCTTTATAGCCACTCCAGGCGCTGCTTCACAAACCACTGACCACCTCCAGGCGCGTATCCATTGTCTCTCGAGATAAGGAGGCCCAAAAGAAAGAATTCAGCCATCTTAACAGTTAACCTGGAATGCTTCAACGTCTGATAATCAAAAGTCCGTTGGGGATTAAATTGGAGCAGGGAATAGCTTCTTCGTCCTTTGAAGTACTGTCTGTTGATATGCTAATGTCTCTCTCCAGCCAAAGTCTCCAATTGTTTTTGAAAGCAAGTTCTTTCTTCACCAACAACTGTTTAAAATCAATGTTCATGTGGCAAAATTAATTTTCCTCATTCTTGGCAGATGCGGGGGGCTTGCTTGACACACCCCAGAGACAGAATCTCTCCCTGCTGGTCGGCTCAGTGATAACTCTGCAATAGAATAGACCAGCTAGATTCCCTTTTCTTCACTGGGCGCCAACGTGCTGTTAACACTCACAGTATAACTAACCCTTCCCACTGCATTGTCCTTAAGGGTTGTACTAAGTTGTGATCTTAGATGATGTACTGCCATCTCCTTTAAGAGCGATTTTTTTTTTTTGCAAGTGGAAACTTAAAAAATCCTTTCCTCCATTTCAACAAGTCCATGGCATCTCACACCCTCAGTCTGTCAGAGCTTGTGAAGATCTGTCCAGGTAGTCAGCAACAAAAAAGCCACTGCAAAAACTGCTCCAGTATTCAGTGCTCAAAATTTCTCCAAAGTAAATCACGTCTGCCAGTCTCAGCTTGTTCCTGGAAACAAGCCTTCCTCGCATAAATAATTCTAAGTTATTCCCAGTGCATGGCAAGCATAACTTCAAAGGCCCTCATTTGAATATATTTAAATAACCTCAGTGGAGAATCAGCAGGCAGATCACAGGGAGGTGTGAATGGAGATTGTAGATTGGATCATTGCCATTAAGGGACAGAAACCTGACAGAAATGAGTCCTGCTCCAAAACACGCCTCTCAAAGTGCAGGCATGCTGAACCAATGCCCCAGAAACACTTCTTGAAAAAGAATTGGGTAGTTTAAGAATAGAGGCACTTTGTGTAGTGTAACTGTTTAAATATTCAGATGTTTGAAAAGAATGAGGCAAAGCTACAGCAGATTTGCTGAAAGAGAGAAATTTGTCAGAAGTCACTGGACTAGGTTTAGTGCATTTTAGGACTACTAGATTGACATGCTGACAACTAAGGTGGCATGGTATGTATTTCAGAGCAATAATTAAGAATTTCAGAGCAGCAGATGACCTGCAAGCTCCAGCTTTTCATGAGAATTTGGTTTAATGACACGTTTGAAGTAGTTAATCCGTTAATCCTCATTTACCAACTGTTTTGTTTTTATGAACCAAAGAATCAATGGCTACGAGGTTTGTACTTGTAATTTCCTCTGCATAAATTGTAAGCCATTGTTTTCAGAGATCCTTAGCAGGAGTTGCTTGGAGACCTCAATGGTGAAGGGCTCAATGCTGGATTGGGTTCGGATCTCTTGACTGCCAGAGTGTGGAAGAGCACATTTAAGCATTCATTACCCTTCCTTTGTGGGAAGAGTTTTGCAGTCGTCATTATTGTAGCACTTTTGCGTAGCCTTGATATGGAACATTTCAGAAAGTTTATTGTCTTATTTTATTGTGTGCTTGGCTATTTTTTCAACATAAAATCAATAGAATTTGAGTGGTCCATTCACATGCACTCAACTGCGCTGACAGTGCCTTTACAATTTTTGCCACTTGAACTTTTATTGATTTTGGAGGCACAAAGCACATTTATAATGCAGTGTACCTGTATTGAATGGTAGATATTTGGAAGTCAGTCCACATCTGTGCCCTAAACAGTGGATGGTCCACTGATGCTAGGAACCATGAGATTTCTTTCTTTTCTTTTGGGCCTCCTTATCTCGAGAGACAATGGATACGCGCCTGGAGGTGGTCAGTGGTTTGTGAAGCAGCGCCTGGAGTGGCTATAAAGGCCAATTCTGGAGTGACAGGCTCTTCCACAGGTGCTGCAGAGAAATTTGTTTGTTGGGGCTGTTGCACAGTTGGCTCTCCCCTTGCGCCTCTGTCTTTTTTCCTGCCAACTACTAAGTCTCTTCGACTCGCCACAATTTAGCCCTGTCTTTATGGCTGCCCGCCAGCTCTGGCGAATGCTGGCAACTGACTCCCACGACTTGTGATCAATGTCACACGATTTCATGTCGCGTTTGCAGACGTCTTTATAACGGAGACATGGACGGCCAGTGGGTCTGATACCAGTGGCGAGCTCGCTGTACAATGTGTCTTTGGGGATCCTGCCATCTTCCATGCGGCTCACATGGCCAAGCCATCTCAAGCGCCGCTGACTCAGTAGTGTGTATAAGCTGGGGGTGTTGGCCGCTTCAAGGACTTCTGTGTTGGAGATATAGTCCTGCCACCTGATGCCAAGTATTCTCCGAAGGCAGCGAAGATGGAATGAATTGAGACGTCGCTCTTGGCTGGCATACGTTGTCCAGGCCTCGCTGCCGTAGAGCAAGGTACTGAGGACACAGGCCTGATACACTCGGACTTTTGTGTTCCGTGTCAGTGCGCCATTTTCCCACACTCTCTTGGCCAGTCTGGACATAGCAGTGGAAGCCTTACCCATGCGCTTGTTGATTTCTGCATCTAGAGACAGGTTACTGGTGATAGTTGAGCCTAGGTAGGTGAACTCTTGAACCACTTCCAGAGCGTGGTCGCCAATATTGATGGATGGAGCATTTCTGACATCCTGCCCCATGATGTTCGTTTTCTTGAGGCTGATGGTTAGGCCAAATTCATTGCAGGCAGACGCAAACCTGTCGATGAGACTCTGCAGGCATTCTTCAGTGTGAGATGTTAAAGCAGCATCGTCAGCAAAGAGGAGTTCTCTGATGAGGACTTTCCGTACTTTGGACTTCGCTCTTAGACGGGCAAGGTTGAACAACCTGCCCCCTGATCTTGTGTGGAGGAAAATTCCTTCTTCAGAGGATTTGAACGCATGTGAAAGCAGCAGGGAGAAGAAAATCCCAAAAAGTGTGGGTGCGAGAACACAGCCCTGTTTCACACCACTCAGGATAGGAAAGGGCTCTGATGAGGAGCCACCATGTTGAATTGTGCCTTTCATATTGTCATGGAATGAGGTGATGATACTTAGTAGCTTTGGTGGACATCCGATCTTTTCTAGTAGTCTGAAGAGACCACGTCTGCTGACGAGGTCAAAGGCTTTGGTGAGATCAATGAAAGCAATGTAGAGGGGCATCTGTTGTTCACGGCATTTCTCCTGTATCTGACGAAGGGAGAACAGCATGTCAATAGTCGATCTCTCTGCACGAAAGCCACACTGTGCCTCAGGGTAGACGCGCTCGGCCAGCTTCTGGAGCCTGTTCAGAGCGACTCGAGCAAAGACTTTCCCCACTATGCTGAGCAGGGAGATTCCACGGTAGTTGTTGCAGTCACCGCGGTCACCTTTGTTTTTATAGAGGGTGATGATGTTGGCATCGCGCATGTCCTGGGGTACTGCTCCCTCGTCCCAGCACAGGCATAGCAGTTCATGTAGTGCTGAGAGTATAGCAGGCTTGGCACTCTTGATTATTTCAGGGGTAATGCTGTCCTTCCCAGGGGCTTTTCCGCTGGCTAGGGAATCAATGGCATCACTGAGTTCCGATTTGGTTGGCTGTATGTCCAGCTCATCCATGACTGGTAGAGGCTGGGCTGCATTGAGGGCAGTCTCAGTGACAGCATTCTCCCTGGAGTACAGTTCTAGGTAGTGCTCAACCCAGCGGTCCATCTGTTTGCGTTGGTCAGTGATTATGTCCCCCGATTTAGATTTGAGGGGGGTGATCTTCTTGATGGTTGGCCCAAGAGCTCTCTTCATGCCATCATACATTCCTCTGATGTTTCCGGTGTCTGAGGCCAGCTGAATATGACTGCATAGGTGTTGCCAGTAGTCGTTTGCGCAACGCCTAGCTGTTCTTTGTGCAGTACTTCTGGCTGCTTTAAGTGCTGCGGATGTTAAATCGCTGGGGGCTTTCTTGTAGTTCAAAAGTGCAATGCGCTTAGCGGCTATGACAGGTTCCAGCTCTTCATTATGAGATTGAAACCAGTCTGCATTTCTCTTCGCACTTTTGCCGTAGGTGGTCAAAGCTGACTCATAGATGGCGTCTCTGATGTGGGCCCACTTGGTCTCAGCATCCCCTGTGGGAGTGTTTTGAAGGGCTGTTACAAGTGAATTTAGAAATTTTTGTAACAGCTGTGGGTGAGAAATTCTGCTCGTGTTGATGCGCGGGTGGCCCTTCTGCTTGGAATGATGCAACTTCTTTGGTCTGAGTCTAACCTTGCTGCACACCAGGGAGTGGTCGGTGTCGCAGTCCGCACTGTGGAAGCTGCGTGTGATTAGAACACTGTTTAAGGCGGCTCGCCTTGTGACAATGAGGTCTAGCTGGTGCCAACGACGTGATCTTGGGTGCCTCCATGAAACCTGGTGACAGGGTTTAGTGTGAAAGAACGAGTTGGTGATGCAGAGGTTATGATAGGTACACAACTCAAGCAGTCTCTGCCCGTTCTCATTTATCCTTCCAACGCCATAGCGCCCAAGGCAGGAGGGCCATGAGTCATGGTCGGCCCCAACCCTGGCATTAAAGTCCCCCAGCAGGAATAGGTGTTCGGTGTTGGGGATGCTGCTAATGATGTTATGGAGTTGTTCATAGAACTGGTCTTTAGCTTCAGGTGCGGAGCAGAGTGTTGGAGCATAGATGCTGAGTAGGTGTACTGGACCAGAGGTGGTGAGCAGTCGGATGGACAGTATGCGTTCCGAGCCATTTGAGGGAGGCTCTATCATGTTGAGCAAGGAGTTTCTGATGGCGAAGCCCACTCCATGCTGTCTTAAAGCACTGATTAAAGCACTGATAAAGACTTGCTGAATCCAAAATTGGGTCATCTCCTTTGGATTCGTCATCAAATGAGTAACTTTGATGGAAAGGGATCTGGGGTGGGAGGAGGGTTAGGATCAAACTAAATTTAGGACAAAAATTATTTTGGAATGTGGCAGGAGAAAATATTTGACCTTATCAATAAGGTAGTGATTTGTAGCAGATTTTATATAATATATTGCACATATTACAATATTATGCAAAAACATTATATTCCAGTTTCAGCAGAGTGCAGGAAATTTCTATGATGAGATTATGGCATACACAATTGCTATAGGGCTGAGCCATCTGGTTCTAAGCCATCTGAGTGGCAGTTCAGATCACTGCTTATATTTTAGAATATTTTATTCAAATCTTCCCACTCTGACCCTCAGGCCAACCATTTCCTGTGCAGGCTGAATATTTCTCACTTTTTAGCTTTCCATTCACAAATCTTTCAAATTTTGTCTTTTTTTAACATATGAGCAAATTATAGGACAAGAGCCTTGGTTGGTTTATTTATTGAACACAAGTAACATTTGTGCAATAGAAGTGTCAGGCAATGACCATCTCCAATAAGAGAGACTAACCGCCTCCTCTTGACATTCTTTGGGATTACTATGACTGAATTCCCCAGCAACAACATCCTGGGAGTCACTGTTAGCGATAACCTTAACTGGACAAGCCACATAACTACTGTAGCTACAAGAGCAGGTCAGAGGCTGGGTATTCTGCAGCGAGTAACTCACCACCTACCTCCCCAAGGCCTTTCGAACATCTACAAAGCACAAGTTAGGAGTGTGATGGAATACTCTCCCCTTAGCTATATATGTGCAGCTCCAACAACACTCAAGAAGCTCAACTCCATCCAGAACAAAGCAGCCCACTTGATGACACCACATCATGACCTCAAACATTCACTCCCTCCACCAAAATCTACAAGATGCACTGCAGAAACTCACCAAGGCTTCTTCGATAGCACCTTTCAAACCTGTGACCCCATACTGCCTAGAAGAACAAGGGGAGCAGACACATGGGAACGCCATTACCTGCAAGTTTTCCTTCAGGTCACTCAACTTGGAAACATATCGCTGTTCCTTCATTGTTGCTGGGTCAAAGTCCTGGAACTTCCTCCGAACAGCACTGTGGGTGTATCTATGCCAAATAGACTGCAACAGTTCAAGATGGTGACTGAGCACCACATTCTTGTAGGTGGCATGAAAAGGGCAAGTCCCAGGAAAGTAATTTGAGGTCATCCAAAACTCTTCTGCCTATATCCTAAATTGCATCAAGACCCATTTGGCCATCATTCCTGTGGTTGCTGACCTACATTGACTCCTGGTTCAGTAAAAACTTTCATTTAAAATTCATACCTTTGTGTTCAAATCCCTCCATGGCCTCGCCCCTCCCTAGCTTTCCAATGTCCTCTACAAACCTTTGCGAATTCAACATTCCTCCAATTCTGGCCTTTTGTGCATCTTAATTTCCTTCTATCTACTGTACCTTCAGCTATCTAGCCCCCAAGCACTGGAATTCCATCTGTAAATCTTTCTGCCTCTCTAACTCTCTCTCCTCCTTTAAGCTGTTTCTCAAAACTTACCTCACCTGTCCTAATATCATCTTAAGTGGCTCAGTGTCAAATTTTGTCTGATAATGCTCCTGTGTAGCACCTCAGAATGTTTTACTACATTGAAGGTCTTATATATGTGCAAGTTTTATTCTAAAATTGCAAAGCAACACCTTGGTTGGGACTTTTTAGTTGACTCTTATTATCACAGATGCACACTTTTTTTTATTTGTTCGTGGGATGTGGGCATCGCTGGCTAGGCCAGCATTTATTGCCCATCCCTAATTGCCCTTGAGAAGGTGGTGGTGAGCTGCCTTCTTGAACCGCTGCAGTCTATGTGGTGTTGGTACACCCAGAGTGCTGTTCGGAAGGGAGTTCCAGGATTTTGACCCAACAACAGTGAAGGAACGGTGATATAATTCCAAGGGGAGGTGGTGGTGTAGTGGTAATGTCACTGGACTAATAATCCAGAGCCGAGGTTAATGCTCTGGGGACATGGGTTTGAATCCCATCACGGCAGATGATAAAATTTGAATTCAGTTAATAAATCTGGAATTAAAAGCTAGTCTACTGGTGACCATGAAATCATTGTCAATTGTTGTAAAAACCCATCTGGTTCACTAATGTCCTTTATGGAAGGAAATCTGCTGTCCTTACCAGGTCTGGCCTACATGTGACGTCAGACCCACAGCAATGTGGTTGATTCTTAAATGCTCTCTGAAATGGCCTAGCAAGCCATTCAGTTCAACAGCAATTCGGGTTGGGCAATACATTCTGGCCGAGCCAGTAACGCCCACATCCCACAAACAAATTAAAAAAACGTCAGGATGGCGTGTGGCTTGGAGGGGAAGTTGCAGGTAAAGGCCTGCTCGGGTCTGCAAAAAAAACCCGAGCCTGACAGAACCACATCTGAACTGAGCCTGACCCGGCCCGTGTCCTTCCATTTTTTTTCCACGCCCTACCCGACCCGACCATCAGTTAACTTACCTTCCATTTTTCGCTTTGTTGCTGATCCGCACAAGCTTAAAATAACTCTAACAAAACCACCTTTCTAATCCAAAAGTTAAATTAACAGTGGAACCACTTACCTGTGATAGAGTGTGTCCGACACGGCCTGACCTGAGCCTGAATGCTGGACCCAGAGGTGCAACCTGACCCGACCTGAACCCAACACATGTCGGGTTCCCTCGGTTTCAGCTCGGGTAGCAGGCCTTTACTTGCCGGTGGTGGTGTTTCCATGCATCTGCGGCCCTTGTCCCTCTAGGTGGTAGAGACCACGGGTTTGGAAGGTGCTGTTGAAGGAGTCTTGGTGAGTTGCTGCAGTGAATCTTGTAGATGATACACACTGCTGCCAGTGTGTGTCGGTGGTGCAGGGAGTGAATGTTTGTGGATGGGGTGCCAATCAAGTGGGCTGCTTTGTCCGGGATGGTATCAAGCTTCTCGATTGTCGTTGGAGCAAGAGTGTCACTTCCTAAGCATCATATTCCTGACTTGTGCCTTGTAGATGGTGGACAGGCTTTGGGGAGTCAGGAGGTGAGTTACTCACTGCAGGATTCCTAGCCTCTGACCTGCTCTTGTAGCCACGGAATTCATATGGCTACTCCAGTTCAGTTTCTGGTCAATGTTAACCCCCAGGATGTTGATAGTGGGGGATTCAGCGATGGTAATGCCATTGAATGTCAAGGGGAGATGGTTAGATTCTCTCTTGTGGAGATGGTCATTGCTTGGTACTTGTGTGGTGTGAATGTTGCTTGCCACTTATCAGCCCAAGCCTGGATGTTGTCCAGGTCTTGTTGCATTTCTACACGGACTGCTTCAGTATCTGAGGAGTCACAATGGTGCTGAACATTGTGCATTCATCAGCGAACATCCTCACTTCTGACCTTATGATTGAAGGAAGGTCATTGATGAAGCAGCTGAAGATGGTTGGGCCTAGGACACTACCCTGAGGAACTCCTGCTGTGATGACCTGGAACTAAGATGATTGACCTCCAACAATCACAATCATCTTCCTTTGCGCAAGATATCATTCCAACCAGTGGAGACTTTTCCCCTGATTCCCATTGACTCCAGTTTTGTTCGGGCTCTTTGATGCCACACGCTCCCTTGATGTCAAGGGCAGTCACTCTCACCCTCACCTCTTGAGTTCAGCTCTTTTGTCCATGTTTAAACCAAGGCCGTAATGAGGTCAGGAGCTGAGTGGCCTTGGCGGAACCCAAACTGAGCGTCAGCGAGCAGGTTATTACTAAACAAGTTCCACTTGATAGCACTGTCAATGTACACCTTCCATCACTTTACTGATGATTGAGAGTAGACTGATGGGGTGGTAATTGGCCAGGTTGGTCTTGTCCTGCTTTTTGTGGGCCATAAATCTGCACCTGGCTTATTATTGCTGTTAGGAATCTGCACTCAGAGGATAACTCTAATTCAAACCTAGCTCTCAGAATGGACTGGCTAGTGTGTTCATTGTATATGAAGTGCAGGTGGCTAATGAAATTCCTCCCTCACTCCCTGGCCATTTTTCCCCCTCTCTCACTTCATTTCATCTATCTGCCTTGAACTTAATGGTGCTTTAGCCAATACTAGAGGGAAAACATAGGAAATAATAAAGATATAGAGCTGCATAAATATGAGTTTTCAAAGGTCTAAATTGCTTTGCTGCAGCAGGTCCTGCTGTGAGGGACTCTGGTCATGTGAGCTGCTGAATCATGTCTGAATGGGAGAATTAAGCAGCAATTCTGCACTGCTAGTGGGGAGCTTCGCTCAACAGCTGCATTGTGTTGCAGTATCAGAGCCTACAGTGTTGTAGACCTGTTTGTAATATACGCTTCAGTCCTAAATTTACCCTTCTTTACTGAAATTTCATGGTCATTGATTAGAGTTAGAGTAATTTCTTAGAGTTAGTGCCCCTGTTGTTTGCTATAGGTACACAATCGGAGTAGAATTTTCCACTTTTGCACTCCCCAGTCCATGGTTCTTCTGCCCTTTTTTTTTAATAGGTGGAAAACAATGGGCCCCTGAGTGGAGAAGCAGCAAATTCCAATCTATCAGTCTGGAGAGTCAGTTATTCTTGAGGTTCGGAATGTGGGTTCAATGCCTCCATGTGATGTTTTGCATTAACAATAGGGAGCTAATTCATCTCGCAATAAATGTCCAGTGATGATGCCAAAAGCATTGATCTTGTCATCCATCATGATGATGGAATACTGCCATTTCTAAAATTGGTGTTGACAGCCATTGTCAGCACGGTTGCCGAACTGAAGCTCAGCAAAAGTCCCATGTAAAGTTACAATACTACTAGTGGATCTCCCATGTTATTTCTCGAGGGTAGTCTGGGTCCTGAAGCACAGTTGACGACACTGAATATCTGAAAATATAAATTTTGTGCATATTATTTAAACATGCACAGGCAACAAGCACCAACAAATAATTATCCAATCTCAGAGACTCAGATAATATAAGCCACTTGGGCTTTACTCATTTTGGTGCCATCTAATTCTGGATGCTCGTGAGGAGTTGACTGTCATTCTGGATAACTATTTTCCTGTTCGTGCCCCACGTTATTTGTTCACATACAATTATGTTCATTGGAAGTGCAAAAGAGTTGGTAGAACGAAATGGTAGAGCATAAGTTTATATCCAGGATTTACCATGTACAAATCTGCTGATCTGAGTCATGGCATTGTACGGAGATGCCAAATGGAGATTTTTGCCATTTCATCTGCCAACAAAAAGCAGAAATTGGAAATAATCATCCCAGGCCACCATCATACTTTGCCAGTTACAGACTGCCACTAGCAAAGATTGTTAGAGCATGTTGCTTATTAGTTGGCTTAAATGTAGAACCTGAAGCTATGCAGATCATAGAGAGATACAGCACTGAAACAGGCCCTTCGGCCCACCGAGTCTGTGCCGACCAACAACCACCCATTTATACTAATCCTACATTAATCCCATATTCCCTATCACATTCCCACCTTCCCTCAATTCTCCTACCACCTACCTACACTAGGGGCAATTTATCATGGCCAATTTACCGGAGCACCCGGCGGAAACCCACGCGGTCACAGGGAGAACTTGCAAACTCCGCACAGGCAGTACCCAGAATTGAACCCGGGTCATGAAGTAGGCTTGCATTTTTTTTAATTAAAAAAAGAAGCGAAGAAGCACAAGTTAATTAATAATTATTAATCATTTCAAACCATACTATTTCACACAAATTCATGAGTACAGTGTATGCATTTTATTTTTTAGCAGCTGTTCTGAAGATAGATGACGACAAAACCAACCAATCATCTTTAATTCATATACATTTTATTATGCCTATGAGACATGTCAATCCTTTTTTTAGAAAAAAAACATTTTAGTTCAAGGCATTTATTATCAAGTAAATGTGATGGCTCTTGTAAATTGAAACTCTATGCAGGACGAGCAGGGATTGGAAATAAGGAGAATGAGTCAATCATTGTGAAATTGATTTCTCTACCTGATGTCACCTTGTCCTTGATGATCTGCAGAAAGGATAGTTTGACTCATGACATCTATCTCAGCTTGAATAAAAATATACCTCCTGCTAATTATTTTATTTCCCCCTGAAAGAAATGGACTCATTGTAAATGCATAGAATGTACACAGATGTAGTGTAGCTCCAGCTTGGACATTAATACATTAGTAGGGAATTAATAATAGATATTGGACATATAATTTCCTTGTAATCAATAGCAGATTATTCCTCATTAAATCTGTAGTAACCTAATCCTGTTGTGTAAACATTGTTGCATATGAAGAACTTGGGATGTGCTGATGATCATCATCTGAACTGATGGTCTTTGTTGACACAAAAATGGCATAGCTACCAGGAAAGTCTGAACAGACTGGGCTCTTTCCTATAGAACAGAGAAGACTGAGAGGTGACCTGATAGAGCATTTTAAAATTATAAAGGTGTTCGATAGGGTAGATGTCAGGAAGATGTGAGCAAGCTCGCTGCTGGCCTGATTTAGTTTCCAGAGGTTCAATCCATTTTGATGGTTGAGCCTCATTAAAATGAAATTGTTTAGTTGCCAAAACTAAGTGAGATGATCTGCTATTGGGAGGAGGTAGAGGTCCACCTAGGTTGGGTTGTGGCTTTCCCTGCCCCAGAAGATCCCCTTGCCTTCTCTCCTGCAAGATCCCTCCGCACCCTTTCCCTACATATTACCCCTGTTTGCTGGTGAGACTTACTTTGGTGCCAACTGGGCTCTCTGCTCCCACCTGGCTGCTAGTTGCCTCTTTCTACAATTTTTAGGCAGACAGCTGGCTGGGAGAATGCAGATGAGGCCCAGCCCACACAAAAGTTTACCATGAGGTATCCATTACTTCATATATGTAAACTTTTCGAACAACTTGATGAGGTCACAACCCTGTAATTGGTCCCAAAAAATCCATTTATTATGGACCTGGGCTATCACCTTCAGCAGTATGATCTTTGGGCAGAATTTTCCCAGCCCATTGGAGGTTGGTTCCTGAGAATGCAGGGTGGGAAAGTCCCAGAAAATGACGTTGAGTCAGGATCCCGAAGTAATTCCTCCCTCTCCCACCTTTCCCGGGGATGGTTTCCAAGTCCAGTGAGGAACCCTTTTGGCGGGAAAGCAACTGAAGTAATTACAAAGGCAGTTAAGAGCCTTTTTAACCATGAACTCCTTCTTTCTCAAAAGCACGTCTTCCACGCTGTGTTCCATCTCACCACAGTCACCGAGGCAAGTACACAGCAGGAAAAACTTCTTCAGTGAAACTACCAAGCTGGGAAGGCTGTTCAAAGCACTTCTTCACTAAAACAGTGCTTTCACTGCTTGACAGGTGGTTTCCAACTTCTTGGAACTGCCGAGCACTTCATTCACCTGTAGTGCCACTACCCTGCTGCCAGTCTTCATCATGGCATGGGAACAGCTTATGCAGCTCCACCCACCTCTTCTGAGAAGCAAGAGCAGAAGCCACACCACCACCAACAGCACCAGCTGCCTTCTCCACAGCCATGTGCCCCTCCATAGGGCAGATGGGATGGACACCAAGATCCAGCTAGAAGGAGGTGAGACCCCCAACACAGGGTCTACAGGTACAGGATCAGCTCTCTCAACATGTCTGAACACGAGTGCCTCAGGTTCTCATGGCAAGTCACTGCTGACATCTGCAGCCTCCTAGAACAAGACCGCCTTCATAGTTGAGCAAGTGGGTATGTATTGCCAGTGGTCAACAAGGTGCCTGTCATTGAAGGGTCCCCCCTCCCCCAAACCCGGGTCTCTGCCTTTCGTCAGTTGTGTGACCTCTTCTGTAAGGAAAGAAAGCAGAGAGGTCTGAGTACACGTAAGGCTTGTGCTACGGCCTCAGGGGGTCTCAGTCTCCCATTTTGTCCATCCTCTTTTTTGACCGCAATAGAGTTTATTCCTTTTTTAAAACAGTGGTTGTGCTTACCACCTCTATGAGTGTTTAACCTTTTTCCTTCACTGTGATCGTGAAAGAACCAATTGGACAGGTTTTCTTGAGTTGAAACAAGAAAGAGGTGAGTTTATTATACTTAACAATCTAAACGCGATTTTAAAAATAAGCTACACATTCGCGCACACATTCACACGAGAATCACACGCACACAAATAGATTACAAAGTGGAAAGTAGATTTTTTGGTTGGCTTAAAGTCCAGAATAAATAAAAGTTAGATGCACCATCTTGAGCTTGGATGATTCAGTTGTCTTCCGGCTGAAGTTGTATTCTTGAGGTCCTTGGCTGGACAAAGTGCACTTTGTATCTGGCCCGCTTTGCTCAGGGTTTCCTTGAAGGCAGACTGGTAGATGGCTGTCTTCCTCTGGTCTCTGGTTGTAGCAGTCTGTAGGCTCGGAGGGTCCACAGTCACAGACAGTTTTCAAACTTGATGTTTTCTGGACAGAGAGAGGGAGAAAGAAAGGGAGGTACACTGCCTTTTCTGCCACTGCAGACTCAGTTACTGACTGTCTCTTTGTCCAGGGGGGTAAAAAAAAGCTTCCCCTGAGATGGACAAATGGTCACACAGCTGCTTCAGGTTTTATGGAATCTTCTAATGAAATTCAAGGTTAGGATTTGGTTCCACAGTCCCCAGGATGCCAGCTTACACTTGGAGAGGGTTTGCTGTCTCAAAGTCAAGGTGTTAGGATTGCCTTGATTGCCGTGCTAATGAAGCAATTTTAGGTAATTCAGTCACTTAAAGCAAGCCATTGTTCTGGGTCCATGCTGCTCAAAGCTCTGGCTCCGGGTGGATGTTTTGAATCTGAAAAGGTGCTTCAGATGCAAATTGCAGTGGCCATCTTGGCAACCAGTTGTTTAAAAAGTTAACTGTAGGGGTTTTCCCATTAAAAGTTTAAAAGGGTAGCAGTGGAAGGGTGCTTTTCTGAATGGAGGGCTGTGACTTGTGGTGTTCCGCAGGGATCAGTGCTGGGACATTTGCTGTTTGTAGTTTTTATAAATGATTTGGAGGAAAATGTAGCTGGTCTGATTAGTAAGTTTGCGGATGACACAAAGGTTGGTGGAGTTGCGGATAATGATGAGGATTGTCAGAGGATACAGCAGGATATAGATCGGTTGGAGACTTGGACGGAGAAATGGCAGATGGAGTTTAATCCGGACAAATGTGAGGTCATGCATTTTGGAAGATCTAATACAGGTGAGAAGTATACAGTAAATGGCAGAACCCTTAGGAGTATTGGCAGGCAGAGAGATCTGGGCGTACAAGACCACAGATCACTGAAAGTGGCAACGCAGGTGGATAAGGTAGTCAAGAAGGTATCCGGCATGCTTGCCTTCATCGGTCGGGGTATAGAGTATAAAAATTGACAAGTCATGCTGCAGCTGTACAGAACCTTAGTTAGGCCACACTTGGAATATTGCATGCAATTCTGGTCGCCACACTCCCAGAAGGATGTGGAGGCTTTGGAGAGGGTACAGAAGAAGTTTACCGGAATGTTGCCTGGTCTGGAGGGTATTAGCTATGAGGAGAGGTTGGATAAACTAGGATTGTTTTCACTGGAACGACGGAGGTGGAGGGGCGACATGATAGAGGTTTACAAAGTTATGAGTGGCATGGACAGAGTGGATAGTCAGAAGCTTTTTCCCAGGGTGGAAGAGTCAGTTATGAGGAGACAAAGGTTTAAGGTGAGAGGGGCAAAGTTTAGAGGGGATGTGCAAGGCAAGTTTTTTACACAGACGGTGGTGAGTGCCTGGAAATTGGTGGAAGCAGGTACGATAGCGACGTTTAAGAGGCATCTTGACAAATACGTGAATAGGATGGGAATAGAGGGATACGGACCCCAGAAGTGCAGAAGGTTTTAGTTTAGACAGTCATCAAGATCGGCGCAGGCCTGAAGTGCCGAATGGCCTGTTCCTGTGCTGTACGGTTCTTTGTTCTTTTTGTTCTTTGTAAGTTTTCCACCGATGAATTAAAAATTCCTCATTTGGCAAGCTAACATATGTATGAACATATGAATTAGGAGCAGGAGTAGGCCACTTGACTCCTCGAGCCTGTTCTGTCATTCAATAAGTTCATGGCTGAACTAGTTACTTCACATTTCCACTTGCCCCCGATTACCTTCCACCCTCTTGCTTATCAAGAATCTATCTACCTCTGCCTTAAAAATAATTCAAAGACTCTGCTTCCACTGCCTTTTGAGGAAGAAAATTCCAAAGACTCACATTTCTCCTCATCTGTCTTAAATGGGCGACCCCTTATTTTTAAACAGTGACCGCTAGTTCGAGATTCTCCCACAAGGGCAAGCATCCTTTCCACATCCACCCTGTCAAGACCCCTCAGGATCATCTTTGTTTCAATCATGTTGCCTGTTACTCTTCTAAATTCCAACAGGTCCAAGCCTAGTCTGTCCAATCTTTCCTCATGAGACAGCCCACCCATTCCAGGTATTAGTCTCGTAAACCTTCTTTGTATTTCTTCCAATGCATTTACATTCTTCCTTAAATAAGGAGACCAGTACTGTAGACAGTACGCCAGCTTTCCTAATTAGCTTTCCGAATTACGTGCTGTACCTACATACTAACCTTTTGCGATTCATACACTAGGATACCCAGATCCTTCTGCATCTCAGAGCTCTGCAATCTCTCACCATTTAGATAATATGCTTCTTTTTTATTCTTTCTGCCAAAGTGGGCAATTTCACACTTTCCCACATTATGCTCCATTTGCCAGGTCTTTGTCCGCTCACTTAACCTATCTATATCCCTTTGTAGCCTCTTTATGTCCTCTTCACAGTTACTTTCCTACCTAACTTTGTTTCATCAGCAAATTTAACAACCATACCTTTGGTCCCTTCATCTAAGTCATTTATATAAATTGTAAAAAAGTTGAGGCCCCAGCACTGATCCCTGTGGGACACCACTCGTTATATCTTGCCAACCAGAAAATTACCCATTTATGCCTACCCTCTGTTTCCTGTTAGCTATCCAATCCCCTATCCATCCCAATATGTTACCCCCTACATCATGAGCTTTTATTTTCTGCAATAACCTTTGATATGGCACCTTATCAAATGCCTTTTGGAAATCTAAGTACAATACATCCACCAGTTCCCCTTTATCCACAGCACATGTAACACCCTCAATGAACTCCAATAAATTGATTGAACATGATTTCCCTTTCACAAAACCATGTTGACTCTGCCTGATTCCCTTGAATTTTTCTAAATGCCCTGCTATAGTGTCTTTAATAACAGCTTCTAACATTCCTATGGTTGCTGTAGGCTCAAAAGTCTAAGTGCTGGTGAGCCCTTGTAACCCATGCCATGGTCCCTTGAATTAGACAGACTTCCTTTGATAGAATGGCGCATCAGGCTGAATTTTGACAAGCCCTCAGTGTCATGATTCGTGGCGGGGGCGGGTGCTTGAAGATGGCCCCGGATGATGCCTGCCATGATCTTCGGCGCGGTGGCCGACACTCCCGCGCCTTCAGGTCCCCATTCGGGGTAACAAGGCACCACACTAGTGGGGAGGGAGGAGCAGGTAAGTTTATCAGTGTGGGAGGGCAGAGACGGCGCCAAATACATGCTATGGGTGTAGGGGATGGTGGGAAGGGTTGAACCTTAAACTTTGTGCAGATTGAAGGGGAAGGTCAGATTTGAAAGTTAAGTGTTTTGCGGGGGGAAAGGCAAATCATTACTGTAATTGTTATTGGGGGGTGGAAAAGGAGCATAAGAAATTTATTTATCTAGTTTTGGGGGGATCTTTCTTTTAAAATTTAAATATGGCAGTAGGGCTTACTGCCCTTTAAAAATGATTCCAGCGACTGTGCACAGGCAGCTGACGCCATTGCCGGCGATGGACAGCCCGGCTTTCCACGTGATGGTGGGGGGAGGGGGGGGGTGCAGGCTGCCTCAGGCTATTTAAATGAGCTGCCGCCTTTCTTTGAGCACACCGCCGAGATTGGCAGTGGGCTCTTAAAATCCAGCCCATCATCCTACTTGGTCAGGGAGCACGGAGGAGGGAGGATAATTGGGTGTGGAAACCACAGTCGGGTTCCTGACCCAAAAATACTGTCTTTTTTTAATTTCCAAAATCTACTTTATTCGTAATAATCTGTAAAAATAATACATTACAAAACAGTTCAAAACAGCACCAAGTCAACAATACAAAGAGTGCAAAGGAGATCAGTTTCCTTCAATACAGGAGTGAGTTGCCTCACAACCCTTCCATTTCATTTTACCTGCCATGTACTTTTTGCAGCAAACAAATATTTTCTGGATACAGTTCGAGGGGTTTTCCATGGATCCTGCCCCTCAGTTCACCTTGGTGGGGGTACCTTACACAGTGGTCTTTCCCCATTGAGCCTTTGCCGTGGCTGCCCAAGCTTTAGTCCGTCCCTGAGCACGTAGTCCTGGACCTTGGAATGTGCCAGTCTGCAACATTCGGTCGTGGACAACTCTTTGCGCTGGAAGACCAGAAAGTTTCGGGCAGACCAAAGGGCATCTTTCACCGAATTAATAGTCCTCCAGCAGCAGCAGTTGATGTTTATCTCGGTGTGCATCCCTGGGAACAGCCCGGAGAGCACATTCTCCTGTGTCACAGAGCTGCTTGGGATGAACCTCGACATAAACCACTGCATCTCTTTCCACACCTACTTTACAAAGACACATTCCAGAAGGAGGTGGGCAACCGTCTCTTACCCACCACAGCCACCTCGAGGGCATTGTGTGGAGGGTGTGAGACTCTGGGTGTGCAGGAAGGATCTGACAGGGAGGGATGTCACCGTTCTGACAGGGACTAACTGAGATGATTCCTCTTATTTCCACTATCCATGCTCAGGGTTCCTCTCCTCCTCTGTCCTACGTAAAGGTCAAATTGATCTGAAAATTAACCAGTTAATTATAAACAATTGCATACAACTGGAAGTAAGTTTAAAGTGACTTAGACTCCCTTATATAATTTTTTTTTCCTTCTTGAAATAGTAACACTGTTGAAATGCCATGAACCAAGATAATTCGTTTTGAATTTTAATCATTTTGGAGATGAGGGTTTAAGCCATCACCCAAAGTGCAGTCTCTTGTTCTCTCTGATCGTAATTAATTTGAGATGATACAGTGACAATTTTAATTAATGTCAGGTGACACTGTTCTTTTCGTATATAAATAACCTCTTCCTAACATGTACATGGTTTACCCTCCCATGTGTTTTTCCTATATTAAATATATATTTAGTGAAATAATGCTGAAATTACAACTTGTTACAACATAGGGATCTGGATGTCCTCATACATGAAACACAAAAAGTTAGCATGCAGGTACAGCATTAATTAGGAAGGCAAGTGGAATGTTGGCCTTTGTTGCAAGGGGCATGGAGTATAAAAACAAGAAAGTCTTGCTACAACTGTACAGGGCGTTGGTGAGACTGCACCTAGAGTATTGAGTAGTTTTTGTCTCCTTAATTAAGAAAGGGATGTACTTGGATTGGAGGCAGTTCAGAGAAGGTTCACTAGATTGACTCCCGGGATGAAGGGGTTGCCTTCTGAGGAAAGGTTGAGCAGGTTGGGCCTATACTCATTGGAGTTTGGAAGAATAAGAGGCAACCTTGTTGAAACATATAAGATTCTGAGCAGGCTTGACAGGGTGGATACTGAGAGGATGTTTCCCCTTGTGGGGGAATCTCGAACTGAGGGGATAGTTTCAGAATAAGGGGTCATCCATTTAATAGGGAGATGAGGAGGAATTTCCTTTCTCAGAGGGTTGTTAATCTTTGGAATTCTTTGCCCTCGAGAGCTGTGGAGGCTGAGTCATTGAATATATTCAAGGCTGAGATAGAGTTTTGAACTGTAGTGGTGTTGAGGGTCCTAAGGAACAGACAGGAAAGTGAAGTTGAGGCCAATATAGGATCAGGCATGACTTTATTTATAGTGGAACAGGCTTGAGGGGCTGTTTGGCCTGCTCCTATTTTTTGTGTTCTTATGTTAGGGCAGTGCCGACAGTTTGATTTCCCCCACTCTACTAAGCTCCTGATCTCAGCTACCTGCAGACAGGAACAGGGTCAAATCAGAAAGGGAGTTTTCACTGGGCCACAGCCACAAGCTTCATTTCTGCATTTGTTGGAAATCAAGATGATGGGCTTCAGAAGAACAACAGTTGGAGACATACAGAATATTGGAATGGTTAATGCGGCAAAGGTTGATTGGCAGATGGAGTAACCCTTCTGTTTCCCATCAAACCCTTTTGGGAGAAAGCAGGATATGTTGTCAATGTCATTTCAAACTCATTCTTTGTATTTCACTGAATGGGTTGAGCACAGGACTTTTGCTTCTCTGGTTTTCTCTGACTCATGTCATAGATTTGATTCCCTAGCTGCAGACAAAGTATCACCTCCCAGCCTTGTGATAACAAAATCATCTCCAATACCAAGCACGTTGTTACATCTTGGAATTAAGCTTGATGATTACAAAAGTCATAAATGTGGTAACTCCTTAAGAAGGGCACTGCCTTGTAAATGCAATGGGTCTTCCAGCTGTTTCCTTGTCTTTCTTAGTAATATCCTCAGCATTGGGGTAAAATTAGAGAAAAGCAGTCATATAAGTATCACTCATCTTGGTTTAAAAGCATTTTTGAGACTCCTCATTGGGCAGATACATCTGCTATTGTGATACTGGGACAAACAGACTGGGAAATTTCTTGGTTAATTTTCTGACCTGGTCTGAGTTAGCTGTCTTAGTCAAGCCAATGATGCTCGTACTGCAATTGATGCCAGTGTCACATGTAGTGATTAATGTGCACTGGAACAATCAATCACTTCAGGGACAACTCCCTGATCTGTTGCTACTATGCAGTTCCAGAATCTCTTGGCATTAACTGTGAGGGTGATACCTGGGTCTCTTCCAAGCAGAGGATCATAAAGTAATGCCCTCCGTCCCTTGACTGGCCTCTCAGGTAGATGTAAAATATTCCATGGTACTATTTCAAAGAGCAGCAGAGGAGTTATCCCCTGTCTCCTGGCCAATATTTAACCCTCAATCAACATTATCTGGTCATTATCACATTGCTGTTTCTGGGAGTTTGCTGTGCTGCTGCTTTTCTTATATTACAACATTACCTCGACTGTCAAGGTACTACATGGTGACAAAGTGCTTTGAGACGTCCTGAGGTCATGAAATGCGCTATATGCATTTAAAAAAAAAAAATCCCACAATAAATGGAGGAGAACTGCTTGGGACACTGAGGTTTTAATCCCTTGTTAACTAATAAAGATAAAATGTTGAACTACTTTTTTTTTAATTTAATGCTTCTTTCCCACTGCAAACAGATTGGCGGTTACAGTACAGGGTCTAATAAAAATGTGTTATTTTCAGTAATATACCTGCGATCAGAGGAAAAATGTTTAAAAATTATGTTTTTTAAATTTAAAAAGCACCAAGGTATGCTGGTTGGCACCATTTGTAAAGATAGTATGCACCTGAGACTTACAAACCAAAAGTTTCATTCCTATCCTGTGCTTAATTAGCTGATCTAAGCCAAGCAAACAGCTGCTGCATGTGTGCCTGGACTTGAGAGGGGAAAAATTAACCAGGATCCTCCTCTCATTCTCTATTGAACGACCCATGTTGGAAAGTGTGTACAAGATCATCGATATTGGGTATAGATAGGTTTAGTTTGGCTGTGATTCTTCCTACGATTGAATAGTCTGTCAAACATCACTCTTAAACTCATGCAAAGTTTGACCCTGTGGTTGAAGTAACACTGAATTTTGAATCATCCTCAAGTATGAGTCACAGCCTTCAAAGCAACATTTTCAAGCGGCGAGACACAATTTGCAAATGGACAGCACAATGGCAAAGGAAATTCAATAAAGATCAATCTGTGGTATTATATGATACAAGAGAAAATAGGGACATCATTACTCAATGAATGATGTTGGACTAGTTGAGGAAAATACTGAAGGAGATCTGGGACTGCTAGTAGTTTTAACCTTTACCATGTCTGCTCATTATGCAGCAGCAATCAACAATGCCCAGTTATAATGTGAATGAATCTATTGATCACCTGGGCCTGACAGAAATCTGGATGTATGTTCCTCTCTGCTCATGAAAGTTTCTGTGGCTGACTATACAGTCCATCACTTGGAGGGTAGCTTTGATCTCAGCTGTGCTCTGTACTCCTCTGGCATCTCCTCCCTTTGCATTTGCATGAACAACTTCTCATCCTCAATGCTTTCAGCTTAAACCTAAGCTACTTTCATCTCCTCTCTGTCTCCTTCTCTGCACCTTCACACAATATATTATGATCTTCACATTGGGTATTGCAGACAAATGCTTTGATATTAGATTTTCTGCTGCCAGAGTATTGGTTTCTATGAAGGGATCAGTTGGACAAGAAGAATGCCTTCCTTCATCTAAGCTCATGGTTATGAAGAAAGTTGAGGAGAAAATTGGAAAAAGTAGCCAATTCTATCGTATCTCATTGAAGTACAATCAATCCCACTTAAATTAATAACTGCAAGATGAAAATGTTTGAGAGTAAAATCTCCAAATCCTTTAATGTCTTTTCTAATGATAGCTATCTCTGTCAAATGAGTAACTGTTAAATTAATAACATGTTTGAATAAATTGCCAAAGTCTGGATTTATTCATTTAAGCTTTGTATTGCCTCACTGAAACCAACGGATCTTGACTTAGTGTGATAAAGGGAAATGACTTCAATAGAAATAAAAATCAGGAGAGGTATAATATGGGCTGCTCATTCACTGCACTTGTTTTGCACAAATAATATTACCCCCAATGCATTCAGCCTTTTTTGATAAAAAGTGGTGCCGATCTTAGCTCAGAGGCACGTTTGCTACGGGGTAGGGGATAAGGTGGGGAGTTATGGTTGGGAAACCAAAAACTGCAGGATGTCTTTTAAAATTTTTTGTTAGGTTTCCCGCTCAACACCCAGCCTGATAGGCTGGCTGCCATTCAGAAAGGAAAGCCTGCAGCAGAGGAGCACAACAGAGCAGCAGGTGAAGAAAAATCACTGTCGACGGTCCAGTGCAGGGGTAGCAGAGATTGCAGGGTGGGAGCTTGTGATTGTTCATGGTTGAGGAATAGTCTGATTGTAGGGTGGTGGCAGATGTTGATCAGGAGGTAGAACTTAGTCGGGGGGGAGCAGATGATCGTTGTGGGGGAGTCTGATCACATTGGGGTGGAAGGACGGGTTAATAGGTAAGCTTGTTAGGCCTGGAGAAAACACTTGTGCTCCTCTTGGCCCACAAGCAGTGTAATAAAGGCATTTACCATATGGACCAGCCCTTCTTGCCTCCTTTTACTTGCCAGGTTTCCCGAGGACTAGAAAATCCAGCCGACATGAATTATAGATAGAATCGCCATTGAAACGAAAGTGTGCAGCCTCCTTGAAGGGTTTCAGATTGACCCACCTCCTATGAGGAGGTTGGCCACCTGCCCCTCATCCAGCCTCCATTAAAACTGGAAGTGAGTGGATTTGAGGCAGGTCCGCTCCCTGTTTCAGATTTTTAACATTTTGCCCACCAGAACCAAACACACCCATTTTTGGAGGTTAATATTACCCACCAACATTTTTGTCTCGGTGTGAAATTTGCCCCGCAACAAATTTGATATTTTTGAGTCATTTTCACTTTAGCAGGTGCTCGGGCATCAGTGTTGATGGGTGTCGTGCAGTTGTAAATACTGTCTCATCAGGTGCTAGTGCTCAAGGTATCTGTTGCTTAAAGCTTTCCCATGTTTTAGTTGCACAATAATCTTTTGGCAACAAACTGTCTTCTAGGATTTTGATCCAGCAGCAATGATAGAATGGCAATAAAAACAAGAAATGCTGGATTCACTCAGCAGGTCTGGCAGCATCTGTGGAAAGAGAAGCAGAGTTAACGTTTCGGGTCAGTGACCCTTCTTCGGAACTGACAAATATTAGAAAAGTCACAGATTATAAACAAGTGAGGTGGGGGTTGGGCAAGAGATAACAAAGGAGAAGGTGCAGATTGGACCAGGCCACATAGCTGACCAAAAGGTCACAGAGCAAAGGCAAACAATATGTTAATGGTGTGTTGAAAGACAAAGCATTAGTACAGATTAGGTGTGAATATACTGAAAGTAAAGATAGAATGGCAATATATGTCTTAGTCAGGAGGTATTTGGAAGTAACCCTGACGGTCATGGTCTTCCCATGACTTTGCAGGCTGGTGGTCAAAGTGCTAAGAGAGCGAAGTGTTGTCAAAGTAAGCAGTTTAAAAATCGGATGAGAAAGGAGTGCTGCAAATGTTTGCAGCAAACCCGAAGCTGCCCGCAAGATTCCTATTGCTTCATCTCCTACACCCACTGTGAATTTTTGCCAAGGGATTTCTAAGACTCCTTCCTTATTTCAGTTTGGAGATCTCAAGTTCGGAGTGCTCCTCCTTTAGCTGTTTGCTGTCTGTTGTTATACACTGCATTCTCTGATAAGCAGAATAAAAGGAAGTGGGAAGTCTTAATTGTCAAGGTGGCTTGCAAGTCCGGGCATGCATCCCCTAGCTGGTGCGATGACATGTGCTTGGAACATTCAGCTATTTTATATATTACCAGAATCTATCTGTTTCAGATGGGAGGCTACTTTTAATATGTTAATTGGGTTCCTATGGTATTGTTAGATGGTGTTACAATTTTTGAGTACTGGGATATTTATACCCAGGGTGTTGAGTGGTGTAACCAATGGTGCTTAAACAGTCAAATGTAGGCCCCTTGAGAAAACATGGCTAGAAACACTCTTGCACTGCTTCTCTCAGCCCTTCAAAAAAATCTTCCACCCACTTATATGTATGTCCACCCTCCAAACCTTAACTTCCGACTGAACTCCACGGAAGAATCACTGGATTTCTGCTCACTCCAGCTTGCTGATAAAATGGAAAGGTGGCCTGGCCCACACAATGGTTCTGAACTTCATCAAAGTCAATAGGTTTGTGGCATGCTGCTTGCCTGATGTCCAAACTAAATGAAAATTGGCCCTAGGAAGTCGAAAGGCACTGTGCTATTTTATGGGCAATCATGGTAAGGCTTGAAGATACTATCAAACAGTTTGTTGGGGAGAAGTGCCAATGATAAGTACCAATATGTTTAGTAGACTAAATTAATAGGAGATGTTAAAGACCCCTATCTTCGCTGTTATAGTGTCATTAAACTTTTTTCTGCATTGTCTCCTGGTATGTCGTCTCCTTCTATTCCGTGGGGGCTATTTTTTCTCATGTACCAGTGTCCCTTACTGCTAACAAGAAGCAAGGAACCCGGAGAACCTCTATAGCCCCTTCAAAGTAGCCCACTCCACTTCTTGCAGATATGTTTTGTGTTGTTTAAACGCCAGCTTCCTAACTTCCAAAACAGGAGAAATCAACAAGTCTGCTGCTCCGTCAAACTGCATCAGGATGCAAATTCTCACCGAGCATCATGAAAGCATCCAATCACAGCTTTTTCCGTGCTTGAGATTTGCCCACAAAACTAAAATTAAGCTGCACTTGAAAATATGCATGAGGCCAATGCACTAAGAATTGGCAGGGTGTGTTTTATGCATTGTTCAATTGTAGTTGCATTCTGATTTTCATGTCCAGTCTGCCACTCAGAAATTTCTAGATCCAAAAACCAATTGTCTTGGCCCCAGATTAAGAAGATTAAAAGTGAACAAGAGTGCTGAACGCTAATCATTTTCACTACAGCTTAAGCTCTGAAGTTTAAATGTGATATTTATAAAAGATGCAAAGACTCAAAACTGAGGCATGCTGTTGAGAAAGCCATGATGGTGAATTAGCTGTTCAGTTAGCACTAAGCTTCTTGTTTCCTGGAAATAATTCACTTTGATTAAGACATCCTACGTTGTCACGCCAATAACAAGTAAGAGTATAATTAGATGTCAGTGTTGCTTATTAGATTAGTTTATTATTTTGGTCTTGGGTCATCCTGGAATCACAGCAGGTCTTTATTACTCTCTTGTCTTCAGATAGAACTGAAAATAGCTGAAGTGCTCAGACATTAAGGTGGATCCAGCAAAATGTAGCATAATAGAGAAAGTCTTTTTTCTTCTTCCTCTCCCTTATTGTGCTGGACATAGATTTTTTTTTCTTTATGTCTTTTGCTTCACATTCCTCACAACACCATGCTGTACCCATTTTCCCATTTCAGAGGACAGCCAGATGATTAGGTTCAAGAACTGTGAGAATGCTTTTCCGTAATTGGTTGCCCATAGATGTGTGAGAATGACTAGGTTGATATACCTATTTTATTTTCCTCTCTTTCCTACCTTTTTCCTGCTCCATGCCTGCCTGCCTGCCCAAGGAAAGCTCTTGGCTCAGAGTGTATGCTTTGTGTGGGTGAGCACAGGTTCTACCATTTTATGGCACTGTGTGTAACACGGTTTCTTCGGAAGAGTATTTCATAGCTCCATACTACAACAACAACTTGTAACTATATTGTTCCTTTTACATAATATAGTGCCCCAAGGCATTCAGAGGTGTCAAATGCAATGGGTAATGTCTGTGCCACTGCAGACCGTAGTCCTGATAAAGTACCAAACAGTGGTAGTGCAGACTGGATGTGGGTTGTCGTCAGTGTTTGATGAAGCAAGTCAGCACAGGACCCTCTGAAATAGATCAGAATGCAATTGAAGTGGAAGATTTGTCTGACTTTCAGTGGGGATATGCATCTGAATCCTGGTCATTCACAGGAGCAGATATGCATACAATGTCTGGTATTTCAGTGCTCACAGGAGAGGGAAAAGTCCAATCCCGAGTGCATGATATAGAGTAGAACTAAATTGGGCTTAACCTTCCCACGGATTTAGGTTCTGGTGACGAAAGCAAGGTGTTATGACCAGGTGAGAAAGAGGTCTAGGGTTCCCTTTCAGCCTTCACCTGGTCTTACTGTAACAGGGTTTTATTTTCAAACACACTGTGTTTTTATCTCCCCCCTTGGTGAATCCTTGTTCACCGCTTTCCAATTATAAGGCAAATAAACGAGCACAAGCAGGCTTTCTTTGGTTTAAAGAAGAAAGGTGAAATTTTATGAAACTTGAACTTAAACTCTAATTCGATTGAAGCCTACGGATACACAACGCGCCCACGCTAGCCTGCATGCGCGATACACACATGCAAGAGACAGAAAAGAGCAGAAGAAAAATAAAGTGGAAAGGTTTGAGCCAATATGTGAAGAGTTTTTGTTACGGGTCTTCGAGCTCACAGTAGAGTCCTTGCTTGTAGATAGATCTTGCTTTTCATTGGGGTCCAGACGTCTTCTTAAACCTCGTTCACTGTAGGAGACTTTTTTCTCTAGGGGTTCATGTGTCTTCAGTCGAGTTTTACAGTTCCATGAAGAAGAGATGGGAGCAGACAGGAGAGGCTGTGGCGAGCCAGCCAGGTGATGTCTTTTCAATCCAGGAGCACAGAGCTTTCTGCAGACTCTCAATTCAATACTGGCCAATTCAGAAAAAAACCCAGACTGCCAAGCAGGTTAGTCATGTGACTAACTGGTTTGATCACGTCTGTTTGTGGATTGTATTGGAGCAGGGGATAGCTCCTTTTTTCCAAGCAGTGTCTGTAAATATGCAAGAATGTCTTTCCAGCCAGGGGCCTGGCAACCCCTTGTCACAGGCCTTCTCTTCTTCCCAGCAACAATTTGAAATTTAATGTCCATGTGGCAAAATTAATGTGCCTCATTCTTGGCAGGTGGGGGCCTGCAAGTGATGGGTAAAGGTAATGGTAAGATGTGGTAAGTTAGTGGAGTGTTATTCCCATCAGCTTGATTTACAAATTTAAACAGTACAATTCCAGAAATTTATGAATATACTGCAGATTCAAAACATTTTTCCTTTGGCATGATTGACCAGTTGTATGAACCTACTGCTAACACATTAAATTATATACTTAATTAAAGTTCCCACTGTATTTCCACAAGTATTTATTAAAAGGCAGAAGTGCATAGAGTGCAGTTGGGCACTCTGGAGGAGAACTGTATCTGTGTGCCAATGCATTTATAATCTACTTGTTTATTTAGGAGTGCAACCTACTAGGGCAGAAAACTACTGCTTCAATCATTGTACCTGACCCCCAACACTATGTAAAGGTCAGCAGGATTGGCTAATTTAAAAGGCTGTTTCCTTAGCGATTAAAAATCTTTCCAAATATCCTCAGGAGATTTGAAGATCAGTAATTATGTACTCAGGGTTTTTAAAAAAAAAGTCAGTCTGTGTTCATTTTGAAAATAATATCCTTGTTTTAAAATGAAGACAAGTTGGGGTAGATTTTGGTCTGTGCCCGTTGTTGGTGTGAGTAGCATGCACCCGAACTCCGAGGCCTGAGGGTCACTGGAAGCTGCTCAGCAAACTTGGCACATGCTTCCTGCTCTGGTCGATTTTCCATAAGCAGCTTACCTGACTGTAGAGAATGTCAGGTCTCCTGCCTCACCAGCACCAGTCTTCAGATAAGTTCTGGGAGGGGGTATTGGAGTGGGCTACCGGGAGGGGATGATCGTGATACCTGTGGTGCCACAGGAGCACTGTTGCTCCTCCAGCTGTAGAAGATGGGCTTTTGAAGAAAAAAGAAATGAACCTACCTTTCGTTGGTGGTCGTGGGGCGTGCCTCATGCCTGAACTCATCAACTAATTTCTGGTAGATGTTAGACAACCTAATTTACAGATTTAGGAGGCATCCACATGGAATATTTAAAATTAATTTAGCTGTCAGGTCCCACAGTAGGGATCTTTGGTATGAATTGATGTGAGGATTCGCTGGCGAATTCTGGTACTTTAACTTCCATGTTGTAACGAATATCGACATGTAGGAATGTTGATAAAAACCCATGCCTCACGGTGACTTCATAAAACATAATGAGGCTCTGAAAGAGACTTCAAGTCAATAATCTCATCAAGATGTTCAGATAGTTTCTGCTGAGGATAATTGATGTGTGACTGTAATTATATAACAGCAATCTAATCACAGATTCAGATCACCAGGATTAAGCTTGAGAGATCTTCAGCACCTTAACCCCAAGATCAAATTACTTGTAACAGGTACCATGTTCGATGCAGGGCAATGCTCCCTCTACACCATCAACAGTCATGCATAGGTCAGATATAGGAAAATCAAGTGGAGGATAAAAATCCCAGCACTCTGCCCAAATGATGCAATTTAACCTTAACCTTAGACAAATGTATTCTGCTGTGCTGGTGTGAGATTTCTATTTCCCATAGCATCATCTCCACTTGGAAATAGAGTGTCAATTTGTGAGCAGTTTTGTGCTGTGAAATTATTGTCACTAGTAGCTAACATGAGGTATCCCAAAAATATTTTGGGGAAGGCCTTTATATCTGTTGAAGAGTGTCACACTGTCAGTCTGGTCTGGATTTGGACCCAAGTTTCACAAATATAGGGTAACCACACATCCCTGTCTCCGGGCACAGTATCCAAATGAGGTACTGTATCCCAGGGACAAAAACTGTCACTGGAAGAGAACCTGATTCATGAAAGTCATCCCTGCATACCCTAATTTTTAATTTCTCGTATTGGAATATGTCTAATGCCGAAGAGAGTGTGTACCGTAAGTCGCCTTGGACAAAGCTATCTGATAAAAGTCGTTATAATAAATGCATTAGAAATATCCAGAACATTTCTATATCACTGTAACATCGATGGTAGAACACTATTGAAGTTGCCATAGCTATGACGATGTATGAATGGCATATGATGTAGAACGCATTCAAGTTTGGAGATTCAGTGTAAAGTGAAAATAACATTGTTAAAAAAGCGTAAATGCTGTTTTAACAAACCAGCTTTAAAAGGATTTTCCATATTTATGACCAAGGAGAAAAGAAACTTCATGTTAAATATGCCAGTCAGTATTTTCCATTTCAAGTGGAGGCAAGACATCTATAAAAGAACACAAAGGTACCACTAAACACAAAGCTTGTCAAATACTGTTAGACTTTTTTTTCCACAAAGTTCAGCCAACCTGGACTAGACCAAATAGACAAAGGGTATGAAAAACTGACATTACTGAACAGTGTTATTGTAAATGTCTGAGTGCAATTCAATAGTGTGACATCATGTCTGCAGTAATTATACGTACATTTATTTTGCATTTATAGTGTATCTGTGCAACTGTTAAAGTATAGGCTGCTAAAAAATGTTGCTTCATTGTACTGCGCAACCTACATTTTCCATCCTGGCTATTTTGCTGTCTTCCCAGCCTATGTGTCCCAAATTTGGATGAGAAAATATGGTCACCCTACACATATAATGCAACATTCTGACACAATATTCCCAACCAAGACATAATTTTATTTTAAAAAGCTTATGCTGTATATCATGTAATATATGAAAAGTAGGCTTCTTTAGCTATCAATTGGACATCTTTTAAAATATTACTCATTTCTGAGTCAGAATTTATGAGTTCAGATCCACTCAAGAGACTTGAGTACATAATCTAGGTTGCCATTTCAGTTCAGTAGTGAGTGACTGCTGCACTTTCGAAACAGTCCTTCAGATGAGATGTTAAAATGAGGCGAGAATGCAGAAACTGTGTTTGTGTTCTCTAGAGTTTCGAAGAATGAGAGGTGATCTCATTGAAACCTACAAAATTCTTACAGGGTGTGACAGGGTAGATGTGGATAGGATGTTTCCGCTTGCTGGTGAGTCTGGAACCACGGGACACTTGCTCTGAATAAAGGGCAGGCCATTTAAGATTGAGATAAGAAGGAATTTCTTCACTCAGAGGGTGGTGAATCTATCTACCCCAGAGGGCTGTGGAAGCTCAATCATTGAGCACGTTCAAGACAGAAATCAATAGATTTCTGGGTGCTACTGACATCAAGGGATATGAGTTTTGGGGGAAGTTGGCAGAGAGGGAGGTGATCAACCATAATCTGTTTGAATGGCGGAGCAGGCTCAACAGACCGAATGGCCTACTCCTGCTCTTATTTCCTATGTTCTTATGCCCCGTCTCCCTCCTCAAGTGCACGCAAAAGATCCCAAGGCACAATTTGAAGAAGAGCAGGGGAGTTCTGCTGCTGCCCTAGCCAATATTTGTTCCTCAACCAACATTACTAAGACTGATTAGCTGGTGGTGTATCTCATTGCAGTTTAAATGACCTTACTGTGCACAATTGGCTGCTGTGTTTCTCTACATTACAGACGTGACTACACTTTATTAGTTGGAAAACACTGTGGGATGTTCTGAACTTGTGAAAGACACTATATAAATGCAAATCCTTTCCTTTCGTAGCTCGATAATCTTCTGAAGCCAATTGGAACACCTGCTGCAATCCTGGCTGTTTGGTGCTAATTTGGCTTAAACCAGAGATGGAACCCAAGGCTTTATTGGCCTGTATGACTTGATAACCTGCCAGATAAATTTGCTGAGAAATTACAGGGAGCCTGTGTAGAAAATTTAATTTAAATTGATTGACTTTTTCTCTGAATCCTCAAAAACTTTTGAAATAAAACTCTCGAATGATAAACATCTCTTGTGTTAAACTGCGTTGGAGCTTGCAGCCTCTGCTGACTGCCTCCTTTTGATTATGCCGGGAAGCGTTGTTTATATGCACCCAATCATTCGTTCCATCCTTCCAGACTATATAAATAGTGTTACGATCAGGTGAGGACAGGGTCTAAGGATCCCCTCTCAGTCTTTTCCTGGTTTGGCCGTAACAGGATTTAATTTTTAAAACACCGGGTTTTTAGCTTCCCCTCAGTGAGTCCTTGGTCACCGCGCTCTATTGCAATGGCAAAGAAATCAATTAGACAAGTTTTCTCAGATTTAAACAAGAAAGGTGTAAGTTTATTAACCTTAAAACTCTTAATTCAGTTAAAACTACTAAAAATATGCAATGCAACAACGCTAGCATGCATAAGCGATAAACACACATGCAGATAGAGACAGAGGAGGAGAAAGAAGGGGAAAGGTTTGAAGTAATAGTTGGAGTTCAGTTACTGGTTTTGGATTGGATGTAAAGTCTTTAATTGAAATTAAGTCTTGCTGTTGTCGTTGGGGCACAGTATACACTTTCAAACTTGTTTCGCTGGTCTTCTGGCTTGAGGCTTGAGTTACTTCCATGGGTCCCTGGAACTTTGCGTGAGAGAGAGAGATGCTCTCTTCTTGAAGTTCAGTTGCAATCTCTTCTAAAAACTGTTCTGTGTCAGGCGCAATTCAAAAACCCCAGATTGGCCAGCAGGTTAGTCATGTGTCTAGCTACTTGTGTGGGGAAGCCTCGCCTGCGAGATTTGTGGATTCCACCAAGCTTACCAGACACACTTAATGGGGGGGTTGGAATGCTGGCTCAATGACTCTCAATGTCTCTTGATCATCACTGTTGACAAAACCCATCTGGCTAATTGAATCAGGGAGTACTCCCATTGTCATCTTCATGCAACTGTCTTTTAGAATGCAAATGTGCAGCCATGTTTTCAGCCACTGTTGTGGTCTTTTAAACAAGTTATTTCAAGTTCAGTAACAGTTCAAAAATAATGTTCCATAGTATGAAATTAATATGTCTCATTTTGGCAAGTGTGGTTTCCATCACAATAGTGTGTAATATTTAGAAGGTATATGTTATTCTCTTTTAATATGCAATGCAATAAAAGTCCATTATAATGCCATTCCAGTCTTTTGGAGGTTTTAGGATTAGGAAGACACTGAGAATATCAAGTACTCTGGTTCCTGTGCTTCAGGAAGTGTGGCAGAGTAGTTATTATCAGTTTGCTCAAGCACTCCCTCATTGCAATCTTTCATGTCCTTCTCGTCAACAAAGCATTTTTTGTTATTTATCCCAATAATACCCCTCCACCAGAGTTTGGCCCCTATTGTTGTTGCTTGAAGTCCAAAGAGCACAGACTTGAACCTATCTGATGCATAACTGACTTAGTCGTTCATCAACAGATCTAGCTGGGCCATATCAAGTGTTTTCAGGTCTCATTCTCAAATTCCAAAACTGCCCATTACTCCAGGATCATCCTGGAAAGCAAAAAAAATCCCGAGCTTCTTTTCTTCTCTATACACTGACTTCTTCAACCCCTTGCCATTGCCCCCTCCAGTAGCAGCCTGGAAGGAACCAGAGAGAAAGAAATTTGAGTCTTGATACATATCGAGGGGCTCACAGTTTGCTGTAATTAAATGCATAAGGCTGCTGATGTATGGATTGTTTGTCGTGGCTGGAACTAATGGCAACTTCACATGAGATGATAATCACCAGGATGAGCAGACGTTCAGATTCTCACTTCTGGCTGGTTTCCCAGGTGTAAGACCTCGTTGACTGCACAAACATAGCAGTTTTATTTAGACATATATATTTGAGTAGCAGTTTACAAAGTACAATCGAGAGTTATCTTGCATGTTTTTGTCTTTTTGGTAGTAGGCAAGGTCCTTACCCCATGCCTTCTACTCACATCTGTGTCTCCAGCTGTCTGGTGTTTTTCTTGGTCCTTCTACCTGAGAATTTCCCAAACCCTCTAAGACATATTCCAAAAACTGGAACTGTGCAGAAATTCCTCCAATCATAGATATGGCAAGGTCTGTTTTCAGGCACAAGCCTCAGAGCTTCCCTTATCTGCTTTTTAGCCTCAGCACATGTGGAATGCTTTTTTTTCTCTGTTCCCATGGTTGATGATACAATCCAGGGCCTTGGGGATAAAAAGAGTTCCAAGAGTAAGTAAAACCTAGATTTTAACTTACTTTTTTCCAATTCTAACAGATGAGAAATAAAACTGAAGTAATAAATCTGTAGACGAGCAACCTTAATATTAAACTGCAATCTAGCAAAGCTTAATGCTGAACAATAGTAAAAAGGGAATTATATTGATTATATTTCAACAATTAACAAAGGTTCATGCATTCCCAAAGACATAGATAGTGATAAGGCTGCAGATAACGTGAGGTCTCACCCTGTTCTTTTCCTTTCTCTCCGAGTAATAATAATTAGTTTCTGCAGTAACAAGGCCACTTGAGATATTGCACTTGCCAGAAGTCAGCAGACAGTCCAAAGCAGTATATTTTTACAAAATAGTAGCTTTATCGAAAAGCTTACCGTCATTTAACTCTTGCAATACTGAAACCATCAAAATGCCCTCATAAGCCCATATTCTTACAGACACCCGGTTTAATTAGGATCATTCAACAACTGCAAGGGATTTCATTCTATCAATGTTCAGCTGGTGTGCAACCACCAGAAAATGTTCCCTCGGAGCTGGCATGATGCTTTGTGGCAGTCTAACATTCCTGACCTGTTTGCACCTGGAACTACTCTAAAGCGACAAAGGAATACCCCCTTCAAACTTGGCTGATGACATGTCTGAGAAATCCCACCAATGAACACAAACAGTGCTACAATGTGAGCCATATGACAACCAGATCTATCATCGAGCAAGCCGACAAAGCAGTCCTGTAACCAACCATCCACCAATTGCACATGTGCCAATTTGTCTCTTCCATTCATGTCTTCACATTCATCGCCAAGCAACTGAAAACCCGAGCTGGGACTCGGCAGGCAAGAATAATGAACATGGGAAAATGGTGAAGTTAATAAATTTTATGTGACTGATTAAATAAATAAATAAATCTTAACATTTTCATAAACACCCATGTACAAACCATTTCTTTTCCTTTCCTTGCCACTCTGACTTCAGTGATGTTTGTCACTGACAACCTCTTGGTGTTGGAACCTGTGGGGACCCTGCCAAACACTGCTGCACCTGCACCTTTGCAGGGGCAGATTTAGCTATTGGGAGAGGAGGCAGCATGTCAGGCACTGGCTGAGGGCAGGAAAGGGACAACAGTGAGATATAGTTTGCGTGGCTACAATCAGGGCCTGCAGGGACTGATTTGTAGTTCCACAAGTGTGGCCAACTTTCTCCATGGAAGACATCCTTACAATTGCCTATAACATTAATCCACAAATACTTGTGCTGAACTTCTCCATCCTCTATGAAATTGTGGGCTGTGTGCCTGGCATAGCTGCCAGTACCTCTCATATTTTCTGGTGATTCTCTATCATTCTCCTTTTCATTGGCCCCCAGGGTACAGCCTTTCTAACCAGCTGAGCAGAGCTTAGAGAGGCCTGTGCTTTCTGATGCCTACTCTCCACATCTGTCCTATCACCGCTCTCTGCTCGTGATCAATTGTGAACTGTGATTCACCGTGTGACATCCCACCAAACTCTCTAAGATGACTCAATAAAGTGCTTGTATCTGTGCTGATGCTTGGTAAGCATGTGTCCTTTGGCAGTGCACCACAGAAGGAATCAGTTCCTCTGAGGCAACATTGTCCACAGGGGGCATGGGCTGCTGTCCTTCATGTGGTGGTCCTGGAGGAGAAAAGAGACACACATGATTTAGTCATGGAAATGTACAAAGTTTGAAACTCAGCATGACAATGTGATCATATTTCATTGAGTGACTTAGTCTTGTGTGGCATGTGTGACAGAAACATTTAATGACGTCATTATGCAGCAGTGAAGTCTGAGTCTCACCGTCTTTGTTTCTCAGCCATGCTTATATGCCACTTATTGCCATGGCCTCTTCCTCTGCAGATCCTGACTGCACAATCCTTGGTGGTGATGAACCAGCTCTGTCCTCTCTCTCCCTTGTATTTTGGGTTCTCCCCTGATGGGGACCATGACAGACCTATGTGTCTGTAAGGCGTGTGTGGATCCAATGGATACAGTACATTCAGTGAGGGTCCCTAGCAGACAGATGCATCATGAGTGCCACTAACATGCATTTGAGGATGTGTTCTGAGAATTGGTTGATCTCACTAAGATGGTTATCACATTATATAAGAGTATGTGAGTAGCAGTGGTGGATGGAGAAAGGGTATGGTGAGGAAGTTCATAGAAAGGGAATGTATGGTGTGGCTAAAACTTAAATGGCTGTGGGGAGTGATGTGATAGAGTATGCTTGACAACAGATTGAGGCGGGGTGGTTGTGGTGGTGGGGGTGTGTGGTTGGTTGCACTACAGTATGCAGCTGAATCTGCAACTATGCTCCCCTTTCCTGACCTGGTTAGGTCATTAAACTGCTTCCTGCACTGGATCCAGGTATGGCACACTATACTGCTGCTGACCTCCTCAGCCAGCTCTAGCCATGCCTTCTTGGTCACAGCACCCAGTAGTACAGCAAGTGATGCCTCATTAAAGTAGGGCACAGCCTTTGACCATCTTGACTCTGATTTTTTTTCCTCTCAAAATACTCTCATCTCAGAATTTCATCTTTGCATTAGCCCTTTAAATAGCATAAGCAGTTTATTTCTGACACCAGAATATGGTTTGCAACTGGTCTTGTTTAATGTAGTTGACCAAGTCCTGAGGCACAAAATATCTTTAAGCAATAGATGTACAGAGAAATAAAGAATATTACCATGTTTTTCTTCCATGGATAAAAACGTAACTTTCATTGCTCTTTTCCAAACCAACACTCTCTACAACTTACTAAGAAAAGCTTAGCATCTTTACCATCTGTTTCTCATGAATAATGTTGGTGATAGTAAATTAGAGCATGACAAGTATTGCTATGAACTAGACCCTAGAAAGGAAATATTTGCTTCAAAACAACAGAGGCTAACAGTTTTCATCCAGTCTTTCATTGTTCCACTTCTTACCTCAAAACTGGCTTGGCTAAAACATGAATCTTATACATCATGTCATTTCAGCAAACAATTAAACCACAATGTTAGTTAAATCGTGCCCAACCTATTCAATCCTCAAGCTCCTGGGAATAAACGACTTTTAACTTTTTTATTATGTAAGAAGAAACCAAAAACTTTATTCATGTAATATTAAATCAAATCCTAATCCTACATAAATATGTATACACAACCAGTGTATCTTACAATAGTTGAGATGAAAATGTGTCATGTAGATGCGCATCACGCCCGCTCTTGCATTTTGGAAATGTGAAACCTGGAAATAAGATGGTAATGAGGTGTCCCTGTTGAAATTGGACATTCCCATGTGTCCCATAATCTTCTGTGTTTCGCGTCTGTTATCGTCCCATCCCCTTCATCAAAAGTGGAAAAATGAATAATATTTAAAGTGAAACAAAATAAAGGAAAGGGGACAGATGAGAGTAAAGAAAAACACATTGGATGATTTGATCATCTCAATAACATCTAATCCTCTTCCTACTCTTAGATTTATCCTGCTTGGTTTTGAAGGAATTAATCAATATGTATGTCAACTGTAAGGAATCTGTTCCACATATCAGTTACTCTGGAGTGAGTGTGGGGGCAGCATTCCTTCAGAACCATTACTGTTCTTATCTTGGCAGCCGAGTGAATTGTGTCTTCTTCGTGTTTGTTTGCATCTCAGCATGCCACTCAGGTGTGAAATGTTCATTCAGGTGGAATCTCCCCTGATTTGGAGATGAAAAGAATTCAGAACAAAAGCATACACAGTCAGTTGAATGTTTGTTTTTTTATATATAAACTGAAGGCTGTTTTCACAACACAAATCATTTGACTGCATCTTGCATAGAGAAATGAAGTGGAATAACTTCCCTAATCTTGTTTGGATATTGATGACTACCGTAGCCCATAAATATTTGTGCGTTATCCAAAAAAAGTTGGATTAATTACTATAAAACTGTGTAGTTTAGTTTAGTTTAGAGATACAGCACTGAAACAGGCCCTTCGGCCCACCGAGTCTGTGCCGACCATCAACCACCCATTTATACTAATCCTACACTAATCCTATATTCCTACCAAACATCCCCACCTGTCCCTATATTTCCCTACCACCTACCTATACTAGTGACAATTTATAATGGCCAATTTACCTGTCAACCTGCAAGTCTTTTGGCTTGTGGGAGGAAACCGGAGCACCCGGAGAAAACCCACGCAGACACAGGCAGGACCCAGAATTGAACCTGGGTCGCTGGAGCTGTGAGGCTGCAGTGCTAACCACTGCACCACTGTGCCGCCCATGTTGTTTCCATGAATGTTAATGCACAACTTTCCAACAAAACCATTAACTCTTTCTTGTATTTTTTATGTTTTAAAATGCATTTCCTATCTCTCTCTTCTGTGCCTCTCTGGTATCAAGCACTCCAGCTCAATTTATTGCAGTTTGGATGCAGAGTAAGGCTCACTGTACCCTGTTCTAATAATTTTCTTTCTCCCCAGCCTCCATAGAACACATCTTACTGCGTTAACATGATATTCAATCTCCCATTTCAGTTATGTTTGTGGCTTTTGTGTGGAGCTGCTACTGGAGCTGTGTTCATAAGGGATGGCGTTGAAAATCTTCAAAGTAATTTTGCGAATGATCAGCTGGGAAAGGACATTTTCATACGGGGCTGGCTCCAAACCCAAGATTGAAATGTTCTAAGCTACTGTGTTAATCAGTCCCCTCAGTAAATAAATGAAAATTTTGACTGGGTCATGAGAAAGGGCTCTAAAAAGGATGGTCGCACAATGCAACAGAAAGCAATGAATAAAGAGTATTTTGACTTCACAGTGACATTCTCAAAAATTATACCTCTGGGCACATTGAAGTGATAGGACAGAAGTAATATGCACATTGCCTCCATGGTGAGTTCCAAATCTGACTCAGTGAGGTGAGGAGATGTCTCCTCATAACTTGGAGGCTGAGTGGTTGAAGACGACTGTTGCCCAAGGCAGTTGCCTAGAGGGTGATATTGGCAGAGACGTGGTTGCAATCCCATTGGCTGGAGAAATTGTCAGGGACCTGAAGACTTCAGATGGGGAGAAAGGAGCAAGAAATGTAACAACATTACTCACAAAGATGAAAAATGAAATTGAATATACTTGGCATTTAATGAGATATATAGCATGATGGAAATTGTTAATTATACTTAAGGAGCAGAAATTTTCATTTGGCTTGATTGAATAAAATAGAGGTCAGCACTGAGGCATCATAAATTTCACTTAATGTTTGGCAGCACAAAACACAAAGTGAATTCTATCCTCCAATGTTGGAACATTTTGAAAGAATTATGAATTGAGATGTTGAAGTCAGATGACACATATTACCATTGCCTGGTTGTCAAAACGCAAGACATTTCATACGTCACAGAGACAGCAATAATTTATTGATTATGCAATTTCTATAAGACAAGAAATACAATGTGACCCATGATCACCAAGATATTCAGCAACTATCAAAAGAAATGCTGCACAAATGGAATTTGATTTTCTCAAAGCGGTATTGTCACAAAGATAGGAGGTAAAGGTTCGATCCCTGCATTCTGTTCTGTAAACTGGTCTCAGCCACAAAAGGAAATCTTGCCACCTCTGCCAGATGTGCCCAGTCACAGACAAGGTGGTTAACTCTCAATGTGTTTGGGATAATGAGGGATGGGCAACAAATGTTTTTTTAGTGTCATGCCCATCCAACAAATACATTTTTAAAAAAAATCATATTTTTACTTTGATGAAAAATATATTGAATCATGACATTGCGTTTCCCTCTGATTTTGTGACATAGAATCCTGAATGACACTGGCACTTCCATAGAACTTTGTTGTCTATGAGTAAGCAGCGAGTTTGGCAAAGGAGGAGAGAAAGCTTTTGTCTTCTGATGAAAAGTTGGTAGTGCATTGCTAGTGGCACCAATTTATGGCATCAGTGTTGAAATATAGACCTTGTGCTAATAATCTCAACATGTATCTGTACAGATATCCGGGTGGAAATTACGTAACTCTCCAGATGAAAAATTGGAGGAAAGATCAAGTCAGGGTGTTCTCCTCTGCTTTCTCCTGGCAGGTGTTAGGGATGCATTAACAACTGCCTGATAGCAGATTCAGTGCTTCCCTCTGAGCCAGGTAATCAGTTTGATTATAGAGAAACTCAATTGGGCAAAAGACAATTGGAGGAAATTTCTGCTCATCCAATACCAGATGTTGGATAAGCAGCAAAACAACATAGAGGCAGTGAAGAGGTTGAGAGAAGGAGTGGGGTAGTGTTGGGTTTCACTGGTATACATCTGGAACCTAATGTCATGCCTTCGATCATGTTGCTGAAGGGCACATGATTTCACGGGCGAAAAATAGGAATGGGCCTCCCTGGGGAACTCCAGAGGTAAATAGTGCGGGAGTGGGAAGAGAACCTCGTGGGGGAGATTCCTGTTTTTCCTTTGGCTTTGCATCATGAAAACCTTTGTCCTTTAAACCCTCCTGCCCTCTACCCTATCACAGACCTTCCTTTTTGTTCTTCTTCCTACCCTGTCCCTTTCACTTGCTCAAAACCAATTACATTTCTAACTTTTCTCAGTTCTAATGAAAGATCATTGACCTGAAATGTTGGATGGAATTTTATGCTCTCCACTGTGGCAGGTTTGGAGGCCTTGTCACCATCCCGCCTCTGCTGAAATTTAGACCGGGGCAGGAAGGCCTGTGAACGGCCTTCCAGCCCCGCCGCCAATTGAGGCCCTTAACTGGATAATTAATCCCAATTAAAGCCTCTTCCCGCTGCAGCTGCAATTAGCTGTGGAATGTAAAGGGGACACCAGATCCTGTCCTCTCCCACTAACCATCACCTTAAAGCCCTCTCCCATAACCCTTTCATCCCGACTTCTAACAAGTATAGGGAACTCATGGACTGCTTTCTCACATAGACTGAGACCATTCATTCAGGTGCTTCAGCCACTTAACCAATAGGCTTAACCAACTGCATGCCATATGCGTTCAAGTCTGCATCCCTTGGGCGGCGCAGTGGTTAGCACCGTAGCCTCACAGCTCCAGCGACCCGGGTTCAATTCTGGGTACTGCCTGTGTGGAGTTTGCAAGTTCTCCCTGTGTCTGCGTGGGTTTTCTCCGGGTGCTCCGGTTTCCTCCCACAAGCCAAAAGACTTGCAGGTTGGTAGCTAAATTGGCCATTATAAATTGCCCCAAATATAAGTAGGTGGTAGGGAAATATAGGGACAGGTGGGGATGTGGTAGGAATATGGGATTAGTGTAGGATTAGTATAAATGGGTGGTTGATGGTCGGCACAGACTTGGTGGGCTGAAGGGCCTGTTTCAGTGCTGTATCTCTCAAACTAAAAAACTAAAAACTAAAGGTAGGCCACAATAGGGTGGGAGAGAATAAGGGTCTTGCTGGAAACTGTGCCATCAGAGATGGAGAAAATAACTTGCATACCTTAAAAATGGGAAGAAATAACAAACTAATTCTTAACCTTTTCAATTTAAAGCAGCAGAAAATATATTGTAGAATCATAGAATGGTTACAGCACAGAAGGTGTGCCAGCTCTCCGTAAGAGCTGCTCACAGTCTTCTGCCTTTTCCCCGTAGCCCTGTAGTTAAAGAACTTGCTGGTTGGTGTAATAGCCTGTATCTCAGACAAGGGAGCCCAAGATAAAGATACACTGATGCATTTTGAAATTGTTATTTGGAAATGTCTGCTAAAATGTGCACATCTACAAAAGTATTTTCACTGTCAGGAGTTCAGATCTAACCATACAGATGTAGTTCATAGGACTTCATAGAGGAGCATTTCTTGATTTGTAATCCTTTTGGTCTTACTGACATGATGTCTCTGAAGATGGGTAGAATGGATATGCTTGTTAGTTGCTGCTACTGTGAGATTGACAGGTTTCTTGCCTCTCCATGAGTACTTGTATTGTTGTTTTAAGTTGTCTGCTACAGTTTACTTCCCAGGACGGTGTTGCCCCCCTTTATTAATGTAATTTCACTGACAGGTACATCTTAATTCCAACCTTTTCTCAGCAATTCACAGATGCTTCTCTGTTCTACTGCTGTGTGGTTGTATCGTCCTGATCCCAATGCCATGGATGAATATTTGGTGATTATTATAGTTATTTGTGTTTCGGAGATTGGGCCTGCTAAGACTGAAGTCCGTCAAAAGGGTTGTATGCCAAGGACATTGTTACGACTCGTTGAGAAAGGGGTCTAGGGGTTGCTCTCATCCTTCACCTGGTCTTACCCCACACGATATAATTTTAAACAAACCATGTTTTTAGCTCTGTCTTTGTGAATTCTTGTTCACTGCTTTCCAATTGGAAGGCAAAGAAACCAGCCAAACAGGTTTTCTTAGATTTAATGAAAAAAGGTTGAACTTTTTTAAACTAAACTCTAATTTGGTTGACATCTATGGATACATGATACACCCACGCCAGCATGCATACATGATACACACAAGCAGATAGAGACAGAAAAGAGCAGAAGAAATAAAGTTTATTTTATTCATTTAGATAAAAAGTACTGAAACAGGCCCATTGGCCAACCAAGTCTTTGCTGACCAACAACCACCTATTTATATTAATCCTACATTAACCCCATATTCTATACCACATCCCCACCATTCTCCTACCACCTACCTACACTAGGGGCAATTTACAATGGCCAATTTACCTATCAACCTGCAAATCTTTGGCTGTGGGAGGAAACCAGAGCACCCGCCGGAAACCCACGCAGACACAGGGAGAACTTGCAAACTCCACACAGGCAGTACCCAGAACAGAACCCAGGTCGCTGGAGCTGTGAGGCTACGGTGCTAACCACTGTGCCACTGTGCCGCCTGTTGAAAAGTTTGAGGCAATATCTGAAGGTGGTTTTGGTTACTGTTCTTCAAGCTCGCTGTAGAGTCCTTGATTGTAGGTAGATCTTGCTTTTCATTGGGGCGCAGTATTCTTCTTAAACCTTGTTCGATGTCGGAGACTTTTCTCTCTTGGGGTTCACGTCTTCAGTGGATTTGGAGTTCCGCCAGAAAGAGATGGGAGCAGACAGGAGAGGTCTTCAGGCCAGGACCAAACAATCTTTCTAAGTTTAAACTCTCTGTGGTTAGTTCAAAAAAAAATCCCTGGACCAGCCATTTAGTTATGTGACCAACTAGTTTAACCAGTTCTGGCTTTTGTGGATTGTATCATTTTAGCAACCTTCGGAATGCTCTTCCTTACACCTTCAATGTCTGGTGATCAAAATCCATTGTGGGTTAACTGGACGAAGGAATAGCCCTTTGTCTCCGCAAGCACTGTCCGTTAGTATGCAAATATCCTTCCAGCCAAGTGCCTGGTGATTTTTTAACAAGTCCTTTCTTCATTCCAGCAACAGTTTAAAATCAATGTTCATATGACAAAATGAATATGTCTCATTCTTGGCAGGTGGGGCCTGTATGACATCTCCATACCCAGTGGAATGGAATGCGATTTTTAAAGAGAGCATTTCATTAAAAGGGTCCAGAGAGAAAATATAAGATTCAGGGGAAAAACACATGTCTGTCTCTCATTCATTCATTCATAAATCCTAAAACAGCCTGTGCTGTTTTAACTACCCCTTTTTGGCATCCCAGTAAACATAGAAACATAGAAAATAGGAACAGGAGTAGGCCATTCAGCCCTTCGAGTCTGCTCCGCCATTCATGATGATCATGGCTGATCATCCAATTCAGTAACCTGTTCCCAATTTCCCCCCCTATCCTTTGGTCCCTTTCACCCCAAGAGCTATACCTAACTCCTTCTTGAAAACATACAATGTTTTGGCCTCAACTGCTTTCTGTGGTAGCGTATTCCACAGGCTCACCACTCTCTGGGTGAAGTAATTTCTCCTCATCTCAGTCCTGAAAGGTTTACCCCATATCCTTTGACTATGACCCCTGGTTCTGGACTCTCCACCATTGGGAACATCCTTCCTGCATCTACCCTGTCAAGTCCTGTTCGAATTTTATAGATTTCTATGAGATCCCCCCTCACTCTTCTGAACTCCAGCGAATATAATCCTAACCTACTCAATCTCTCCTCATACGTCAGTCCCGCCATCCCAGGAATCAGTCTGGTAAACCTTCGCTGCCCTCGCTTTAGAGCAAGAACATCCTTCCTCAGATAAGACCAAAACTGCACACAATATTCCAGGTATGGCCTCACCAAGGCCCTGTATAATTGCAGCAAGACATCCCTGTTTCTGTACTCGAATCCTCTCGTTATGAAGGCCAACATACCATTTGCCCTTTTTACCGCCTGTTGCAGCTGCATGCTTACCTTTAGTGACTGGTGTACAAGAACACCCAGGTCTCGTTGCATATTCCCCTCTCTCAGTTTACAGCCCTTCAGATAATAATCTGCCTTCCTGTTTTTGCTACCAAAGTGGATAACCTCACATTTATCCACATTATACTGCATCTGCCATGCATTTGCCCACTCACTCAACTTGTCCAAATCACCCTGAAGCCTCTCTGCATCCTCCTCACAACTCATCCTCCCACCCAATTTTGTGTCATCTGCAAATTTGGAGATATTACATTTAGTTCCCTCATCTAAATCATTAATATATATTGTTTATAGCTGGGGTTCTAGCACTGATCCCTGCAGTACCCCACTAGTCATTGCCTGCCACTCGGAAAAAGACCTGTTTATTCCTACTCTTTGTTTCCTGTCTGCCAACCAATTTTCTCTTCATCGCAATATCCACCCCCAATCCCTGCGCTTTAATTTTACATGCTAATCTCTTATGTGGGACTTTGTCGAAAGCTTTCTGAAAGTCCAAATAAACCACATCCACTGGCTTGTCCCTCATCAACTCTACTAGTTATATCCTCAAAGAATTCTAGTAGATTTGTCAAGCATGATTTCCCTTTCATAAATCCATGCAGACTCTGCCCAATTCTACCACTGTTCTCCAAGTGCTCTGCTATAAAATCTTTGATAATGGACTCTAGAGTTTTTCCCACTACTGACGTCAGGCTGACTGGTCTATAATTCCCTATTTTCTCTCTACCTCCCTTTTTAAATAGTGGGGTTACATTAGCTACCCTCCAATCTGTCGGAACTGTTCCAGAGACTATAGAATCTTGGAAGATGACCACCAATGCATGCACTATTTCTAGGGCCACTTCCTTAAGTACTCTGGGATGCATGCCATCAGGCCCTGGGGATTTATCGGCCTTCAATCCCATCAATTTCCCCAACACCATTTCTCTACTAATACTGATTTCCTTCAGTTCCTCCCTCTCACTAAATCCTGTGTTCCCCAACATTTCTGGTATGATATTTGTGTCCTCCTTTGTGAACACAGAACCAAAGTATGCATTTAGTTGGTCAGCCATTTCTTTATTCTCCATAATAAATTCCCGTTTCTGACTGTAAGGGACCTACATTTGTCTTCACCAAACTTTTTCTCTTCACATACCTATAGAAACTTTTACAGTCAGTTTTTATGTTCCCTGCAAGCTTACTCCCATACTCTATTTTCCCCTTCTTAATCAATCCCTTGGTCCTTCTTTGCAGAATTCTAAACTGCTCCGAATCCTCAGGTCTGTTGTTTTTTCTGGCGAATTTGGATGCCTGTTCCTTGGATCTAATGCTATCTCTAATTTCCCTTGTTAGCCATGGTTTGGCTACCTTTCCCATTTTAGTTTTGCGCCAGGCAGGAATAAACAATTGTTGCAGTTCATCCATGCGCTCTTTGAATGTTTGCCATTGCCTATCCACTGTCATCCCTTTAAGTAACGTTTCCCCGTCTATCATAGCCAACTCGCGCCTCATACCTTCGTAGTTTCCTTCATTAAAATTCAGGACCCTAGTCTCAGAATCAATTATGTCACTCTCCATCTTGATGAAGAATTCTATCATGTTATGGTCGCTCATCGCCAAGGGGTCTCAAACAACTAGATTGTCAATTATTCCTCTCTCATTACACAATACCCAGTCTAGGATGGCCTGTTCTCTGGTTGGTTCTTTAACGTATTGCTCGAGAAAACCATCCCGTATACACTCCATGAATTCCTCCTCTACTGTATTGTGATTATTTGATTTGCCCAATCTATATGCAGATTAAAGTCACCTATAATTACAGACGTTCCTTTATCGCATGTGTCTCTAATTTCCTGTTTAATGCCATTCCCAACATCACCACTACATTTTGGGGGTCTATATACAACCTCCACTAACGTTTTTTGCCCCTTAGTGTTTCTCAGCTCTGCCCATACAGATTCCACATCATCAGAGCCAATATCCCTCCTCACTATTACATTAATTTCCTCTTTAACCAGTAATTCAACTCCACCTCCATGTGGTTTTTTGGGGAAGTTTTTCTTCAGTTTATCCATTTCCATGACTACCTCATGGCTTTGTTCCTATTAAGGTCTGAAAAGGGTGGGGAGGGGTTAGATTTAGTTAGCCCTAAATTGGAATTTTTTTGCTGAGGAGAGTCAGTAGTGGGTGGGTCTATCCTGAGCTCTCTTTCAGTGCAAAGGCTTTTGACTTCAGGGGATGGGTGGTTCTCTTTTGTTCTGACTGTGGGGGAGGATTCTTTGCTTATCTCCCCTTTGACCTCTGGGACACTCCTGCCTGCAAGTAGTAATGCAGACTCTACTGCACTCCCCTGTGGCACTTCGGCTAGGTGAGGCATCACTCTGATGGTTTATTTGCCCCCAGATTACTTTTTTGTCTCTGCAGGTTCCTGTAAATGCTGTTAGCAAGGCTGGTGGGGTGCTTCTCGTGTCTGCATTTACATAGGAGAATGTTGGGTCTAACTTTTCAAATTTTTCAGGGTTGGCTGACTGGACAGTAGGGGTTGTTATCCGGGATTCCTCCCGGATTTGCTTTAACCTGCCCTCTTGGTCGCCTTTCCCCTTCCCTTTCTAACCTTTTGCCAGACTTGTGCCTGCCTGTCCCCTTTTGTTCTCAGTGGGGGTCTCTTACAGTTCACCAGCCCTCTGCTGAAGGATCCTCCTAACACCTGTACAGGTCTTAAGGGTGCAGGTTTCACTGTAGTTTGGGGTTTCCCCTCACGCTGGCACATGTGGCAACTCCTGCAGTACTCCACCACATCTTTGTGGCGTTTTGGTCAGTCAAACTGCTGTCTTATGCAGGCTTTGGTCTTTCGTCTCCTGGCATGTACAGCTACTGTAGACTTGTGGGCCTTTCTTAATATTACTCTCCGGTACCTCTGCGGCATCACTAACTGGTGAACTGCTGTCCACTCCTTGCTCTCAGGTCTCTGAGGAGAACTCCATTTCCTCATCAGTACCTCATTCTTTAAATAGTAGCAACCAGGGAATCCCTCTGCATCACTTTCAGACTGGGCAGCCTGTGCTAACTCTCGCAATACTGTGTCAGTTCGCTGAGCCTCAGCTAGGGAAAATCCATTTAATTCATTCTCTGGGTCTCCTAACTTTCCAAAGAAAATCTCAGACAGACAGACCTGGTCATCTCCCTGCAGTGCCAATGCAGTCTCCTCTGGTTTGATCATGGCCTGATCCGCTACACTCAGGGAAACTGCAGGGGTCCGTCTCCTGCCACTGCCCTGTCTCTCTGACCTCCTGCAGTCTTTCTTTCACTACTTGGGAGGGGGGTGGGGGGGTGGTGGCTACCACTGTCACCCCAGCCAGATCATTACGTAGGAGTAGGTCAACCCCGTCCAGGCAAACTACGGACAATCCTTACGGTCACCGATCCCGAAACTAGGTCACACTCCAGGTACAGGCATACACTGCCCTCCAATACCATTCACTACCATTCTGGTGTTCACTGAACTCTCTGGGGGAAACTTCAGGCCTTTTCCCAGTAAAAGGGATCTTGTGGCCCTTGTGTCCCTGAGAATTACTGTGGGCTTGCTTGCCCCACTCGAGGGGTATGGGGTTACTTTCCCTTCAGACACAAAAGCCTGATAACCTTCAGGAATCCTATTGAATGTTCCTGCACTTGCTGTAGTAAGCTCCCTGGGTCTCACTCTTACTGCAGTTAAAGCCATAGCTTGTTCTGCTGTGCTTTCCATCAGGTTCCTGTCTTCACTGAGCAGGGTGCCCTGATCAACCGGACAGGTTTTTCCTTTAGTTTCCAGCAGTCAGCTTTTAGATGACCTGCTTTATTACAATGGAAGCACACAGGTTTCTGGGTCTCACTCCTGCTCACAGCACCTTCCTTTTCGGCTAGAGGAGGGCTCCCTGTGTCTCCTGCTTTTCATTCTCTCCCAGGACTGCTTGGGCTTCTATCACCTTCCCACCTTTTGTCCTTTTCGAATTTGTGGGGGTGACGAGGAATGATTTTCCCCTGGGAAACTGACTTATAAATTAAAGCAAACTCATGAGCCAGAACAGCGGCTTTCTGAACCCGTTGCTCCTCTACACGTGTCTTTATGGAGAGTGGGAGAGAGCTTTTAAATTCCTCTAACAGAACTACTTCCCTGAGATTCTCATCGCTGAACTGTACTTTAACAGCCCTCAGTCACTGGTCAAAAGCCAGCTGCTTACTACTTTCAAACTCCAGATAAGTTTGATCAACTTGCTTCTTGAGGGTTCTAAATTTTTGACGCTAGGCTTCAGGTGCTAATTCATATGCCCTGAGGATTGCACTTTTTGTCAGTTCATAATTTGATGAACTCTCATCTGGAAACAGGGAATAAATCTCATAGGCTTTTCTGGTTAGCTTGCTTTGTATAAAGAGGCCAAGTCTCAGCTGACCATTTCAGCTGCCTTGCCAATTTCTCAAAGGGCACAAATAAATTCTGCTATGTCTCCCTCATTGAATTTTGGGATTAGTTGAGCTATTTTTAACAATTCTGTACCCAGTCCTGAATTACACTCCTCCATATTGGCCATGCTTTCATTGGGGTTACTCTGTTGCCCCCTAGTTAACTCAAGACACCTCAGCTCTGTCTCTTCGCATTCCTTCTGGAATGTTCTTTCTCTCTCCCTCTCCAGCCTTTCAAATTCTTCACAATCCTTCTGGAAGGCTCTTTCTTTCTCCCTCCCTCTCTTTCCCAACCCTGTCTCTCTCTCTCTCTTTCTACTCTAATTCAAGTTTCCTCTGTTCCAATTGTAGCTTTGCTAGCAATACCCTGTCAGGGTCTATTTCTAACCCTGTTTCTGCTTCTTCAGAGTAAAAGGAAAAATGGTTGGCCACTAGTCTTAGGAGTTCAGACTTCCTAGCCTTGCCACATACAGTGATCCCACACTGCTCAGCCATTTTCCTCAACTCCTCCATAGACAGTGCTTTTAACTTATCCCACATTACTTCCCCCTGGCTTGGGGAGCTACTAGCTTCAATTTCAGACATGTTAGTATTCAAGCACACACAACCACAAGAAAACCTGTATTGAAATCTTGCTCTTTTTGGATTGGGAACAATTTGGCTTCCCACTTCCAATTTCTCTCTCATTTGTCTGTGAGTAAAATCGGATGCTAGCACCCAAAATTCTGCTACAACCAGATGAGAAAGGGGTCTAGGGGTTCCCTCTCAGCTTTCACCTGGTCTTACTGTAACAGGGTATAATTTTAAACAGACTATTTTTTTTTAGCTCCCCCTTAGTGAATCCTTGTTCATTGCTTTCCAATTGTATGGCAAAGAAACCAGCCAAATAGGTTTTTTAGGTTTGAAGAAAAAAAGTTGAACTTTATTAAACTTAAATTCTAACTCTAATTCGGTTGACACCTGCGGATACGTGACGCACTCATGCTAGCATGCATATGCGATACACGCATGCAGATAGAGACAGAAAAGAGCAGAAGAAATAAAGTTGAAAGGTTTGAGGCAATCTCTGAAGAGAGGTTTTGTTAAGGATCTTCGAGCTCACTGTAAAGTCCTTGATTGTAGGCAGATCTTGCTTTCCTTTGGGGCCCAGTATTCTTCATAAACCTTGTTCAATCTAGGAGACCTTTCTCTTTTGAGGTTCATGTCTTCAGTGGATTTGGAGTTCTGTGAGAAAGAGATGAGAGCAGACAGGAGAGATCTTCTCAGTCCAGGAGCAAACAGTCTTTCTAAGTTCAAACTCTCTGCAGATAGTTCAAAAAAAGACCATGGACCAGCCATTTAGTTATGTGACCAACTGGTTTAACCAGTCCTGGCTTTTGTGGATTGTATCACCTTAGCAGTCTCTGGAATGATCTTCCTTACACCTGGTGATCAAAGTCCATTGTGGGTAATTGGACCAGGGAATAGTCCTTTATCTCCACACGCGCTGTCTGTTAGTATGCAAATGTCTTTATAGCCAGGTGCCTGGTGATTTTTTTGACAAGTCTTTCTTCACGCCAGCAACAGTTCAAAATCAGTGTTCATATGACAAAATTAATATGCCTCATTCTTGGCAGGTGGGGGCCTGCATGTGAAGATAATTTTTGTTGTTTTCCATGATTCCACATGTACTGAGTTCCTGTTTCTGGCCATACTGAAACAAGGAGGCACCCGAAGAAAGTTAGGCATTCCCTGATGGGGAAAGAAGGAAACTCAGAGGGATGGTTCCTCTGTTGACACAATTGCACATTCCGTGGTCATCAAGATCACGTGTAGGCAGAGGCAACCGAGCAGGCTGACTGTTATTACCTGTGCTGAGGAAGGGGCATAGCATGAAACATTGTAAGAGGAAAAGTTAGCAGATGGTGGTAGAATTGCTAATGTTAGATTTATAGCAGTGACAATTTGCTTAGTATGAACTGATTGATGTAATTTGAAACAAAGTGAATCTCCAGCAGATTTGTTCTCTTGCTGACCGGCTGGGCAGCTATTTTGAGTGTGGGTAGGCTGAGCGGACTTCAGTTGCATGCTTCCTGTCTGCCTGGAGGCTGATTCCTGTTTTTCAGGAGGCATTCAGTGCAGTGAGAAACGTTATAAATTAATGGGATTCTTTTGCTAATTGAAAACAGATATGAATTTTTTTTAAAAGCTGGACTTCTGAGAGGTTTGAATAAAGGAAATCGATCTTTAAAATAAATAGCTGGTAATTAAGACATTCCTCGAGGAAGAATGTGCGTGCAGACATAAAGGGTTGGATTCTATGTGGCCGTAAAAGATGGTGACATGCACGTGCGGGTTTCACTTCACGAAGCAGCCGTGATCTTATACACGGCGCCTCATTAGTTGGCCGGGGCAGACCGCCCCCCCCCCCCCACCCCCACCCCACACTGATGACGTGGAAGGGGCGGGTGAGCTGTCCCTGGCAACGGCGTCCGGTGCCACTGTGCAGGTGCTGGCGCCATTTTTAAAGGGCTTAGAGGTCTAAATGACAGTTGGGAATCTTAAAGACACATTGGGCTGAATTTTACGCCGCTCCAGCGGGTCGGATGTTGGCCTGGGGGCGGATGGGGGCAGCATAAAATTGAGCGGGAGGCTCCAGGAGGCCTTTCTGCCCCGCTCCCGCCTCTGGCCAACTTTACGGCAGTCGGGCAGGCGGGGAAAGGGACTGCTCGCCCAAGGCCAATCAAAGCCCTTAAGTGGCCACTTAACGGCCACTTAAGGGCCCTCGCCTGCCACCACAGGTATTTTACCCACGGTAAGTGGGAGTGCTGGAGACTAAAGCCTGGCTCGGGTATAAAATTAAAACCCGATCCGGGCCCGACCCTACAACAGCTAACCCGAACCCGACCCGAGCCAGAGTCCTTTAATTTTTTTTAATGCCCGACCCGACCCGACCCAAACCCAACACATGTATTCGGGTTTGATCGGGTAGCCAGGCTTTAATCAGAGGTGAGAAGAGTGATGCGATGGGGGGGGGGGGGGGGGGGGAAGGAGGATAAAGAAACAGCTACAAGTTCCGACATAAAGCACCCGAATGAAATTAACCCAACCCCTTACACTCTGAAATCTATCAAGTCTGGGAGAAAGTGACAAGCCCGGGGAAGATACCAGTAACTGCAGTAAGTACAGAAACATCAACTGAGCTCTTGCTTTAATCTATACTTAGCCCAAGGATTTAAAATTATCTGGAAATGGGGAGATTAAAGTTCCCAACCTGAGTTCTACGTGGAGATTTTTTTTGGTTAATGACATCAGAACTTGATACAGTTCAGAAGCTTGTTTGTTACATTGCATGATTTCCTGTCGTGGATACTTATTTCCCGCGAGTGCTCAGGGTTGTGGCACCTTCGCCTGTTTCAAATCAGTGTTTGTTGTTTTTTTTAAACTTTATGATGTTAATTGAACATGGGTACATCAATAACTGGCACCTGTATTCAACCACAGGTCACAATCTTTCCACCCTCTCTCCCACCCCCAATAGCCTTACATTTAATTCCTTGCCCACTCACCACCAAAATACTTAACTTGACTATGTGAGCTTTCCCCCCGCCCCAAAGTTCATAAACTCTAACCCTCAACCCTTCCCACCATCCCCCCAACCAATCCAAAGAATTTGACCCTGCTCCCCCCTCCCGCACTGAGCAAAATACCTCTTCCCCACTCCCCACCCCCACAGATGTTGCGCCTTGTTTCCCTGGATGGGGTTCTGAAGGCGCATCAGTGCTGGCCGCCGGGATGAAGGTTGCGGCGGCACATCAGGATGCAAAGGGACTTTCATTAATGCAGGTAAATTAATTTATTTAAATATTTAAATTGAAATCCGGTGGCCGAGTGGGGTCCACCACGAGGCCTCACCACCACCGTCAAGATCGGGACGGTCCCTGCTGGCATCGAGGTCCATGGAAGGCCTCATCCGGGGCAGTCGCCACGGATCCTGACGTCAAGGCCCCAATAAAATGCAGCCCAACGTAAGGACAGAATCGGACCGAGTTTTAACCAATAGACTGCTGATGCTCACAGTCGGGGTTTAAGTAAAAAGAATGGTGTTTGGATGAGTTACTGCAAGGTAACCAGAGATTGTAGAACAGTTCTCTGGCGATCAGACAAATCTGGCAATCAGTATAGCTGTGAAAATATTGGTGAAATGTTGGTGAGATAAAAAAGCATAAATCCCCATGAAAGGTGAAATTCCTGAAATTGATGCCTGTCTTCACCCATATCAAATTGTTTCTCTGATTTGGAGATTGGGGCTTCACTCTTTGCTTGGTGCACCACTTATGATGGAATGGCCTGAAGAAAACAGATTGGCTGGAATTTAACGGGGTGGTGGCCCCGACCACTAGCTGGAAAGACGGGGCTGAGCCCGCCTCCACCAGCCCTGGAAGCCATAAGCGTATTTTACAGTCCTCAGGCAGTTAATTGCTTGAGGGCGTGGCTTCCACCCCCTAAGGCAGAGTGTCCTGCCTCCAAGTGGTGGCCAGCACTGGGACTGCAGCAGTTCCCAGAGGAGGCCCAGAGTGCAGGTGCGTTGTGTCGGGAAATCACCAGGACCAATCAGGCAGGCCCCGCTGAGGGGTTGGGGTTGATCACGAGGGCAGGAGCGTCTTCCAGTGGGGGCGGCATTTTCCGCTGTGGGGGCCCTCTGTGGGGCAAAGGATGGGTTATCAGGAGGCCACCCCCCCTCCCACCCCACTATGGCCACAGGGAGGCCATCAGGTTTTACTGGGCAGCCTCCCCTGGTGGCAAAGTCCACATTTGTGGCTGGTAAAATACAGCGGCTGCAGGAATGGCCCTTAAGTGGCCATTAATTAGCCACCGGAAGGCCGCAATTGACGAAAGGGCTGGTGGGCTATCTGTCATCTCCCCCGGTGCTGGTAACATACTAGCGAACATGGGTAGGTGACGGGCAGAACGCCCCGCCATCCCACCCAATTTTACGCCATCCCACTGAGCACCCCCTCCCCCCCAGCTCGCTCCCGAGGGAATGGGAGGGGGCCATAAAATTCCATCCAATCTTATCCCCAAAGATACAAGAACAAAGATGTTATACCTATCAGGAAAGATTGAACAGGCTGGAGCTCTTTTCAGAGAAGATGGAGAGGGTGACCTGATAGAGGTCTTCAAGATTATGAAAGAGTTTAAAGGGTAGATATCCCTTTCCACTTGTGGACAAGACCAGAACTAGGGGTCATAAATATAAGTTAGTCACTAATAAATCCAATAGGGAATTCAGGAGAAACTTCTTTACCCAGAGAATGGTTAGAATGTGAAACTCTCTACCACAGAGAGTAGTTGATGTAAGCAGTACAGATACATTCAAAGGGAAGCTAGATAAGCACATCAGTCAGAAAGGAAGAGAAAGATATGTTGATGTGTTCGATGAAGAGGGATGGGAGGGGGCTCATGTGCAGCTTAAACACCAACATGGACTTGAAGGGCCGAATGGCCTGTTTCTGTGATGTAAATACTTTGTAAAATATTGTAAATTTCTTGGTAGATTCAGGGTGGATGGAGATTAGAGGAGCCCAGAAACTAGGGTAGGATCTGGTTATGCTGGGTCTCTGACCCATTGGACTACGTGCTGGAGTTTACTATTGGATGGGATAGGAGATTTTTTCAACAGCTTCTTCCAGCCTGATGTCAGAAATGGAATTAGGACTGGTAGGATCATTCAGTGGAATCACTGCTAGTCCTGCCATCTAAGGGTGATTTAGCAAGGCAAAATCAGAAAAAAATGGATACTGAGTCAAAGGATCTATTAGTAAGGCTGATTTAAAGTTTGATCGAAAAAACAGGTTTTAAGTAGGATGTTAAAGGAGGAGAGAGAGATGGAGGGGTCTAGAGAGGAATTTCTGAAGTGTGACCTTGTTGGCTGAAGGCTTAGTTGTTAATGATGGGACATAGGGAGGGGGCAAATGCACAAGAGGCCCCGAGTCAGAGGAACGGAGAGGTCCAAGGGATTGTAGGGTTAGAGCAGGTTACAGAGAAAGGGTGGGGTGAGGCCTTGGATGAATTTAAACACAGGTGTGAGAATTTTAAATAAAAGGCATAGGGAGACTAGGCAGCTAATGTAGGTCAGCAATATTAAGGGTGAGGCTTAGGTTGTGGCAGCAGAGTGTTGGATGAGGTTAAGTTTACAGAGTCTGGTGAATGGCCAGCCAGGAGAGCATTGGATCAATTGATTCTGGAGGTGACAAAATGCATGGATGAAAGTTTTAGCAGCAGAATGGCATGACTTAGAGGTGGAGATGGGTGATGTTGGGGAAGTAACCCTTTAGCATCAGATATGGTGTCAGCTCAGTGCAGAGTCAAATAGAATGTTGAGACTCCAAACAGTCTGATTGAACCTGAGCTGGTGAATAGAGAGGATGGATGGAATCGGTGGCAGGGGTATGGACTTTGTGGCCAGCGAGGATTAGCCAAAGGCAGATCCTTGTGGACTTTGAAGGTAACGGTGGGATGGCAGGAAGAAATGGGCGGCACAGTGGCGCAGTGGTTAGCACCGCAGCTTCACAGCTCCAGGGACCCGGGTTCGATTCTGGGTACTGCCTGTGTGGAGTTTGCAAGTTCTCCCTGTGTCTGCGTGGGTTTCCTCCGGGTGCTCCGGTTTCCTCCCACAAGCCAAAAGACTTGCAGGTTGGTAGGTAAATTGGCCATTACAAATTGTCACTAGTATAGGTAGGTGGTAGGGAAATATAGGGACAGGTGGGGATGTTTGATAGGAATATGGGATTAGTGTAGGATTAGTATAAATGGGTGGTTGATGGTCGGCACAGACTCGGTGGGCCGAAGGGCCTGTTTCAGTGCTGTATCTCTAATCTAATAATCTAATCTAAAAGCCATTGCTGGAGCTACTTAGGGTTATGATCGGATAGGTAATAGCGGTAGCAATCAAAGGCAGTTCCTCTGAACTGGACAACAGAGGAGAGGCTTTGGAGGTGGAAGGTGCCATCGACCAGTTAAAGATGATAAGCAGTGATAATGCAGGATGTGACTTTGGTTTGGGCTGTTTTTCAGGTGAGAAATGGTCCTTATATCATAGTCAGACTGGGAGAATGCAGAAAGATTTATATCACACAATACTACAATCATTGCTTAAAGGAAAAATTACTTCATTATGGATTTGAATGGTAGCTAAACACAGGTGTCATCTTGCCACTATAATATTCTGCAACAGCAATGTAATTAATGACCAATTGGTCTGTTTTTGTTGATGTTGGTGGAAATGCTGGGTAGGACACTGGGAGAATGCCCTTCTCTTTGAAATGTGCCATGAAGGTCTCGAAGTCTGCCTGAACCAAAATAGTTTAACATCTCAGCTAAAGGACGCTATCACCTGTGGTAGCAGCCTGGGTTGTGTGCTCTACTTCTAATCTGACTCACAGGCTTCCGGCACCGAGGCTAGAATGCTCCCAGTTGGGCCAAGCTTTTGTTAAGAAAACAAAACTGTGTTTTGAATAAATTAGTATTTACATTTTTCCCTCCAGCTGAAATCTTTTCACTATATTCTAAATGACATTAATTGAGTGAAGGTGATATGAAAGCTGATGACCACAATACATGAAGCAGCCACTCTCAGTAACATTCGCACCTGTACAACAGCCTATGGCATCACACGTATGGATCCCTCATTAACAATGGATTGTAAATTCTGGTGTATAAATTTCAGTGTTGTAAGTTCTTTGCAGTTGCTTTTCTACTTATCTTTGCATACCAGTTCCTGTAGCACCGGTTTCACAAAGTCAGTGACCACATTAAAGTAAACCTGCTGGAGTTTTAAAATCTGGCATCAGGAAGACCAACTTTATTTCCCATGGATCTTCTTGATCCCTGCTGGAATGTCATCACATCGGTAGACCGTTATTCATTTTATAATGATGTCATAATGCAATGTTATGGCATCATTTCTGTGTTATGGCATCATTTCCGTGTGCAGGCAGACTCCACCAATGTATCAGTCATTCTGCATATGTGTGGAATGGTGGATCCCCACTTTGTGGCCCGTCTACAGGAAAATTTGGCTGCATGTTAACAAAAGTAAATGCAGGATAGCGGCTCAGTCAGCTGGCTCTCGAAAAAACTGCTGCAGTACTTCACCACAAGGATTGCAGCTGTTCAAGAAGGTGGCTCACTACCACCTTATTAAGGCCAATTTGGCAGGGGCAACAACAAATGGCTTTGCCAGGATGCCCACGTCCCATGAATGAATTTAAAAAAAACTTAAAGAAATACAAGTTCCACGCTGGGGCAGTTTTGCTTTTACTGAGACTGCAACCATATAAACAGGCTGCAATTCATCAACATTTGATATAGAACCCATCCTTTTGCAACAAAACACTTTCACAACAACATGTCCTTCCTGCAAAGTGTTTTTCATGTGGCTCCCAAAGGAAGTCCTAAAAAAAAGCATCTTTTCAATCCTGGGACAGAAATGCATAGCTGACTTTTGAGGCAGTTTGACCAGTTAGTGTTTTTGAGGAACGTTTAAAATAAAATGGCAGCTGGATGGGACCAATATGTAATGACCAGTATAGAAAACAGAAACAGGTGCACAAAGGATTGGGAGAGACAGATAGCACTAGAGTAAAGTATTAGGTGGGGTCAGATTAAGAGGGAATGCATTCAGGTATAAATTAGGTTTACAATGAATGCACAAAGCATGGGAAATAAGATTGATGAGTTGAAGGTGCAAATAGCCACATGAGAATATGATGCTGTGGCAATAAAGGAGACCTAGCTCAAAAAAAGGTAGGTCTGGATACTAAATATCCCTGGATACTAGGAGCTGACAATTCTTCCGGGAGAGGCCCGCCACAACCCCTGACGCCGGGAAGGCCCCCGTCGCATTTTACTGGCAGCAGAACCTTCATCTAAATGTGCTAATCATATTAAAAGTAATGAATAAGCACTGACCTGGTTGCAACTGCCGTCCCACGCTGATATTCCAGCTGCTGGCTGGAACTCCCACTCTGTCGGATCTCCGTTCAGAGATCCGAGGTGTGACACTGGTGGGGAGGGGGAAGGAGTGAAATTTGCAGGGTGGGAGGGTGGGGGGACCGGGGAAAACCACTCCGAGTGGTTGTAGGGATGGTGGGAAGGGGTTGATGGCCAAAGGTGCTGAAGGTGGTTGGAGGGAGGGGCGGTAAATGTTCAGCATATTAAACAGTGTTTTTTTGAGGGGATAGGTCATAGAACTCAGTCGGGGGTGGGGGGAAGGTTGGGAAAGGGGATTCAAAGTTTAAATCAAACTTTATTTCCCATTTTTGTTCAGTGGGACCTTTAAAAATGTAAATTTACCTGAAGGACTTGAAGCCCTTTAAAATGGTGCCAGTGCCTGCGCGGTGGCGTCGAATGCCCTTACTGGGGTCAGTGCGCCTGCCCCCTTTACGTCATCAGAGGCGGGCCTTCCGTCTCCTCCATTCTAATGAGCCCCCATGTCAAATATTGCAGGGGCTCTGGCTGGCGATCCGCCCTGGCGGACCGTCACCTTCAAAGAGCACCGCCGCGATTCAGCCTTCGGTGTTCAGGAAAGAAAGGTAAGTAAAGAAAGGAGGAGGGGTATCAGTATTGATTAAGGGGTATATTACAGTACTCGAGAACAAGGATCACCTGGAGGTGTCAAAGACAGAATCTATTTGGTTAGAGTTAAGAAACTACTGGTATATTCTGTAGACCACAAACCAGTGGGAAAGTTAGAGGAGCAAATTTGCCATGAAATTACAGAGAGGTGCAAAAACTATAGCATTGTTATAATGGGCCTCTTTAATTATCCTAATAAATACTAGGAAAGTAATTGTGTAAAGAGCAGAGAGGGGGAAGAGTTTCTGAAGTGTATTCAGGAGAATGTTCTTGATCAGTATGTTCCTGCCCAAAGAGGAAGGAGGCATTGTTGGATCTGGTTCTGGGGAACGATGTGAATCAAGTGGATTAAGTATCCGTAGGGGAGCATTTAGGGAACAGTGATCCTAGTAATACAAGTTTTAGGTTAGCCATGGAAAAGGACAAGGAGAAATCTGAAGTAAAAATACTTAATTGGAGGATGGGATGAAAATGGATCTGCCCCGGGTAAATTGGAATCAAAGATTGACAGGCAAAATTGTAATTGAACAATGGGCTGCCTTTAAGCAGGAGATGGTTTTGTATAGTTGAGGTACATTTGCACGATGGGGAAAGGTAGGGCAGCCAAAGCCAGAGCTCTTTGGATGATGAAACAGATAGAGAGTAAAATGAAACAGAGAAAGGGGTATGTGACAGAAGTCAGGTTGATAATATGTGAGAAACAGGCTGAATATAGAAGTGAAAAATGAAATGAGAGGCAAAGAATGAATATGAGAAGAGACTGGTAGCTAAACTAAAAGGGAATCCTAAAGTCTTCTATAGACATATAAATAATAAAAGGGTGGTAAAAGGAGGAGTGGGGCTGATTAGGGGCCAAAAAGGGATCTACACATGGAGGCAGAGGGCACAGTTGAGGTATCAAATAAGTACATTGCATCTGTCTTTACCAAGGAAGAAGATGCTGTCAAGGTCATAGTGAAAGAGGAGGTACTTGAGACACTGGAGGACAGACAGGCTGGTGGAATGGGTGGATACGTGGCAGATGAAATTTAATGCAGAGAAGTGTGAAGTGATACATTTTGGTAGGAAGAACAAGGAGAGGCAATATAAAATATAGGGTACAATTCTAAAGGGGTGCACCTGTAGCCATTCAACAACTATGCCATGAGCAGCAATAAGCTTGCCAAAGTGTAACTCGTAGCCATGCTCACAAAATATATTCCCAGCTTTTGTACTCGGGGACATTTTTTTATTCTTTTCACTTTTGATTCTCGTAGCTTGTCAGAAGGAGATTGAAAATTGGTGTCAATCAATGGTGCATTCTGGGCAGCTCAGCGTTTTAAATTCAAGTCCCCTAGGATCATGATTGAGACTGCCATAAGTCATTCCACTTCTGATGTCTGACAGCCAGCAGAGAAGAGAGATCTTTATTTGTTTTGTCTGAGATAGGTCACAGAGATGAAGTGACAGTGATCTGAGATATTTGCCCAGGTCTTTTCTTCTTATATTGCCTTGGTCTTATGCTTTGCATCGAACAATCTGTGCGAGATGATGAGTGGTAAAACCATAATCAAGAGTAAAGGCAACGAGGAATGAAGCATTTCTTTCTTATTTATTACTTGTCAGTCTTCCATGGCACTGCTTGCAGCATGTTGAAGGATATGCTGTGTTTTAATAAGGAATATTTTCAGAAAAGTGTGGTGGGGAAAGTATTACAGGAAGTACATGTGGCATTAACAGGAACATGTATGATATGAATGACTTTTAGTATAGCTTAACAGCATACTTTGGATTAACAGGGCTATTGTAAATGTGTCAGCAGCAGCTCAGTTGGTAACATTTTTGCCTCTGAATCAAGTCCCACTTCAGAGATTTGAACACAAAAATCTAAGCTGGCACTCAAGTGCAGTACTGAGGGAGCGCTGCACTGTTGGAGGTGTTGTCATTCGCACAGAACATAAAGCGAGGCCCCATCTGCTCTCTCAAGTAAAAGATCACCTCTCATTATTCCTAAGAACAGCAGGGATGTTATCCTCGGTTTTCTAACCAATATTTATCCCATGGTCAACATCACTAAAACAGATTATCTGGTCATTAGCTCATTACTATTAATGGTACATCCCTCATTGGTTGTTGCATTTCCTGTATTAGAACAATGATTACACTTCACAAGTACTTAATTGGCTATAAGCGCTTTGGAATGTCCTGAAGTTGTGCAAGGCACTATATAAATGCAATTTTTTTTTCTTTTTAAATTATGTTTATCACCACGGGGATCCTACTTTTGTGTACTCCAATGGTTAATAATGGTGCTACTGATCATTCAAGCAAATCTGTTTTGGCCCATTTAAATCTGTCCTTATTTGGGACTGCAAGAATAATTCACACTATGGGAACCAATCAAAATGCTAACATAATATACTATTGCACGACCAGCAGTTGCAGCCATTATTAATGTTCATAGAAAATTACATTTTCTTTAAAAAGAATGAATTGTTGGGAGGACAGCTAAAATGGAAAAGCTTGTCTTTAGAGGACTGTGGAGAGAGAAAGGGTTTTCACACACTATTAATCATCTCAGTCTTGCCAACTGTGCTTTATGTTAGAGCTGACAACTCTAGACACATCTCTTAAAGATTTTCTTCCATTCCGAAGGCATCATCCTTTTAAGAAAAACAAAATAAACTGCTCAGATTCCTTTGAGATGTTTAAATTCACAGTAGAGTGAATATTCAATTTTAATTAAAATGACAGGTGGGTTTTCACAACAGTTATCAGATGGTGATGCATCCACAATAATTGTGAAAATAATGTATAATTATACAAAAACTTTGTATGTGATTCAATGAAGTGGTCTGCAGTAAGATTCTTTTTGTGATGTGAAGATAATGCAATATTTTCCAGCCGATGACTGCCAGATGGTTGCAAGAAGCATCTGTCCCCTAGATGCAAAGACATGTGCATTTTCCCTTGAGCTTCATTGAATGTCATGACCTTTTCTTGCAGGTTGACTGGAATGAATCTACCTTCTCCTGTCATCAGCAGTAAAAACTGGCTGCGACTTCACTTTACATCTGATAGTAATCACAAGCAAAAAGGATTTAGTGCTCATTACCAAGGTAAGAACTTATGACTACTTACAGTCTGAATTTGAGTGTGAGCAAATACTTTGTCAGGTCAAAAATAAAATGGTGCTCATAATCAGAGCACTTCAGATTGTAGCAAGAAATTAATGTTGGAAGGATTCAATAAAATAAACATGTACAACTGTGTACGGTTTGAAAGGTTGAAGAGCTTCATTAGCTCTATTAGTAGCACCTCCTCTCCCATGAAACTTTGTTCACGCTTCTTTACATGAAGTTGCTAACTGAAGTCTACATTAATGCTACCCGTTGGTATATCGTAACACCTGAAGGTGAAGTGCACCCTGCACCAAACGAGGAAAGGCTGCCTATAGTACACAACACTAACAATGTGCATGCATTAGTATTTCCAAGTTTTATCAGGTTTATCCCTACTTTTGAAATTTGCCCTCTTCTGCCAATTATTAGGTGTAGCCCAAAAATATTTTTGTGTCTCACTAACTTGATTGAGTTTTTTGAGGAAGTGACAAAGATGATTGATGAAGGAAGGGCAGTGGATGTTGTCTATATGGACTTCAGTAAAGCCTTTGACAAGGTCCTTCATGGCAGACTGGTACAAAAGGTGAAGTCACACGGGATCAGAGGTGAGCTGGCAAGATGGATACAGAACTGGCTCGGTCATAGAAGACAGAAGGTCGCAGTGGAAGGGTGCTTTTCTGAATGGAGGGCTGTGACTAGTGGTGTTCCGCAGGGATCAGTGCTGGGACCTTTGCTGTTTGTAGTATATATAAATGATTTGGAGGAAAATGTAGCTGGTCTGATTAGTAGGTTTGCGGACGACACAAAGGTTGGTGGAGTTGCGGACAGTGATGAGGATTGTCAGAGGATACAGCAGGATATAGATCGGTTGGAGACTTGGGCGGAGAAATGGCAGATGGAGTTTAATCTGGACAAATGTGAGGTAATGCATTTTGGAAGATCTAATACAGGTGGGAAATATACAGTAAATGGCAGAACCCTTAGGAGTATTGACAGGCAGAGAGATCTGGGCGTACAGGTGCACAGGTCACTGAAAGTGGCAACGCATGTGGATAAGGTCGTCAAGAAAGCATACGGCATGCTTGCCTTCATCGGTCGGGGCATAGAGTATAAAAATTGGCAAGTCATGCTGCAGCTGTACAGAACCTTAGTTAGGTCACACTTAGAATATTGCATGCAATTCTGGTCACCACACTACCAGAAGGATGTGGAGGCTTTGGAGAGGGTACAGAAGAGGTTGACCAGGATGTTGCCTGGTCTGGAGGGTATTAGCTATGAGGAGAGGTTGGATAACCTCGGATTGTTTTCACTGGAACGACGGAGGTGGAGGGGTGACATGATAGAGGTTTACAAAGTTATGAGTGGCATGGACAGATTGGATAGTCAGAAGCTTTGTTCCAGGGTGGAAGAGTCAGTTACTAGGAGACATAGGTTTAAGGTGCGAGGGGCAAAGTTTAGAGGGGATGTGCGAGACGAGTTCTTTACACAGAGGGTGGTGAGTGCCTGGAACTTGCTGCCGGGGGAGGTGGTGGAAGCAGGTACGATAGCCACGTTTAAGAGGCATCTTGACAAATACATGAATAGGATGGGAATAGAGGGATACGGTTCCCGGAAGTGCAGAAGGTTGTAGTTTAGACAGGCATCAAGATCGGTGCAGGCTTGGAGGGCCGAATGGCCTGTTTCTGTGCTGTACTGTTCTTTGTTCTTTGTCCTTTGAAAGCAGAATAATTCTCACTGCGTCATCTTTCATTTTTGTTCTGCTTTCAGAGCACTATTTGTTTCCGCACGATGATTTTACTGAAAGGTTGCACAGGTCCAAGGGACCACATGGTCTACTCCTGCTCCTTTTTTATGTTCTTTTATAGGACTGGGCTTCTACATTCAATTTTTAAATCATGAATGTCAATCTGAAGTTATTCCTCCAATTTTTATTGAGTTTCTGCAAAAGGTATTTGTGTATTTGTAAACAAAGTAAGTATTTATGGGTTTTGGAAATGTCTTTCAGTTTATCATTGCTAGAATTTCTTATTTAAATATTTTTGCTTGTTGAGATTTTCAATTTGGTTCCCTAAAAATGCAATCAGTTGAAACCAACACATGAAAATGCAGGTCTCTGGAGTTCAGTGTCATGGGCTACCCAAGGGAATCTATTTTCTCTTGTCCCTTGGAGCATAATGGTGCTAAACCTAATCAGTAAGGGACATGAGTTTGTGACAGTGCCCCTGTAGAGGTAGTGTATTATCTTTCTTAATTCAAGGTATTTGGTGAGAGAAGTATTTAGTAGCATGAAAGACAGAGGGCCTGATTTTAACTCACTCAAAACCAATTCACTTAACAGATTTTAAATTGGACCTAGGGTATTGCATCATATTTTCCAGACTTTTGCACAAGCCTGTTGGATCCTTGTGTTCTTCAAAGTACTGTGCATTCTTATGTTCCTAAGCGTGCTTAAAGTCTACATTTCCTTTAGCTTTAAACAAGAAATTAATCTGAGAAATAATAGTCCTCATTACCATCCTGTGTATCTTACCCCCTTCGAAATTCAGCTTCGTCCAGCTGGATGGAATGTCCACTATGGTTTTAATCATTAGGAAAAAATGGTGCTCTTAAGAAGTACAGAAGATTATTGGTACAGATATAGATGGAGTCTACCTAATGGAACAACAATTGCTTTATTCAACAAAGTCTGGTTAAATAGATTCTAAAGAATGACTCTTAATTTTTTGAAAGTGAATGTTCAATTCACAGATTCACTATGACATTTAAATCCTCCCTTGCAATCCTACAGCTGATAGCTTATTTAGAATAGGTCCCACTGTTGCCAGATGTGTGGATTCTCAATGTCTAATTATGCAATAAATGGGTGATTGTTCAATGAGAAAGAACCTATACCATCCAAGTGGACCTTCAATGTGATAACACTGAAGGCCAATGTAGTGTCGATGCTCTGCCACTAGATAGCATGAGCATATTTCATAACTACTATAGCCTATTTTTGTTTAAAAATTATATAGGCAGGAGCTAAACAAATAATTTCAAATGGGGATCATATCATGTGATTAGGATCCGGTCACCACTTATGTTTTAGCACTGCTACTACCAGTGTTTCTTAAACTCACCCACAGATTATGAGGGGTGTGAGGTGGGGTGTGGGGGTAGCAGGGGAAAGAGCCACAGAGCCAGTTGTAATGATATTTAGTAGTCAAATTTAAGTTGCTTGGCAGATGTATTTTTGCTTATGAAAATAGGCATAGAGAGGCAGAGCACTGAAACAGGCCCTTCGGCCCACCAAGTCTGTGCCGACCATCAACCACCCATTTATATTAATCCCATATTCCCTACCACATCCCCACAATTCTCCTACCACCTACCTACACTCGGGGCAATTTATAATGACCAATTTACCTATCAACCTGCAAGTCTTTGGCAGTAGGAGGAAACCGGAGCACCCGGTGGAAACCCACACGGTTGCAGGGAGAACTTGCAAACTCCACACAGGCAGTACCCAGAACTGAACCCAGGTCGCTGGAGCTGTGAGGCTGCGATGTTAACTACTGCACCACTGTGCTGCCCAGAGATATGGGGCAAAGGCGGGTGTATGAAGTTATGTCAGAGATCAGCTAGGATCATGCTGAATGGTGGACAGGCTTGAAGGGCAGAATGGCCTCCTCCTGTTCTTGTGTTTCGTTTCAGTTTCCACATTTATATTCTCTTAAAAGCAAGTAATATTTATTTTTATTGAGATGCAGCACTGAAACAGGCCCTCTGGCCCACCAAGTCTGTGCCGACCAACAACCACCCATTTATACTAATCCTACATTAGTCCCATATTCTCTACCACATCCCCACCTTCCCTCAATTCTCCTACCACCTACTTACACTCGGGGCAATTTACCTATCAACTTGCAAGTCTTTGGCTGTGGGAGGAAACCCACGCGGTCACAGGGAGAACTTGCAAACTCCACACAGACAGTACCCAGAACTGAACCCCGGTCGCTGGAGCTATAAGGCTGCGGTGCTAACCACTGTGCCGCCCTAAGTATGCTACATAGGAGTAGGTCATTCAGTGTCACGAGTCTGTTCTGCCATTCAGTTAGTTCATGGCTGGCATGGATATCAACTCCATATATCTGCTTTTGTTTCATATCCCTTGATCCCCTGACCCAACAAAAATATGTCAATATTGGTCTTGAGCATTTCAATTGACAGAGCATCCACAGCCTTTTGTTGGTGAGTGTTCCAGATTTTCACTGCCCTTCGTGAGCAGAAGTACTCCTAATTTTACTCCTAACTGCGCTAGCTCTAATTTTAAGATTGGATCCTTTTGTTCTGGATGCTCCCACCAGAGGAAATAGTTTCTCTGAATCTATCCTATTGAATCCCTTTATAATTTTAACACATTCAATTAGATCACCCCTTCAGCCTCCTAAATACAAACCAGTTTTGTGGAACCTGTCCTCATAATTTAACACTTTAAGCTCCACTATCGTTCTGCTGAATCTGAGCTGTACTCCTTTCAAGGCTGATGCATCTTTCTGAAGTTTTGTGGCTGAAACTAAATGTAATACTACAAATGAGCTTTGCACAACTGAAGCATCACCTCCTCATGTTTGGTACTTGCTGGCGTTGTAGGGAAAGGCTCGCTGGATTTCTCACCCTCCCAGATGGTAAGCTGTTCATATGTAAATGAGGCCCGACCACCAACATTGCTCATGCATCTTGTCAATGTCAATTGGTGAGCAGAGCAGATGCCTCACCCGTTGCATGCCCATCTGCACCCAAAACGGAAAACTGACCCCTGTGACTCATATATACCCAACTGGAAAATTAGGTTAAAAAAGCTGACAAAAACAGCTCTTAACACAGATGTGAAGATGGAAACTGCAATAGGACTTGAGCCCGTGATAATTTATGGTGCAGCCACACCAAACAGTTCATCACTTTTATTGCAGGGGAAGTTTAAAGCACACAAAAGTGTACTTCACAGCAGCAGTGAATTTAGAAATTATTCAAAGGGAATGTGGGTTCTGAAGGCACAAAATTTATTTTCTAATGGAGTCTGTCTGGGGACATGCACCTTTGGCCAGAAAAAGCTAGATATTTGACATGGTATTGGGTGTAATTTTCAGCCTTTATTTCTACTGACAGAATGATAGAGATTTTAAATATATAAAAAAAAGGTGGCTGCATTTTAAAAATGGGTTAATGCTTCGATTAAGATAACAGCAGTGGAAGGTCATATGAATCTATTATGAGTTCATCTACAATTATTGCCAAGACTAATGCCCAGCCTACATTATGGTTTTGACCCTGCGCAAGAGGTTTGTTTTCTTGTACTGGAGATAAAGAATATTGTACACTACAATCATTGAAAAGAAAATTGAAGTGCACAAAAATGTAAATTGCCGGAAAGGCTGGATTTTGTGCAAACCAGTAAACCTGAGTGGGGGGAAATGCATTGAACTAGTACCACTTCTAACCCATGTGACATTCTTCAACTCCATTATATCTCCAGTCTTGGCGTTGCAATTCATTGTGCTCTTATTGATTATCAATAGTTACTTTTCATTTTCTCAATGGATTTTGCAAGAAAATGGATGTTGCAGGGCTTCTCTCAATAGTAACAGCTATTGAGAAAGATTAAACAATTTGGGGCTTTTTTCTTGAGAAATGAGAAGACTTAGAGCTGACCTGATAGAGGTCTTTAAAATTCTGAGTAGGTTGGACAGGGTAGATGTGGAGATAATGTTTCCACTTGTGGGAGAATCCAAAACTCGGGGCCATAAATACAAGACAGCTATCTAACAGGGAAATATGGAGAAATTTTTTTACTGAGAGAGTGGTTTGGATGTGGAACTCACAATCACAGGAACTGATTGGGGTAAATAGCTTAGATATTTTCAAAAGGAAACTTGATGAGTACATGAGAGAAAAGGAAATAAAAAGATATGCTGAAAGGCTGAAATGATGTCAAAGAATGGGAGGAGACGCGTGTTGAGCAATGTACCCTCTAATTTATTTTTGTAGTGCATGACTGATTTGTTTAAGTGCACAGGACCTTTAAATTTTTTGCATGGCTGTGTACCAAGGTAACTTAAAGGAGCAAACCTGTGCATGACCTACATGAGAACTTTCAGCTGCACAGCTTAGAGGGAACACTGATGTGGAGTATAAACACCAGCACAGACTAGTTGGGCCAAATGGCCTATTTCTAAGGTATATTTTCTTTGTAACAAAGGGACTACCATTACAGCTGTGTCAATAGACAGAAAACAATGTTCAAAACTACGTAAAGTAGGCAGGTGCTGCAACTCTCACAGACCAATGGCCCACAATAAAGCAGTAAGCTGTAGTAAATCCTAAGGGCTGGATTTTATGGGCCACCCTGAGGCGGAGGGCATGGAGAATCGTGACGGGTGGCAGGGGAGGAGGGCCCAACGCCTCCCCGTCACCAAGCGATCTTACCAGGGCCGGGATAGGCCGACCACAGCTTTTCCACCCAGAGGCCAATTGAGGCCCTTAAGTGGCCAAATAAGGGCCTCTTCCCACTGCCGCTGGGATCTTACCAGCAGCGGGTGCTGTGTGATTGCATTTAAGATCTTAGTATGCTAATGAGCTACGTGCCAGGATGCAGTCATATGTCTACATGCTCATCTTATTCTGCTACTGTAACACCTAGAGGAAAGTCCTGTAAATAGTTAGTTCAGCACTGTATAATAGTTTAGCTGTTTAATAAACCTGTTTGAGATTTTCAACAACTGAGCTCCATGCATCTTATTTATGTTGCATCAGACAGCATAAAAAGCTTCTGATTAGTGGGGGGTGCCTCCGCCATGCGGGGAGAGTGCCTTGTGGCCCACAGAGGCCCCCACCAGGAACCATTTCATCCCCCAGGACTCCCCTCCCCCTGGACAGCACAAAAAACCCCTCGCTCCACTCCCCCACCCACCTCTCACCTGGGTCTTCTCGGCAACCCTGCCTCACCTACCTCTGGTGTGGGGTTCCTGCACTGGGCCTGGGTCCAAGGCCTCTGCAGTACTGGCAGTGGCCGTCGCTCCTGGTGGTGCTGCTGATACTGCTGAGCTGCCAGCCCTCTGATTGGCTAGCAGCTCACGGAGGAGTGATTCCCATCTTTAAAGGGATGAGGATCCCAGCTCATGAAATATTGATGGTAAAAGACCAGAGGATCACTCCAGAGAGGGGGCAGGAAAAGACAGAGGCAGGGCTTCCCCTGCCTTTTCAGCCCAGGGCTGGGAGTCCCACCTGCAGCAGAAAATCCAACCCTAAGTGTGGGAATCTGTGCAATATTTTCAATTAGTAAAACTCATTGTAATTCCCACCTTTTATTTTTATTTCATTGTGTTTGTGGAAACAATGTTTGAGTAGATGCATTCACAAGGAGATCAAAAAAAGTACCTGCAAGCAGTCTTGAAAAGAAATTTTGCATTCCATAGCAATCAAGAATATCCTTTTAGAAAAATAAAATAAATGTTGAATTAGAGTAGATTATTTATTAAGTATAATTTATATGAGACAACTATTAAATAAATACCATTGTAACTAGAGCTCCACAAAACCATTATCTCATCGTAAAGCTTTTCTACTTCAAGTACTGTGTGAGCATTTAAAATAAACCTGATTAGTTCAGACAGGCTCCAGCTCCACTTTCCAACCTATCCAGTTCTATCTACCTCCTGCCCTGCTTCGCAGCTGATTTAATTAGTTAATACTGGTAAGTTCCAATCCCAGTGAAATAAGCTTGAAACACCAACGTGCTCACACATCTGTGAATCATTAAGTATGAGCTTAAAACACTGACAGTATGGTGACTGAGAAGTCATAAGACTAATGTCTTGGTAAGTAGGTTGATTATTATGCTGCTCAAAAATGTATGCTGAAAGAATATTAGCTCTATGATATTGTTAAACCAAATATCAGCTCAGTCTTTCCCTTGAGAAATAGTTAGATTTGCCAAATGAGAGTAGTCTGATTGGAAAGCCTTTTAGAATGTACGCTCAAACTACTGGTAGCCCAGGGCTCTACTGCAAAAGTTAAATGTGTGATCTCTTTTTAAGAGGGGGAGGTGGTGGTGTAGTGGTAATGTTACTGGACTGGTAATCCAGAGACCCTGGCTAATGCTCTGGGAACAAGGGTTCGAATCCCACCATGGCAGATGGTGAAATTTGAATTCAATTAATAAAAAAATCTGGAATTAAAAAGCTAGTCTAATGGTGACCATGAAACCATCTGGTTCACTAATGTCCTTTAGGAAAGGAAATCTACCATCCTTATCTGGTCTGGCCTACATGTGACTCCAGACCCACAGCAATGTGGTTGACTCTGAAATGCCCTCTGAAATGGCCCAGCAAGCCACTCAGTTCAAGGGCAATTAGGGATGGGTAATAAATGCTGGCCGAGCCAGCGATACCCACATCCCATGAACGAATCAAAAAAAAGAGATGTCGAATTAGAATTTCTGAAAAGTTGATCATGTGGAGCAATGCTTCTGCAAATTTCTGCCACTTTCCTCTGTTGATTTTAGGAAACACCTGCAATTCAGGGTCGAGGACAATTAAATAGATACTCCTTTCTATTGCAGTGTTAACGATAGTTCGGGTAAGAACCAGGATATACGAATTAGACTGGATATTACTGTAGTTCCACCATTAGTAGGGAAGGACTTCAGACATACGCCCAAGACTAAGCTAAGAACCATCACATATCTTTTGCAAATGTATTTTTGTTAAGACAGTGGAATTGTGGTGAATGTTATATCACCATATTTCAGCAATAGCATCAGGAAAATAGACAACGGCACCTATTAAATTACCAAGAATTAATAACATATTTACACTTCCTGATTGCCAGCAGCAGAGGCATGATGTAATTTTTTTTAACATAATCTATTTAAGAAACTGTAATAAAAATATTTTGTGATTATTGATGTACTGATCATAACAAAACATTTGTTATCCCTGTAACAATGTAGAAACAGAATAAACTTTTCAGTTTTATGTATTTTGGTTGATGGATACCCAGAAGTAATTACAAGGCAATAAGCAAAGTCAGATTCAGATGGCAGTTTAAGTTACAGTGGAACGCTTAAGCATGCTGTGACTGTTATTTGAATTTAGAAAAGATTAAGGGGGTAATTTTCCCCAGATTCTTTGAGGTAGCTAAGGTGAGATCTTGAGCTGCAATGTTGGTTTAGCCCACCTTTTGTGCAAGACGTCATCTTTGTAAAGGATTTGAAACACACATGGTGAACTGCTGCCCGAAGTTATCATTAAACCTCTGATTGACAATTAATTTGCCTACTGGCACTCATTGAAGTGGCTGCTGTGCATTTTGGTGGCTATCGCTTCAATTATCAACCTCTCCTTACAGCGACCGGTTGAACAGAAGTAAATAGCCGTTGCTGAGGATTTTGGACATTACTTAAAGCCATGCATAGCTTTCACTGTTCACCCTGCTGGAGGTTTGAAGAGGACTTTTGGGGCACAATTGGGGGACTTTTTGTCACTTTGTCAAGATTTCATCACTCTTATCAACAATTTTTCCCTGAAATTCTCTGAGGACTTCACCAAAAGAGAATGTACTACTCTACCTTATAAGAGTTACCAGAAGAAAGGGAGAGCTTGATCATGGACATCTTGTGAGGAGGCTCCCTTGGTCTGGAGGAGGAACAAGAGACTCAGTACTGGGTCCCCTGCTTTTTTGTGGTATATATTAACGATTTGAACATAAATGTAGTGGGCATGAGCAAGAAATTTGCAGACAACACAAAGATTGGCCGTGTGGTAGATAGTGAGAAGGATAGCTGTAGGCTGCAGGAAGATATTGATAGTCTGGCCAGATGGGCAGAAAAGTGGCTAATGGAATTCAACCCAGAGAAGCGTGAGGTGATGCATTTGGGGAGGTCAAACAAGGCAAAGGAATACACAATTAATGGGAAAATACTGAGAAATGTAGAGGAAGTGAGGGACCTTGGAGTGAATGTTCACAGATCCCTGAAGGTAGCCCGACAGGTCAATAAGGTGGTTAAGAAAGCATATGGAATCATTTCCTTTATTAGCTGAGGTATAGAGTATAAGAGCAGGGAGGTTATGCTGGAACTGTATAAGTCGTTGGTTAGGCCACAACTACTGTGTGCAATTCTGGTCACCTCATTACAGAAAGGATGTAATTGAACTGGAGAGGGTACAGAGGAGATTTATGAGGATGTTGCCAGGACTGGAACAATGCAGCTATAAGGAAAGATTGGATAGGCTGGAGTTGCTCTCTTTGGAACAGAGAAGGCTGAGGGGATATCTGATTGAAAAGTACAAAATTTTGAGGGGCCTGGATAGAGTCAAGGTGAAAGGCCTACTTACCTTAGCAGAGAGGTCAGTGACTTGGGGGCATAGATTTAAGGTGATTCATAGAAAGATTAGAGGAGAGATGAGGAAACCTTTTTTTTCACCCAGAGGGTGATGGGGGTCTGGAACTCACTGCCTGAAAGGATAGTTGAGGCAGAAACCCTCAACTCATTCAAAAGGAGTCTGGATATGCACCTTAAGGGGCCGTAATCTGCAGGGCTACAAACCAAATGCTGGAAGGTGGGATTGGACTGGGTGGATCGTTCTTCACCCAGCACAGACACGATGGGCCAAGTGGCCTCTTCCTGTGCCATAAACTTTCTATGATTCTATAACATGAAACGAGGCAGAAGAGGAGGATAGGAAGAAAAGATGGGCTCCTTCCACCTACCCACAGCGCCCCTCCCTTGCAGGTATCCCTCCTTCATGGACCTTCTCCACCAGGACCTCCAGTCCTCTGTCTGAGAACCTGTGACTCTCCCTCTTCCTCAGTCTCTGAACCATCCAGCAACATTCTGTTGTATATCAGCCAATGCACAACCGTACCATCAGTGGAAATGGGTGCATGACTGCTACATATACAGCTCCATGAAAATTGCTTCTTTTTAGCACTTGAGTGCTAAACCTGCAGGTATATATATTAGTGCCTCTAGGCAAGTTTAAATCATGGTAAATTACCAATTCACCCCAAAAATGTAAGCTAAATCCAGATTTTCAAACAGGTGTGTCTTATTGTTGTATGTTTAGTTGGTATGCTGCCACCTTAATATACTTAGTCTAGCTTAGAGAGATTCCTTAGTCTGTAGTACTTAGAACATTAAACTTTATTACATAACTATGTAGATCTTCACACCAGTCCATGTGACTCCTCTGAAGCCACGCTGCATCTTTCTTCAAGTCTCTCTCACATTTGATTTCTGACATCACCACGGTAGGAGGTATTCTTTACACTTTCTCAACATTAACCCTTTCAGACCCTTATACTACATCTCCTTCCAAGTCTTTATCCATATATGTATATTTTTATACATTCACATATTTATTTTACATACTACCCCATCTCCACCCACCCCCCCACCCCGCCCAAGTCTCTTACATCACAAATTCAATCTGTCAGGAGGCTTCACAACTCTCTGATTGTGTTGTTGCCAGATGCAGAAGAATAATAGCCTTTCTCTGAACTCTTATTTCTTGACTTGGACAGCCTTCATTGGGGTTCGCAGTATCTGGTGCTTTCTGAATTTCAGGTTCAACATCTGATTCATCCAAATGTACAACTGATTGATGTCTTTGATGAATAGGAATAAGATTCCTCCTGTTTCTTCTTGTAGTCTTCTTTGGCCTCCTTATCTAGAGAGACAATGGGTAAGCACCTGGAGGTGGTCAGTGGTGTGTGGAGCAGCGCCTGGAGTGGCTATAAAGGCCAATTCTAGAGTGACAGGCTCTTCCACAGGTGCTGCAGAGAAATTTGTTTGTCGGGGCTGAAACACAGTTGGCTCTCCCCTTGCGCTTCTGTCTTTTTTCCTGCCAACTGCTAAGTCTCTTCGACTCGCCACACTTTAGCCCCGCCTTTATGGCTGCCCGCCAGCTCTGGCGAACGCTGGCAACTGACTCCCACGACTTGTGATCAATGTTACAGGACTTCATGTTGCGTTTGCAGACGTCTTTAAAGCGGAGACATGGACGGCCGGTGGGTCTGATACCAGTGGCGAGCTCGCTGTACAATGTTTCTTTGGGGATCCTGCCATCTTCCATGCGGCTCACATGGCCAAGCCATCTCAAGCGCCGCTGACTCAGTAGTGTGTACAAGCTGGGGATGTTGGCTGCCTCAAGGACTTCTGTGTTGGAGATACGGTCCTGCCACCTGATGCCAAGTATTCTCCGGAGGCAGCGAAGATGGAATGAATTGAGACGTCGCTCTTGGCTGACATACGTTGACCAGGCCTCGCTGCCGTAGAGCAAGGTACTGAGGACACAGGCTTGATACACTCGGACTTTTGTGTTCCGTGTCAGTGCGCCATTTTCCCACACTCTCTTGGCCAGTCTGGACATAGCAGTGAAAGCCTTTCCCATGTGCTTGTTGATTTTTGCATCTAGAGACAGGTTACTGGTAATAGTTGAGCCTAGGTAGGTGAACACTTGAACCACTTCCAGAGCGTGGTCGCCAATATTGATGGATGGAGCATTTCTGACGTCCTGTCCCATGATGTTTGTTTTCTTGAGGCTGATGGTTAGGCCAAATTTGTTGCAGGCAGCCGCAAACCTGTCAATGAGACTCTGCAGACACTCTTCAGTGTGAGATGTTAAAGCAGCATAGTCAGCAAAGAGGAGTTCCCTGATGAGGACTTTCCGTACTTTGGACTTCACTCTTAGATGGGCAAGGTTGAACAACCTGCCCCCTGATCTTGTGTGGAGGAAGATTCCTTCTTCTGAAGACTTGAACGCATGTGAGAGCAGTACTTGTAGTACTTCTGAAGTATGTACTAAATAAGATTGCTGTTGATTCTCATCTCTCTGGACGATAACTCCTTCTCTGCTTTGGTCTTGTACCCATACCTTTTGTCCTTCTGTCAACTTTGGTAGGTTCCTGGTACAGTATTTCATATTATAATTATTGGCTTGTTGCATTCTGTAAGACTTTTCTCTGTCTTGAACTCCCTGATAATCCTGGACTTGTAGCCCTGGAAGTAACTTTTTGGGTAGAATTGGAAGTTGTGTTCTAAGATTCCTTCCCATCAACACTTCCAATGGTGCTAATTTGCATAACAATGAAGTAGTTCTGTAGTTCAGGAGTGCCATTTGAAAATCTTGATTTTTCTTTAACAATGCTTTAATAGTTCTGACTCCTTGCTCAGCTTCTCCATTAGATTGGGGATATCTAGGGCAACTTGTAAGATGTACAAATCCAGTTTTCCGGAAAGTGCATGAAGTAGTCATTTGCAAATTATGGTCCATTATCGGACACTATCTGGTCAGGTATACCATGTGTTGCAAAGATTTCTTGTAACACTTGAATGACTGCTTCAGTTGTCTTTGTATACAAACATTTAACCTTGATCCACCTTGAAAAGTAGTCAACGACAGTCAGGAAGGATTTTCCATTAAATATGAACAGATCCATCACCAGACGTTCCCACAGTCTGGTTGGGAATTGGGTTGCGATAAGGGGCTCTCTTTGATCCTGTCTGTGCACTGCACATACCTGGCAATTAGAAATCATTCTTCTGTAACTTTTGATATTCCTGGTCATCACACAGATGCCTGAGCCTTTGCTCTACGTTTAGTTTTGCCCATGTGACCCTGGTGTATTTGCTCCAAGATGTCTACCTGGAGTGCTTCTGGAATCATCAGTCTCTTGTCAAATACCAGTATGGTAAAGTGTCTTCTGTGTTTGAAGATGATTTTCATCCTCTTACCACTGGAACGCTGCTGCAGCCAGCCTTGTTAGCACATTCTTTGTACATTCTTTGTATCATTGGACTGTGGGGCCCATTTGACATCCCAGATCTATTGTGGAGCTGATAGTTTTGTGGAACCATGTGACCATTAAATCTAAACTCTAATTTGTGGTCGGTAATTTCTTCTGATAGTTTGCTCAAAGTTGGTAATCAGTAAGAACATGGGGACAAGAGTAGGCCATTTACCCATCAAGCCTATTCCACCATTCATTGATATCATGGCTGATCTATAGCCTAACTCCATATGGCCACCTTTGCCCCCATCTCCCTTCATTCCTCTGGTTAACAAAAATCCATCAATCTCAGATTTAAAATTAATAATTCATTTTGCATCAGTTACTGTCTGTGGAAGAGAGTTCCAAACTTCGACCACCCTTTGCCTGTAGAAGTGTTTCCTCATTTCACTCTTGAAAGGTCTGGCTCTAATTTTTAAACTACACCCCCTAGTTTTTAAGACGCTCCAACCAGTGGAAATAGTTTCTCCCAGTCTTTCCTATTTGTTCCCCTTAGTATCTTGAAAACATTGATCAAATCATCTCTTGATCTAAATTACAAGGAAAACAACTCTAGTTTCGGATAAGCAAAATACATTGGATGCTAGAAATCTGAAATAAAAACAGAAAATACTGGAAATACTCAGCAGGTCAGGCAGCATCTGTGGAAAGAGAAACCGAGTTAACCTGATTTTTAATCCCTGGTCAGAGCGGGGATGGCAGCAAGCGCAATTTGAAGATCACGTGCTCGGAGGTCAGCATTGGGTTCCACAGCCTTCGGAACACTGTCCTATTTTTAAACTTCAGCCGGCAGGAAAGGAACAAGTCAGGCACCCGTGTCCAATTAATTGCCTGTTGAGCTCATTAAAGAGTTCATTAACAGGCTTGTCAGTTTCGGGGTCAATTTTTAAATGCTGGGAACAGGGAAAACACCATGGGGGGAGGAGGAACACGGCTGGGTAGTGAGGATGTGTGCATTTTGGAGGGAGATGAGGGCAATGGAAGTGGCTGTTTAATTTAAAGCAGAGGAAGCGTAGCTGCCTCAGATGTATCTCATTGAGAATATTGTTGTAGATGTAAAAGTTAAATGTTACTTTGGAGATTTACATGAGACCGGATAGGGAAGTGAGCCTGCTGGCATCACTGTGGCAGCGAAGCTTGGCATCAAAACACCTGGTGAGTGTTAAAGGAAGTCAGATGGGAACAGGCACCTGTGACATTGGACAGAACAGCCGGGATGAGCTGCAGCATATGTACCCTCCTGGAGAGCAAGAGGCCAGAGGAGCGCTGCAAGGGGAGGAAGGTGCTACCCAAGACATCAGGTGCACAGCCCAAGAGACAGCTACCTGTAAATAATAGTGCAGCCAGTGCCATAGGAGATTGTGCTTATTCAGGGAGATGGTCTTGGACCTGTGTTCTCTGATCCACAATGACCTGAGGGCTCACAGCCCCCATGGCAGTCCCCTAGCTGTAGTCGTCAAGGTATCAGGTGCTCTGAACCTCTATGCGACTGGGTCGTTTCAAGGATCAGCTGTGGACCTAGCTGGCATCTCACAGTCAGCATCTCATTAGGCCATCAGGCAGGTTACGGCTGCCCTTTTCAGGAGGGCAGGGACTACACAGACTTTGACACAGATGGGACTGTGCTGGCACAGAGATCATTGGGTTTTAACACCATTGATGGATTACTTCACATGCACGGCATCATCAAATGTACTCGTGGCCATCGAGGCACACAGCAACCAGCTGGTGAGATCCATTAACAGGAAAGGCTTCCACACCTTCAACATCCAGCTGGTCCACTACCACAAGAGCTTCCTCCACATTTGCGTTCGCTTTCCTGGCAGCTGCCATGACTCCATCCTCCAGCAGTCCTGGCTGCCTCACATCTTCATTCCATCCCCAAAGTGTGTGGATCAATCCAAGGGGACAAGGGAAATCCCTTGAAGCGATGGTTACTGACCCCTCTGCGAGAGCCCCAGACAGAGGCACAGGGGCGATATAACTAATGCCATCTGCTCAGCAGGCCATCGGACTTCTGAAGATGTAATGCTCTGGAAGAGACAGCTCATCGGGAGAGGAGCAGGAGTTGAAAGAAGAGGGGGCAGTGGGGGATAACACTCAACAGCGATGTGCACCGACTGCATGACGAGGTGGCCTCCTCCTGTCACTCTCCAGGAAGAGAACCTCCTTTCTCTCCCTCACAGCCTCCAGCGTTAGATCCAGGTGAGCATTGATGAAGTGAGGGTCTGCCCTGCCCCTAGTGCCAGGCCTCCAGCTCCCCTGTGTCATCTCAGCTCCCTCTGGTGCTGTGAAGGGCAGATCTCTAATTGACTCAGGATAACTGGCAGTCTCAGTGATGGCTGCTGTGGGAGTCTACAGGCCCCAGACTTGATCTGACCCACTGCTCTGTGTCTCTGTCACCGTTCCCTCTCTCTATCTCTGTTCCCCCATCCCACTCTGTTCCCTGCTCATGGTTTATCACTTCCCACTCATGGTTCTTCACTCCCTGCTCCCTGCTCGTGGTTTGCCACTCCCTGCCCTCCACTCATGGTAAGCTTCTCCCCGCTGCCATTCCCGCCCATTCCGTAATCCGCACAAAAACAGCAGGGGCAGCCGATCCCAGTGCACCTGCACTGCGAACCACCAATCAATGCTCACTCTGCCCGGGCAGCCTGCTGTCAGTCACAGACAGTGACCATACTTCAGATGTAGGTCCCGCCTACCTCTCTACCTGACCTATACGTACAGGAAAGCCATGGGCAGCAGGCTGGCAGTCACAGAGGACTGGCGGGCCAGATGGAAATCTTCAGCGGGCCAGTTTCTAGTCCGCGGACTGTATGTTGGATGACTCTGCTCTCACTCAACTCTGGTTCCCTCTCACCCAGTTCTGGTGTGGGAGTGGTTGCAGTTATGTTCCAAAGTGTGGGTGAGTGACTGAACTGTTTCTGTTACTTAAAGTAGCCAACTAATCAGACCCAGTCATACAGTGCATAGATTGTCACTGAAGGATTCGGATAAAGGGAAGACTGTTAAAGCCACATCGTCAAGACTGCCGTGAGCAGACCTGAAGAAGTTGTGGAGAAATGCGCCTTGTGCTGAAGACCGTACCCATGGAGTTCAGATTGAGAGGAAACTGCTGTTGGTAGCAGAACAGCGGCTAAATCCTTGAAGAGAGGAGTTGAAAATCTACCTGAGGAACTTCATAGTTGTGAAGAATTGTCTGACTGTAATTGTTGCCAGTGAAACCATGAGACCCATCTTTGTTGTATCTGATAGTTAAGGTATAATTTGTACTATATATATTGACCGTGATCTGTCTGTTGCTTCATGTTTAATTTATGTTGGTTTTGGTTTGAGTGTTAAAGTAAAAGTTATAAAAGACTTGTCCATTTGGTTTGGTTTCCTAAATTGGGGTCAGTTGGTGGATTCAGTTCTTTTCATTTGGTAGTGGTCTCCATGGCGATCGTAACGGTGTTATTTCTCATTATCTGACTGGTACTGCTCACTAGTATCAACCATGTTCAGTGGCAGATTACCACTGCCATTATCAGCAGCCTTTTGTTTAATACTGTCACTTTTTGATCTCTTACAGCTGACTGAAATACTTGGGAAAATTTAGGGGCTGAGTAGGTTCATGACAGAATAGTCAGTGGTGCGATTCATTACTGCTTGTGTGCTGGTCAGTCTCACAGCAGCTTTACAATACTAGGAAATTGGAGGCTTAGTGAACAGAACATAACTAACTAAATATGTGCCTGCCTGATTTAGCAATCTTCCCATTCCACTGTCACCTCACTCAGCCAGCAATTCCATCACCTGTGATCCTGCAAAGAGAACAAACAGCTCAGTGGAGGTAACATGTCCTGACTTTTTGCCGACCTGGGCGCTGGTGGAGTAGCTGAGTCTCAGAACTGACTGAAATTCTGGCTGATTGACATGTCGGTGGACTGGAGGGGCATGCAGTCAGCTCTGGCTCCAACTACAGATCCACTTAGCTGCTCAGTCAGGGTGAGAATTGGTGCCTGAAGTTACAGACTGATATCTTTAAGTCGGAACACCAAAAACCCTGGGAGGAAAGTTCACCAATCAGTCAAAATCTGTTCTATTGAATAAAATCTCAGCAAGAAAATGACGAGGCTCTAAAATCATACTGGCTCGACCCAAAATTAAAGAAACAGCTTTAAATGTAGTATTTTCACTTGGTATGACTTAAGAATTTAAACTGCTTCAGCTTTACACAAGCATTTTATGCCAATCTGAGAGTTCTGGTTCAGCAGCATTCCCACTATCCTGGAGAGTTTTTTTGATGTTCGGATTCATCTCCCAGTCAGTTGAAGGTCATTGTGAAATTTAAGGAAAATCAGCTGCTTATAGAGTTTGAAGTCTTTGACCTACACAAAGGAATACCTCCCAGTTGCCATAGTGACATGGGTGGCATGTTTAATTGGAAACAAATGTGCCTAATAAATTGCCAGAATGAGCTGAGGGTCTGTTTGTTCTATCGCCCTGATAGGGTATTTTGTGTAGTCCTCTTCTCATTACATTTCATCTTGCTCTGCTGTTGTTTATGCTGCATTGTCACAACAGGGACAGATCACTATAAATGCTTTGATCTTTTTCTAGTTTCCAGCACTTAAGACCATTTAAAAAGAAAAGAATGCAACAACCCTTGCTTTCCAAACATTTCCTTATTTTAAAAGTGTTAACCAATGATGGGTGTAGAGGAGCTAATCCTGTGGATACTGGTCCCCTATTCGAATCCTGGTTCATTTATGATATGATCCTGTATGATTTTATCAAATTGCATTGCTAGTTGAATCTTTACCTCTCTCCTCTACTTCCCAATCCTGTACTCAGTTCATTGTTGTCATTTGTATGCAACAACAGTCCATTCTTATTGCAAACAACGCAGAAAATTAAAGAAGTAATTTGGTAACATTTGATTTGAAATCCCTTCAATAAGAGTGCAATTACACATTAATAAAGTAGTAATTATAATACTAATTCACACAATACCTTTGTAATTACATAGCATCTCATTATGATTGAACATGTTGGTCCCTGCTAATTAATATATTGAAATGCCCATGTCCTTGCCTTATCATTAAGTTGTAAATTGAATGCATTACAGTATGTTGTTACAATAAATTAATAATGTAACAAATATTCAAGCAAATTAACTGGATACAATGGTTTAAAAATGATTGATATATTATAAGAAAATGCATGAACTAATATTTTAATACTTCTCATAAAATAAATGAAATGCAAAAAACCTGAAGGTTATTAATGGATAGCAGTCTAAATGAGGATTTCAAATTATATTATAAATCGTGATAGTAAATTTTGAAGTCATCCCCAGGATCTGTTTTTATAATATGCACTGTTTCAAATTTGTTACAGAGGTTATATCCAACGCATTGTGTATCTCCAGAGTAGAATGGTAATGATTATTGTATTGAATAAGAATTACACAACTCTATCTAGAAACCCCATGAGTGTGTTGATATATCTTAAAGCATGTGATCTGTTTAAATACCCCAAATCTTTAATAATTATTTGGCTCCTGTTATATCTCTTCAGTTATATGTATTATTTTCTTGAAATTGTTGGGACTTGTGACCTCATCAAAGTAAGAGTCCTCTATGGCTATTTTTTGCATATTTGACATCCAGTTTCAGCTCCAGACACTCCCAAGTCTGTATGCACAGACCAAACATCTTCTTCCAAACAATATACCATAACCTTGGTGTCAGGACAGCACCCCAACTGAAGCTGTGTAATATTTTTGTACAAGAATTGTATTTTTTTAAACAAGATTGCTGATTAGGTATCAGTTTATTCTGAATTATGGTCAGTTTCGTACTGTGTCTGCAGGACCTCTTAAAAAAAAATCAAAATTCTCTAAACTTATTTCACTGAGGACACTCACAACCCTTGAGGAACTTTTCTAATCCCCTTGATAAAATAAAATGGTGACATAAAAAAAAACTAAATTGTGTATGTTCTGGTTAAGTAAGGAGGGGTCGAAGGGCTTCCCTCTTTTTCCCTCTCCTTGTTTGACCACAGCAGGTTTAATTCTTTCTTAAAGTGGATGTATTGGCCGATTTTGGTTTTTGGTATGATCATAACCTGTAAGTAATTGGATAGGTTTTCTTGAGTTTAATAAAGAAAGGGGTTAACTTTATTGTACCTAAACCAAACGAATGAAAATAATAAACTACACACCAAATTTCACACACACACACACTAGAGGTTTACACACACCCACAAATAGGTTACAGAGTGGGAAAGGTAGATTGGTTGAGTTAGAGTCCATAGAATAAAGGGGTATACAGTCTGTGGGGTTTGGTGATTCAGCTGGCTTCTAGCTGAATTTGGTGGTCCTGAGGCTATTAGTTTAAAAAGGTAGATGACTGCTCTTGGTGTCAGGGATGCAAATGATTTCCTCCAAGGGGTTTCAGATTATAGCTGGAGTATGCAAAGATGCTCAGTCAACAGGCAGAATTTGAAAGCTTTCAAGGTGGAATGGAGAGAGAGGGGGAGAGAGAGAGAGGGACCCCCACCTGGGTCTGCACATGTCAGGGTCCTGTTGCTTCTCCTCTCTGCTGCAAAAAGGCACAAGCAAAAAACTACAGATGGTGAGGGGCTTGTCCAATGACAGTCACTCAGTTATTCAGACAAAGCAGTTAGCAGCATTTCTCTTTCATTAAAAGATCAGGTAGTTCCCTTAAACATCCTGGGTCTTGGTTCTTGCTGGGAAATGAACAGACATTTTGTCTCCACCTCACAAGCCTTGCAATGTTGAATACAGTGTTGCAAATTAGGTGGCCATCCTGAGTTGCCAGCAAAGTCACCTTTGTTTATCTGTTCCTTTTTGAAATTTCTTCACAAAAATATGAATTCAGATCTCCAGTCAGTGGATTAAAGAAAATTATCATGCAACAAAGCAAGTTGGCATGACAGCATCAACAATTCTAACTAATGTACCAGTCTATTTATTTATTTTATCAGTCTATTTGTTAAATTGGATATTTTATAGTACACTTCACTGCATATCTATTTAATTATTGTATCCAATAGTAAAGCAGTCAGTCTCAATAAAATTAATTGTGAGAGTTCAAGTATGAATTAGTTTTCTAATAAGTATGTTATCCATGTGTATTTGCCAAGTTATTTATGAAATTCCAAATGCATTGTTACTAGTAACTACTACAGAGTATTTTCAATGCTAAGTGTCCCACCATGTGTATTTTTTGAATAAAAGCATCATCGACCTTGTGCAATATATTTTCAGTTTAATAACCAATGTTCCTTCTCCAAGAAATACCATCATATCTCAAATCACACACAATGTCCCTTCAGTTTTGTAGGTTAAAGAATCATTCCAAAGTACTTGCGTGCACTCACATTGTGGTTGATGCCTCTCACCAGCTTGGATGGTGATAGAAGTCCCAATCCTGGATATGTTAGTAGCAGCTGAGCACTGTTGTATTTGTAGCTGAAACAAAATGTTCGAAAGCAGAAGGGTGTTCACATTTACAAGTTATGGCACCAAGTGCCAGCATCAAGCCATTCCAGATAAAGGGACAAACTTTACACTCCCATTTTGGGTTCACATCAAACTGTAGTTTGTGCTAAACCTGAAAGGAGATTGTTAAATTTAAATGTGGAGCTGTGACTGTCAATGTGAGTCAAGCCAGCCTTCCCATCAGCTTCAAAGTGGAGCTAAAATCTTTTGATTTTTTTTTATTTGTGGGAGCATCCTTATTAAGGCCTGAGTTTTAGTGGTGTTCTGCTACAAGCACAGCTATGCTTGTTTATTTTTTAAGTGACCACAGTACTTTTTTATGCTTCATGATAATTCCAGGGTGCCAAGGGAGATTTGATGGATGTAAAGCTTTCTTGATACAATAATGCATCTGCAATATCATCAAGGCTGTGCTAAGGCATGTGCCCGAGTATATGAACTTTGGGGTCCAGCCTCAGCAAGGCTTCTTTGAAAATGTGTTTCCTAAGGCTACATGCAAGTGGCCATTCAGGAACCATCAGACTATACAGTGCCTTACAGAACTGAAAATGTTATCTCTCATTTCATGTGTGCCATCAACCTGGGCTTCCTCCATCAATGTCAACTTTGCAGGAAGCTGACATGACTCAAACTCTGTGGCAGTCTAGTATAAAAGATCTGTCTCACACACATTGCATGTGGTTTCAGAATTTGAGGTATCACCTTTTCAGTGACAGTTTCACTCATTTGTTAAAGCACATTACATTTTGCAGGTTTGACTAGAACAACAGAACACTATGGAAACAACATCTTTGTGACTGCTTGGTCAATTTATAAAGCAGGATCCCGAGGGAGAGCATGGAAGCAGTGGTTCTGATTCATTCAAATACAAATGAGATTGATTTAATTCAGAAAATACAATAACATACTGACCTGCTGCTTGTCTGGCTTCTGGCTTCCGGCCCCATTTTAGCCATGCCTTGAGATGCTCTTCCCGCCTTTTCACTTTTGCTTTCTTTACATATTCAATGGAGTCTGCTACTCTTGAGATTGGCCTCTCCCTGTCCCCTTGAACAACAAATCGGTTAAATTTTCTAACCTCTGTTTGCCCGTTCAACTGAATCGCTTTTGTTAACATAAGATCATCCCCAACTGTCGATCCAAGAGGGCATCGTCTACTATTCTGACCACAATCCTCTCTTTAATCAGCTCTTCCCATAAACTGCCGTATTCACAATCTTAAGCGAGTTTATATAAATCATTGATAAACGAATCAATGCTCTCCCCTTTCTGCTGAGTACGTTTATTAAATTTGGCGTGCTTGACGATTGTTTTTCCTTGCATTAAAGTAAGTTTCGAGTGCCTTAATGACTGCTTCAAACATAGCCTTCTCTTTATCTATGCCTTGAGTAATGAGAATGTCGTCTGCACAATCCCCCATTAAATACAATAACATACTGACCTGCTGCTTGTCTGGCTTCTGGCTTCCGGCCCCATTTTAGCCATGCCTTGGCTTGGTTCTGTTCAGCTACTTTTTCGAAGTTCTCTGGTTAGGGCAATGATTTTCCATCTTTTCTTCAGTTTACCTTTGCCACCATGTAATATTCTGATAACTATTAAGGCTTAGTACAGAATCTCTAAGAGACTGCTGGTTACAGGAACAGGAGTTTATTTACACATGTTTGCATCTATGTCTTCCACTTGCATGTACACGAGATTCTGCACAAGTTCTATTGCTTCACTTCCTGTGATGATGCTCAAAGACTATTTACATATTCTGCCCAGTAACGATCCCATATTACATTATACTACAAACCACACCATCTTCCAAAAAGACCTTTCCACCTTAATCCAGCTGGGTGGAACAGCCCTTGCTTGGTTCGATTCTTATCTATCCAGTTGTAGCTAGAGAATAACTTGCAATAGCATCTCTTTTTGCTCCCGCAGTTACCTCTGGTGTCCCCCAAGGATCTATCATTGGCCCGCTCCTCTTTCTCATCTATGTACTGCTGTTCAGTGACATCATCCAAAACACAGCATCAATTTCCACATGTACACTGATAATACCCAGTTTTATCCCACCTCTCTCGACCCTTCCACTGTCTCTAAATTGTCAGATTGCTTGTTTGACATCCATTATTGGATTAGCAGAAATTTCTTCCAACTAAATATTGGGAAGACTGAAGCCATTGTCTTTACTCCCCACCACAAATTCCATTCCCTAACCACCGACTGCTTCCCTCTCCCTGGAAACAGAGGCTGAACCAGACTGTTCACAACCTTGCTAACATAATTGATCCTGAGATGAGCTTCTGATCATCAAATCCCTGCCATCACTAAGACTGCCTATATTCATCTCCATAAAACCACCAACTCCGCCCCTGCCTTAGTTCATCTGCTGCTGAAAGCCTCATCCATTCCTTTGTTACCCCTCAACTGAATATTTCAAAGCACTTCTGTCTGGTCGCACATTTTACCTTCCATAAACTTGACATCCAAAACTCTGCTGTCTGTGTCCGAACTTACATGAAGTCCTGTTCACCTATCATCTCTGTGTTTGCTGACCTACATTTTAAGCAATACCTTAATTTAAAAATGTTATCCTTGCCCTTCAAGGCCCCACCCCCGTCTATCTCTGCACTTCTCTAATTCTGGCCTCTTGACTATCCCCGATTTTAATGGTTTCACCTTCAGCTGCCAAGGCTTTAGAATTACCTTCCTAAATCTCACTATCTCTACCCCTCTCCTCCTTTAACATGCTCCTTAAAACCAACCTCGTTGACCAAGGTTTTGGTCATCTATTCTAATATCTCCTTATGTGGCTCAATGTCAAATTATGTTTTTTTAATGCTCCGGTGAAGTGCCTTGGGACGTTTTGCTATGTCAAAGGTGTTATATAAATACAAAGGGTTGGATTTTGTGGTGGCTACTGCTGGGACTGCAGCCCAGCCGAGGACATGGAGCCAGGAGTCCAGGTACGTTGGGGTTGCCTCGCCGGGCTAATCGAGCCCGCCCCGGCGAGGCAAGTATGGTCATTTGGGAGGAAGGGGGCGTCTCAGGTCCTGGGGGTGGTTGGGGAAGCGGGAGTAGCCCTCTATCGGGCACCCTGTGCCTGTTTGTCCAGAACCCCCCCCCACCCCCCCGGACACTGAGAGGCCGCCAGGTTTCACTGGGCGGCCTTTCATGTCTCTTGGATGCCTGTTTGCCATGGGTAAAATCCCCGTGGAGGCCACTTAAGGGCCTTGATTGACCTGGGGCGGGCAGCCCGTTTCTTGCCTGCACCCCCCCCCCCCCCACCCCCAGGCCCACATAAAGTGGGGCGGAGGTGGGAACGAGTCGGGAAGGCCTTCCGGAGCCTCCTGCTCCATTTTATGCCACCCACCCGCCACCATCTGGCTCGCTAAGGTGGCGTAAAATTCCAGCCAAACTGTTGTTCTGTCAATAATATAAAAGCAAAATACTGCAGATGCTGGAAATCTGAAATAGAAACAAGAAATGCTGGAGGTACTCAGCAGGTCTGGCAGCAGCTGTAGAGAGAGAAGCAGAGTTAACGTTTCAGGTCAGTGACCCTTCATCAGGACTGTTCTGTCAATATAACTTCTACCAACTTGGATCATTTTTCTCTTTTTCTTATTATTTTTTTAAAAGGTATGAGATAAACTTCAACATTTAATACTAATCAAGACAACTGATTTGCAAGATTCACATAGGTGTTCACTCAGTGATGGAATTTGAGGTCAGAGTGACCAAACGCATCAATCGACTCAGTCAATAATCATAAATCAGATGTATCTTACATTGCATGAGATGATACAGGGCAGGCACTATGTATATTCATAGGAGGCAAGTGTGGGCTGACTGTTTGAAAATTCCATTGATTATTCTTATTACTGCTGGAGTGGAAGAATCCATGACATGCCATGGGGACTTCAAAGTTTCAGTGCCAGGAGACACATGAGGCTATAAGCAAGGAGATAGTGTGATGAGGTGGAGCAAGATTACTGCTGGGTTAAGGAAATAAAGTTTAATTATGGCACATTATAGTTTTCCTTTTGGTGTCTCTAGCGTTTGAAGCAACTCATAAGAGGAGTTTAGAAAAAATACTATGCACCATAAGCCCTGTTCCAACGATCCACATTCTACTTAGTATGCAGAATATCCCAAAAGACAACCCACGCTTGAAAGCTGAACATGACCTTTCCGTCCACTGTAGCCTGACACAATATATAAATAATATGTCTTGTACTCTTCCACCCCAGAAGCCATGTGAATAATTAATGGAATTATAAAACAGGCATCCTATGAATATACATAGCAGGACTCATGGCGAGTTGGTAGATGCAGTGTTTTATCCCTGTATCGCATGATACATTGGAGCCACTGATTTATGGTGGTTCAGTAAGTTGTGTGCATGTCATATAATATTTAATTATTTCAGTAAGTTTGCTCACACACACAAACTTCTGACTTGGCTTATTGAGTGAGATTTTGCTAGGCATAAAAATTACTCTCCAGAGTGGTAACATAGGGTGGAAATGAATTGTTATGACCTGGTGAGAAAGGTGTCTAGGGGTCTTTCTCAGCTTTCGCCTGGTCTTATTGCAACAGGGTTAATTTTAAACACACCATGTTTTGAGCTCCCCTTGGTGAATCCTTGTTCATGACTTTCCAATTATAAGGCAAAGAAATGAGCACAAACAGGCTTTCTTAGGTTTAAAGAAGAAAAAATGAAATTTCTTGAAACTTAAACTCTAATTCGGTTAACTCCTACGGATATATGCCGCACCAATGCTAGCATGCATACGCGATACACTAATGCAAATAGTGACAGAAAAGAGCCAAAGAAAAATAAAGTAGAGGGGTTTGAGGCAATCTCTGAAGGGAGTTTGTTACTGTGCTTTGAGCTTGCTATAGAGACCTTGATTGTAGGTAGATCTTGCTTTTCGTTGGGGCCCAGTATTCTTCTTAAACCTTGTTCACTGTAGGAGACTTTTCTCTCTTGGGGTTCATGTGTCTTCAATTGGTCTTCAGTTCCATGAGAAAGAAATGGGAGCAGACAGGAGAGAGATGTTCTCAGTCCAGGAGTCAAAAGCTTTCTGACTTCAAAAACTCCGTGGCAAGTTCAAAATCAAAAACTCCAACAGCCAGTTAGTCATGTGACTAAACTGGTCTGACCACATCTGTTTGTTCCTTTGTCCCAACACTGTCTGCTAGTTCTGAAAAAAATATGTTTTTCTAGCCAGGGGCTTGGCAACCCCTTGTAATAGGCCTTCTTTTATTCCCAGCAACAATTTTAAAATTTAATGTCCATGTGGCAAAATATATGTACCTCATTCTTGGCAGGTGGGGACCTGCATGACAGAATAAATTATGTACAGAGCTGAGGAACTATTGCCTGAATAGCCAAATGCAAGCAATGGGATCTTAATACAGTCTAGACCTAAGCCCTTGAGGTCGAGGTAGAGTTAGGCTGATCTGGCAAGGTTGTTACAGGGATTCCTTAGACACAGTAAGCAATTTGGCAGGGGGAGGAGAACCAGAAAATATGAGAAAGGAGCAGAAGTGAGATCAGAGGATAGAAAGATGTAAACAGCAATAAAATTATAAATATCCCAAAAATTGCAGGGACCAGATTGAGAAAAGTAGCAAATGTGACGATGAGGCATTAAATTGTTTGTACATCAATGTCTGCAGTGTACTAATAAGGTTGGTGAATTGTCAGCAGAAATTGCTACATGAGATAATGATGTGGTTGCATTAACTTAAACAAAGCCAGGAATGAGGTCTTAATATTTCTGATTACCAAGTATTCAAGAATGCTAGAGAAGGAAAAAGAGGAGAGGGTGTGGTAGTATTGATGAAAACTAATGATACAGATCTAAATAGAAGGGATGGTTCTAGGACTGAATCTATGGGATTCAATTGAGGAACAGAGGGGGAAATGCTACATTGTTGGGAGTTTTTTGGTGGAGTTCCAAGCCATAAGAAGGCGATAAATGAACAAAGTTGTTGGCAAATTTCAAAGGCATGTAACAAAAATATAGTAATATTAAGAGACTTCAAATACCGTCGGGAAAAACATAGTGCCAAGAGTAGGGAAGGAGCGGAATTTCTGATATTTCTCAATCACTCTGTTCCCAGTCCAACAAGGAAGCAAGCAGTATTGGATCTGATTCTGAGAAATAAAATAAGGCATGTGGAGTGTGTTACAGGCTGGTGAACAAAATTTAAGGCTCATGGAGGGTTCGTGTCAGCTTGGATTAAAAAAATTGGCTTAAGGACAGAAAGCAGTGAGTCATGGGAAACCAATATTTTGCATCAGTCTTCATGGTGGAGGACACTACAAACATCCCACAGATATCAGATAAACAAGGAGCTAATGGGAGGAAAGACCTTGTAACAGTCTCTATCACAAAGGACAAAGTATTTGACAAACTAATGGGACTAAAGGCAGACAGGTCGCCAGGACCTGATGGCTTGCATCCAAGCGTTTTAAAGGAAGTGGCTACAGAGATAGTGGAGGCATTGGTCAAAATATTCCAGAACTTACTGGATTCCGGGAGGGTCTCAGTGGATTGGAAAACCGCTAATGTGATGCCCCTGTTCGAGAAGGGAGGGAGACAAAAAGCGGGAAACTCTCAGCCAGTCAGCCTAACATTGATCATTGGGAAAATGCCAGAGTCCATTCTTAAGAAATAGCAGAACATTTAGAAAAGCTTAACACAATCAAACAGAGTCAACATGGTTTTGTGAAAGGGAATTGTGTTTGACAAATTTGCTAGAGTTCTTTGAGGATATAACAAGCAGAGTTGATAAAGGGGAACCGGTAGATGTAATGTATTTGGATTTCCAGAAGGCATTTGATAAGGTGCCACATAAAAGATTATTGCACATGATAGGAGCTCACGGTATTAGGGGTAATGTATTAGCATGGATTGAGGATTGGTTAACTCACAGAAGACAGAGAGTCGGGATTAATGAGTGTTTTTCAGGTTGGAAAGACGTAACTAGTGGAGTGCTACAGGATCAGTCCCAGGGCCTCAATTATTTACTATGTATATTAATGACTTGGTGGAGGGGGCAGAGTGCAATATATCCAAATTTGCTGACTATACAAAAATAGGTGGGAGGGCATGTGATGTGGACATAAGGAATCTGCAAGGGGATATAAATAGGTTGCGTGCATGGGCTAAAGTTTGGTAGATGGAGTTTAATGTAGGGAAGTGTGAGATCATGCACTTTGCTAGGAAGAATCAAAAGGCAAACTATTATTTAAATGGAGAGAGACTCCAAAAAAGAGGCTTCCCAATTTTGGCACAACTCCCTAGATGTTATTGAGGAGGACTTGACTGAGTTGACGGCCTTTGTCATGTCTGGTGCCTAAGTCTATGCCAGGTGGTCCATTTCATTTTATTCTAGTTTTTTGTAGCGGTTTGATACAACTGAATGGCTTTCTAGGCCATTTCAGAGGGCAGTTAAGAGTCGTCCACATTGCTGGAGGTCTGAACTCCCATATAGGCCAGATAATGACAGCAGATTTGCCTCCGTCCAGCAGAACATTAGTGAACCAGGTGGATTTTTATGACTATCCGGTAATTTGATGGTCACCATCATTGCTATTAGCTTTTTATTCCAGATTTATTTAATTCAGTGCAGAAAAGTATGAAGTGATGCACTTTGGGAAGATAAATATGGAAAGACAGCATAATATAAGTGGCATGGTTTTGAAAAGTATTGATGAGCAGAGACACCTTGATGTCCATCTGCACAATCCTTAAAGGTGGGAGGGCAACTCCCTGAGCCCCTAAGGAGGCTGCCAGTTTTTACTGGGTAGTCACCCCACATAGCGGAGACCCCACATGGTGGAGGCCCCAACCAGTGGCAGCTGAAAGGCCCTTAAGTGGCCCTTAACTGGCCACTTAAGGGCCTCAAATGGTCTCTGGCCAGGGAGGTTATCCTTGACCTTCCATACCCCTGATTGCATTGGACAGAGTTGGGAAGGCGACGGGCACTCCACCCCCAGCCTTCCCTCCCAATTCTATGACACTCGCCTGTCCCCCGCCCCCTCACCACACTACCCGCTCTCGTGGGCCAGATTAAATTCTGCCCAAAGATTCAAAATTATTGTCAAAAGATCTAGAAGTGGGATGAGGAGAAACTGGTTTCACTGAGAGTTGTTGGGATCTGGAACACCCTACCTAAAAAGGTAGTGAAAGCTGACTCAATAAATAAATTTAAAAGGGAATTGAACAGTTACTTGAGGATAAAGAACTTACAGAACGATGAACAAAACGGAGGGATATGGGACTAAGCCAGACTGCTATTTCAAAAAGCCAGCACAGACTCAACAGGTTGAATGGCCTCCTTCTGTGCTGGATGTTTCTGTAAAATAATTCTAAGTAGGTTTATGGTGAAATGTAACACTTTATTTAATTTTTAGATGTATGTAATCCATATTTAAGATAGCGACTGTGCTGCTGAAAGAACTTGGAGCAAAAGGATTTGATTGAAATGGAATGATTAAAATGAAATGATTAGCTATATGGTACTTGTTGCTCATGATAGGCTTGAAGAATGACTCATTTGTTTTTGTGCTGGTTACACGTTGCTAATTGAAGCATTTTCTAACAATTTAATGATTTTAATCTGCTTTTGATTGGTTCATATCTAATTAATTGGATATTTGAGCAATCAGCATGACTAATTTATAGTCGGTCATAATTATTTGCCATTTGAAGTGTGGAGCTGCAGGCATATCCGAGACACAGGACCTTTGATTATATTGTTAAATGAAAACAAGAAAACCAGCTTCAAATGTGCAGGATGCTTGGTAACATGTAGCCTTGTTTGGATCAAAGTGAGAGACATTCATATGGGGAATGGAAAAACCTTCATGTACCTTTTGATTGGTCCTTTTTAATACAATAGAACAAAATTACATTGTGTGGTCTTCCTTTGGAGCCCAAGCTGCTTGTTGCTGAAATTCTAATCTACAGTCAAGGCCTTATTTATTTTACTGATGTATCATCAGCACTCATTCTGCTGGTTCCCAAAATAAACAAATATTCTGCCTATCACAGGAATCCTCCATTACAATCTTAATTCTATCCATGGTTTTGGAATTAACTAAGTCAGTATTGGGAGATACTTCTAGCACAGATTGAGAAGTCTAGGTGAAGTGCCAAGGCCAGCTTATGGGACCGCCAAGGTTGATTGCGGCAGGAGAGAAAACAAGATAAAGGGAGAAGCAGTGGCTGGACGATTCTTCCCCAGAAGCTCAAAATGGTGTAGCTTCATTTCCGCCTTAGGATTTTACTGCCACAGATTGTCAGAGGAAGTCAAGACTGGAAGCAGGGTTTGAGGTTATACAGTTTACACCCTTTTGAAGTCCTGGGAAAAAATGAATTAGTTTGGAGGTGAGAGTCTGTGTTGAGTGAACTTTCAGCATGACAGCAACCATTTGCTTTAGTTGCTACAGGGGTCAGCAGATAATAATTCAGTCTCATGTGGTAAGTATCAATATTGGAAAACAAATTGTTAAATAAAAAAGAAATCCTTTACAGTCAGAGCCCAGTCCCATTGAAGACTGGTCTCTGAATTATAAAAGTTGCTTCAGTGGCCTGAGCATGATTTTTTATGGAGGTGTGGCCAGTTTTTGCCTGTCCCATTGAGCTTGGCATCATTATCAGAGCAAAACCCCTGTCCACATTTCAAAAGAGAATGGCCCAATAAGTGACAGAATAAAAGAGGTAGGCGAAACAACTTAAAATATGTAATTTTAAAAATAGTCAGCTTTGTATATTGATACCATGCAGGATATCGATTTCCCCTGACAGTCTCATCCTTTTCAGAAAGTTGTTAAAGCAGATGTTTAGAAATGAGAACAACTCATTACTGTTCCAAAGTACTTAATGTAAGTGCAGTTGGGGACTGAGTCCCAATAAATGTCAAATTAGCATTTTGGATTCATTGATATGAAGCCTGCAGACACAATTACGATGTAGCACTCAAAGTCTCCCTGGGTTCTCCTCCATAAAATTAGAGACTAATAAATATAATTTCAGAGTTCTTTTAACCTAAAGATATGACAAAATAGCATCAGCTGAGACACTAATAGAAACAGTAGCACTGAGTACAGCAGGACACTATCCAGTTGCAATATCATTTCTAAAGGCAGTCTATTCATGCTGTAAACTTAAGCGCTGTGATGTGTTTTTGTTTGGGTGAGGCTTCTTGTTCAGTAGGGGAAGGATGTCAGTGGTGGGGAATAGTAAAATACGTCCACTTTTATATCCCAGTATTATCAGGCACTCCTATGCCAGTTACGGTATGGATTAAATGTGGCACGAATCTTCCTCATTTCAGTTTACCCTGACCGTAATGAATTTTACCATTTTCCGTATCAGCTATGCTTGTTTCCGCTTTGCGTAAAATCACAAATTTGGAGTCCATTAGCACCTCATTGCACGGAGGACCTTCACAATCATTAGATGTAGGTGACCTCTGTTTTGTCCTTCTCCTGGGAATATAATGGGAAGAAGAAAACAGGATTACGTCCGGAAATCTCTACTATTCATATAGGTGACTGTAAATAAACACATTATTAATAAAACAGAAATTTTCTGGTTAATTGCTTACTTTCACATTGGTCGTTTTGCAAAGTTTAATGACACAAGTGGACCAATAGAGTTTTAACATTCAATTTTAACACCTCCAGCAGCTGTCAATAATAGACCTCAGTTTATAATGATACAAGGCGTTATTCATTTACAGTTGTCTCCAGCCCCATTTTCTCCCAATCCTTTTTTTTAAGTAATTAATTATTTTGTCACTGAAAGCTACCATGCAGGTGCAGCAAGCAATTGGGAAGGCAAATGGTATGCTGGCTTTTATTGCAAGAGAATTTCAGTACAGGAGTAAAGATGTTTTGCTGCAATTCTATAGAGCCTTGGTGAGACCACACCTGAAATATTTTGTACAGTTTTGGTCTCCTTACCTAAGGAAGGATCGATTTGCCATAGAGGGAGTGCAGTTAAGGTTCACCAGACTAATCCCTGGGCTGGTGAGATTACCCTCTGAGGAGAGATTGAAGAGTCTGGGCCTGTATTCTCTGGAGTTTAGAAGAATGAGAGGTGATCTCATAGAAGCATGCAAAATTCTTATCGAGCTCGACAAGGTTGATGCAGGAAGGGTGTTTCCCCAGGCTAGTGGGGGGGTCTCGATCAGGGGACATGGTCTTAGAATAAGAGGGAGGCCAGTTAGGACAGGGGTGAGGAAGAATTTCTTCACTCAGAGGGTGGTGAATCTGTGGAATTCTCTACCCCAGAGGGCTTTGGAGGCTCAGTCATTGAGTATATTCAAGACAGAGATTGATAGGTTTCTAGATATTAAAGATATCAAGGGATCTGGGAGAGTGTGGGAAAATGATGTTGAGGTAGAAGATCAGCCATGATCTAGTTGAATGGCGGAGCAGGCTCGAGGGGTTGAATGGCTTACTATTTCCAATGGTTTTAACAATAATTGTAGAAAATAGTAGAATTCAGTGTTAAATGATTCATCAACCCTCATTTCTATTATATTGTTAGCTGTTCTTTTACAACTGCTCATTCTGTTCAATGCTTTGTTTAAAACAAACACAATGGCCTGGAGTTTTCACTCGGTTGCACTGGATTTTGCAGCACAATTTGCCCAAAATCAGCCACACCCAAAACAAAAAATTTAGGAATTTCAAGCACAAATTGCATTCAGCCCAAATCGAGTTTCCACGATCTTTTGTGCTTGTTTAAAAACCATTCTGCTGGAAGGTGAGCCCCATCCACAAAACTGGTTAAGTTCTCAGACTGAATTGATCGGCATTGCGAGTTTCGGCTAATGGTGTCTGTTTGTGGGCTTTTGAGGAGGCTCTTAAAATTATTATTTTTTTAAGTGCCGGGACGCGAAAAGGCACGTTTTGAAAGCTTTGAAATATTAAAAAATATACTAAGGAACTAATTGGTGCACACCAATGAAATCAGTAAATGGTTGTGTGTAGTTTTTTTGTCATTTCCAATTATTTAAAATCAGGTGGTGGACAGGACATTCTAATTGAAAATGCTTATTTTTTGTGATAAACCCACTTTCATCTGTAGGAATAAAACTGCACCAAGTTAGCATTCCTAAGTAGATCAAAAATATTTTTAATCCTAAAGAAATTACGTTCTAAAACATAATTGTAAAATGCTTATAGAGGTTCATGGAAGATTCTATGTTAGGAGATATACAAATACATTTGAATGGAAACTTGAAAAATCATTCACTTTTGAAAACTAGTGCAGTTAAGAGCGCAATTTGTGCCTGCATCAGATTGTGCCCTAAGTGGCAATTCTACCCCAAAATTCTATCTGCGTGCATTTTATGATCTTCCTCTTTAAAACAATTCAACTAATTTTCATATCTAGAATATGAATAAAGAGGATGCACAATTCTGACAACTGAAGACATTTGGGACCAAAAGCTGTGCATTACCTTCATTGGAGTTGATGGGAGTAAAATCCAATTTAAACTTCTGTCTCATAGGCTGGTTTTCTGTGCACTGAAGTCTGTGGAGAGAAACGAAGAACATTGTCATATAGACTATTAAAGATACTGGAAAGAAACAAATTGCTGGTTTGTAATGACAATAAGTGAAAATATGTAATATTTAGTAATGTGCTAAATTGTGTATTGTGTTAAGAAAGCATATTTCATGGAGACTTCATTCTACAATCTGCTTCCATGATGCTATTACAAAGCTTATTACAAGATAATCAATTGTTTTGTTCTCATCACTAACTTTCCACTGAAAAGTCAGACACCATTTGTAGTTTCTACATCTTTCATTGCCATGCTGTCAATCACCACGAGTGAAAATGATCAAACAGCCATACTTTCTCTGAAGTTACTTTATAGGAATCTGAACAATGCCCCAGTAATTTAGGATAAAAATCATTGAAGTGGATTTCAAAATGCCAATTTGTTCCCAAGAGAAAGAGAACAAGAAATTGAGAAGACCGACCAGCAGAAAGGAATGGAACAGAAGGAATCAGAAAACTAGAATTGTATTCAGTTGTCATAGAAATCCATCCCCGCCTCAGCAAAAGACTGATAGTAAGAAATGCACAAGTCTCTGCAATGGTTAGAATTCTGACAGTTATGAATGACAAGTGCTGAGGGGCTCCAATTCATTCATTCATTCATTCAAAGCTGACTGAGGAAATTTCAAATTATTTGGACACATATGTGAGGCTGAGCTGGACCACCCTGAATGGTTACCAGCCTTGTGACATTGAAAAGCCTGTTGATCTTCATTTTACTAGTGCACGTCCTGCACAATTTCTTTCCCACCTTTTTTCTAGTTGACAATGGCTCGGAATGTATGCTAACAGCCTTCATTTTATTGCGATGTGACGGAATCCATCAGATGAACAGATGAGAGGAGGCAGTGATGTTTTTTAAACTAATCAGCAAATCTCTTGCAATAGTTTCCTCCAGTGTTGCATGGCCGCCTTGGGTTAGCCCCGTAGGTCCATCCTTGATCGAGATATTTTTCTTCTTTACTTTCTCTCTTTCGGCAACATCATTCATAGACATGAGGACAACTCTCATGTATATTGGCGGCATTTATCTTTGTCTTTGCCACCAGTCTGCAATCTCCCGTCTGCTTAGTTGATGTCAAGTACTGGATGATCAAACATTTCTGCTAATTCAACATCACCAATGCTGAAGCCATTTTGTGCAGCTTTCAATAAAAACTCAGCATCTTAGTTTCCAACTCCATTCCTGTCCCTGGCTGCCTGTTAAGATGAAACCTGAAAGTGTTCAACCTGAGTGCTCCCCTTGTCCCTGATCTGAGCTTCAAACCCCACATTCTAACTGTCTCCAAGATCACCTATTTATATCTTTGCAACAGCACCTACTTCCACCCCCTACCTCACTTCCACTGACACTTATCCACAACTTTATCACTTTGAAATTTGATTACTTTTAGGCTTTCCTTGCCAGTATTCTGATCTCCATCCTTCATAAATTGCAACTTATGCAAAACTACATTGCTTTAATCTTTGATCCTCTCTCGGTCCTGTTTCCGTTCACCCCTGTGTTTGCCAATTTTCATTGGCTTCCTTCCCCAACAAATAAATTTCAAAATCCTTGTCCTCATTTACAAGTATCTCGATGTCCTTGCCCTTCGATATCTCTCCACCTTTCCAACTCTAGCTTACAGCACGTGCCTACTGTCTTCTAACTCCAACCTCTCTTGCACCCCTTCTCCTTCCACTTTAACTTTGGTGGTGGGCCTTTCATCTGTTTCTCTATTATACTCTGGACCATTCATCCTAAATCCCTCTGCCTGGTTACCTCTCTCACTCTCTTCCTTTTAACAGCCTCCAGAAATCCAGTTCTTTGAGTCTGCCATTGCCACCACTCCGACCATTTGTATTTCGCCAATTTTCTTTTGTCCATCTTTTCATATGTTTGTATGTTTTTCCAAAGCTGCTCATGCCCATGTTTTCATTTTGGTGAAGTAATTTTGAGATATTTTGTTGCATTATAAGGGCATTATAAGAAAGACTTACAATTATATAGCATCTTTCACAGCTACCGGATGAAAACAATGAACTTTTGAAGTGTAGTCACTGTTGTAACAGGGCAACAAGTTGTTTTTATTGTAGTGTTGGATAAAGAGACAGCTTTTTAAGATTATAAAAAATTACCAACCTCAGATGCTAGGTAGTTGTTTAGGCTGACGTACTGTACTGGGGATATTCTTGACAAAGTACAATCTCCTAAATTTTCTTCAATCAGTTGAGCATATTGTCTTGCAGGCCCCCACCTGCCAAGAATGAAGAACATTAATTTCGCCACATGGACATTAAATTTTAAATTGTTGCTGGGAAGAAGAGAAGGCCTGTGACAAGGGTTGCCAGGCCCCTGGCTGGAAAGACATTTTTGCATATTAACAGACAGTGTTTGGAACAAAGGAGCTATCCCCTGCTCCAATACGATCCACAAACAGACTGGTTATACCAGTTAGTCTCATGACTAACCTACTTAGCAGTCTGTTTTTTTTCTGAATTGGACAGTTTTGAATTGAGAGTCTGCAGAAAGCTGTTTGCTCCTGGATTGAAAAGACATCTCCTGGCTGGCTCGTCAAGCCTCTCCTGTCTGCTGCCATCTTTTTCTCACAGAACTCCAAAACCCACTGAAGACACATGAACACCAAGAGAGAAAAGTCTCCTACAGTGAAAAATGTTTAAGAAGAATACTGGGCCCCAACGAAAAGCAAGATCTACCTGCAATCGAGGACGCTACAGTGAGCTCGAAGATCTGTAACAAAACCCCTCTTCAGAGATTGCCTCAAACTTTTCCACTTTATTTTTCTTCTGCTTCTGTCCTTATCTGCATGTGTGTATCGCGTATGCATGCTAGCAGAAAACTTGTGTGTACTAGTTTCTTTGCCTTATAACTGGAAAGTGGTGAACAAGAATTCACCAAAGGGGAGCTAAAAACACGGTGTGTTTAAAATTAAACCCTGTTACAGTAAGACCCTGTGAAGGCTGAAAGAGAACCCTAGACCTCTTTCTCACCCGGTTGTAACAATATATATTACTCTCACCCTCTCCCCAAATGTTTGAGATAGTGCTTTTGAACTGTTATATGCTGACTATTTTTGCTTTGGACCATAGACCATGATATAAATGTTCGTTATTCTGTAATCTCTCATCTGCATCATTTATTCAGGATTGGGGGTAGCTTTGTTATTTCTTCAATATGATTTGTGCTTGAGCTATTAGAGGCTGCATTAAATTAACAAGTTTTTTTGTCAAATTAAGATCATCATAAAAAATTATAGAAAACGAGAGCTCTTTGGAAAATCACAGTTTCAGTACTGTCACATGAAAAATCTGTAACTGCTTCAGTGGTTTGATTTAAGACTCATTAAACACAATCAGGCAGCTGCAGTGAAGACATATCAGAGACTCAGAAGATTAAAATTCTTCTGATGCAAGACTCCAAAAAAAGCCCAGAAATTCACTATCTACTCAACACATGTTAAAGTATTCACAAAGAGACACAGAACTGTCCTATTGTTTGGAGGCAACTGTAATCCAACTTCTCTGCATTGCTTGAGGAAATAGTAGAAGCACTGGTCCACCTGCCTATGTATTTATACGCATCGAGGAATTTTGTGACAGCACTGAAACCAGGAATGAGGTGGAAACCCATTGTATTGTATACAATTCTCAGTGCTCCAAGAAAATCTCTCTTATTGGGTGGTATAGATATGTATAATAAGATACACACTGAAGCTTGGCTAATTAAAAGAAAAAGCCATCCATCGGTATATTTTCCTCTGTTTGCTAATGTTAGCTAACAAAAAAAGGCTGGAGTAAGTGAGAAATCTATATCAAATTCATTTTGCTAACATTTATGTAACATGAAAATACTCAGAAGACATAGCTTTGAAGGCAAGCTAGATACGCAGACTCGCCTGACTAGGAGCTTATTGTTCAATAGAGTGCTGTTCTCCAAAAAACAATGTTTATTTGTAGTATTTTTATGTTATATAACTATATAATTATTACATTTTGTTGCATAAATGAAAGAAAATCTCCTGAGCTAATTGCATGGTATTTGGGTGGTTACCACTTCAGTAAAATGGTTCAGTGGAAAGTTGAAACTGTGCAATCGAATAATGTTGAGACAGCAAAGATATAGGGGAAAGGAAATTAGGCTGAATAATGAGACAAATATGTTGGCGCAGCTAGTTTACAGAAGTTTTTTTTCTCAACTTGGAACTATATTGCCGTTTCTGCACGGTTGATGAGTCAAAATCCTGAAACTCCTTCCCTAACAGTACTGTGGGTATACCTATACCACATGGACTGCAGCAGTTCAAAAAGATGTTCACTGCCACCTTTTCAAGGGCAGTTAGGGATGCGCAATGCACAATAAATGCTGGCCCTGCCAACAACTCCCACATCCCATGAACAAACAAAAATAAACTTTCTGCTCACTTATTTGCATATAGGCGAATATAAAATCTGCCAGCACAATTGGACAATGTTGTAGAATTTGTTTTAAAATTCTTTTTCATTAAAAAATATTCCTTTGATATATTTAAGCATGGCATTTAAAATGATAGCATAGCTCATGGCTAGATATTTTGATGAGACTAAAAAACAAAATAATTCACCAGGTTGGAAGTAATGACCAATAAGTTTCCCCTTCTGCCTCCCAAAGTTCATTGTTTCTTTCTTTCATTTATTTACGACTACATGTTGCCTATCTCACTGTGACATTGCCTAATTCCTAGTTTACCTCAATGGTGCATTGTATTACTTTATGGGGTAGCTTTCTCGACGTAAAGTTCCAGTAACAGTTTTTAAGTGAATGAATGACAATTTTTTTTTTTAAACCCTGGGACTGATATTAACATCAAGGAAGTTTAACATTCATAAAATGTTATGAATCCCTGTTCTCCCATGCTGCTCCCACATCATTACCTCTGATGCTCCCCCACCCCAAGGATCTGTCCTTCACCCCTTTCTATTTCTCATCGACATGCTGCCCATCGGCAGCATCATCCAAACATGCAGCGTTAGTTTACATTACACATTACATTGACAACACCCAGCTCTGCCTCACCACCACTCCCAACTCCTCTACTGTTGCTAAATTGTGAGACTCTTTATCTGACATCCAGTACTGGATGAGCAGGAATTTCCTCCTATTAAATATTGGGTAGATGAAGCCATGTTCTTTGGTCTCCACTCTAAACTCTGTTCACTAGCTACTGACTCTATCCCTCTCCCTGGCAACTGTCTGAGACTAAATCAAACTATTCACAACCTTGGTGTCATATTTGACCCCATGATAACCTTCCAACCACATATCCTCACCGTCACTAAGACTGCCTATTTCTACCACCAACATTGCCTGACTTCACCCTTGACTCAGTTTATCTGCTGCTGAAACCCTCATTCATGCCTTTGTTACCTCCTAGACTTGACTATTGTAATGCACTCATGGCTGGCCTCTCACGTTCTATCCTCCATAAACTTGAAGTCATCCAAAATGCTGCTACCCATGCCTACTCGCATCGAGCCCCTTTTACATATTACCCCTGTGCTTGCTGGCTTGCATTGACTCCCAGTTAAGTATCACCTCAGTCTTAACATTCTGAGCCTTGTTTTCAAATCTCTCTGTGGCCTTGCCCCCTCCTCATCTCTGTCATCTCCTCCAGCCCCACAACCTTCTGAGATATCTGCACTCATGTAATTCTGGCTTCTTGAACACCTTTGATTTTAATTGCGCCACCATTGATAACCATGCTGGCTAGGCCCTAAGCTCTGGAATTCTCTCCCTAAACTTGTCTGACTCTCAACCTCTCTTTGTTCTTTTTAAGACACTTCTTAAAACCTACCTCTCTTACCAAGCTTTTGACCATCTACCCTAATATCGCTTTATGTGGCTCTGCATCTAATTTTGCTTTTTACACTCCTGTGAAGGACCGCGGGATATTTTATTACATTAAAGGTGCTATGTAAATTTAAGTTGTTGTTCTGATATGCATACAGTATTTGTATACTTTGGCTGCAAATAACTCATTCAAATGTGTTCTCTTTCAGTTAAAAAGCTGATTGAACTGAAGTCCCGAGGAGTAAAATTGCTTCCCAGCAAAGACAATCAGAAACCCTCAGTTTGTAAGTTGCTCTTCTTTCCATATACCAACTTGAACTTTGATCTGAAAAGGAATGTAAATCTTGTTTTTTTTTTTTTGAAAAAAGAAATGTCTTGTTTTGTTCTACTTTTTACTCTTCCCAATCCTCTTTTGTGGCATTATTGCTTTCCATCCTAAATAATGAACTAGATGACTCACCTGTCAACTCTTTGCCCTCCCTCTCACTGACTGGAATTTTACCAGCACCTTGGTGATGGGCTGGGAGGGGGAAGGCGTTGGGGGGCATGTTCAACATTTTGTTGCCACCCTGAAGCTGGCAGATGTGGCAGACGTAAAAGTCGGTGGCGAACCCGCTTCCACCCGGCCTGAGGATAAGACCCGCATTTTACGGGTCCCCGGGCTATAATTGTTCCGAGGTGGGACTTCCACCCACTTGAGGGAGGAAGTCCCGCCTCATTGAGCTGCTGGCCAATCATCGGGCCGGCAGCTCTTAATCCCAGCAGTGCCACTGGGAATGGTGGCCACTGCTGGGACTGCAGCCCAGCCAAGGACATGGAGTTAGGAGTCCAGGTAAGTTGGGCTAATCAGTGGTGCCCCGGTGAGGTAATGATGGTCATTTGGGGAGAAGGGGGTGGGCCTTTCGGGGTCCTGAGGGTGGTTAGGGAAGTGGGCCCTCAATTGGGCAACCTGGGCCTGTTTGTCCAGGCCCCCCCCCCCAGTGCGTTGAGAGGTCGACAGGTTTCACTGGGCGGCCTTTCACATCTCCTGGATGCCCACTTGCCATGGGTAAAATTCCCATGGAGGCGGGTGAAGGCCCTTAAGTGGGTGCTAAGTGGCCGAGACCCTGCTCATCCAGTACTCCCACCTGAGACCACAACCCCCCTTGCAGAGTGCACGACACTGTAGGCTGACAATGTCCTAAAGTGGGGTGGAGGTGGGATTGTGTCGGGAAGGCTACCCAGAGCCTCCCACTCAATTTTCCACCACCCCACTGCCATTATCTGGCTCGCTGGGGTGGCGTAAAATTCCGGCCAAGGAATGGGAGATATATTCATTTGAAAGATGTTGGTACAGGTAGATTAAACCAAAAACATTTTGGATTTTGTAGATGAAGACATGAGTAATAAATTTGTACAAAGAATCGATTGGGCCACAGTTAGGGCTGAATTTAGTGCTGCCGTTTGGAGTGGGAATGGTGACACGGGGGACCCCAGAATCATGTCAGATGTGTCCGCCCAGAAATCTGACATCATGATGTCAGTTCCAGATTTAGTCAGCAGCGGGAAAACAAATTAAATTGTGAACACCTAGTTTTAATACATTAGTATCTAAGTCATCACGATTCATCAGGAGGCCTTCAGATTCCCAGATGTTGAAAGTTGGCGGCACCAAGTTGTGGCCGCAGTGCCATGGCGGGTAGGCAGCCAGGACCAGTACTGCATAAGGGAAGAGTGGGGAGTGGAGGCCATTGTCAGCCTACAGTGTTGTGCACTCTGCAAGGGGGGGTTGTGGTCTCGGGTGAGAGTACTGGCTGAGCAGGGTCTCGGGTGTTCTGCAAGATTGGCGGGTGTGTGGGGGTTGCTTGGTTTTGGGTGGCTGTATCAGATGTCCAACTGTTGTGTGAGAGGGTTGGGTGCCCATACTGCTTGATGAGAAGATTGGCTATCAGCAAGGGTGGGCACTGAGGACCATCAGGGAGTCTGCTGAGAGAAGTAGCAAAGGCACAGCTACCAGGGCATGGTTGCTTCTGCATTGACAGTTCTCTCAAGGCCTACTGATCACCTGGCATACACCTATACACCCTGCCTTTTTAGACCCCATTGTTTAATTTTTTTTATTCTTGCATGGGATGTGGGTGTCTCTGGCAAGGCCTGCATTTCGTGCCCATCCCAAATTGCCCTTGAGAAGGTGGTAGTGAGCTGCCTTCTTGAACTGCTGCAGTCCATCTGGTGCGGGTACACCTACAGTCATGTTAGGAAGGGAGTTCCAAGATTTTGATCCAGCGACAGTGAAGGAACGGCGATATAGTTCCAAGTCAGGATGGTGTGTGACTTGGAGGGAAACTTGCAGGTGGTGGTGTTCCCACGTGTCTGCTGCCCTTGTCCTACCAGGTTGTGGGTTTGGAAGGTGCTGTCGAAGGAGGTGTGGTGAGTAGCTGCAGTGCATTTTGAAGTTGGTACACACTGCTGCCGTTATGCAATGGTGATGGAGGAAGTGAATGTTTAAAGTGGTGGATGGGGTGTCCTCCAAGTGGATTATCTTGGATGGTGTCAAGCTTCCTGAGCATTGTTGGAGATGCACACATCCAGGCAAATGGAGAGTATTCCATCATACTCCTGACATGTGCTTTGTAGATGGAGGACAGGCCTTGGTGAGTCAGAAGGTGGCTTACTTGCCACAGAATTTCCAGCCTCTGACCTGCTCTTGTAGCCGCAGTATTTATGTGGCTGCTGTAGTTCATTTCCTGGTCAATGGTGACCCCAAGATGTTGTTAGTGGGTAATTTAGCGACGGTAATGCCATTGAACATCAAGGGGAGATGGTTAAATTCTCTCTTGTTTAAGATAGTCATTGCCTGGCACTTGTGTGGCATGAATATTACTTAACATTTATCAGCCCAAGTCTGAATGTTGTCCAGGTCTTGCTACATATGGACACAGTGCTTTCGTATCGAGGAGTTTGCAATTATACTGAACATAGTACAATCATCAGTGAAAATCCCCACATTTGACCTTATGATGGAGGGAAGGTCATTGATGATACAACTATGAGTAGTTGATCCGAGCACACTGCCCTGAGCGACTCCCGCAGCAATATTCTGGGGCTGTGATGAAAGGCTTTCTTTCAAAATATTGCACCTACTATAACCTTGTCTCCTTCTGTATCAGTGGGAAGTATTTCTTCAAGTAATCTGAGTATTTTCACAAACTTTCTCCCTTCCCTGCTATTTATGTCAATAGAAATCCTACCACAATTATAATTTTCTTAGTTTCCATCATAAGTTGTCTCTCTTCTCTGCAACTCTTTGTCTGGTTGTATCAGTTTCCATCACCATTCCCAGTGACTTGCTCTTGAGGTCCAATGGTAACCCATCCATTTTTCTGACCTGTGTGCTTGACTTGCTAAGTTTCGTAGACATTGATAGCCCCTCTCTTTTGTCTGCCTGCACCCTTCTTTTTAAGATGATAGTCACTTCCTTGAGATTTTGAATCAACATGCAAGTCTTGTCTTTCTTTCTCCTCAACTATTCATCCTGGTTTTCTTGTGCATGAACATTCCACAGACTCATCTTAATTCTGCTTTTCTCAATTGCCATCATTTCACCTTCAGATTCCCTGGGTTTGACCCTCTTAATTTTTCTTCTTTGGTTCTCTTCTTTTATTTGCACATCTCTGAGGTTCTCAGTAATTTTACTTCTCTAGGTTCCTCTCCTTTTAAATTTCCCTTCACCCACTGCTCCTATTTAAGTTGCCCAGCATCCCTGGTACATCAAACTGCATCAAGAGTTCTGGGCAATGAAGCACTCCTAGGCTGGACTGTTATTTAATCTTTACCTTTGCTTACTGCCCATTCCTGATAGAGTCTGGCATCCACTTTAAATCTGTTGACTTTTTGTTCCTCAGTGTTCACCTGCCTTTATGTTGCTAGATTACTTTTGAAGGTGAGAAGAGCCCTCCCAATAGGTGACCATAGCAGTTGACTGGAAGTTTGACACTTCTAAGAGACCAAAATTACACTAGTCTTCTATGGTTATCTCTGTACTGCTTATATGTGCTCCAATTTCCCAAAAATGAGAATGATTTAACATTAGGGTTCCGAACCCAATATTTGCTAAATTGTGAACACAAAATATTCATTATTTTTCAAGGCTGCATGTTTGATGCTTTTTGCTTGCAGATCTTGCCCAGTTATTCTCCAAGAAATATTACATTTCATGTGTCAGTGGTAACAATGTACTAAAATTGAGCAACACAAATCGTGACGATTCACTGATAAAGTTGCCCTTTGTCCACTATAAATATGCATGAACTCGAGCTACATGCGAATTTTGAATCAACATATGTCAAAACTCATTTTCATACCCTTCACCATTTATCTATCTGCAAGTCAACACTTGTTTCTGTGATTTGTCAGGCTCCAGTGTGAGTATGTCAGCAGCAGTTATGCTTATATGCTGCTAAAATGTCATTTGAATATTGCTTTTTTCTATGGTGACGGGGTGTCCTTACCTTTTTTTCTATTTTTCACTTTTCAGTAGAAATTAGTTTATTGCAAACACATTGGGACTTTTATTTTGCTCTTGGGTTTGAATTATTCCAGGTTTACAATATTGCAAGTACTGTGCTAAAGTTCTGTGCATGAATTAAGATCAAAATTACTTTTTTAATTCATTGAGATGAAAGTGGAGGTTGTTACTAATGAAATTTTGCCCATTACTTTTTGACATTGTTGCTTTAAACCACTGTTAAATTTTACTGAGTGTCTTCTGGAGAATTCATGAAATGGATCATTCACTATTGGCTGACTTCAAAATGGAACACTTCAAGAACTTGCCACATGTCTATTCTGTGAACTGTTTCCTCTTCAAAACCTGTGGCTTTTTCTTTAGAGAGACACCTTTCAGGTCCTTATGTCAGGACCCCTTTTCAAAAAAAGATTCTTCATGTTTCTTTCCAACTGTTTTAAAAAGATGAATGCTGATGGCGAGACTCCCTATTTACTGACTACTTAGCTTCCTCAGTTACAGCTAAATATTATAGGTTACAAGGTTTCAGCCTTACTTCAGTGGCAACAGTCTCATCTCTGAGGCTGTGTGTTCAAGTTCCACTCCAGTGAGCTGAGCTCATAATCTAGGCTGATAGTTCAATGCGGTACTGAGGGAGTGCTGCAATGTCTGAGGTGCTGTCTTTCGGCTGTGCTGTTAAACTCAGGCCCTGTCTGCCTTTTAAGGTGGTTGCAAAAGATTCCATGGCACTATCTGAAGAGCAGGAGAGTTCCTTGGTGTCATAGAATCACGCAGCACAGAAGGAGACCATTTGGCTATTGCACTGGCTCTCTGAAAGAGCTACCAATTAGTTCCACTCCCCTGCTCTTTCCCCAGAACCCTGCAATTTTTCCCTTTTTAAATAGAGATCCAATTCTCTTTTGGAAATTATTACTAAACCAGCTGCCACATCCCTTTCAGGTAGTGCATTGCAGATCAGAACAACTCACCAAGTCGAAAAAGAAAATCTCATCATCATCATCTGGCATTTTTGCCTTTTATTTTAAATCTGCAACCTTTGGTTACTGGCCCTCTTGCCAGTGGAAACAGTTTCACTCCATCTTCTCTATCAAAACCTAACATAATTTTGAATATATCTACTAAAACTTAACCTCAGTTGCCTTGGCCTTAAGCTCTGGAATACCCTCTCCACACCTTTCTGCCTATCTACCTCATGTCTATCTTTAAAACACTCATTAAAACCTATACCTTTGACTAAACTTTTGGTCATCTGACCTAATATCTCCTTATGTGGCTCGGTGTAATTTTATGTTTGATAATAGTATGGAATGTTTTATTACTTTAAAGGCACTATATCAGTTACTGTTGTTAACCTTCTGTGCTCTAAGAAGTGCAATCCCAGCTTCTCCAGCCTCTACAAATAACTGAAAACCCTTATCGCTGGTACCATTCTAGTAAATCACCCCTGCACCCTCTCCTAGGCTCTTTTCTAGAGTGTGATGCCAGAATTGGACACAATACTCGAGCTGAGGTATAACCAGGTTTAGTATAACATCCATGTATTTGTCCTTTATTTGTAAAGCCAAGGCTCTGATTTGCTTTATTTAACAGCATTATCAGCTCATCCTGCTGCCCTCAAAGATTCGTATATATGAACCCCCTGCATCCCATTTAAAATTGCACCAGTTAGTTTATATTGCCACTCATTTTTTGCTTCCAAAATGAATCACTTCTTTGCATTAAATTTCACTAATCGCTCTGTCCTCCTGAAGACTGCTACTTTTCTCCTCGTTGTTAGTATATTTTCAAGCTTAGTGTGATTGGCAAACATGATGCCCCCTTAGCCAAGTCCAGGTCATTAACACATAACAAAAAGAGCAGTGGTCCTCGTACCGACCCGTGGAGGGTCACCCCTGTTTACTTCACTTCAGTCTGTAAAGCAACCGTTTACCACTACTCTCTGTTCTCTGTCTCAAAGCCAATTTTATATCTACACTGTCACAGCCCCCTTAATCCCTTAGGTTTCAATTTTGCGAACGCGTCTATTACATAGTACTTCATCAAATGCTTTTTGAAAATCCATATACCCAACATCAACCCTCTTCGTTATTTCCTTGAAGAAGGCACTCAAGTTCATTAGACATAATTTGCCTTTATCAAATCCATGTTGTCTGTCATTTATTTATTTATTTCGAGATACAGCACTGAAACAGGCCCTTCGGCCCACCGAGTCTGTGCCGACCAAGAACCACCCATTTATACTAACCCGACAGTAATCCCATATTCCCTACCACCTACCTACACTAGGGGCAATTTACAATGGCCAATTTACCTATCACCTGCAAGTCTTTGGCGGTGGGAGGAAACCGGAGCACCCGGCGAAAACCCACGCGGTCACAGGGAGAACTTGCAAACTCCACACAGGCAGTACCCAGAATTGAACCCGGGTCCCTGGAGCTGTGAGGCTGCAGTGCTAACCACTGTGCCGCCCACTGTTATTAACCTATGTTCTTCCAAGTGACAATTAAATGTGTCCTGGATTATGGGACGAAAAACCCACGGAAACCACATAAAAAGAATTATGTGGTCATATATCTCATTGCTGCTTGTGTACGAATTGGCTGCCATGGTTCCCTAAATTACAACACTGACTACACTTCATTGGCTGTGAAGTCTTTTGGGATGTCCCAAAGGGGATATGAAAATAGTGTGAGAAAAAGGCATTGAAGTGGATGATCAGCCATGATCATATTGAATGGCGGGGCAGGCTCGATGTGATGAATGGCCTGCTCCTACTCCTATGTTCTTATGTTCCAATGTCCTGAGGTCATGAAAGATTCCATATAAATGTGAGTCCTTTCCTTTATTGGGTCTTAGATGCTGTAGCGGAAAGGTCCATTTTTATCAGAATGTAAATATACTTGTACTTTACCAAGTGTTCAGGCTATTAGTTTAACACTGTAAGTGGTCAAATCTGTATATCTTGACTAAATTTAAAGATTCTGCCAATCACAATAGCTCTGGACTCACTCTATCTTGTAATGGCCATGCGAGAAAACCTGGTGCAATTTATTTTAATATCTCCTTTTGTTTTGTTAGGAAAACCATACACAGCTGCGAACAGAGCTCTGATTTTCATTTAATTTTTAAAAGCTTAAAAACTCGCTCATTATTCTAATGTCTTTTTACTGGTAGTATTGTTTTTTTCTTTAAAACAGCTTGGATTTACACCAGTCTATGTATATGTGAAAGAGCAGCATTATTCACTGTATTGTGAAGTTTGTTGGCAAAGCTCAATTAGCAGACGATTCCATTCTACAATCCTGCAAAACATTAGCTTCCTGCAGGAATTGAACAACACAGCAGATTGTCTTTCCCTTTTCTTAGTTAAAATTTTTTTTTAAAGTGTCAGGTCATGCACCCACAGTTAGTGACACCACCATTATCACCATGTGAATGTCATTCTGCATATTTGCAAGCCACTTTACCAAATAGTAATGTGGTTTTAAAAAAATAGCAAAGTTGTATTCTAATTCATATGTCCTGTGTAATGACATGTTAACATACACATAATAAGCACAATAGCAACCTGTTGTGTTGATTAAGGGAGTGCTAAAAAACGACTGAAGTAATTTCTTACATTGTTCACCCTTTAGTTCCATTTAATTACAGTCTTTTTCTAATAAGAATATTGTTATTATTCATCAGTCAGGTAATTCAGAGTGCATAAATGGCTTATAAAATCAGAAAATGCTGGAAAAATTCAGCAGCTTAGGCAGTATCTGTAGACAGAGAAAGAGAGTTAATGTTTCAGGTCAATGACCTCTTGCAGATCAGCACCCACAGTATTTTGCTTTTGCATATATGGCTTTCTTGGTTCTATGACGTCTGTGCAGTTGCTGAAATTTAGGGACTTAAGTTTCTTTGGTGGTGTACTAGTGAGATTTGTAAGATTTGATTGTGCAGTATTTTAACATTGCTGTCAGCCCATTTACTTTACATGGATTAACGATGTTGTCAAAATTGTGCACAATGGAATATTTCACTACCAAGCATAATTAAATTACTTTGAATCAATGACATAATGAGCATTTTGAGTGTCCATTGTTATGACCAGGTGAGAAAGAGGTCTGGGGTTCCCTCTCAGCCTTCACCTGGTCTTACTGTAACAGGGTTTAATTTTAAACACACCCTGTTTTTCGCTCCCCCTTGGTGAATCCTTGTTCACTGCTTTGCAATTATAAGGCAAAGAAACCAGCACAAACAAGCTTTCTTAGGTTTAAAGAAGAAAAGTGAAATTTTATGAAACTTCAACTTAAACTCTAATTTGGTTGACGCATGTGGCTCCACGATGCGCCCACGCTAGCGTGCAGATGTGATACACACATGCAAATAGAGACAGAAAAGAGCAGAAGAAAAATCAAGTGGAAAGGTTTGAGGCAATATCTGAAGAGTTGTTGTTCTGGTTTAGTTTAGAGATACAGCACTGAAGCAGGCCCTTCGGCCCACTGAGTCTGTGCTGACCAACAACCACCCATTTATCCTAATCCTACATTAATCCCATATTCCCTACCACATCCCCACCATTCTCCTACCACCTATCTACACTAGGGGCAATTTACAATGGCCAATTTACCTATCGACCTGCAAGTCTTTGGCTGTGGGAGGAAACCGGAGCACCCGTCGGAAACCCACACGGTCACAGGGAGAACTTACAAACTCCGCACAGGCAGTTCCCAGAACTGAACCCGGGTTGCTGGAGCTGTGAGGCTGCAGTGTTAACCACTGCGCTGCCCACATGTTCTTCATGCTCACTGTGGAGTCCTTGATTGTAGGCAGATCTTGCTTTTTGCTGGGGCCCAGTATTCTTCTTAAACCTTGTTCACTGTAGGAGACTTTTCTCTCTTGGAATTCATGTGCCTTCAGTGGATTCAGAGGCTTGTGAGAAAGAGAAGGGAATGGATAGGAGAGAGATCTTCTCAGTCCAGGAGCAAGCAGACTTTCTGCCCAAAATGTTTGTACAAAATCAAAAAACTCAGGTTCCCCAGCAGGTTAGTCATGTGACTAGCTGGTTTCACTGTGTCCATTTGTGTATTCGGCCATCTTAGCAGTCAACCTGGAATGCGAGCTCCCCCACCTTCAATGTCTGGTGATCAGAAGTCCATTGTGGGTTGAATGTGTAAGGGAATGGCTGCTTAGTCCTTCCAAACACTGTCTGTTAATATGAAAATTTCTTTCCAGCCACAGCTGATCTGGTTAACAAGTCCTTTCTTCACTCCAGTAGCAGTTTAAAATCAATTCTCATGACAAAATTAATGTGCCTCATTCTTGGCAAGAGGGGACCAAGCATGACACCATAAAAAGTCTGTTCTGATGTTGCAAGGGCAAACTTAATATTTGAAATTGTGGCTAATGAATTGCATATTTACACATATTTCCTGCATATGAGAGATTTATGCAGTAGATGAGAACAGAATAATCGAATGAGAGATTGAAAAAATAGTAAAAGAAAAAATGCATAGTGATTAAATAACAAATGAGTCACTACTTGATTCACCAAGAGAAGTTAGTACTCCATTATTTGATTGCAGATACGGCTTTAGAACCATGCTGTAATATCCTTGTTCATAAATTAACGGGCATAGTTTGGACAATTGGAAGATAGATTACTGACAAAATTGATGTTCATAAAATGTTCACTCAGTTTCACCTATTTTCTTCATAGTAACTCAAGCAGGGATGACACAAGGATATAATATGTGTCCTGACCCAGGAGTTCCTGAATGGGGTAAAAGAACAGGTTTGGATTTCAGGTAAGAAGCTCCTAGATTGCCATCAGCAGGTTCTGTGCATGCATACATTTATCGTTTTAAAAATTTGATCTGAGCAATTACTTCAGAACTCTCAAGATTGCTGCTGATGCATACTCATTCATTTGAATTGTTCATTCAAGACACAAACATTGCAATAACTAGCAAAGAAATAAGGTGCAAAATATTGTAAGTTGAATTTCTAAAAGATTGATCCACACTACATCCACAGCCGTTACACTACATTTGAAGATAGAGGTTGGAACGGCGCAGAGTCTATTGTTCCTGATGGTCTGAGTCACTGTCTTTTTTGTATCTTTGACAATGTGTTCAGACAATAATCTCATAGATGTTTCAGGAAAAGTTTGAAGGGACAATTTGCAGGGCCAAATGCTTCAGATTTAAAATTTAAGAGATAATATAGAACTTCATGTTCAATTTTCTTTGCATAAACTGCATTAAAACAATGCAAATTGTGCTGTAGCATTAACACAAATATTGTTCGATTTTCCAGTGCATGAGGGAAAATCAGAATGTGAGTGAACCTTGACCACTGTCACAGACTTTCTAGTGGCCAGCAGTGGAGTATCAGTGCAGATACATGGGAACAGGACATCGGCCTGTCCTTCTGAAGTAGAAATGGGACATTCAAAGAGAAACTATAGGGGGAGAAATAACTACAACCAAGAAGATTATGTAGGCCCAAAAACTGTTGTGAAAGGCCAACCAGTGTCACCCACTGTTAAATCAACTTGCCATTGCCCATGTAATGTTGATGATATTGTTACGATCAGGTGAGGAAGGGGTCTCAGGCTCCCCTTTCACCCCTTCTCTGGATTGACCGCAACAGGGTTTATCTTTTTAACGCAGTGATTTAACTTACCACCTCAGTGAGCACTTGCTCCTGTTCCTCTAAAATAAAATGGCAAATGAAACAATCAGACAGGTTTTCTTGAGCATTAACAAGAAAGATGTAAGTTTATTAACTTTAACATTCTAAACCGATTAAAAATTACTAAAATAGGCTATGCATCCACGCTCACATTCACACAACAGCCACACACACACACACACACACACACACACACACACACACACACACACACACACACACACACACACACACACACACACACACACACATCACAGAGGGAAAAAACAGAGTTGGGAGGTTGGAGTAAAGTCCGTAAAAAATGGAATTTAAATATTGAGTCTTAGTGTCTTTAGTTGAAATTGTTGTCCTGAGGTCCTCGTTGGGCCGCGTGCACCATTTGGGCTTGCTTTTCGGGCTCCAGAAGGCAGAAGAGGGCTTTATCCATGTCCCTTTTGTTGTTGACTTTAAGGAGATTTGAGGCTTAGTAGCTGCACCTTAGGCTTCTCTGAAACCTTACTGGAGAGAGAGAGAGATGCTTTCTTGCTGGGTCTCAGTTACTGACTGACTTCTGAGTCACCACTCACAAATCTCCAGAGTGGCCCAAGCAGTTATGTGATGTGACCACATCTTTGAGTTTTAAACAGAAGCTTCCAGAAAGGTCTTTGAAATTCAAGGCTCTCCTCTCGAGCTGTTCAAACATACTTGGTAGGGGGGTTTGGCTCTTTCAAAGTCAATGGGTGTCAATGGCTTTTGACAACCCTCATTGATAAGGTTATCCCAGTTAAGTGAATGAGAGAACACTCCATTGTTCTGGCTAGACTGGGTAATCACCTCTGTCTGCAACCTGCCTTTCGCTTCTCATGTGCAAATTGTGCATGGCTGCTCACTGTTCTGTTTATTTAAAAGTTGTTTGTAACAGTTTCAGGCAACGTTCCACACAATTAAATGAATATTTCCATTTTCCATGTGGGGTTTCTGTCACAATATTTTGCCCTCCAAGTTGTTGGAAGTGTGGAATGGAAACTGCATGGCACTCTCTACAAAGTGTTACGGTCAAGTGAGGAGGGGTTGAAGGCTTCCTTCTTTTCCCTCTCCTTGTTTAACCACAACAGGTTTAATTTTTTTTTTAAAGTGGATGTACTGGCCAATTCAGTAGATGTTTGATTACTTACTTGCCACGATCATAACAAGAACCAATCGGGCAGCTTTTCTTGAGTTTAACCAAGAAAAAGGTTAAATTTATTGTACCTAAACTGAACTAATGAAAATAATAAACTACGTACCAACTTTCACTCACGCACACACTGGAGGTTTACCCACACAGAAATAGGTACAGAGTGGAGAAAGGTAAATTGGTTGAGTTAGAGGCTATAGAAAAAAGGGATATACAGTCTGTGGAGTTTGGTGATTCGTCTGGCTTCTAGCTGAATTCGGTGTCCTGTGGCTTTTAGTTTGAAGAGGTAGATGACTGGCTCAGTGGGTCTCTTGGAGACAGTGATGCGGATGATTTCCTCCAATGGGATTTCTGATTGTAGCTGGAGTATTCAAAGGTGGTCAGTCAACAGGCAGAGTTTAAAGCTTGTAAGCTCAAGATCTTGTACTGGAGAGAGAGAGAGACCCATTTGGGTCTGCATGTGTCAGAGTCCAGAACCTTCTCCGTTCAGCTGTGGAGAAACACAAGCTTTAAAATCACAGATGTGGGGGGCATGTCACATGACAGTCACTCATTGATTCAAACATAGTAGTTAGCAGTATTTCTCTCTTGCTAAAAAGAAAATAACTCACAGTTTCCTTAAACTTCCTGGGTCTTGGTTCTTGCTCGGATGAGCAGCCATTTCGTCTGCACCTCGCAGGCCTTGAAATGCTACAGTGTTGCAAACTAGGTGGCCATCCTACGCTGCCAGCAAATTCAGCTTTTTTTTTTAAAATCTGTTCTTTATTTGGATGTATTTATTAAAATATGAATTCAGATCTCCAGTCAATGGATTAAAGTAAATTATCATTCAACAAAGCACATTGGTGTAACAAAAGCATCTGGGAAATGATTGAACAGGGAAAGCATTTGTGCATCTCGTTAACCAATTGGATTGAATGATTCAGATATTAAACATGCAAAGACTGAACAAGGAAGTTTAAGTTAGAATGGTGAATTCAATGTCAAATCAGAAACAGGAAGAAAAATAAAGAGAGGGAAAGAAGGATTTGATTGAGAGAGATAACAAAAAAAGAAACAAAGAAAAATTAAAATAACAATTTAGCATGCACACTACTCAATGCATTTGGTTGGAGAGCTATACAGGAGATGCCATGTTGGAGCGGCACATCTCGGAGAGCAACAACCAGATTTCCACATTTAATTGCAAATGTTCCTTCATCTGAAGTTGCTGTGGCATTTAAACAAAATTAACAGTGAATGCTATTCGCCACACTGTTACTTGGACAGCAATATTTGTTAAATTTTGTTTGAAAATTGCGACAAAATCCTCAGAAGAATGATCTGATGGGGGAAAACTTATGAAAAGCATCCTCGATTATTCAAATTATCTAGCTCTTGAAACTATAGAGCCCAGCTGGCCCATCCTTTGTTAAAGATTTGTAACTCTAAGATGGATTGAAACACTGAAACAAGAATTTTCCGATCATGAGATTGGGTGGCTGAGTGAACCTTTTCAGCTGTGGTTTGAGTTTGTTGCCTGTAAAGGTCTTTGGTGACATTTCTAATATGCTTGGAACCATAGCACAAATCTGCCTGTTGTTGCACCTTGATTAATATTGAACACTTGAAATGGTTATTGGTGTTATTAGGAGACAAATGCTTAACGTTATGTAACATTCTTATCTGCTGTTGTAGAGCAACAGTAACTGACGGTTAAAATAGGCTAATATCTCTTTTAAAACTGCAGATAAAATATGCTAACCCAGTGGCAATATTGCCAACAATTATTTCTGGGTTTAAATTCACAGGTTCACTCATAAAGGTGACAAATGTGGGAAGTGGAAATATTAAACTGATTTAGTCATGGATGCTCTTGATATTCTGGGGCATTCTTTGACAGAGATGAAAAAGCTTTACTCAGCATCTAAATTGTGTTGCACCTGGCCTGGAGGGTTTTGTCAATAACACTGAGTTTCCAAACGGACTAAAAGTTCATTTTTGAGGATTTACCTTCCTCACCTCGACAGAGACCACATTTATCCAAAAATATGAATATAACAATAATAACGTACATTTATACAGCACTATTAAGATTTTTAAAAACTAGATATCGAGCCAAGCAAGGAGATACTGGGAAATAAGACTGAAAGCTTGGTCAAGTAAGTGGATATTAAGGCAAAGATAGAGGTGAAAAGGAGAAGGAGTCCAGAGAGTGAATGCAAATGGTTGAAGGCATGGCTGCCAATGGTAAGACAAAGTGAGAGGAGATGTGCAAGAGGCCAGAGTCAGGGGAGCATAGAATTCAGACAGGGCAGGAAGTCATAGACTGGAGGAGCTAACAGAGTAGGCAAGGTTGAGGCCACAAAAGGATTTAAACACAGGGATGAGAATTTAAGATATTAAAAACAAGAAATTCTGGAAATACTCAACAAGTCAGGCAGCATCTATGGAAGAAGGGTCACTGACCCGAAACGTTAACTCTGCTTCTCTTTCCACAGATGCTGCCAGACCTGCTGAGTGAATCCAGCATTTCTTGTTTTAGCATCTATGGAGAGATGTATGAAGTTGTAGTAGTGAAATAACAAAATAAAATTGTAAATAAAGAGAAATAATGAAAGAACTTTCATTCAATAGAGTCGTTCATGCCCTTGGGATGTCCTAATGTGCTTCACAGCTCATGAAATACCTTGAAAGTGAGCCATTGTTCTTACGGCAGCAAATTTGCAAGCAGCAAAGTCCCACAAAGGATAAAATGACTAGGTAAACTACTTTATTGATGTTGGTTAAGGGGTAAATATTGTCCAAGCCACTGGGAGAACTCCCCTGCTCTTATTTGAATATTGCCATGGGATCTTTTATGTCCACCTAAGCAGGCAGGTTGGGCCTTGTCTGTAAGTATCTTCTGAAAAATGGCACCTCTGTAAAATGTCCTTAGTACTTTACTGGTCAGTCTAGTTTATGTGTTCAAATACTGCGGTGGGACATGAACACACAACCTTCTGACTAAGATGTGAAAGTGCTATAATTCAGTCAAGGCTGAGCGTTCAAATGTAATAAAATGACAGAACTATTATATCGCTACACTCTCACTTACTGCCCCGAATATAATTGTTCAATAATGCAATTATACCGCATCAACTGGATTGCAGAAGAGAGTTCTGAACTTTTACCACCCTGGATTTTGTTCCCAGCCCGACGTCCGGTTCCGTGGCGGGAGCAGGGGGGTCGGAAAATCGGAGCGGCAGCAGCCACCACGGAACCTGACGCTGGGATTGCCGGGCTCAATCTTCCCGACGGCGGGGAAGCTCTGTGGCCCCTCCATCGCTCCACGACAGGACCTGACTTAGCATATTTAAATAACATATTGGCATGAATTAAAATATAAACCGCAGTGATCTTACCTTCAGTTCCCAATCCTCAGCACCACAAGCGGCTGTCATGTGTCTTTACTGTCCTGTCCAGGGAATGCTGGCGCCATTGAGGTGAGGAAGGGGAAAAAGTAAGAAGTGTGTGTTTGCACCATCTGCAGCTTGTGAGACAGAAGAAATTGTGCATTGAGAAAGAACTGGGATTCGGAGAAGGAGGATTAGGTTTGTAGATACCTTCATCATCAATCCCTCTAGCCCTGCCAGTGACCACAACCTCGGCGATGCCCCTTTCCATGATGGCCAACACTGTGCATGGAGGTTAAACTATGCAGGCATACTTGTCCTCCTCCCATTCTTTGTTGCTGCCTGCTATAATGTGCCACCTTCTCCTACAAGGAAGAGGAAAATGTGTCAGTGAGTCAGTGGGTTTCCTGCAATATACTTGGGTGATGTGGCTGTTATGTTTGAATAGCTTCTAGTATGTGTGAGTTGTGAGTTGCGGGTATAGGGCTTGCAACTGTACTAAATGTGTGAGGATGAGGTGAAATATATGAACATTGGATATTAATCCTAATTGATGGAGATTGTTGGTAGGTGTTAAGGGGGTGTAAAGAATTGAACAGTGGATGGAACTAGTGGTGTAGCTGGTGGGATATGATATTTACACAGCTTGACAACTCGTGTTAGATTGTTAAACGTATTCCTGCACTGAACTCATGTTCTTGGAGCAACACTCTTTGCATTGACCTTTGCCATTACTTCTTCCCACTGCCTTCTGATCAGATGTCCGGAGGACCTCCTGCCCCCTTGCGGATACAGGGGGCTAGATTTTCAAAGGGCCGCGGGGTCAGGACCTGGTGCGGGCGCAATTTCAAAAACACGGTCCCAGAGGTTGTCTGGGGGTCATGACGCCTCCAGGACAGTTTGTTATTTTCAAAGGGCCAGTAGGGGGAGGGAATGGGAAACCCACTCGCCATCAATTAAGGGCCCCTTAAGCTCCTTAAGGAGCTTGTTAAGTGGCCTGTCCGGTGCAGACTGGAATTTTTGAACTTTATTTCTGCAAACCCAATCAGTCTGGTCTATGTTAGTGTTCAACTATTGGGTTCGCCGCAATGCCAAATAATGTTTATTTCTCTTTGTCTTAAAATTGTTCGTAATGGACCTTCTTGCGCTTATGCTAATGCAGGACCTTCATTTTTCCCACATGGGCCCTTTCATCCTCGTTGATGCTGCTGGCCCTGTAAGGAGCTGTCTGCTTTCTTCGGCAAGGTAACGACAGCCCCCAACATGGTTGTCTTTGCCGCTGGTGCCAGGCAGGTAGTTCCAGCCTCCTGGAGACACTCGACGACACGAATTGGGTGCCGAGCTCACCTCCTGCCCAATTAGGGCATTTATATTTGTGCGAGAGCGATACAGTTGAGGTGGGAGTTGGGACCTGCAATTCATCTGGGCATCAGATTTCCAAGCCCAATTTGAAAATCCACCCAGGATGTCGCTCCTCCTCTCCACATCGAACATCAAGACCTCCAGTCGTTGAAAAAACATGTTGCTTGCTCTCTTGCAAGTTCAGCCATTCCTCGAAATATCACAGTCCAAAATCACTTTTCAAAAAATTTCCACCACTTCTTGAAGCCACAGCACACCTCTACTTGAAGTGAAGGTTGCCTTTAAGTAGCGCTAGTCACTCAAAATCGGTCCCCCTTGCTGATGTGTGCAGCTAACGAACAGGACAGGTAGTGCTAGCTGGATGCAGAAATCATTTAAATCAACAGTCAGTATAAATTTTACATGCTGCCAGCACCTCAGTGAACAGGCACGGATTAACCACCCATTTTCAGACGTTAGCCAATTTAGCTTCTGTTGAATTTAAAGTTGGAAGAGAATTTATCCCTTTTACATGGGCCAATGGCAGTGGAGAGAGAATTGGAGGGTTTTAGTGAGAGAATTCTAGAGCAGCCCACACTGGAGAAAGCAGAGAGGGGAATGTCCAGTAGGCCAGAGTCAGAGGAATGGAGAATTTAGGGGAGGGTTCTTTGACTGGAGGAGGTTAGAGATCAGGAGAGATGAGGCCATGAAGGAATTGAAACATGAGAATGAGAATTTTAAATTTAAATGTTTTGGGGACCAGTAGCCAATGTAGGCCAGTGATGGGTGAACAGAATTTGGTATAGGATATGATAAGTAAAGTTAGGATGAGCTGATGTGGAAAATAGATCATCCAGGAGAGCATTGTAATAGTCAATTGTTACCTCAGTGGCTTTGTTGAATGATAATTTCCTTTAATCCACTGACTAGAGATCTGCATTTATTATTAATAAAAGACATTTAAAAAAGAAAAGCTTAGGCTGGTTACCTAATTTACAACACTGTATCCTACATTGCAAAGGGCTGTGAGGAGGGAGACGAAATGTCTGCATTTCACAGAAGGAACTAAGACCCAGGAATGTTTAAAGGAACTACCTGTTCTCTCAGCAAGCAGAGAAATACTGCTAACTGCAATGTTTGAATGACTGAGTAACTGTCATGTGACAAGCCCCTCCCCAACTGTGGTTTTAAGCTGGTGTTTTCTCCGCAGCAGAGGAGAAGCAACTGGATTCTGACATGAGCAGACCCTAAGTGGGGCTCTCTCTCTCACCAGTCCAGCTTGAAAGCTTTCAAATCCTGCTTGTTGACTGACCACCTTTGCATACTCTGGCTATAATCAGAAACCTCATTGGAGGAAATCGTCCGAATCGCTATCTACAAGACACTCACTGAACCAGTCATCTACCTCTTCAAACTAAAAGCCTCAGGACCACTGAATTCAGCTAGAAGCAAGCTGAATCATGAAACTTCACAGACTGTACACCTTTTTTATGGTCTCTAACTCAGAAAATCGACCTTTTCCCACTCTGCAACCTATTTGTGTGTGTGTGTAAACCTCTAGTGTGTGTGTGTGTGTGTGTGTGTGTGAAAGTTGGCACGTGTTTATTTTATTAGTTCAGTTTAGGTACAATAAAGTTAACCTCTTTCTTTGTTAACTCAAGAAAACCTATCCAATTCCTCACTTGCTATGATCATAACAGACAATCAAACACCTACTGAATTGGCCAGTAGATCCACTTTAAAGAAGAATTAAATCTGTTGCGGTCAAACAAGGAAAGGGAAAAGAGGGAAGCCCTTCGACCCCTCCTCACTTGACCATAACACAATGCTTTGATGCCAAAATAATTCACAGGCTTGTATAGTAACAAGTCCAAAATCAGAACACACTTCCCCTTGTTTACTCATATCAGTTGATACTGTTGGATATTCAGTTGATAGCTTTCTGGAGTCAGGTGACTGAAGATCAGTTCCCAGGTTGGTCTCAAGTGTTGGAATATTTGGAGTAAACAAGTTGCTTTGAAGTGCAGCTGCCCTATCTATAAACTGAGGAAGGAGTGATCTGTCATAGTAGATCTCTATAATTTATAATGCTGGAGAGTTATCAATATTTTCTTTGAGGTTAAGAGATATATTCATGGCTGCATATATTTTTCAAAAACAAACGGAAATAATTAGAACAGAAAGTAATTTTCTAGTCGTTCACAAATGTTGATTTGATTTTAGTTAATTATGCTGCTGTTATTCAGATTGTTCAGAATACCTTGCCTCTATTTTCAAAGATTTTTTTTCCTCCTGTTGCCAGCAATGTTATCTCCTGAAGCTATTTGCTTCTTTCTGGGGGATGGATTGCTGGAGACTGGTACCTCATCAAGTTCTATGTGAACCTAGACAGTGAGATCCTGATTTAACTGCCCGCAACTGGCAGAAACAGGGTGGGGAACCAGTTAAAATAATGGAAGCCGCTTAGACCCACCAATCTTGCTTTCTTCCTGCCTTGGCCCCATATTAACCAACTCTTTTGAGCAGGTGGGCAGGGCGCCCTCAGGAAGCGGGGTCCTGTTTTAAATATGCAGATCGGGTCCAATGATGCCAGCAGGACCTGACATGCAATATAAACCTGAGGCCTGAGCTGGGTGGTGGAGGGCAATGTTGCCTCCCTCATCAGGCAGAACCTGCCAGGAGCTGAATCCTGTACCAGAGGAGGCCCCAAAGGTTAGTTCAACATTTATTTTTCAGGTTCTCTTCAGGGGCCTCCCTTGCTAACCCCCTCCAGAATCATGGCCAGATTTCCCCACTTCCCCACCCATCTAAAGCATTACCCTTTCCCTCCCAATTGCACCCTGAACTTAAGTTCCCATAAACTGTCAGCTGTCAGGCAGGAGACTGCAGCTTGTTATTCAAATGAGGCCTTGCCATTAAGACATGGAAGGCCTTTATGTCCCAGGCCTTTCCAGGTTTTGCATGTGCTCCCCACTTCCCTAATCATACCAGGGCCACAGTGCCATCAGGTTATTTAGCAATAGGTGCATCACAGCTGAGCCCAATCCATTCCTTACCTAATGCCCATCTACATGCAGTGGGAAAAGAAACCTGCATGATATTCCTCTGTCTAACCAAGGCACACTGAGGCCAATTGTAGTTCTCCAACTGTTATATATTGTTGTATTATTTGTAAAGAGCTAGGAATTAATTGTCATGTGTAGTGTGTTCCGGGGGTCACATTTCACTGCTGTACTGCAGTCATATGATATATAACACTGCACCTCTCCAGGGCAGTTCTTGCCAAGTAGTATGGAAGCTGATTGAAATAAACAAAGAGCTCCATATTTTTAAACCTAAACAGTGATCATTTCTAACTTACGGGAACCAGGAGACATAACATCAACTGTTGCCCCAATTGAGATCACCTGGCTCGCCACAGACCAGGAACTAAACCTGGATATTTGCTGTTCTGGATGGATCAGCTACTCAGTAGTTTCACTTGGGGAGCCATTGCAGAGTCTTTCTGAAAGAACGTTTGAGCTACTGGCAGAGACACATGATGGCAGGGCAAACATTTATTCCAATCCAACAAAGCCACTCCTCATAATACACTGGCTATAAAAACTCAGATTGATTGCTTATCTGGAAGATGTTATGTTGCCAGCAAAATATTCGCACCCCAGCCTAACAGATGGATTTTTAAAACTACAGTGAGACCAGATGACACACTCTGTGGAACTGTTTGACAAAAAGCATAATTGCCAGGAATTTGCCAAGTCCATATTCCATTTCTGGAGAAGAGATTGGTAAAGTTTACTGATGTAAGTCCCTTCGCATCAATCTTATCTCTCTCCTTTTTGCCAATAAACTTAAATTTCACCTGCCAGTGATTGAAGGAATGGGACATATCCCACTCTTTTCAAGGAAAAATAGGAGTCCTGGATGAAAACATGTCATGAATATACAAATAATTATTACAATGTCAGGTTTCAGGACACCATTTTCTCATTCAAACTACTTTTTGGTGATTACTGTAAATGGCTTACATCCCTTCCAATGTGAAATCCACATATCTCTCTGCCCTTAATGTAGCCCGGACCTAACAATCACCTGATTGAAATAAATTACTCTTCAGAGAAATAGAATCTATTTATATGTTAATAAAATATAGAACGAAAAATATTAGGCATATGCTAAAATATAAAAAAACGATATTTTGTATAAAAGCAAAATACTGTGAATGCTGCAAATCTGAAATAAAAACAGAAAATGCTGGAAATACACAGCAGGTCCAGCAGCATCTGTGGTGAAAGAAACAGAGTAAATGTTTCAGGTCAATGACCTTTCATTAGTAATGGGGAAAAGTTGGAAATGTCATAGGTTTTGAACAAGTGGAAGGAGGGGTGGTGGAAAAAGAATAAAAGAGGTCTGTGATAGAGTAGAAGACAGGAGATATTAAATTACAAAAGAGTTGGTGGTGCAGAGTCAAAGGGAATGTTAATGGGACAAGTAAAGAAACAAAAGAAGCGTCTAGAAGAGGTGTCAATGGCAGTATGTTGAAAAGCTGTCATTCCAAAGCAAAAACAAATGAAAAATGAGAGTGAAACTGAAACCTATAAAGAAAAAGGAAACAAAATGGGGACCGAGATTACATCTGAAGTTGTGGAACTCAATTTTGAGTCTGGAAGGCTGTAACCAGCGAAAGTAGCATTTGATGGACAGAGCAAAGTGATCCCACAACCGACAAATCTGATCAAAGCTCTGCAGTCCTGCAACATCCAATTGTGAATGGTGGTGGACAGTTAAACAACTAACCGGAGAAGTATGGTCCACAAGCATCCCCATCCTCAATGATGGGGGAGCCCACCATGTCAGTGCAAAGGAAACTGCTGAAGCATTTGCGAACATCTTCAACCAGAGTGCTGAGTGGATGATCCACCTCTGCCTCCTCTGGAGGTCCCCAGCATCACAGATGCCAGTCTTCGGCCGATTTACACCCTGTGATATCAAGGAACGGCTGAAGGCATTGGATGCAGAAAAGGCTATGGGTCCTGACAACAGCCCAGCAGTAGTACTGAAGACTTGTGCTCCAGAGCTAGCTACACCCCGAGCCAAGCTGTTCCAGTACAGTGACAACATTGGCATCTACCCGACAATGTGGAAAATTGCCCAGGTATGTCCTGTCCACAAAAAGCAGAACAAAACCAATATGGCCAGCTACCACCCTGTCAGTCTACTCTCGATCCTCAGCAAAGAGATGGAAGGTGTTGTTGACAATGCTATCAAGCAGCACTTATGCAGCAATAACCTGCTCAACGATGCTCAATTTGACTACGGCCACTCGGCTCCTGACATCAGTACAGCTTTGATCCAAACATGGACAAAAGAGCTGAATTTGAGGTGAGGTGAGAGTGACTGCCTTGACATCCTGGCAGTGTTTGACCGAACGTGGCAACAAGGAGCCTTAGCAAAATTGAAGTCAATGGGAATCTGGGGAAAACCCTCCACTGGTTAGTGATACTTAGCATAAAGGAAGATGATTGTGATTGTTGGAGACCAATCTTCTAAGCCCCAAGACATCACTGCAGGAGTTCCTCAGTCCTTGTCCCAACCATCTTCAACTGCTTCATCAATGAACTTCCCTCCATCATAAAGTCAGAAGTGGAGATGTTTGCTGATGATTGCACTGTGTGCAGTACCATTCGGGACTTCTCAGATACTGAAGCAGTCTGTGTCCACATGCAGCAAGACCTTGACAACATTCAGGCTTCAGCTGATAAGTGGCAAGTAACATGCACACCACACAAGTGCCAGGCAATGGCCATCTCAAACAATAGTGAATCACCATCTCCCCTTGACTTTCAATGGCATTAGCATCACTGAATTCCCCCAACATCAACATCCTGGGGGTTACCATTGACCTGAAACTTACCTGGACCAGCCTTTATAAATACTGTTGCTACAAGAACAGGTCAGAGGCTGGGAATTCTGCAGTGAGTAACTCACTTCCTGACTCTCCAAAAGCCTGTTCACCATCTACAAGGCGCAAGTCAGGAATGTGATGGAATACTCCCCACTTGCTTGGATGAGTGCAGCTCCGACAATACTCAAGAATCTCAATGTCATTCAAGACAAAGCAGCCAGCTTGATCGACGCCCCATCCACCATCTCAAACCTTCACTCCCAGCACAGGTGCACAGTGGCAGCAGTGTGTCCCATATGCAAGATGCACTGTAGCAAATCACCAAGCCTCCTTCAGCAGCACCTTTCAAACCTGTGACCTCTACCACCTAGAAGGACCAGGGCAGCAGATGCATGGCAACACCACCACTTGAAAATTCCCCTCCAAGCCGCTCACTATTCCGACTTGGAACTATATCGTCGTTCCATCACTGTCACTGTATCAGAAACCTGGAACTTGCTTCCAAACAGCATTGTGGTGTACCTACACCAAATGGACTGCAGCTTTTCAAGAAAAGGGCAATAAGGGATGGGCAACAAGTGTTGGTCTTGCCAGCACCGCTCAAATCACAGCAAAGAATTTTTAAAAAGTGCCTAATCAAAAGATGTGGTGCTGTTCCTCGAGCTTACGTTGAGCTTCATTAGAACACTGCAGGTGGCCGAGGGCAGAGAGGTCAGCATGAGACCAAGGTGGAGAATAAAAATGACAGGCAACCGGAAGCTCGTGGTTAAGCCTGCAGACTGAATGGAAGTGTTCCGCAAAGTGGTCACCTAATCTGGGTTTCGTCTCCCAATGACCATATTGGGTCAGCAGTGAGTACAGTATACTAAATTGTAAGAAGTACAGATAAATCATTGTTTCATCTGAAAGGACCATGTGGGGCCTTGTACGGTGAGGAGGGATGAGGTTAAAGGACATGTGTTGTATCTCCTCCGCTTGCAGTGGAATGGTGGCATGGGAAGGGGAGGGGCAGTTGGGGGTGATTGAAGAGTGCCGAGGGAATGGTCCCTTCGGAATGCTGAAAGGGGACAGGAAGGGACGATGTATTTGGTGGTGATACCACACTAGAGGTGGTGGGAATGGTGAAGGATGATCTGTTGAATACGAAGGCTGGTGGATCATAGGTGAGGCCAAGGGGAACCCTCTCACGGTTCTGAGAGGGAGGGGAAGGAGTAAGCGGAGAAGAGCGGGAAATGGGAATGATGCAGCCGAGGGCCCTGTGAACCACGATGAGGGGGGACCCTCGGTTGAGGAAAAAGGAAGACTTATCAGAAGCACTGGTATGGAAGATTGCATCATCAGAAGATGATGTCATTTAATATCTCCTGCCTTCCACCTTATCACAGGCCTTCCCTATTGTTCTTTTTCTACCCTCCCCCCATTCACTTGCTTAAAACCTATTCCATTTCTAACTTTTCTCAGTTTTGGTGAAAGGTCGTTGACCTGAAACATTGACTTCTGTTTCTCTCTCCACAGATGCTGCCTGACCTGCTGAGTATTTCCAGAATTTCATACTTTTATTAACTAGATTTTATATATTGGCTGGCAACTAACTGCATGAAATCTTGAACCAAGCCTCCATCAGCTTGTTCAGTTAGATGTAATAGACCCCATGGCATTATTCAATGAGGGGTAGGGAGCTCACCCGGTGCTTTGGCCAACATTCCTCCCTTACCTCCCACCAATGGAAGCCGATTAACTGGCCACTTATATGATTTGCTGTTTGTGGGACATTTCTGTATGCACGTTGCACTGCTTTTACCTGTAAAAGTTATTCCTTATCTGTGAAGTGCTTTAGGATACCCCGAGGTTAACAAAGAAGTAAGTTCTGCCGTTAAAGTAAAGGCTCAAGTTCAGAGCTCCCACCAGCTGTTCTTTTGGAATAAAACAATATCTTGCCTGAGGTGGAAAGTTTCATGTGAAATATATGTGGAAAATAGTGATGAAAGTCTGAATCTAAACAGCTTTCAGAAGTCCAGTCAGAACTGTTACAACAGAAAGTTTCAGACTTTTAACCTTTAAATTCCTTTGAAGAAGAAAGATACTGCCCTTGATGTAGAATTCCAGGCATTCCATAATATTGCCCAACAATAATGAAATGGAGAGACAGTTGTAGAATTTATACCTATTGCATGCAGCTTTTATACATTCAATTTGAAATTTTAAAGTTAGTTATTCTGTCTCATTTTAAAGAAAGAAACAAAGTTGAACCAGCCTTATTTGAGGTAAACAGAACATTCATATTTTTAACCCTGATTTGGTTTAAATGCATAAAGTATATAATGTGATACTGTATTGATCAACGTTCTCCGTTTTATTGGGGAAAACATTATTGGTAGATGAAAGAGTTCTTTCCAGTGTTGTATTCTCCAACTTTCGAATTGGAAGTGAGGAGGGTAAAGGTCCTTGCATCTAAATTAATTGGTTTCCAGATTCTTGTTCTTTGTCGACAGCAGGCTGTAATATTGTTTGGCCTTATGTACTCCAAAGATGTGTCTCTTTATGAAGGCTTTTGGATGGACTAACAAAATGAAGTGCAGCCTCATGAAACATTTAGCACTTCAGACAGGTTCACAAAAGATCCCAGAAATGTTCAGACAGGAAACAACAAAAGAAAGAAACTTGCAATTATATAACACCTTTCACATTTTGAGGATTGAGGTCCCAAAGCAATTTCACTGCCAATGAAATATTTTTGAAATGTCATTGCTGTTGTATTGAAGGCAAACAAGGCAACCAATTTGCACACAGCAAGCTCACACAAACAGAATGGAGGTAAATGACCAGATAATGTATTTTTGGAACGGTTGGCTGACGATCCCTGCACTTTTTCAAACATTGCCATGGGATCCTTTACATCTATCTCAGAGGGAGCCTTGTTTGAATATCTCTGTTTCCTCTGTACTGGGTTGTATGTTCGATTATGTACTCAAGTGCTGCAGTGAGACTTGAACCTGCAACTTTCTTGCTCAGAGGCAATAGCACTACCACCAAGTGAATGCTATTTATAGTGACATTCCTCTTTAAAGATTTAAACAGGTTCTGTTTCATGACATGCCATCTAAGGCGTTATTTATACTGGTCTCAGATGTGCATTGTAATGTACAGTTGGCAGACTAAGTCATATATTTAGATGCCTGCACAGAGGTCTACTCAAAGTATTTTTTTTAATACTGTTTAAAGCATTAAAGGATTGCTTCTCTCCTAATATTATAGATTCCACAGGAAGTCCTTTTTCTTGATGCACACCCAAAATTGCAAAAGTATAACAATAGTTTACCATCATCCATGTCATCCACTAAAGCAGATGGCCTGGGTGTAGAGAAACAAAAAACTGATGGGTGGACAAGCAATTAGAGATGGGACTGTTAGTCTAGTCTTTGGCCTCCTTGTCTCGAAAGACAATAGGTAAGCGCCTGGTGGTGGTCAGTGGTTTGTGAAGCAGCGCCTGGAGTGACTATAAAGGCCAATTCTAGAGTGACAGACTCTTCCACAGGTGCTGCAGATAAAAGTGGGTGTCAGGGCTGTTTCGCAGTTGGCTCTCCCCTTGCGCTTCTGTCTTTTTTCCTGCCAACTGCTAAGTCTCTTCAACTCGCCACGCTTTAGCCCCGCCTTTATGGCTTCCCACCAGCTCTGGCGATCGCTGGCAGCTGACTCCCACGACTTGTGATCAATGTCACAGGACTTCATGTCGCATTTGCAGACGTCTTTAAAGTGGAGACATGGACGGCCGGTGGGTCTGATACCAGTGACGAGCTCGCTGTACAATGTGTCTTTGGGGATCCTGCCATCTTCCATGCGGCTCACATGGCCAAGCCATCTCAGGCGCCGCTGGCTTAGTAGGGTGTATATGCTGGAGATGTTGGCCGCCTCGATGACTTCTGTGTTGGAGATACGGTCCTGCCACCTGATGCCAAGGATTCTCCGGAAGCAGTGAAGATGGAATGAATTGAGACGTCGCTCTTGGCTGACGTACGTTGTCCAGGCCTCGCTGCCGTAGAGCAAGATACTGAGGACACAGGCTTGATACACTTGGACTTTTGTGTTCTGTGTCAGTGCGCCATTTTCCCACACTCTCTTGGCCAGTCTGCACATAGCAGAGGAAGCCTTTCCGATGCGCTTGTTGAATTCTGCATCGAGAGACAGGTTACTGGTGATAGTTGAGCCTCGGTAGGTGAACTCTTGAACCACTTCCAGAGTGTGGTCACCGATATTTATGGATGGGGCATTTCTGACGTCCTGTCCCATGATGTTCGTTTTCTTGAGGCTGATGGTTAGGCCAAATTCGGTGCTTTGTCTTTGCACCTACACTGTTTGGGATTGCTCTCACATACGTTCAAGTCTTCAGAAGAAGGAATTTTCCTCCACACAAGATCAGGTGGCAGGTTGTTCAACCTTGCCCGTCTAAGAGCGAAGACCAAAGTACGCAAAGTCCTCATCAGGGAACTCCTCTTTACTGACGATGCTGCATTAACATCTCACACTGAAGAGTGTCTGCAGAGACTCATCGACAGGATTGCAGAGATGGGACTCTAATACTCAACTAACCTCCAAAAAATCATTCTCTTCGATAATGTTGAAATAAAATGATTAACCTGTCCTAGAAGTCCTTGTCAAGAAACAATCGACAGACCAATTTGTGTTAACTTTTTGGTGATTGAGTTTACCAAAAGTCTTTCTTGGACAGCTGACTGGGACACTGTGCATTATTTTTTTATTATCCTTTTCGGTGAAGTGGGTTGAAGTTTGGTGTGATTTGCTTCATACTAATTACTCTGTCTGTGTACTTACTGACGATCAAATAAAGCTGCTTAACAATTGTCATAATCCTTTTTTTTTTCCTCTGGGAAATATGTGCTGTATCTTTAAAACCACAAAGGAGCCATATTGCTTTAAGAACCAGCAATCCTCAGGAGTTAGAGAAAGTGCATTTTTGTTGCCCTTAGATACAAGCACACAGACAGGGAACCAATTAACTTCAAAGAATACATCCTGGTTAGCCACTCAGAGACCCAGGACTGGATATACAATGTTGCAATTATCTTTTAAACTGGCTTTTTAATTGAGACAGTCTGTTCTAGCTGGAGAAACAGAGAGACAGCTGTGTGTTAGCACCTGAAAGGAGAAACAGACCATTTAAACTGAAGGAAGAGAATTTTGTCTGTTTATTTATTATCTATCAAAATTCTAAAATAAGTCAAGCCAAAACAGATCTCTGATAATTTGAATTGAAGGAAGGGAAGTTAAACTCTGACAATCTTTTATCGCTCAAAAATTCTAAAGCCAAATTGATTCATTTAAAAAGTGTTTGCAAGTCGTTAATTGTGGAAATTCATCGCTGGCGAAGGAAAGCATCACTTGCTGCTGGAGTTAGACTACGGACTGTTCTACTGTTGGAGGACCTTTTCTTTTTCTCCCCATCGGATGGCTGTGAGGACTTCAAGCAACCTTGGACTTTTTCACCTGTGGCAGGAGTGTAAATTTGCAAGGACTCTTTTTCTATTTTAAATGTTGTTTATATCTTCATTGTGTTTAAGAATTTAGTTTTTCTAATTAGACAGTTAATTTGTTGATTTAAAAGACACCTGGTTTAGTTAGCCTCAATATATGGTACAATTTGGCTGGGTCTTTCTTTAATTTGGAAAGTTTAAAATGATATGTTAGGCAATCTGTGGAGGGATGGGATTGAATTAACAATGCTTTTCTCCCACCACAATCAGAATCATTTATTTTGATTGGGGGCTTTGACTGGAGCGGTCGGTCGTAACACAATTTATATCTTGTCTCATCTCACCAAAGTGTTGATTTGTCTATCTTTTGGAAAATTAGGGAAGCATATATGCAGACACTTGAAAGGTTCATGGCAATCTATTCAAATAACAAAGGGTTCTCATTGTTACTGCCCTTGGTTTATGCAGGGTTGGGAATTGGGTAGGGAAAGTGAACTGCCAATCATGAGGGACAAAGATCCAGGAGAGGTCAATGAAGATCTACATTTGTGATTACCATTCATTGCAATGTGCCGATTAATAAATAGTTCCAATGTTGGTTACCTGCAAATAGATTGGCTCATTCCTTCTCTGCAAGTATGAGCATCCTTTTGCACTTGTAATCTTAGTAAAGATGGGCAGTAACTGGGAGCAGGTGGGAGACATTGTCTAAGATCTGTAGGTACAATAGATGTAAGAATAAAGGGGACACTCCTAGATTGTTCAAACCAAGATCCCTAAGATTGATGGGATGAGGCTAGTTTTCTGTCCAAAAACTGAAGCAGTTCAGAAAAGAAAGAAAATGGTTATAAAATGTGATCTTATGTTATAGATTGGGAATACGCTGATTGTACACGCATCAATGTTGCAACAGTGCTGGGGGACCTTGGAGATGGTGTTGCTTTGCCAGCAATGCAATATCAGTGGTCTTACTGCTCCAGTGTCAAATCATGAATGGGGGCTGGAAAATCTGATGGACAAAAAGTGATTGGTTTGCATTCGTTATTTTCCAATGTTCTCCATTCCCTTCTTCTCCCATTCACTCAGTCATCACAAACAAAACATAAAGTTTAGTTGAATATTAAAATATCACCCAGATAAAGTTAAACTTTAGTGTCATTTTGCTTTTTTTCCCCATCTGTGCAAGGCTCACTTTTACCTAAGGAGCTTCTGTGTTTCAGTTGCGAAGGTTTCATGTTTCAACAATATCATATGTAAAGCCATTTGTTCATTAATTACATGTTCAGGGTGTCAGTTTCCCCCCTCTATCATGTGCTGTTCTGCACCAATAGCCCCACTGCAGTGATGGATATAGACTACTTTTGTACCATGTAAGAGAGTGCTTTCTTAAAAGCATCTAAATAGTGTATTCTTTGTGGGAATTGTGGATTGCAAACCCTGCTCCACGAGAGAGCAATGGCTAATACCTCACCATTTTATCACAGCGAAAAACACACACAGTTCTCCATTGGGTGTTCTATTTCTAACTGGAGTACATAATAGATAGCATTTGTTTCAAATATAACGTTGAAACAGATTGAGAGAGTCATGAAGCTAGGATGAGGTTTTATATTTCACAACTGGATATTAAAACAAAGCAGCTGTAAAGCCTCTTATTAAATTTGTGTCCTTTGGGGAATTAAAATGGATAGTTCCCATTTAGGAAGGTGCAGTGGTGCATTTTGGGTATAAACTAGTTACAAACTTTAGTTACCCCTTTTCCTGCCCCTCTACTTGCTTAAAACTGGTTACACCTGTAACATTTTCCAGTCTGATGAAAGGTCACCGACCTGAAATGTTGGGCTGGATTTTATGGAGATGGCAGGGGTCCCGACACCAGGCCCAAAAAGCATGGGGAACCCCGCCTTAGCCCTTTAGAGACTCGCCTGGCTCTCTGTAACAGTTATTGGGCAATTAACTACCCGATGTCGGGGTTGCAGCCCTTTAAGGACGGGAATCCCACCTCCCAGAGCTGCCGGCCAATCAAAGGGCCAGCAGCTCAGTAGTATCAGCAGCACCACTGGGAGTGGTGGCCACTGCTAGTACTATGAGGCCTGGGACCAGGACCAGCACTGGAGCCCCGAATAAGTCTGGCGAGGTCATTGGGGCCAGTCCGGCAGACTCCGGCATGTGGGGTGAGGGCGGGTGGGGGAGTATGGTCATTGAGGGTGGAGGTGTTGTTATTGGAGGGGTGGTCTTTGCTGCCGGGGGCCCTCCGTGGGCCACAGATTGCCTGCGGAAGAGGCCCCCCCACCAAGCCTGCAGAGAGACTACCTTGTTTTACTGAATGACCTACCCACCTGGTGGGGCTCTCACCAGCCATTGGTAAAATACCATTGGTGGCAGGAAGAGGCTCCTTCGTGGCCACCAAAGGGCCTCAATTGGCCTTTCCCGCCCTGGACTAAATTCCAAAGTGATGAGCACTCCACACTTTTCCCTGCAACCCCTCCCCACCCCCCCGCCTGCCCATGCAATTTTATGGGCCCCCCCACCTCCATTCCCATCCCATCCAATCTGTTAAATATGTTGCTCTTTCCACAGATGCTGCCTGAACTGCTGAGTATTTCCAGAATTTTCTGTTTATATTTCAGATTTCCAGCATCCTCAGTATCTTATCTTTGCATTAGTTCCAAACAGTGTCTAGTCGTTGAATCTTCACAAATGTCTATATAGTCATCTTTGTGTACAATCATTGAGCTGAAACCCCGTCAGACCCATAACTCATCAGGTGCCAATTCCAGTGACCTTCATTCAGAGGATTTTTAAAGTGGGCATCCTGAACCTGCAGAGAAAAAGAGATCCAGAGCTTAATGTGCAAATAGTAGAATGTGATTCCCAAATTGAAAACGTGCATTACATTAACATACTGATCTTTCATCCCTGTATGTGTCCAAACTGAACTCAGACCAAGTTAAGTTGACAACTAAACCTTTAGTTCAGTTTAGTTTGGCTCCAGTTTCTATCTGTGAGACTGGCAGAAGCTGTTTTGTTGGATTTAATTGAATATAGCTGATCTTCATCCTTAAATCACCAACCCTCAGCTCCAAAATCTGTGGTTTATCTAACCCAGGCAAAAGAATGACCGACTGTTCTGAGAGAGGCTTCGACAAGTGAATGTCCAATTTCAAAACCAAAGGAAACATGAGTCCCACTTCAATGAAACTGCTATAAATCTGGCAATGATAGGTCATCTATCACGCAATATTTACAGTTTTTGCATAGCACATGGGTTTGAGGTGCACAGTTGGGTCAGGGTAGAGGAAACGATACAAACCTCAACCTACTGAAATGTCTCAACATGATCACTTGGTACAGGGAAGAATTCTTCATTCCTCAGTTTTTCCATCTGCCACTTTAATGAGAACATGCTTCCAAAAAAAGCCTGTCTTTAAATTGTAAGTTATAAATGATTGAACCATTCCAGCAGATGACATAGTGGTACATTAGGCTAACAAGGTGAAATCGCATATCAATGTTTTCATACCTTATGTTCTGAATAACTGACGGCTTCCTTCTCTCCTTTTAGACTGGGATCCAGTGTGCAGTTCTCATGTGATGATGGCTATGAATTGCAAGGGTCTAAAAGCATTACCTGTATGAGAATGAATGACATGTTTGCAGCTTGGAGTGATCACAGACCATTCTGCCGAGGTGAGAAATTACTGACAGTTTCTATGCTGCAACAGATGACTAGCTTTCACCTTCACAGTCATTTAGCACCATTATTCTTCCTCATCCCTTCATTTCTGTGACTTGATGTGTCCTTCATGTCAATGTATGATTGAAGGAATGGGGATTGAGTTAAAATTAATCATTTTGAGTAGATGGGTGGCCATAATAGAATAACTGCAGAAGCAATTTTACTTCAGAATTGCCAAAAATTTAAAGTTGAGAAAGTATAAATGTGTGAACAGCTACTAATTAGCTGTAATTAAATGTCGTGACAGTCTGGGTTATGTTTTGAAGTTTATTTAGTTGGTTTTGACAATTGTGTACCCATACAACAATTTACTAATGCAGAAAGATGGGATTTTAAAATTTTTTACCTCTTGACAGAATGCTGTAGTAAGGTCAACTGTAACACACACTAATAGCACTACTAAATATCCAAATTATTGTTTAATCATTGCATTTTGAGCTACAGGGAGGTTGCTGTCCCTTTCAGAAAACATTGACTGATCCAATAATACAAATTGAGCATCATCGACAATGCAGCAAAGTGGAAATTTAGTGCTCAAAAATGGCATGGGGGGGACGGTGGCATAATGATAATGTCACTGAGCTAGGAATCCAGAGGCCTAGGCTAATGCCCTTGGGACATGGGTTCAAATCCCATCATGGCAGCTGGTGGTATTTAAATTCAATTAATTAATAAATTTAATTAATATAAAAAAATCTGGAATTGAAAGTTAGTCTCAGTAATGCTACCATATAACTGTCATTGATTGTTGTAAAAAAAAACCTTCTGGTTAACTAATGTCCTTTAGAGAAGGAAATCTGCTGTCCTTACCTGGTCTGGCCGACATGTAGATCCAGACCCACGATAATGTGGTTGACTCTTAACTGCCCTCTGAAATGGCTGAGCAAGCCCATCAGTTGTCAAGGGCAATTAGGGGTGGGCAATAAATGCTGGTCTTGCCATGAAAGAATAAAAAAAAATTTGCTGTCAATTTGAATTAAATAACATTGATTAAATTGTATCTGTATTCTCTACAGAGTAGTGTAGTATAAGGACCTGAAAGGGATAATGTTGGAGACAGTGAGAGCAACCCCTCCCACTGTAGTGATAATGATGCAACAGTCACATAGTAATGGGCTTTGGAAGAAGAGAGTAGCAGCATGAAGGATGTTAGCCAGAGAGGCTTGAGGAGAGCTTAAATAGAGATGTGTAAATAATAAAAACCTTATTAGTTGACCTAATCTAGACTCGGAGACTTTCTCAATAACGCCCTACACTACTACTGCAACAACAACACACAACATGGTGGCACTGATTAAAACAACCAGAAAGTACTGAGAACACCTTACCTTGTGAAATAGTGCCAAGAGAACAGCAGATCTTGTCAGGGGACTGCAAAGAGCTCCAGAGCTGCTCCGTAGCCGAAGAAGATGCGGACAGTCAGTGAGTCAGCCATGCGGGCATTCAGACTGCACCACAGAAGTGTGGTGGTCTGCAAGTAAATGTCCAGATCCAGCGATCAGGTTCCGAGTCGCAGTGCCGGGCGATGGTCCAGAATTGGGTGAGAGAATTTTAACATGGGCCATTGTTGGACAACGGCGCACTGGGTTGCAAAATTGGTGTGAGAGGTCGCTCTCTAGTGAAAAGGCGACTCGAGAGTCGGCAACCACGACCACAGACAGAAAGCCTGGGAACTCCTGGAAAGTGCAGGAAAGCACCATAAAGAGTGCTAACACCTCCATTAAAGCCAAAATGATTTAAAAAGAAAGGGGAACACCTTAAAGAGCCTAACAAAGCCTAGCAAAACAAAATGGATTCGAAATTCAACAAACAAGTGCAGAAGATAGGCGAATCCGTAGATTCTTTTATAAATGATCTCTACAAATTAGCTGAGGGATGTGATATGAAGAATTGAAGGCGGAACCGATAAGGGCCCAAATAGTTGTCAGAATAGCTGATGAGTCTTATCAGATCTCTTACAGTCAAAAGGCGACCATACACTTGAGAAGGCAATTCAGATGGTACAACAGGCGGAAATCCAAAGACAAAACACAGCCGTTCTGCAGGCTGAAGCAAAGCCTTGGATTAGAAGAAATCCAATGACTGTACAGTTCTTGAAGCTAAAGATGGAGAGGCAATCTATAGAGAAGAAGACACGCACAGGGGAGAAGGTGCATGACACTGGAAAACTGTGCCAGGGCGATGGAGCCAGGAAGACCCACAGACCGAACCAGTGTCCTGCTAGTAGAGCGGAATGTTTCAACTGTAAAAAGACAGACCATTATGGAAAAATGTGCCAGAGCAAGATCTCTTCACTCAAAATCGCAAAGCAAAAGACCTTCACACAAAAAGCAGTGAATGAAGTGCATCAACCTCCAGCAGAAAGGGAACCAGAAGATATCTTAGGAGAAACTAATGACCCGAATCAAGGAATTTGCACAGCAGACATTTATGTAAATGGACACCTAATGAATTTCAAATTGGATACAGGTGCTAGTTTCACAGTTCTGTCAGACCAAGAGCCATGGTTGATGAGACATTTCCTACAACTGGCAGGCACACAGTTGTATGGTCCAGGTGGGATTCAACTGAAAGTGAGGGGTAAGCTTCAAGCAACTATCCAATATAGAGGGAGACAAACAATGGAAACCCTATCTATACATGTTGCAAAACCAAGAATTTTCCCTCCTAAGCAGAAAAGTGTGCTTAGACCTGCTTCTGATCAAGAAGATTGTCAAAGTCAAACAGCCACAGGTAAACAGTTGCTTTCAAGCATACTATCGGAAACTTTTCACAGGTCTCGGAAGACTGAAGACAGAGTATAGAATCACACTTAAAGAAGATGCCAGACCAATGAGTTTCTTTACACCCAGAAAGACACCTCACTCGTTGATGAACCAAGTTCAAGACCAGTTGGAAGAGATGACCAGGATGCGAGTCATTTATCCTGTTATGATACCAAAGGAGTGGTGTTTGGCTATGGTTCCAGTCCCAAAACAAAATGGTACTCTTCCTATCTGTGTGAATTTAACGCAGCTTAACAAATAAGTGGCGCGCAAAATTCACCCAATGTCCAAAGTGGATAACAGCCTGGCAAAATTGTCTCACAGCATAATGTTTACCAAACTCGCTGTCAATAGTGGGTTTTGGCAGGTACCCTTAGATGAGACCTCAACATTACTAACCACATTTATAACATCATTCGGGTAGCTTTGTTTTACTCGGTTACCATTTGGGATAACTTGCACGCCAGAGATCTTCGAAAGGTCTTAGAAGGGCCCAAGGGAGTTATTTGTCACATGACATCCTGGTACATGGGTGGTCAGTAGAGGAATGTGACCAAAGAATTTGAGCAGTTTTACAATGCTTCCCAGAGGCAGGGCTAACATTGAACAAGAAGTGTGAATTCTCCAAGACATCAGTCCATTGCTTGTGACACATAGTCTGCAGTAAAGGTATAATGGCAGACATACAGAAGACATGAGCCAATACAGAATTCCCGACTCCTACTTCCACTCAGCAGCTCCAAAGATTGCTTAGTATGGTGAATCAATTTGCCAAATTTCTACCTCGTTTAGCACAGGTAACAGAACCGCTAAGACAACTTCTCAAAAAAGATCAAGTGTGGTGTTGAGTTCACATCAAGAACAAGCATTCCAGAAGATTAAAGAAATGCTCACACTGATGGACATCTTGGCGTGCTATAACCCTACACTACCAACAACAATCGCTGCAGACGCCTCCTCCACGGGGTTAGGGGAAGTGCTTTTCCAGGAGCAACCAGATGGTTCTCACAGACCAATATACTATGCATCTTGTCCGACACAGAGACAAGGTATGTGGTAATTGAAAAAGAAGTATTTGCCGTCACATGGGCATGTGAGAAATTTTCTGTTTATATTGTTTGATTGAGAGTCACCATCAAGACAGACCATAAACCTTTGATATCTTTGTTGGATGAAAAGGAGATCACAAAAATGCCTCCAAGAATCCAAAAATTTCATTTAAGATTGATGAGATATACGTATGAGACCATATATGTCAAGGGATAGATGCAACCATCCACTGATGCGCTACCAAGAGTGGTAGATTAGCCAACACAACAAGATGTGAATTTTGTAGATGAGATAGAGTAATATTCACAGTACACAGCACAACAATGGCCGGAAAGTACACAGAAAATACAAGAAATTCATCACGCCCAAAAAAGAGATGAAGAATGTAATTGTATAAGGCAGTATTGCACACAAGGGTGGCCACAAAGAACGTCCTAGTGGGAAGACAATGAAAACTTTCTATGAGTATAGAAAATACTTCACAATCATCAGCAATTTACGAGTTTATAATGACAGACTAGTCATTCCCAGTTCACTTAGATTGGATATCTTTTAACGTCGACATCAAGGCCATATGGGAATAACAAAGTGCAGAGCAAGGACACAATCATCAGTGTGGTGGGGTGGCCAGGAATATCCAAAGACATTGAAAATCTGCTCCAGAACTGTGCAATACAAAGACCAGAACAGCGTGAACCTCTGTTTAAAAACTCAATATCCGACCAGACCTTGTCAACATCTAGGTATGGATTTATTCATGTTCAATGGAAAGTCCTACATAATCATCATTCATTACTTTTCAAGGTGGATATAAGTGAGAAGGTTATATTCAACAGCAGCAGAAGCAGTTATAAGAGTTCTACAAGACACCTTTGTGACACATGGTATCCCTGACAAAGTACTGTTAGACAATGGACCACAGTTTCCAAATGAATATTTCACACAGTTTGCGACAGGAATGGAATTTCAACATCTCACAAGTTCAGCGCGTTATCCACAGTCGAATGGTGAAGCGGAAAGAGGTGTAAGAATGATAAAGTCCTTATTGAAGAGGAATGAAGACCTTCCAGCCTCACTTCTAATTTATCGATCTACACTGTTGATGTGTGGACTATCACCTACAGAGTTACTGATGGGCAGGAAGCTAAGAATGCAACTTCCTGTGTTGCCTAAAAAATTGCTTCCAGGATGTCCAGGACTACGAAAGAGTAAGTGATCGGGAAAACTCTTATAGAAGGCAACAAATTCTAAATTATAACAAAAGATTTTGTGTTAGAGACTTACTGAAACTGAATGAAGATCAAAGGGTATGGATACATGACCTAGAAAGGGAAGGTACTGTAATCCAAACCGATGAAAACTACCAGAGATTGTATGTGGTACACACAACAGAAGGGAACATACATAGAAATAGAAGAAAGATTATCCCTATTCCCCAGATGCAACAGTCAATAATTCATTTGGAAGACCCAGATGATGATGAAGAAACCTGAAGCAAATAGAATACTACAATCCTTCATAGAAATCAACCAAATCAGTGATCCAGACTTACAAGGAAGACTGTTGATCATCCTACTCAGACTAGAACAAGATCAGGGAGAGTCATGAAATCTCCTAACAGACTAAATCTGTGAAGTCAGAGACTTTGGGGGCAGGTGGGGAGAAAGGGTAGTAGGTAAAGCCAAGAATGTATATATGTTGAAGGAAATGTATGGATGAAGACTTGGTGGGGTGGGGGGGGCGGGGGGTGGAGGGGGGAGATGTAGTATAAGGACCTGAAAGGGTTAATGTTGGAAACAGTGAAAGCAACCCCTCCCACTGTAGTGATGATGATATAACAATCACATGGCTTTGGAAGAAGAGAGTAGCAGCACAAAGGATGCTAGTTAGAGATAAAGCTTGAGGAGAGTGTAAATAGAGATGTGTAAATCATAAAAGAGTTATTAGTTGACCTAATCTAGACTCCAAGACTTTATCAATAATGCCCTACCTATGATACTACTACAACAATAACACAACATATGGCAGAATGCAAAATTAATGATTGGTTGTGAGATATATATATATAATATACACAGAGGTGGATGAGTCTAAGCTACATTTCTACAGCAAATATTCACTTTGTTGTCTCTGCTCTATCTTGAATTTCCTCCTCAGCTGATTTGAGTAATAAGTCAACTGCTCCCAAGGTTCTGCAAATAGATAAAACTTACATTTATATAGTGCCTTTCATGACCTCGGGATATCCCAAAGTGCTTCACAGTCAATTAAATACTTTTGAAGTGTTGTCACTGCTGTCGGGAAACCACAGCATATCATTTGTGCACAACAAGGACCCACCAACAGCAATGAAATAAATGACCAGATAATTGATTTTAGTGATGTTGGTTGAGGAGTAAATGTTGGCCATGGCACTGTGAAAACTCCCAGCCTCTTCTTTGAATCATGCTGAGTGATCTTCTATGTCTACCTGAGAGAGCAGATGGGGTGTCAGTTTAAAGTCTGATCCAAAGGATGGAACCTCTCACAGAGCTGCAGTGAAGTGCCAACCCCAGATTATGTGCTCAAGTCTCTGGACTGGGGATTGAATCCATAACTTTCTGACTTGGAGATGAGAGTCCTTCCACTGAGTCTGTTGTTTTTACTCTTCAGCTGACTGTTAGAAAGCAATCTGCAAATAAGTAATTTTCTCATAACTATCATTGTGCACCCACTGGACTCTGCAGTTAATAAATTGTTTGCCTTCCTGACCCTAGCTGTTGACACCCAAAAAAAATGTCCTTGCGTATTCATCTTGAAGCGTATTGTTAGAGACACTCCAATGTCTAATGGCAATCTCAGGAAAATGTTAATGAACTTGAATTCAGAGGTACTTATTCCACAAAGATCATTTGAATTCCTTCCCAAACATGGTCATTATAGACTGTTTTCATGAACAGTTACTACAAATAGATATAGTGATTAGAAGGTTCATCTAGAAAGGTCATCTTTAATTCATATTTGAAGGTAATGTTTTAGCTCAAAGAACTAATGAACTACATTGTCTCTTATACAATTTCTTTTAAGACTTATTGATATTACAGACTATTCCAATGGGACCTCAACTAAATAGTAATGCTAATGACCATGTGGATGAGGAGTAATTCTTGTTAATGAGAAGGTGTTTTCACCCTAAAGCAAAGGGTTTGAGAGAAGTCTTACTGATGTAGAAGGAACAACAAAACCAAATTAATCCCACAGCTAGGTTTTTAATATTTAAGTATCTCACTAAAAATGCATAATTATTGTGAAGAAATGTTTCATTTCTTACATGGTAATGGTAATTAATTAATGGAACACAAGAAGCTTAAAATATCAGCTGCAAGAAGAAGATAATGACCATTTTATTTGGCCAAATCTAAAGTAATAATTGTACTGTTTTTAGACACATTTTTCTGCTCGGTAGTTTGCTATCTATAAACTCTGGAATGTGTTGTTCCTGGATTGAAGATTCAAAGCTCAAATTTAGAATTGACTTCAGATTTGCTTGCTCAGTGGGTTGGAGAATTCCCCTCTCATATCAGGGACTTTGGTTTGAGGCAAGGACCAAACTGATGAGACAATAAGACTTGTTTCTGTGTTGGCATTAAAATCCTACTGATTAAATCCATCTTAATTGTGCCGTGATTAGTAGATGCAAGCCCACAGCACAAAATTGAAAAGGTCACTTTAATATGAAGGAGCTGGATATTCTGTTGTTAGGGTGAGTTATAATATTTCAGCTTACCAGATATGCCAGGCCTGGGTGTGTTTGACACTCATTACCTGAGATGAAAAGCTACTCCTTTCCATACGCACACATCTCTTACCCTGATCAGAGGAATAAATCCATTTGGAGGTTTAAGTAATTGGTGCCCATTTCTGCTGGGTCATCTGTGTAACGAAATGGTTCCTTTCCTATTCAAATGAGCACATTGATGATGTCCTTGGGCATGCTCCATTTCCTGACCATTCTGCTCTCCATGATGAGAAAAACGAGATAGATATTCCCAACAAAGCTATGATATGGATTGGGGTGATGGCCTGGGGGAGCTAATGGAAACAGATTTAAACAAACCCAAGCGGGTTCCTATGGATTGGAGCTGTTCACTAGTTTCTCTCCAAATTCCTTGCTGAGACATCATCCTGAGTTCTATCTGCAAATAAGTTGTGCTTAAGTTATTGCGTCTGGTGCATGTCATAGAGTGTAGTTGAATTATTCATGTGAAAATAGGCTGAATCAAGGTGTTATTTTTCCACACATTGGCCTAATTAATATCGTATCTGGCTCTGTTCTGGTCAGTTGTACTTGATTCTTTTTCAAGAAGTGCAATAATTACAATCGCTGCTTTTTTATTCTGATTCAATATTTTGAAATTTAAATAGCAGAAATAGATGCAGTTAACTGTTCCTTGTGGAGGGACACCAGCAACACTGACAAGTGTTCAATCTTCCCTGATCCAAAGCCTCTTTGACCAAAAGCTACTGGCAGAGTTCTAAGAAGGAATAGTAAATTATTTTAATTTTCTTCTACTCCACACAATTAATTTTCCCTTTATTCTGGAAGTGATACTTGCAGTCTGTGACTGGACTATGAGAGGTTGGTTTTATTCACACCACAGAAGCTGATTCAGCTCATATCAGGTACCTGGAGGGATAATCACAGATGGTCTCATTCTTGGCAGGATGAAACTTCAGAATTCACAGTCCAAAAGGAAAATTAAGTTGAAATGGAGAACTGAAAATGGGCAAGTCATTTGTCAATGAGTAGAGAATACAAATGTTGCTTGATAGCTGTCCTTTTAAGTACAAATGTTGGAAAAGTCACTGCTGAACATGACAGACAGAATCCCAGCCTTTGCCTTCCACTTAATGGAGCTTCAATGATAAACAGCATAGAAAAGGAATGGAATCTTGGATGCACATCCAAACTGACATAGTTTCTGTGGTGTGATTGGGAGTAATCAATCATAACTAACTGTTCAGCACAAAGGATCTAATTTTGCTATTTTCCAATAAAATGATAGGAATGCAGGACTACAAAAAAAATCATTGAGTCCATCTGGTCAGTCCCAGAGCTTAAAAAGTACTGATTCTGCAATCAAATCCTTCCATTGGGAACAAGTATTCATGGGGAGTGCATTGCAGGAGAAAGTCAGTATACAGATTGTGATTTTCGGGTCAGTAATTTTAATAGGTGGGAATTCACGGACTGCATGTCAGCAATTTCTCTTGATATGCTCCCTGCTTGTGTGGTTCCCTGGTAGAAGTAAGGCATTGCAGAATCAGCCTTTCTCTCTTTTCTATGATTCAATTGCTTCTGTCATCAAGAAAACTAACTGTCCAGTTCCATTTTGAATGTATGTGCATAGTCCCTCTAGTCAGTCTGTTCTGCACATTCCTAACTCCTGTGTGAAGGAGATGAATCTAAACTGTTCATTTTCCCTCTTTTGAACTTGCAGACTTTTTGGTTTAGACAAACAATTTAGTGAGGATCCGTTTATCGATACCTCTTAAACTCTGATTAGGTATCTGCTGAGCTGCCTTTTCTATAGTGTAAACTTTCCTAGCTTTCTTAATCTCTGTAAGTAGCTTAGGTGCCTAAATCTTAGCATTGGTTTAATTGCCCTCCTCTGTTCACTCTCCACAGTTAGATTGTCTGCATTGTAGTAAAGCAACCAGCATTGTAAATAGCACTCTGAACAGGACCACACCAATGTTTAAAACAAGCTCAATTATTCTTTGGAACCTATGTCCTATCCTTCTGACTATTCTGGCTAAAATGGTAGTGATTATTTTATCAATACAATAATATATGCATACAACTACTTATAGTGCTAAGAACAAACCTTGCATATTGCTCCTCTAGATTCATACAGCTTTTCTCATTAGTAATGGTCATGTGATTTGTACTAATTTCCTCTTTGGACCAGAAAAATCTCCCATCTAACTCCTTGAAATGGGATTAGATTTTGGGAATTATTTGTCTTAAAGCAGCAAGATATAATTGCAATGAGGGCAAAGATTTAATGAGATGTGCAACATCATTTATTGTTGAAGTTGACAGCATTTCCATTGCCTTGGAAAATATATCAGATCTATTTTTAAAGTTGTCACCTGCTTTAGTCACACACGTACTCTATACTTATTGTCTTTCAACTGAAGTAAATTGAGAGTCAATTTATGGTAAATTTTATATGTCTGACTTTAATGATATTTCTGATGATATAGAAGCATACTTCCATTCACAGCATCAAATAATTCTTCATACTAATTGAGCACAGTTCCAGTATTCTGAGCTGTTTCAACCTCTTTTGTTACAGCTCGAGTATGTGGCGCCCATTTGAATGGTCCCACAGGAGTTATTTCATCCCCTAATTTCCCGGTCCAGTATGATAGCGACGCACACTGTGTCTGGGTGATTACTGCCTCCGATCCTGACAAGGTAAGCTACTTTCATTTCTCTTGCATTTCATTTTACCCTCCCAAATCGAGGTTGTCTTCTCCTGTTGCCCCAGCCATACGCCATCCCTGGAGAAGCCGTTACTGCTTGATGACTGGCTGACTTGCAGGCTTGTTTTTGCCAGAAAGAATTACATTTTCCGAAAGCCTGGTGACAGTTTAAAAAGTCAAAGGAACATTGAACAGCTCATATTGGAAAGTAACAAAGTTCATGCTAAATTCCACTTCAATTTTTATTCTTGGAGTATAAAGGGGAAAAAAAATGATTTCCCTTCCACAGTTCCTTCTTCCAAATTCCATTACTGTTGAGAAGAAAGACTTGCATTTATACAGTGCCTTTCATGACCTCAGGATGTTCTAAAGTGCTTTACTGTTTGAAGTGTAGTCAATGTTGGAATGTAGAAAATACCAATTTTCACACAGCACAGCCCTACAAAGAGCACTGCCATTATGGACAGATAATCTGTTTCAGCGATGTTGGTTGAGGGATAAGAATTGGCAGGACACTGGGGAGAACTCCCCTGCTGTGGAATCTTTTACGTCCACCCGAGTAGAGCCTCGGTTTAATGTCTCATTTGAGAAATGGCACCTCTGAAGGTGCAATTCTCCATCAGTACTGGACTGAAGTGTCAGCCTGGATTATGTGCTTGCAAAAAGTGTGCATTCAACTGTAAAACACCAAATGTGTCTCAACCATTGTGATTGTACATTGTTTTGCCCAGGCACTGTCCCCTCCCATCCTTTGTGTTCTGCCAGACTTTATGCTCCCCTTCTCTTCTCATAAATGTATTGATTCCTAGGTGGGAATGGTTCTATCACCAGAAAATTCCCTGTGCAATCTGACCTGCGTGACAATTGTTCATGTGGGACATTGACAGTAGATGTCAGCAGCATAGTATTCCACAACGGGTCATCCCAGGCCAGTACTACCCTGATCTCAGCCAATGTTTACATACAAACTCTCTCTCTCTCTCCCTCCCTCTCTAACTCGCACGCACGCACGCACGCACACACGCACGCATTGTTTTACAATCTCAAAATAACTTTAGTTTTAAAGCAACAATTCCATCCCCCCAATAGTAAGTTATTTAAATCATCTCTTCATATCTAATGTTATACACAATGCTGAATTATCTGAAATAAATTGAAAGAAAGCAAGCTTTAAACAATCAACATTGATAAAGTTACAGACTATATTGAGCCACAGTCTGTGGGGGGCATTTATAGATATGTTTCTTTTATTACATTAACCTTACAGCAAACTGCCATTTTTGTAATATAGTCAAAACAGCACAATGTTTGAACCATCATTGTACAATTATTATCAGTTATTTTTCTGCCACTTTGGTCAAACAATATAAACTGTTCCTTTTTCACTTGACATCAAGACATTTTTCACTAGCTACAAGCCTTCAACTCTCATCTCCCTAAACTCATCTGTCCTTTTCTTGAAATGGTTATAAATATTCATTAATCAGGGGGGTGGTACTTGCAAAAGTAATTAACTTGCATTCCCATGGTTACAGTCAGCTTTCTAAGCTTTTGCACTGAATCACTCTGATGTGATTGACCTACATATACTAATTAGCTGCACGTTATTCAACACTGCAGGATTGTTTATGCATTTTTCATTTTTACACCTTACTATGACTGTTTTTGACACAAACTCTTTGAATTCACCTTATTGTATTACTTACTCAAGAGTATCTGATGTATCAACCTGGCAATTTTTATCATACTGTAAACACCATTATTTCCTTTTCTATGAATAGCTTGTGTTCTACAACATTTATTCATTTAGCAGGAATTCATGAGACATCAATAAGACCTGTTTCAGATTTCCAGCATCCACTGTATTTTGCTTCTGATCTGTTTTGTTCACAGTTGTTGCATACATTATTTCATAATGGATAGCTTTTGAAGCATTCTACTTGTTGCATGGAATTTCTTTTCATTTTCTGTAGATTAATATTTTAAAATGTAAATGATGCAGGAGGGAGGGTTTCAGATTCCTGGGACATTGGGACCAGTTTTGGGATGTGTACAAGCCAAACAGGTTGCACCTGAACAGAGCTGGGAGCAATGTCCTCACAGGGTCGTTAACTAGTGCTGCAAAGAAGGGTTTAAATTAATTTGGCAGTGGGAAGGACACAAGCAGAAAAGAGAGATAAGCAGCATAGGAAACTAGGAAGGGCAAACAGCAACAGGACGAAGAATAGTGTAAAATGGGCATAAGATAAACAGAGAATAAAAGCAAAACAGACTAGCGTAATGTTGGAATGCATGTGTGTTAATACAAGGAGTGATCAAAATAAGGTTGACATGTACAAGGACAAGTTGCTACATGGGGTTATGAAATAGTGGCTGTAATGGAGCCCTAGCTTAAACATGGGCAGGAATGGGAACTAAACAATCTTGGCTACAAGTTATTCAGGAGGGATAGGGAAGGGAGAAAGAAGTGGGTGGCGGTCATGATTAAAAATAATATTACAGTTCTACAAAGGGAGGGTTCAAGGACTGAATCTATTGATTACAGTTAAGGAACGGAAAAGGAGCTATTGTATTGCTTGGTGTTTACTGGAGAATAGTAAATAGTAAAACTGAGATAGAGGAGCAAATCTGAGGCAAATTTCTGAGAAATGTGAAAGTAATAGTGCAGTAATTATTGGAGACTTCAATTATCCTAATATAAACTGGGGAAGTAAAGGGCAAGGAGGCTGAAGAATTCCTAAAATGTGTACAGGAGAACTTTCAGAATCAATATGTTTCTACCCAAACATCTAGTTCTGGGAAAAGAATTCCAGTGCATTTCAAGGGGAGAACATCCGGGCAATAGTGATCATAATTAGGTTTAAAGTAGTTATGGAAAGGGACAAAGAAAAGGTGAAAATAACCGACTGGAGGACAGCCAATTTCAATGGAGTGGGAAAAAAATATTGACCAGGAAAACAAGAAATGAGCAAGGGCAGGCTTCACAAGAATACAAGAAATATGAGCAGAAGTAGACCATATGGCCCATCGAGCCTGCTCTGCCATTCTATACCATCATGGCTATTCTTGGGCTTCAATTCCACTTTCCTGCCTGCTCCCCATATCCCTTGATTCCCTGCAAGACCAAAACTCTATCCATCGCAGCCTTAAATGTATGCAATGATGGAGCATCCACAACTCTCTGGGGTAGAGAATTCCAAAGATTCACAACCCTTGAGTATAGTAATTTCTTCTCATCTCAGTCCTGAATGATTGTCCCCTTATCCTGCTACTGTGTCCCTGTGTTCTAAATTCCCTGACCAGTGGGAAAAATCTCTCAGCTTCTACCCTTTCAGAATCTTGTATGTCTCAATTAGATCACCTCTCATTCTTCTAAACTCCAGAGAATATAGGCCCAATTTGCTCAGCTTACCATCATAGGACAACCCCCAACCCAGTGACCAATTTAGTAAATCTTCGCTACACTGCCTCCAGTACAAGTATATCCTTTCTTAAATGTAGAGACCAAAACTGCACAAATTCTTCCAGGTGCGGTCTCATCAAAACCCTGTACAATTTTAGTAAGACTTCTTTATTCCGATACTCCAATCCCCTTGCAATAAAGGCCAACATGCAATTTGCCTTCCTAATAGCCTGCCGCACCTGCATGTTAACTTTGCGCATTCCTTGTACGAGTACCCCCAAGTCTCTCTGAGCATCAACACTTACCAATTTCACACCTTTTAAAAAAAATTCTGCATTTCTATTTTTATGACCAAAGTCAACAACTTCACATTGCCCTACATTATACTCCATTTGCTATCTTGTTGCCCACTCACTTAACCTTTCTATATCTCTTTTCAGCCTTTCTACATCCTCTCATAGATGGTTTGGGTAGAAACCAAGCATATTGCCATAAAGAGGAAAAGATGGAGCATCTAAAGCTAGTGATCAAATGATGACAAAGGAAATAGAAGTTAAAAGAAAACCGAAACAGTTTTATGACAACTGTCAGGTACAGAATAAAACCAGACAGAATACAGAGACTGCAGGGGGAAATTTAAAAAGGCATATAAGAATGGCAAAGAGACAGTTTGAGAAAAGATTAGTTGGTAACAAAAAGGGAGTCTAAAAATCCTTGGCTCAGTGGTAGCACTGTTGCCTCTGAGTCACAGAGTTCCGGATTCAACTCCCACTTTAGGGTTTGAGCATAAAAATCTACACTGACACTGCAGTGCAGTATTGAAGGGTGCTGCACTGTCAGAGGTGTCATTTTTTTTGTATGGCTCCATCTGTCGGCTCGGGCCAACGTAAAAGCTCCCTTGGCACTATTTTGAAGAGAAGAGTTATCCCCAGTGTGTTGGCCAATATTTATCCCTTTAGCAACATCACAAAAAAGAGATTATCTGGTCATTATCACATTGCTGTTTGTGGGAGTTTGCTGTGCAAAAATTGGCTGCCACATTTCCTACATTACAACAGTAACTACACTTCAAAAGTACTTCATCTAAAGTGCTTTGGGACTCTGATAGTCATGAAAGGCATTATATAAATGCAAGCCTTTCTTGCTTTTTTAACACCTAAAAATTAAAAAGATAGCGAGTCATAGAGTTATACAGCACAGAAACAGGCCCTTCAGCCCATCGTGTCTGCCAGCCAAGCACCTTTCTATTCTAATCCCATTTTCCAGCACTAGGCCCGTAGCCTTGTATGCTATGGCATTTCAAGTGCTCATCTAAATCCTTCTTAAATGGTGTGAGGGTTCCTGCCTCCACCACCCCGTCAGGCAGTGTGTTATAGAAATGACATTGGTGAACCAGATGGGTTTTTACAACAATTGAAAATGGTTTCATGACCATCATCAGATTAGTTTTAAATTCCAGATTTATTAATTGAATTCAAATTCCACCTTCTGCTGTGGTGGGATTCAAACCCATGTCCCCAGAGCAATACCCTGGGTCTCTCTGCGTTACAGTAATAATACCACTACGCCACCACCTCTTAAAACAGCAATCTGGTAATTTCATCATCACCATGACTGAGACTAACTTTTTTTACTCAGATTTATATTAATAAACTGAATTTAAATTCCCCCAACTGCCATGGTGGGATTTGAACCCATATATTTGGATCATTGGTGGCAGCCTCCATATTACTAAGCCAGTGACATAATCCCAAAGCTACTTAACCCCAATTGAAAGGATTACAAACATGTCGCTCCTCAAACCCTCCACCAACAACTGATACACAATTAACAGATTAACACCACACACTAGCCATCTGAGCTACCTGGTCCCCCTAAACGATATCAGTGAACCAGATGGGTTTTTACAACAATTGACAATAGTTTCATGGCCATCATTAGACCAGCTTTTTAATTATTAATTATTGAATAAATTATTAATTGAATTCAAATTTCACCATCTGTCATGGTGGGATTTGAACACATGTCCACAAAGCACTAACCTGGACCTCTGGATTACTAGTCCAGTGACATTACCACTATGCCAGCACCTCCCCTAATGGTGGGGCCGATTAGAGGCACAAAAGGAAAGATTCTTGTGGAGGCAGAGGGCATGACTGAGGTACTGAATGAGTCATTTTCTTTTGTAAAGACAGATACAAGAGGATGAAGTTAATATCAGAGTGGAGGTGGGAGGAGTAGAGATATTGAATAGGATAAAAAATAATTTGAAAGGAGACACTGAATAGGCTGGCATCATTCAAAGTCAACAAGTCACTCAGTGCAGATGGAATCCACCCTCAGTTGCTGAGGGAAGCTAGCATGGACATAGCAGAAGCTCTGACCACAATCTTTGAATCATCTTTGGATATGGGAGTGGAGGATTGCAAATGTTACACCCCTGTTCAAAAAAAGGAGAGGGATGAAGCTGATAACTACAGGCCAATCAGTGGTAGGAAAATTTCAAGAGACCATTGTCAAGGACAAAATTAAATCTCACTTGAAGAAACTTGGCGTAATAAGGGACAGATAACACAGACTTGTTAACAACAAATCATGTCTGATTAACCTGATTCAGTTCTCTGATGAAGTCACAAAGAGGATTGATGAAGGTAGGTAAAGTACCTCATAACAGACTTGTTTAGAAAATAGAAACATATGTTACTAAACGGACAATGGCAACTTGGGTATGTAATTGCCTAAGGGATAGGAAGCCGCGCATGGTGGTGAAAATAAGTAAATGTAATAGGTGAATTAAAAAACTGGTACTTTCAGTGCCTTTACATTTAACACAAGCATTCATGAAAGAAAGCAACCAATCAATTTGGCTCAGTTGTAGCCTCTGAGTTGGAAGGCTGTGAATTTAAGCCCCATTTCAGACTTGAACACCTAATCTATGGTTGATACTTTAATGCAGTATTGAGGGATTGCTGCATTGTTGGAGCTACTGTCTGAAAGGCAACCTTGGTCTGCTCAAGCAGATTAAAAGATCCCATTGCACTATCCCTCAACCAAAACCACCAGAACAGATAGTTGCTTGTTTATCTCATTGCTGTTTCCAGAATCTTGTGTACTAATTGTTTGCTTTGGTTTTCTACATAATAATCATGACTATGCTGGCCATGAAGTGATTTGGAACATCCTGAGAATGTGCAGGATGTTATATGAATGCAGGTTGTTTTTTTTTCTCGAGTATTATTACATATAATCAAATCATTTCAATGTATTTCTAAAGTAAAGTTTTCTGCAGTGTTTGTATTTTATAAGTTTGTATATTTGTTATAAACTATGGGTTAGATTTTGTGGTCAGTGGCAAAGCAATGAAAAATATTTCATTACCTAAGAAACTGACTACTGTACATGTAAGAACGATTTACTAGTTTCAGTATTTTTTTTAAAAGTCCTCTTCAATTATTTAAAATCAGATTACTCACATTGGTGGACTATACACTGACTAAAAATGTTTATTTTTTTGTGATAAACCCAGTTACAGCTGTATGAGTAAAATTGCACCAAGTTACCACTCTGAAATATATTGAGGATTTTTTTAATGAGAAGAAAGTTATGTTCTAAAACTCTGGTTCATCACAGTTTTCACTTTCGATGATATGCAAATGAGTGAGAGCAGAAACTAGCTCGCACAATTTTGGTTGCAATTTCTGCCTGCACTGCCAATTGCACCCAAAGCAGAAACTCTTGGCCACAGTGCATTAAATCAAAGCCCTTGGTCTCTTGAGAAGTGCTTTTAGACAGTAGTTTAGTATCATTTGCTCCGTGTTTGACTGGCCTTAGCCTCTGGACCTCAACTGCTTGATGAAGGATAACGTTGAACTGCAAAAAATACAAATAATCTTTGTCAGAAGATAATTAAGCAGATTATAATGTAACATCAGTGTCTTCATTCTACCGATACCTTGTTAGATTGTGATTCATTTCAACAAACTAAAGTCAAAATTTCAAAACAAGTCAGGAAAAAAATAATTTATCATCCGTAAAGATTGGTGAATCAGGCTCTCATTATGCTGTCTGTCAGTAGGTGGCTGAAGGCTGAAATTCATTAGCAGTTAGTTCATGCTCCAGCAGTCATGCAAGCTTGCCTTGGCGTACATGATCTCGAGGATAACTTGAGAAAGACCAGATCACGCTTATTTTATGTTTGTTACTTGGTTGCACTCAGACGAGTTTGTCACTTTTACAATTTCACAATTGAAGAGTTGCCTGGTGTCCTTGGACAAGAATATTTATGAAATTGCTGTTAAAGCACATGAACATTCTCCCCGGAATCTGATCCCTTAATTTCGGTAGCAGGTACCGAAGAGGATCTGAAGAGGATCTTGTATTTTCCATACAGCATGGAATGCAAGTTGATGGATAGCTCACAGTGGTTTCCAAGGTATTGACGTGATTAAGGGCTTAGTTCTCACAATGAACCACAAGGGCAGGGCTCGAATGCTCAGTCAACATCAGAAATTTGTGATGAACTCTCAGAAAATGTCCTACTGCCCTCTGAAGAAGATGTACTGGTGTAGATTTTCAACTTGCCACCTGGACATAAGACTGATGTTGCAGGTCAGACACCTCTATAGATTTTCATTTCAATGAAGTGAATTATGCCTGGGGGGCAGGTTGAAAATCTCCCTCAGTGGCTTGGAATGGTGAAGGACTTGTGAAGATTTTCCTCAAAAGCAGAATATTATGAGGGGTGGAGGGAGAGGTCCCTTTTTTCAAATGTTTGCGTAAATGTTCTTGATTAAAAGGGTATCTAATAATGTTAAACACTTACCACTTTTGGCAGACATTGTCAGTATAAATGCCAGGTTGAGTATAGGATCTGGCTGATGTGGAGTAAAGCATCCTCTACTCTGTTCCTGCAACATCCATTAACCCTACCCTCACCATACCAGCAATCTTTGTGAACAAGCCAACTGAGATAAAGGGAATGTACTCTGATTGGCAGGATAAATTAATGACCTCTTAATGAAAGCACCCCGAGGTAGCAGTGATCATAATATGATCAAATTTCACATTCAGTTTGAGGGAGAGAAGTGTAATCTAAAACTAGTGTTTTAAATTTAAATAAGGGGAATTATGAGGGCATGAAGGCAGAGATGGCTATAGTAAACTGGCAAATTCGGTTAAGGGATGGGATCAGTAGAGACGCAGTGGCAGAAATTTAAGGTGATATTTCAGAATACTCAGGAAAAATACATTCAAGTGCGAAAGAAGGACTCTAAGGGAAGGATACTCCATTCGTGGCTAGCTAAGGAAGTTAAAGATAGTATTAAATTGAATGAAAAAGCATATAATTCTGAAAAGATAAATGGCAGGTCAGAAGATTGGGCAGAATATAAAGAACAGCAAATAATGACGAAAAAGTTAATGAGGGAGAAATCAGAGTATGAGAGAAAGCTAGTTAGAAATATCAAAACAGATAGTAAGAGTTTCTACAGGTATTTAAAAAGGAAAAGAGTAAGTAAAGTGAGTGTTGGTCCTCTAGAGAGTGAGTCTGGGGAATTAATCATGGAAAATAAAGAGATCGTGGATGAATTGAATAGAGTCATAGTCATAGAGTGATAGTCATACAGCACAGAAACAGGCCCTTCGGCCCATCATGATATTTTACATCTCTCTTCACTGCAGAGGATACAAATAACGTCCCAGAAATAATTGTGAATCAGGAAGTGAAAGGGAGGGAGAAACTTAAAACAATTACAATCACCAGGGAAAGAGTACTGAAAAAGCTATTAGAACTAAAAACTGACAAGTCCCCAGGTCCCGATGGATTTCATCCCAGGTTCTTAAAAGAAATGGTTGCTGAGACAATAGATGCATTGGTTTTCCAAAATTCCCTAGATGCTGGAAAGGACCCATAAGATTTGAAAATAGCAAATGTGACTCCTCTATTCAAGAAAGGAGAGAGACAGACAGCAGGAAACTACAGGCCAGTTAGCTTAACATCTGTCATAGGGAAAATGCTGGAATCTATTATTAAGGAGGTTACAGCAGGGCACTTAGAAAATCTCAATATAATCAGGCACAGTCAGCATGGTTTTATGAAAGGGAAATCATGTTTGACTAATTTATTGGAGTTCTTTGAAGAAGTAACGAACAACGTGGATAAAGGGGAACCTGTGGATGTGCTGTATGTAGGTTTCCAGAAGGCATTTGATAAGGTGCCACATCAAAGGTTACTAAGCAAAATAAGAGCTCATGGCATTGGGGGTAACATATTAGCATGGATCGAGGCTTGGTTAGCTAACAGGAAACAGAGAGTAAGCATAAATGGGTCATTTTCGGGTTGGCAAGACGTGATGAGTGGAGTGCCACAAGGATCAGTGGTGGGACCTCAACTGTTTACAATTTATATTAATGACTTGGATAAAGGGACCGAATGTGTGGTTGCTAAATTTGCTGATGATACAACAATACATAGGAAAGTAAGTTGTGAAGAGGACATAAGGAGTCTATAAAAGGATATAGATAGGTTAAGTGAGTGGGCAAAGATTTGGCAAATGGAGTATAATGTGGGCAAATGTGAACTTATTCACTATGGCAAGAAGAATAGTAAATCAGCATATTATTTAAATGGAGACAGATTGCAGAACTCTGAGGTACAGAGGGATCTGGTGTCTTGGTACATGCATCACAAAAGGTTGGTATGCAGATACAGCAAGTGATTAAGAAGGCAACTGGAATATTGTTGTTTATTGCAAGGGGAATGGAATATAAAAGGAGGGATGTTTTGCTCCAGTTGTATAGGGTATTGGTGAGACCACATCTAGAGTACTGTGTACAGTTTTGACCTTATTTAAGAAAGGATATAAATGCAGTAGAGGCAGTTCATTCGACTGATATGTGGGATGGGTGGTGGGATTATCTTCTGAAGAAAAGTTGGACAGGTTGGGTCTGTATCCATTGGAGTTTAGAAGAATGAGAGATGATCTTATTGAAACATACAAGATCCTGAGGGAACATGGCATGGATGCTGAAAGGATGTTTCCCGTTGTGGGAGAGACTAGAACTAGAGGACACAGTTTAAAAATAAGGGGTCATCCATTTAAGATGGAGATGAGGAGAAATCTTTTCTCTCCGAGGGGTGAGTCTTTGGAACTCTCTTTCCCCCGAGAGCGGTGGAGGCGGGGCCATTGAATATTTTTAAGGCAGAGGTAGATAAATCCTTGACTAACGAGAGTCAAAAGGTATTGGGGGTTGGCGGAAAGTGGAGTTGAGGCTACAATCAGATCAGCCATGATCTTATAAAATGGCGGAGCAGGCTCAAAGGAGCCAAATGGCTTACTCCTGCTCCTAATTCGTATGTTTGTAGGTGGAAAATCTTGTTCCCCAAGGATCTGTCAGCTTTTCACCATATGCATCAGTGACTTGAATGAAGGAATTGAGTGTGTATATCCAAGTTCGGAGGAACAGCAAATTATGTAGGTGGAAGCTGAAAGTTATAAAGGGACATCAGCAAACTAACTGAGGGAGCAAAACTATCACAGGTGGAATTCAATGAGGGGAAGTGTGACGTGATCTACTTTGGATCCAAGAAAGACAAAACAGATTATTTTCTTAATGATGAGACAATAGGAGCTGTAGATGTGCAAAGGGATTTGGGAGTCCAAGTATAAAAATCGCTAAAAACTGATATATAAATACAAAAGGTAATCAAAAAGAGTATGGAATGTTGGCCTTTCCCTCAAGGGGGTTGAAATACATGATCTCATTGAATGACAGAACAGGCTTCAGGAGCTGAATGGACTTCTCATGTTCTTATGCAATTCAGTGCTAATTCTTGCAAAATATGCGTGTTTTTGGAACTGTTACCAAAGGTTAAACATTTGTTGAGGCCCATTTTCAGGCACGGGGGTTGTGATTCTCGATCTGCCTGAATGCATTCCTGTTAAGGCAAGCAAACTTGATGCTACCGCCTCTTTTGAATGATTGGAACTTTGGGTAGAGCCAGGTGAGTGCTGTGCAGGGGACTAAGCAGTTTGTGCTGTTATCAAGTGGTGCAGTCAGCTTGCTCCTCTTCAAAGCAGTCTGCCCGTCTAAGAGGGGAGCTGGACTCATTGGAAGGAATCTGCTGCTGACTGCCGGTACTGACACTTGCTGCACCGAGAAGCTGCACAAATGGAGCACAGGGAAGAGAAAGAACCCCCAGGTTTATGGATGCTGGTGACCTTAGTGGTGGAGATCAACAGGAGGACAGAGGTCATGTTTCTCCAGTTGGGCCAGGAGGCCCTCAGGGAATACCCTTAGAAGAGAATGAGAGCAGATAGCCAGGGAGGTCAATGTCTGAAGTCTGGCCTTGAGGCTCTGTAGCATTACCGCAAGAAGTTCAATAACCTCACGTAGGTGGTTAAGGTCAATGAATGCATGTTCATATGGCAGCACCAACCCACCTCACCACCAACCTCTCACCCTACTCAAAGCACCACACCCCTATCACTCACCCATCAGGAGTCCCCAGCACTCAGGACTCAGACCTAACATCCAGATACTCCACCACACCCTCACAAACATTCCAATGATGCCAGCTGCACGCCCATCCCCCGCTGCTTCCACATACCTTGAGCTATTCAGCTCTAGCAGGCACATCACTCAACCACAATGCAACACAATCACTGGCATTCTTCCCTCTCTCTTGCACGACAAAGTCATCCCTACACACCAGGAGCAGAGCAGGATCAGTGGGGGTTCAGGATACCTGCATCTCCCAAGCCCTACGGAGGAGATGTTCCTTCACATCAGGGGAGTGGCTGCAACAGAGCCAGTTGCATTTTGCGTTGCTGAGAACATTAAGGATGATGGGACTTATGTCCCTTCTCAACTCCCACCTTTACCATCATTTTGCTATCTGGCATGATGATCAAGCTGCTGACGGTGCAATCATTGGACCTCTTACATTTCAACCCACCCTACTGCCCTCACCCCAACCTTCTCCTTCTGAATTTCTGCTCTTAGACACCCAAGTGTTGCTGCCTGCCCAGCCACAGCAGCCTCAGGAGGAAGTGTGAGAGCAATAATGCAGCACTGATGAAGAACTACTGTCACTTGATCTGACACTCGTAGCTGCCAGTTCATATACTGGCACTCTACGACCTTGAGAGAGTAGAGTCGAATTGGGAGCTGCACGTGGTAATTTACCGGGCATGAGTGGGCTGCAGCCAGGCCAGAGGTAAGGGTCACTGACCCGAAACGTTAACTCTGCTTCTCTTTCCACAGATGCTGCCAGACCTGCTGAGTGGTTCCAGCATTTCTTGTTTTTATTTCAGATTTCCAGCATCCGCAGTATTTTGCTTTTATTATAGAGGTAAAGGATGGTTTGTTTGCCAGCCGAACAGAGGGGTGAAGTCACAGACAGGTTCTGCTGCAACGGTCTCAGCTGAATCAGCTTCCACCAGCCATGCTGCAGCCACTGCGTCAGAGCTCTAGGATAGACAAGGACACCCATAAGGCAGGACACTAAGGGAATGCACAAGGATGAATTGTTCATTTTTCCTTGTATCACTGGATGTGTTGTTGATAAAGATGTTATGACAAGGGTTTTGATGGTGGCTTTTATTTCAAATTTCTGGCCAAGGGAACGCTCTGATGGGATGTCGCAAATGAATGGGAAGGCAGGGTATAGTGAAGCCTTGGTGGTGAAGTGAACTGGCTTCTGAACAGAAATATAGAAAAATAGGAGCAGGAGTAGGCCATTCGGCCCTTTGAGCCTGAACCGCCATTCAATACGATCATGGCTGATCATCCAAACTCAGTACCCTGTTCCCACTTTCTCCCTATATCCCATGGTTCCTTTAGCCCTAAGAACTATATCTAATTATTTCTTGAATATATTTAATGATTTTGTCTCAACTGCTTTCTGTGGTAGAAAATTCCACAGGTTCACCAGTCTCTGGGTGAAGAAATCTCTCCTCATCTCAGTTCCAAATGGCTTATCCCTTATCCTTAGACTGTGGCCCCTGATCCTGAACTCTCCCGCCATCGGGAACATCCTTCCTGTATCGAGTCTGTCCAGTCCTGTTAGAATTTTGTAGGTTTCTATGAGATCCCCTCTCATTCTTCTAAACTCTAGCGAAAACAAGCCTAATCGACCCAATCTCTCTTCATATGTCAGTCTTACCATCCTAGGAATCAGTCTGGTGAACCTTCGCTGCACTTGCTGCATAGCAAGAACATCCTTCCTCGGATAAGGAGACCAAAACTGCACACAATACTCCAGATGTGGTCTCACCAAGGACTTGTATAATTTCAGCCAGACGTCCTTGTTGCTGTACTCGAATCCTCTCTCCAACATACCATTTGCCTTCTTAACTGCCTGCTGCACCTGCAGGCTTACTTTCAGCGACTGGTGCACAAGGACACCCAGGTTTCGCTGCACCTCCCCCTTTCCCAATCTAGCCGTTCAGATAATAATCTGCCTTTCTGGTTTTTCCACCAAAGTGGATAAACCTCACATTTATCCACATTATACATTATACTCACAGGCAGCCCATCCAGAAAGGTGTCCCAGATGCCTCCTCCCAGGCCTCTCCTCTTCCTTCTCCTTCTGCGCAGAGCTTTCCTTTTCTGCAGCCTCTGCTCCTTCTCCCTGTTGTGTTGCAGTCACAGAGGTTCGGAAACTGCAGCTCACATACCTGATGCAGCCCTTCTGTGGACATGTTACCAAATCCTCTGCCCACCCTGTGAGGATGCAGCAACACTCCCTCCCAAATCCAGCAACTCACCCCAACTCCTGCAAAAACACTCCACAGTACCTCCACAAAGTTTGCAATAGCAGAAGTTACTCAAGATGACCTCACCTGAATGTTAGATGGCTGTCACTTTAAATAGTGCCAGTAAGTGGGGTTCAACTCTTGTAGCTAAATGCATGCTCAGCTTTGAGTGATGAGCAAATGTGTTTGGTGGTCCAAGTTTGGAATACGTGCGACTAATCAACCGGAACAGCTGTTTGATGTCACGATCTAGACAATTGGGAAGCTTCCGGTGCATGCCCGGCGCGCCCACCCAAATGCCCTTTTCAGCATGGGGTGCAGTGCGGCTGCTGTGAGTGACTGGAAGTGCTGCAGACCCACTCAGGGTATTGCAATAACTCCAGCACCACAAGGGAGCAAATTTTTTCAGCCCAATTGTTGGATGGAAGTTGTCACAGGCTCATTTCACTTTTGGTTCTTTTAAACCATTCAAAACCAACAAGTTTCATCCAATTGTTTCAAGCTAGATTTCAGCCTGGAACCCAGAGGTGGGAGTATGTCAAATATTTACACCACTAACATTGACATTATTCAAAATAGTGGTATAACAGATAAGATCAGCCTTTATTTCCTAGTTATATTATCAAGCTGCAGGGAGATTGGATGCTGGCTCCATATTAAACTTTGGCAGTCACTTATCATTGGCACTAAAAACAAAGATAACAACAGGAATCTGGCAGGCCATTTTTAGCATTGCTGTCAAATAAAATGGTTGCTTTATTGCTGGTGGAAATATTGCTTTTGGATGCTATTGACAATGATACAGAGCATTTAAATACCCTCAAAATGGATTGTGTTTGGTTATTGACTTTTAGCAAGGCATTTTCAGTTGTAATATGCAGAGGAAAAAAAGACATGCTTCAAAATGCATTTGCTCCATGGAATAGAAATAATAACTACAGTAGCTGTTATATATTTCATATATTTTTTTAACAGCAATAAGAATATGTTGGATCAACACTTCATTCATCAGTACAATGTTAAAATGTGTTGAACCACATTGCTGCAAGTTAGAAAATCTTTATATTAAATATGTTTAATCCGTCAATTTTTTTTGCTGTCAAATTTACTTTATACCATTAGAGAAACATACACTCTTTCCAGAAATAAATAGATTGTTGAGATTAACCAGTACTACATGAAGTATATGATGGAATCCAAAATCTTTCTATTTAAAAGCCGTTTAAAGGGAGATAAATTGATACTTGGAAAATGGGATATTAAGGGAGGATGAGTGGATAATTGAATAGAACGCCAAGAAAAACAGCACAGCAGGCTTGATGGGCCAAATACCGACTCCTGTTGTCATGACTCATTTTTACAGTGAGGAGATTTATGCGTGATTTGCAGAGGAAGGTCCTGCAATACTCCACTTGCATTAAGTTTCTTCAGGTTATTCAGATGTCACTGGGGCAATGCATCTAATTGCTTTACTGTGCTTCACTACTATGATTTTCAAACTTTTTTTTCAAAAGCCTAAAAATGTGGTGTTATTTCTCAGATGGTCTTTAGATGCTTTCCATTTGTAATACTATAACCTGCTGTTTTTATGTATTTATGAAATCAGAGAGAGCTCCCTTGTTGCTGCTGCTGATCTTGCTGTCTGTCTTATTGGTTTTGCATTTCAGGAATTTGTAAGAAAGCTCCCAGCATTGATTTGTTTTCTGCCGAAAGTCTGTGTAGTACACTGTCCCATTAAAGCTATCAGCCTTGCATTTGGCAACTATAGAAAATAACATTTTGTTGCATATCAAAGAACAAACAAAGAACAGTACAGCACAGGAGCAGGCCATTCGGCCCTCCAAACCTGAGCCAATCTTGATGCCTGCCTAAACTAATATCTTCTGCACTTCCGGGGACCGTATCCCTCTATTCCCATCCTATTCATGTATTTGTCAAGATGCCTCTTAAACGTCATTATCGTACCTGCTTCCACCATCTCCCCCGGCAGCAAGTTCCAGGCACTCACCACCCTCTGTGTAAAGAACTTGCCTCGCACATCCCCTCTAAACTTTGCCCCTCTCACCTTAAACCTATGTCCCCCAGTAACTGACTCTTCCACCCTGGGAAAAAGCTTCTGACTATCCACTCTGTCCATGCCACTCATAACTTTGTAAACCTCTATCATGTCGCCCCTCCACCTCCGTCGTTCCAGTGAAAACAATCCGAGTTTATCCAACCTCTCCTCACAGCTAATGCCCTCCAGACCAGGCAACGTCCTGGTAAACCTCTTTTGTACCCTCTCCAAAGCCTCCACGTCCTTCTGGTAGTGTGGCGACCAGAATTGCACGCAATATTCTAAGTGTGGCCTAACTAAAGTTCTGTACAGCTACAGCATGACTTGCCAATTTTTATAATCTATGCCCCGACCGATGAAGGCAAGCATGCCGTATGCCTTCTTGACTACCTTATCCACCTGCATTGCCACTTTCAGTGACCTGTGGACCTGTACTCCCAGATCTCTCTGCCTGTCAATACTCCTAACGACAGTTGCCTTTTTATTCTCCATTGAGCCAGTGACAAGTCCAAGTATTTTACAAAGAGTTTTAGTGCTATTCTCCTGAGTTCATCTGAAAGCATCAAACATACTTTAGAGTGTGTCTAAGGAGGGAAAAATAAATGCAGTGTTGCTACTGTAGGAGTTCTGGTGGTAACTATTTTGTAAAGTCTCTGCAACAGGGAGCTTGGCCTTATTAATTGTTTAAGAGGGGAGAAAGGAAATGACACTATTCACAATTTAGTATCAAAAGTAATACTAAACTGAGAATACAATTTCTTAATCTGAGACCATAACATATAGATATTAGGTGTACATTTTTCTGGGCAGTATCTTTGGCCTCCTTATCTCGAGAGACAATGGGTAAGCGCCTGGAGGTGGTCAGTGGTGTGTGGAGCAGCGCCTGGAGTGGCTATAAAGGCCAATTCTAGAGTGACTGGGCAGTACAATTGGGATTATTGGCCGCAGAAGTCAATTTTGATTCTCAATAATGTTTCCTGGGCTGATGGGCTGAAAAGTTCTCTTTGCCAGCTATGATGATCCATAGCAAAATTAGCTTGGAGAATCTCAATCGACCAGCTAGGCCCAGGTCCATGGTTAAAAAAAAACCTCATCATAACTTGGAACGAATTGGCATTTAATTGCAAGTCTTGCTGAGAGAATCATGAGGATGTCTGTTGTGGGCAATGGAAGAAGATTCATTCTGGTGGTGCAAGGATACACTTCTGAGATTTTGTTACTATCTGGGCAGTGAAAGGGGAATCTGTTCATGCTGTCCCTGACTTGGCAAAGTTTGATGCTAAAAGCAGGAGCCAGGAAAGGGAATTTTTTCCCTTTCCCAGCACTGATATGTTACATTTTTATGGTTCACCTATCTATACATTAAAAGTTTTGCATCTGACAATGTCCATGGAACACAGAGTATACTGGTTCACTCAAGTTTCCTGACAACCAAATCAAAAACACGTAACTGTGATTTTACTGGCTCTGAGCATATCTGCAAATTTTCTTCCAAGTACTTTGAGCATCTATGTTTGTTTCTCATTTAGTACATAGAGAGCATTTTTTTTCACTTTCAGTTACTTAATTAATTTGCCCTTCTCTTAGCTGATCCTGGCCATTTTTACAAACATTAAATATTGACAAGCAGGAAAAGGCCAGCTGGTCCATCAAGCCTGGCCCATATGCATGATGGCCAAAGCATGATGTCTAAACACTTTCTCCCCTGCAGCCGTGTAATCGCTTAAGGCTCTGGCCCCTCAGTCTGCCATCAGAGGGTGCGTCCAGGCAGCTAAAATGTCCCCTTTTGCCGTCAGAAACTGGGAGGCTGACTGTAAAATCCCAGTCGGTCTCCTTCATCTGGCCATAGGTAGCCCTTAACAAGCTGAATTGGCTACCCCCTCTATCCCACCTCCAAAAATGGCCCGGGGGTGGGATGAAGCTGGGAAAATGGCACGCCAGCTGGTGGCATTATTTTTAGCACCCGCCTGCCTCTGTTCCCAGCCCTGGATGGGGTTTAAAATCCTGCCCAATTTGTAAACAGAAATCTTTCACTCACTTTAACTGTCTTATACTTCAGACCTGTGTATTTATGTCCCTGGTTACCTGGACAGGAAACCAACTGCTTGATCATCTCTCCCACCCAGTTCTTTATCCTAGCCAGGCAAACTGCCAATTAAACCTACTATCACTCTTCAAGGTCTGGGTACTGTGCATCGACCCCTGCTGAGCTGACATGAATGAAGCCATTCCAAGGTATAATGTGTGACTATCACAAGGATATTTTTCATGAACCTCTATTGTTTTGCTCTGATGAGTTCTTTTGGGAAGCACCTTTTCCCAGCAGATTCATCTGCATCCAATTACTTTGGTGCTGAATTCTAATCCACATTCCCAAAATCTTTATATTGTGGATTTAACCTTTTTGGAATTTTACTAGTATCATTCCAAAATGAATTAATCTGAAAACCCTTTAAGGCCATAATAGTTGAAAATGCCAGTCTTAGAATTCTACCTATTTAAAATTGATTCTTCGACTTTCACCAGAAAATCAGATGGTCAGGAATTGACTAGAAACTTCTCTGAATCAACAAACTCAAACACTTTTCCAAATGAATCCTAATTTAAAAGAACAATTCTCTTATTTGTTTCAAATGAATTCCTTATTTTAGCCTGCAGGGCCCATCAGTGTTACATCGTCAACTAATGAGGAAAGATTGGCACCATTCCTTCTGAGTAGTAAATACCTGCTTCCCCAGGATCAAAACTTCCCCTTGTATAAATGAAATAATAATGAATTGGTTCCAGGTCTTTGATGCTTGTTCTGTGGGTCGTATCACATGCGGCATATCTTTTTAAACTCTTCTAGCATCTCTACATAGCTTTTAGAGTTGAGCCTTGGAATCAATCATAATGCTGACCCAACAATCTATCCTAAATCTCCATCTTAATCTACAAGTTTAGATGATGGTTTTGGATGAAATGTTCGAAGTACAGATTGAGTAATGCATTATATTGTCACAGCATTACCTCCCCAAGAAGTGGTCCAATCTTCCTTTTAATGCATCCTGTCAGGAAGCTAAGTATAAATTTAGGTCAAGGAGGTATTAGATGCTGTTGAGGTTTTGAAGCAGTATGGATTTAGCAAGCTGCAGCACTAATCCATTAGGCAGAAGAAGCCTCACCGGGTAATTACATCCTTATGTCCCGCCATCCATTTTTTTGTTTACTTTCATGAATCTGTAGATTTACCTAATTGCGCAACATTTTGTATTTTCATACTACGAGACAGTTTTATTTGGGTGCAATAAGCTATTGAAAATTTAAATAATAGCTCTTATAGACTTTGAAGTTGCACATATCCAGAAAAATGTTAGGCATAAGTAGTTCTGTATGCTTCTTAAGCTTGAGAACATTCAGTTATGCAGTGAAATGCTAAATTAAAACTGACATTCAATCCCAAATTCATAACCTGGCTTCTTATGAAAAAGCAATTGAAGACAATAAACCATGTCTGTCACGTGCTGTAACTCCAGTTCATTCACACCATTACCGTCCATAGTACTGACTATTTAGAAGGATTAAATGTTTGATGGCATTGCATTTGCATTGTTCTTCATGATGCAGATAAATATATATCTGAGGACCAGTATAGTTATTTGCTTCTGTATATTAAATCTTAAATATCCTAAATCTATAATAATCAGTTTTTAATGGGTCTGCACTTTTCTATTGGTCAGTGGGTTAATTTGGTGGGTGGAGCTAGGCGCACCCAGACGTATGTGGGATGCGCAGAGGACTAGAGCGTGAAGCACGTATTGTATTAATTTGGGGGTCACAGACAGCAGTTAAATTCAGACATCATTAAACAACATCATGTCCTGTACACAACAAGTAGGACAAGTCCAACCCGGCCAATTAGTGCCCCATCAGCCTACTCTCAATTATCAGTAAAGTGATGGAAGGTGTCATTAACAGTGCCATCAAGCGGCACTTGCCTAGCAATAACCTGCTCAGTGATGCTCAGTTTGGGTTCCGCCAGGGCCACTCAGCACCTGACCTCATTTCGGCCTTGGTTCAAACATGGACAAAATAGCTGAACTCAAGAGGTGAGGCAAGAGTGACTGCCCTTGACATCAAGGCAGCATTTGACCGAGTATGGCATCAAGGAGCCCGAGCAAAACTGAGGTCAATGGGAATCAGGGGGAAAACCCTCCGCTGGCTGCAGTCATACCTAGCGCAAAGGAAGATGGTTGTGGTTGTTGGAGGTCAATCATCTGAGCTTCAGGACATCACTGCAGGAGTTCCTCAGGGCAGAGTCCTAGGCCCAACCATCTTCAGCTGCTTCATCAATGACCTTCCTTCAATCATAAGGTCAGAAGTGGGGATGTTCGCTGATGATTGCACAATGTTCAGCACCATTCGTGACTTCTCAGATACTGAAGCAGTCCATGTAGAAATGCAGCAAGACCTGGGCAATATCAAGGCTTGGGCTGATAAGTGGCAAGTAACATTTGCGCCACATAAGTGCCAGGCAATGACCATCTCCAACAAGAGAGAATCTAACCATCTCCCCTTGACATTCAATGGCATTACCATCGCTGAATCCCCCACTATCAACATCCTCGGGGCTACCATTGACCAGAAACTGAACTGGAGTAGCCATATAAATACCGTGGCTACAAGAGCAGGTCAGAGGCGAGGAATCCTGAGGCGAGTAACTCACCTCCTGACTCCCCAAAGCCTGTCCACCATCTACAAGGCACAAGTCAGGAGTGTGATGGAATACTCTTCACTTGCCTGGATGAGTGCAGCTCCAACAACACTCAAGAAGCTCGACACCATCCAGGACAAAGCAGCCCGCTTGATTGGCACCCCATCTACAAACATTCACTCCCTCCACCACCGACACACAGTGGCAGCAGTGTGTACCATCTGCAAGATGCACTGCAGCAATGCACCAAGGCTCCTTAGACAGCACCTTCCAAACCCGCGACCTCTACCAACTAGATGAACAAGGGCAGCAAATGCATGGGAACATCACCACCTGCATGTTCCTCTCCAAGTCACACAGCATCCTGACTTGGAACTATATCGCCATTCCTTCACTGTCGCTGGGTCAAAATCCTGGAACTCCCTTCCTAACAGCACTGTGAGTATACCTACCCCAAATGGACTGCAGCTGTTCAAGAAGGCAGCTCACCACCACCTTCTCAAGGGCAATTAGGGATGGGCAATAAGTGCTGGCCTGGCCAGCGATGCCCACATACCATGATTGAATAAAAAAAAAGAACTGTTATATTTTTATTTATTTTGAATACATTTATTGTCTCTATTTTTGGCTGGCAGAACATTTTGCAGCTGACAGGCCAGGCAGGGGTCAAGCTCTTGGGTCTAAAGGGATCAAAGGGTATGGGCCGAAAGCTTGAACAGGTTACTGAGTTGGATGATCAGCCATGATCATAATGAATGGCGGAGCAGGCTCGAAAGGCCAAATGGCCTACTCCTACTCCTATTTTCTATGTTTCTATCTAAACCTGGCTCCCCAGCCACAGCCAAAGTCCCTGTATCCAGGAAAGGCGAACGCCTACCTAAGTGACTCTCACATTTGATTTTCCCCTCTCCCTATCCCCTTTCCTTCCCCATCCACCATGCCACCCCCACCTCGCCCCTCCATCACAGATGGGAGACATTTTAACTTCTTCTGATGAATTGAGGCCGAGAGATCAGAAAGTGCGAGGAGCCAGGCTCGAAGCTGTGTCTGTCCATATGGCTTACTTTTCTGTGAGCTTTAGTTAGTGGTTACTGCTTTGAGGCATAGCTGCTCTGATGTGGTGTTGACTAGAGTGCGTGAGGAACTTGCAGCTGCCATTAGTTGCTGCTAGTGGCGGTGGCAGCTTGGGGGCCGTAGTGGTTTTGTGGAGAAAAAGAACAGGGGAAAGGGAGGGGAAGCCCAAAAACAAAGTTACCCTGGATGGATGGACTTGGGAGGGGGAAGATGGCATGGGAGAGAAGGTTGGCAGTGTCGGGGTGCGGGGGCTTGGTGGAGAGAAAAAGCAGTGGAAGTTAAGGGGAGCTCAACAACAAAGTTACCCTGGTTGGAGGAATTGTGTGGAGTGGGGGAACAGCATGAGAAAGGGGTGGGGGGGGATGGGATGGAATCAAATGTGGGGATGACATGGAATGGGTGGGGGAACGGCATTGGGAGGAAACTGCATGGAAGGGGGTGTGGCATAAAAGAGCAGGGGGAACAGCATGGGGGGAGGGGACAGCATGGGGGGAACTGCATATGTGGGGAATGGCAGGGCAGAGATGGAATAGGGAACAAGATGGCATGGGAGGGATGGAATGGAGGATAGGGATGGTATGGGGAATAGGGAGGGGATGATTTTTTTTTCTTCATTCATGGGATGTGAGCATCGCTGGCAAGACCAGCATTTGTTGTCCAGCCCTAATTGCTCTTGAGAAGGTGGTGGTGAGCCACCTTCTTGAACCGCTGCAGTTCACGCGTTTATAGATACGTCCACAGTGTTAGGAAGGGAGTTCCAAGATTTTGACCCAGCGACAGTGAAGGAATGGCGATATGGTTCCAAGTCAGAATGATGTATGTATGGTGAATTTAATCTTCATATCCATTGGACCAATCAAATTGACAAAAGTAGCCTGGAGGATGAGTTCATGGAGTGTATTCAGGCAGTTTCTTAAAACAATACATTCTGGAAGCACCAGGGAGCAGACTATTTTAGACCTGGTAATGTGTAATGAGACAGAATTAATTATTGACCTCAGAATAAAGGATCTTCTATGTAAGAATGGTCATAACAAAAAAAAATTCATTCAGTTAGAGGTGAAAAATTTGGTTCTGAAACTAGTATTTTAAACTTAAATAGTGACAATTATAAGAGTATGAAGACAGAGTTGGCTAAAGTAGACTGGGAAAATATGTTAAAGTGTCAGATGGTCGAGAAGCAGTGGCAGACATTTAAGATATTTCATAACTCTCAACAAAGATATATTCCATTGAGAAAGAAAGATTCTATGAAAAAGGATCTCCCATCCATGGCTGACTAAGGAAGTTAAGGATGGTATCAAATTGAAAGAAAAGGCGTAGATTGCTGCAAAGATTAGTAGTAGACCAGAAGATTGGGAAAATGTTAGAAACCAGCAAAAGATTACTTTAAAAAATGAGAAATTAGAGTATGAGACCAAACTAGCAAGAAATATAAAAACAAATAGTGAAAGCCTATAGTCTATAAAAGGGAAGAGAGTAGCTTAAATAAGTGTTGGTCACTTAGAGAATGAGACCGGAGAATTAATAATGGGAATAAGGAAATGGCAGAGGCTTTGAACAAGTATTTTGTACATGGCATCGTAGAGAAGACACAAAAAGCATTCCAAGAATAGTTGAAAATCAAGAGACAAAAGGAAGGGAGGAACTTAAAATAATCACTATCACTAAAGAAAATGTACTAGGAAAACTAATGGGACTAAATGCTGACAAGTTCCAGGGACCTGATAGCCCGCATCTTTGGGTCTTAAAAGAAGTGGCTGCAGAGATAGTGGATGCATTGGTTGTAATCTTTCAAAATTCTCTCGATTCTGGAATGGTTCCACTGGATTGGAAAACTGAAAATCTAACACCTCTATTCAAGAAAGGTGGGAGATAAACAGGAAACTATAGGCCAATTAGCCCAACATCTCTTATTGGGAAATTGCTAGAATCTATTATTAAGGAAGTAGTAGCATAACCTTTTGAAAATCATTATACAATCAGGCAGAATCAACATTTTTATGAAAGGGAAATCGTGTTTAACAAATTTATTAGAGTTCTTTGAGGATTTAACAAGCAGGGTGGATAAAGAGGAACCAGTATATGTAGTGTTTTTGGATTTCCAAAAAGCATTCGATAAGGTCCCTCTTAAATGTTACTACATAAGGTAAGAGCTCAAGGTGTTAGGGGTAATTTATTAGCATGGATAGATGATTGGCCAATGAACAGGAAACAGAGAGTCGGGATAAATGAAGCATTTTCAAGTTGGCAAACTGTAACTAGTAGAGTGCCATAGGGGTCGGTGCTGGGGCCTCAACTATTTACGATTTATATTAATGACTTGGATGATAGGGCCGAGTGCTTTGTAGCCAAATTTGCAGATGATGCAAAGCTTGGTAGAAAAGCCAGTTGTGAGGACACAAAGAGTCTGCTTAGGGATATAAATAGGTTAAGTGAGTGAGCAAAAATTTGGCAGATAGAGTATAATGTGGGAAAATATGAGGTTATCTACTTTGGCAAGAATAATAGAAAAGCTGAATATTATTTACATGGAGAGAAATAGCAGAATGCTGCAGTACAAAGAGATCTGGGTGTCCTTCTACATGAATCACAATAAGTTAGCATGCAGGTATAGCAAGTAATTAAGAAGGCAAATGAATGTTGGCCTTTATTGCAAGGGGGATGGAGTATAAAAGTAGGGAAGACTTGCGACAATCATACAGGGCATTGGTGAGACTGCACCTAGAGTAATGTTTTGGTGTCCTTACTGAAGGAGGGATATGCGTGCATTGGAAGCAGTTCAGAGAACTTTGACTAGGCTGATTCCTGGGATGAAGGGGTTGCCTTATGAGGAATCGTTGAGCAGGTTGGGTGTTTACTCATTGGAGTTTAGAAGAATGAGAGGTGATCTTATCAGATTCAGAAGGGGCTTGACAGGGTAGATGCTGTGAGGATGTTTCCCCTAGTGGGGGTATTTCAAACTAGGGGGCACAGTTTAAAACTGAGTGGTCTCCCATTTAAGATGGAGGTGAGGAGGAATTTCTTATTTCAAAGGGTCATTAATCTTTGGAATTCTTTTCCCAGAGAGCAGTGGAGACTGGGTTATTGAATATATTCAAGGCTTATTTAGAAAGATCTTTGATCTACAAGGGAGTCGAGGGTTATTGGGGGAGGCGGGAGGTGCTGGTAGGAAAGTGGAGTTGAGACCAAGATCAGAGTAGTCATGATCTTGTTAAATGGCAGAACAGGCTCGAGGGGCCTAATGGCCCACTCCTGCTCCTGTTTCTTTCTAATCTTATGGAGGAGAACTTGCAGCTGGTGGTGATGTTCCCATGCATCTGCTGCCCTGGTCCTTCCAGGTTGTTTGGAAGGTACTGTCGAAGGAGCCTCAGCGAGTTGCTTCAGTGCACCTCGTAGATGGTACACACTGCTGCCACTTTGTGCTGGTGGTGGAGGGGGTGAATGTTTAAGGTTGTGGATGGGGTGCTGATCAAGTGGGCTGCTTTGTCCTGGATGGTGTCAAGCTGCTTGAATGTTGTTGGAGCTGCACTGATCCAGGCAAGTGGAGAGTATTCCATCACACTCCTGAATTGTGCCTTGGAGACGGTGAACTGGCTTTGGGGAATTAGGAGGTGAGTACCTGCTGCAGAATTCCCAGTGTCTGACCAGCTCTTGTAGCCACAGTATTTACTTGACTGGTCCAGTTAAGTTTATGTTCAATAGTAAACCCCAGAATGTTGATGGTGATGGATTCAGCGATTAATGCCATTGAACATCAGGGGAAAATGGTTACATTTGCTCTTTTTAGAGATGGGCATTGCCCGGCACTTGGGTGGCGGGAATGTTACCACTTATCAGCTCAGGCCTGAATTTTGTCCAGGCCTCGCTGCATGCGGACATGGACTGCTTCAGTATCTGAGGAGTCTTGAATGGTGCTGAACACTGTGTAATCATCAGCTAACTTTCCCACTTCTGACCTTATGATGGAGGGAAGGTCATTGATGAAGCTGCTGAAGGCCTAAGACACCTCAGGAACTCCTGCAGCGATGTCCTGGAGCTGGGATGATTGGCACCAACACCTTACCGTCTTCCTTTGAGCAAGGTATGACTCCAACCAGGGGAGAGTTTTCACCCTGATTCCCATTGAGTTCAATTTTGCTAGGGTTCCTTGATGCCACATTCAGTCAAATGCTGTTTTGATGTCACGGGATTATGAGAGGGATGAACGGAATGTTCTGACGATGGCATGGGATGGGTATTTAAATAAGTACTCTTGCAATAAAGGTACTAATTTCACTGCAAATGTTTGCAGGTCTCTGCTAGTATTTAGATATATCATTATAAATTGAGGAAAAAATAACCATATTTAAACTAAAGGACCCAGGTTTGGCATTTCTTCTCGATTGCACTTTTTTCCTGGCACCATTCACCTGATGTCAGTGATATCAGTTTAAAGATTGCTGTATTGTAAGTGCAAATTGCATTATGTGAATCGAGTTGCCATCCTCTTTTGCGCTAGTTTTAAAAGCCTTATGCTAAAGCAGGCCCATCCACGAAACTCCTCCAGGGTGAATTAATCATTATTGGGTGTTATTGCTAATTGTTCTTGTTTGTAGGATTTTGATGAGGCTTCAAAAGTTAAGCTAGATCTTTTGGGTACAAGGACAAATAGGTACGTTTTGAAAGGTTTTGAATGAAAAATAAAACAGAAATAAAGGGTGGTGCAGTGGTTGGCACCACAGCCTCACAGCTCCAGCGATCCGGCTTCGGTTCTAGGTACTGCCTGTGCGGAGTTTGCAAGTTCTCCCTATGACTGCGTGGGTTTTCACCGGGTGCTCCGGTTTCCTCCCACAGCCAAAGACTTGCAGGTTGATAGGTAAATTGGCCATTGTAAATTGCCCCCAGTGTAGGTAGGTGGTAGGAGAATGGTGGTGATGTGGTAGGGATTATGGGATTAATGTAGGATTAGTATAAAGGGGTGGTTGTTGGTTGGCACAGACTCGGTGGGCCAAAGGGCCTGTTTCAGTGCTGTATCACTCTATCACTCTGACTACTGACCTTGAATATATTGTTACGGTCAAATGAGGAGGGGTTGAAGGGCTTCCCTCTTTTCCCTCTCCTTGTTTGACCACAACAGGTTTAATTCTTAAAGTGGATGTACTGGCTAATTCAGTAGGTGTTTGATTACTTACTTGCTATCATCATAACAAGAACCAATTGGAAACAATTTCTTGAGTTAACAAAGAAAGAGGTTAACTTTATTGTACCTAAACCCCGAATAAAAATAATAAACAATGTGCCAACTTTCACTCTCATGCACTCACTGGAGGTTTATACACACAAATAGGTTACGGAGTGGGGAAAGATAGATTGGTTGAGTTAGAGTCTGTAAAAAAGGTATACAGTCTGTGAAGTTTGGTGATTTGGCTGGCTACTAACTGAATTCAGTGGTCCTGAGGCTTTTAGTTTGTAGAGGTAGATGACTGGTTCAGTGGGTTTCTAGGAGACAGCGATGTGGATAATTTCCTCCAACTGGGTTTCTGATTGTAGCTGGAGTATGCAAAGGTGATCAGTCAACAAGCAGGATTTGAAATCTTTCAAGCTGGGATGGAGTGACAGAGAGAGAGGGTCTGTTCATCTCAGAGTCCAATTGCTTCTCCTCTGCTGCAGAGAAAAAGCACTAGCGTAAAAACCACAGAAGGGGGTTGTCACATGACAGTTACTCAGTCATTCAAACACTGCAGTTAGCAGTATTTCTCTGCTTGCTGAAAAGAAGAGAACAAACAGTTCCCTTAAACTTCCTGGGTCTTGGTTCTTGCTGGGAAATGCACAGTCCTTTGAAATGTAGGTTACAGTGTACCAAACTAGGTGATCATCTTAAGCTGAAAGGATGACTTTACTGGTAACTTGTCTTTTTAAAAATGTCTTTTAAAAAAGTATAATTTCAGATCTCCAGTCAGTGGATTAAAGAAAATTATCATTCAACAAAACACATCGACATAACAATATTTTAAAATAGTTTTGTGTAATTAAAAAAAAAGTCATTTTCAGGAATTTAAAATCAGTTTACTCACAGATTATAGATTGACACTGCAATTTAAATGCTTATTTTTTGTGACAAACCTATTTTCTGCTGTATTAATCAAACTTTACCAAGTTCCTACTCGTAAGTGGATCAAGGAATATTTTTGAAATCAAATTCTTTTAAAAATTATGTTTTAAGAGGCTACCCAGTTGTGCTGGTTCATGGCAGATTTTTTTGTTCAGTGATATACAAATGACATTCAGCAGAAACTCCGAGAAGGATGAAGGACTTTTCAAAATGGGCACATTTTGCGCAGGAGTTGCCGATTGCACCCAATTTGGAAAGTTTACCCCCCAATAGCAGATGCTATTGTCTTACTTATTTTCTATGATGCTTGAATAATCCCATGTTATCTGAAGATTAACTTGAAATATATCTGGTAATGCACCAAAGCTGCTGGCCAATACCATTTGTTAGTTAAGGTAACATAGAATCCTATTGATTATCCTTTGTCATGGGTCTGGCCTCTTTGTCTTCTCTGCTAGATCTTACCCCATTTCCCGATGAATTCCAGATTACGCACTCTGCGCTCCCTCCCTCTCTCTCTCTCTCTCTTTCGCTCTCTCTCAGGTTGTTTTCCCCCCAAAATATGCTCTATTCATAAAGTTTGTAAAATTATATTACATGAAAGTTCACATTTAACATTTCATAAAATCAATACAGATCAGTTTCTTTCAATACAGTACATGAGGTGCCTCGCTACACTTGCCATTACAAGTTAGATTTACAATATACATTTACATTTCATATTGAACATTCTCTGGTGCATACAACCCAAGGGGTTTTACATGGTTTCTAGTCCCTCGGTGCACTATGGCAGGAGGGCCTTATACAGTGGCCTTTTCCCATTGAGCCATTGCGGTGGCTGCCTCGGGTGAATAAATCTTAATTATCATCAAAGTTGTTTCCAAATTCTGTTATTAGGTTTTAATGCATTCAGATTAATGTGTTGGAACTATGGCATAAGAGCTGCATTGCATTGCAATTACCAAGAAAATTTGCGTGCAGCTAATTTTAAGCTGGTTTTATGCAGAAATGTTGGTATGTGCAAATTTTCTCAATTGTTTGCACCGCCTCCAAGATCTATTTGCTGAAATACTTTGCCGCTCATTACCATAGCTCCCCCCTCCATAAATTCTTCACCTAACATTTAGGTGCCCAAAGTCCCCTGGTATTGGTGTAACTGAGATTTCTGAAGTTCAACGGTGATTTTCTCATCTTTTTTTCTTGCAATTTTCTTACTGAGACCTACAGTGTACTTAGGTAAAGTGCTGCTTGGATCAGTCCGACTGAAAGATTTTGGATCCCTGCCCTCTCCACATATGTTCAGAATGACTAAGCTGTATACTGGTATTTTACAGTACATTTCTGGTTTCACTGATGGGACACGGGAAACATGTGGCTTCACAGCCTCGCCTGGTTAAAGGAGGTGGGGGCTCAGTGCTGGCTCTCTCAGGCAGCCATTGTGAAAGCCAGTGTGCCTTGCCAGGGTGGATGGTGCACAGACAGCATTGGCAAATGATAGCAGATGGGGGGAGGGAAAAGGTTCATGGCCTGTGGGGGCATGCTGCCAGGGTGACATAGGGCCAGTGGCAGTTGCTCCAAAGGAGCAATTCAGGGAAAGGCAGGGGAGGGGCATCTGGATAGAAGGCCTAGGACTAGGAAAGCGACCACCTGCCATGGACCTTATCCACCCAGGCTTCACGGCTGAGAGAAAGGGACGTCCATGCACCGACAGGAGAACATCAGCAACCTCAGAATCAGCGAGAGGGCCAGCCTCAGGGTGGGCACACCAAAAACTTCCTGTGCACAAATGAGGTTATTCCCTAGGAGAGAGTCAGTCATCCAAGGCTCAACTAGCTCCAGATGTCCAAGGGTCAGTGTCAGCGAAGACGGCGACTCTCCAGGGAGGCAGGCACTGATTTCTGCGGCATGCTACAGGATGAGCTGAGACCCATGGTGGTTGGTGCAGTGCCAGTGGTGCTGAAGATCACTGTGGCTCTCAACCTCTGCACCTCTGGCTATTTCCAGGGATCCAACGGGAACACGTGTGGGATTTCCCAGTCTGCGGCCCATTACTGCATCAAAGAAGTCACCAATGTCATGTTCAAGAGGGCCAGTGTCTAAGTGCACTGATCCAGACTGTCAGGCAGAGGGGACATTTGGGTTCAGGGACATTCCATGTCCTTACAAACCTCTGCATAAATAATAATCTCCTAACTTCAGTCTTTTTGTGATGCTCTGAAATTTATGACCTCTAGTTCCCAACTCGACAACCAGTGGGAATAGCTTTTCCTGATTTACCTCGCCAAAACCTCTCCTAATTCGGAAAATCCCGAGAAGGTCACTTAACCTTCTTTGTTTTAATGAAAAAGGCCTCCCTTTGTCCAACTTTCTCCTCATAACTAAAGCCTGTCGTCTCAGTTGTCACCTCAGTGCACCTCTTCTGTACCTATTCATGGCCTTGACATCCTTCCTAAAGTAAAACACCCAAAATTGAATACCATATTCTTACTGTGGCCTACCTGATGATTTGCGTGGGTTTGACATTACCCATTTTCTTTTATACCCTTATTTATAAAATCTAGCCTTATTCCACTCTGAAAAAATCCATTAATCACTATTCCTTATTTTCTGTCCTCTACTCAATTTACTGTCCAGGCTGGCACTTTCCCTTTAATACCCTGAGCCTTAATTGTATCAGCAAGTTTTCTTTGTGAAAGAGGTTAACATAAACTTGTCTATGAATGAATGCATTATGAATAATGCATGAGTGCGCCTAGGTTCAACACGTTATGAATGAACTGACATAGGGATTTATTAAAGAAAAGCCTGTTCTGGTAACACTTGCTGAAGCAAAATTTTAAGAATACAAAACATTTGTTCACGTTGCTCTGACAAGATCACAGCAGCACTTAGTCCAGAAATAACACTTTGCTAGCTAATGCACTGTATTCTGAAGGTTATAGAACCCATGTGCTGAGTCCTCTCAGTAGAAAATGACAGGAGATTGACAGCTGGCTGCTTGGTGTCAATCTACTGATTCAGAGATGTCCCAAGCTATCTCTGAGGTCAAGATGTGGGAGTTCTTAATGTTGAACTGCTGTCAGAGCAAATAGCTTCACCTTTCTCATGACTTGCCAATTTGCTGCAAATCTGCTACAAGTCTTCAGTTTTGAAGATCAGGGAGCATTTCTGTTAGATTCTGTCCAGCTCTTCCCTGTTCCTGTCAGGCTTCCCCTTTTTGTCTATGAATGCCCTGTGTAACTGCTATTGATTGTTCCAGGGATGTGCTGCAGTTGAAAATAAGTGTGTAGATGCATTTGCTTGTTTAAATACAAGCCTGTTCAGGTGTTGCATTCTTAGCAGAGTCATTACCATTCTTGTTGTGCATTTGTAATGTATTTTTCACGAATGCCCTTAAGGAAAAGCTAGATGTGTGTCTTGTTTCCTGCTTGAAATGGTACTCCATGTAGTTTTCAAAACAGGTCTCGAGACTAATTATAGTCCCTGCTGACATTTGAGTTCAGCTCAAAGCATTATCCATCCGTAGGGTAAAATTTAATGATCGGCTGAAATAAGCACTTCTGTGTGAAGTCACTAAACATCTTATCGACTATAATTGAACACATGAGTTCCAATGAGAAACAAGATACCAACAGAAAAATGAGCAAATTCCTCGATTCTCTTTAAAAGTTAACGAGAAAGAATCACAAAATTGACCAAATTCCTCAATTTCCACGCTCGGGTAAGTGTACATAGCTAGAAATCTATAATGAAACAAATGCATTATAAAATGCATGATTCTGTAAAAAAAAAACCCAATCTATTTGCAGCCTGGAATGAGTTGCAAATTTCAGCAAGACAAAATGCTGGGAATTTCCAGCCAGTATTGACGAATTTTAGGCCTTAATGTCCTGAAACTTTCTTCATTGAACAATTAGACTTTGTGCACATGAAATTTAAGAGCAGAATAATGCATTGTGCATCATTGCTCCCTTACATAGAATTGCATATAATGTATAGTACCGAAACAGGGCATTCATCCAAAGTGGTCCATGCCGGTGTTTACGATCCATATGAGCCACTGCCTCCCACCCCTCTTCATCTAGTCCTGTCAGCATATAACCTTCTATTCCTTTCTCCCTCTTTTTTTAAAAATCAGCTTTCCCTTAAATGCATTGATGTTATTTGCCCCAACTACTCCTTGTGGTAGCAAGTTCCAAACAGAATATCATCTGATCTACCTAGCAATGCCATGAGAGACCCACGAGTCAAACAGAATAGTTTTCAGACAAGTGCCACATTGTAGATTCCTCTCATTGTTTTTTAAATGTACAAGGTCTGATCCTTAGCTGTCATGACTTTTAGCTAAGAACAGTCAGCATCCAATTGACCTGAGCAGGCCAAGTAATCTCCCCCTGTGGCCTTAAAGCAATATACTATTTAATACACGTATGAACTTCAGTAGAATAATACCCTATGCATTACAGTGCATAATGTACTTTCCCTTCAAAAACAACATATTATCTGATTTAACATGAACAGGACCTCAGATTTACTGGATGATTTAAAAAAATGAAAAAGTAGCCACAACATAAATTGCATAGAAGAGTGTTTAAGTAAAGAAATAAAAACTGGGAAATAAAATTAAAATTGTATGATAACTGAAGATGAAGTCTTCATGCGTGAGTCAAAGTAGTGCCTGCTGGCAGACCACTTAACCATCAGAGCATCACAACCAACCTTTAACCTGAAGCCATGTGACAAGGGCACACATGTACACACAGCTCCCAGATGCTCACACAACATCCACACACAGGTTCACATGCACAAAATACTGCCCAGTGAGCACCACTGAATACTCCTAAGGAGTGCCTGATCTTTCACTCTCACTAGCTCCAGCTGTGCAGAGGCTAATTTTAATGTGCCAGTATGAGTTCAGCTAACTCAGCAGAGTATGAACTCAATGTTGGGAACTTTTATATGCCTTGGTTCTACCTGGGTGGTGCCTAGGCTCTCTACATAAGTAACAGATGGATTTCAGCAGACCCTATAAACAGGGAACAATCACTGTATTTGCAAATTAGTTATGGTTAGCCGTGAAGTAGTTAAATAACTACGGTGGGATATGTAGTGATAAATTGATTTTTTTTTTTGAAGTTTTAAGTTTTATTTTATACAAACATGTGGTACACAGCAGATGTGTGGTAAATAAGGAATCAAGTTGGTATTCCCTGGATGACACTAGTTTTGCAAAGGATCTGTAGCTTTATCATCTCCAAATTGTAGATACATAGCTCTTATTCCAACAATGCAATTGTTTCTATATACCTGCTTTTCTTAGAAGGTGTCAAGTTATTGTTTCTCAAAGGTTTGAGTATGGGATAAAGATAAATTAGGGATAAAGATTGAATTGTTTTTATTCATTTAAGGGATGTGAGCATCACTAGCAAGGCCAGCATTAATTGCCCGCCCTTGAGAAGATGCTTTTGACCTGCCTTCTTGAACTGCTGCAGTCCGTGTGGTGTTGGTATACCCACAGTGCTGTTAGGAAGGGAGTTCCAGGATTTTGACCCAGCGACAGTGAAGGAATGGTGATATAGCTCCAAGTCAGGATGGTGTGTGACTTGGAGGGAAACTTGCAGGTGGTGGTGTTCCCAAGCCTCTGCTGAGCTTGTCCTTCAAGGTGATAGAGGTCATGGGTTTGGTCAGTGCTGTCAAAGGAGCTTTGGCAAGTTGCTGCAGTGCATCTTGTAGATGGTACACAATGCTGCTACTGTGTGCCAGTGGTGGAAAGAGTGAATGTTTAAGGTAATGGATGAGGTAATGATCAAGCGGGATGCTTTGTCTTGGATGATGTCAAGTTTCTTGAGTGTTGTTGGAGACACAGTCATCCAGGCAGGTGGAGAGTATTCCATCACACTCCTGACTTCTGCCTCGTAGGTGGTGGACAGGTTTTGGAGAGTTAGGAGGAGAGTTATTCGCTGCAGAATTCCCAGCCTCTGATGTACTCTTGCAGTCACAGTATTTATAAGGCTGGTCCAGTTAAGTTTCTGGTCAATGGTAACAGCCAGGATTTTGTTGGTGGGGGATTCAGTAATGGTAATTACATCATCATTAATGACACCATTGGATGTCAAGGGGAGATGGTTAGATTCTCTCTTGTTGCAGATGGCCATTGCCTGGCACTTGTGTGGCACAAATGTTACTTGCCACTTATCAGTCCAAGCCTGAATGTTGTCCAGGTCTTGCTGCATATGGGCACGGACTGCTTCAGTATCTGAGGAGTTGCGAATGGTATTAAACACTGCAATCATCAGCCAACATCCCCACTTCTGACCATATGATGAAAGGAAGGTCATTGATGAAGCAGCTGAAGGTGGTTGGGCCTAGGACACTACCTTGGGGCCGAAACAATCTCAACCTATTCTCAAACTTTAAATGGGTGAGAAGCCCAATTTGCTGGCTTGGAGCCAGCATGGAATGTGATTGCCTTATGGGTCACTTTTAGTAAATAATAAGGAAGTCAGGAGAACTGAGAGTTAAGGAAGAGAAATTAAAGCAGAGCTTTCCAGAAAAATGTTTGGTCTAATTTTAGGAGATCCACATAACCTTCATTGACAGTGTCCTTTCTGCTGGCAGCAGCAATTTATATGGCCCAATAATGGAATGCCAAATCTTACTGAAGAAGTTATCATTTCATGCACTGCTTTTTGTATGTATGTGTACTTAAATTTCAGTAAAGTTACAATGACTAGCCATCTATAATTTTTAAAGGATGACTGAACATTTATGAATTTCATATATAATTTTTATTGCACCTAATATTTTAATATACTGAAATATAATCTGTCTGCTACATTATGTCCTACTGATCTTTTTTTGCTGTGATGTAAACTACTACTCCAATCTTCTTTTCCAAATACAAACCAAAAGATAACCATTTTTCTGTAAGGGCCTTACCTCGTCGTAGGTCTGGAGAGGACCTTGGCTATTGGTTGCTGTGAAGTTGCCAATAATCCACCCACCAAATCCATTGTTGCAGCTGCAATGAATTTGCCCCCATAAATTGGTTTGGATATGGCAAATAAGTGAATCTATATCCCAACTTAGAAATTGGATTCACAACTTTATTTCTGGTAACTACTGACTCCAACATTTAGATTTCTTAATAATGAAAACTATTCACTTGAAATGAAGAGCAACAAGGTCCTAAGTGATGTGAACTGAGCAACTGAAGAAAGTGTTGCCAAACAGATTCCAAACTCATTAGAATGCTGGTTGCTAACAGTGAGCTGCTATGGTTAGTGGCGATGAGAGACAGGAGAAAGGTATGTGAGAGATTGGATGGTGTATCACTTGTAACAATAGTAGAAAATGTGTGTCTAAAAGACAGGCCAGACCTATCTATCTTTACTATTGCCAAATAGGCTGTGGTACCAAGCATCTGTGACATAGAAATTTAAGGAAGTGTGCAATGAGTGCAATATTTTGAACAGATCCTGTGTAGTTTGCTGTGTCGTGGTCTCCACTCGGATTATTTAATCTCTTGAAGGCAAATGAAGAGCTACGCGCAAAAAAAAAATTCTGTGATGTAGCTTAGCACTCCAATTTGCTTTTCCAAATACAAACTGGAAGCTAACCTTTAACTGTAGGCCCTTTCTCCCATTATTGGTCTGGAAAGGAACTTGGCCATCGGTTTCCATGGAGTTGCCAAAAATATGCCTACCAAATCAATTATTGCAGCTGTAATGAACTTGCCCACAAGTTAACTTGCATGTGTTTAACAAGTAAATCCAACTTTCATCAAATGAATGGCCATATGCAAAAATTTAATGAAGGGCAGAACTCATGGAGTAGATTTTGACTTTGCCCGACAGTGTAAAACAAATGATAGTGATTCGTACTCCTGTTTTATTTCTCCCGATTCAATCAGCATAAAATCAGGGTAGGTGTAAAACGGGCTGCCAGTTTGCGATCACCAGTTTTATATATCTCGCAAAGTCAAAATCTATCCTCATACTGTTCAGAACAGAAATTTGATGTGCGCAATTCTTGAATTCTGTAATTACACATATCAGGCTGGATTTTATGGCGAGCTTCAAAGATGGTAGTCTGCCCGCACAGACCTCTCGTCGTGGAGCCGCCGCAATATTAAACGCGGGGACACATTTAAATGGCCGGGGCGGACTGCTCTTTCCCCCACCCCCCCCACCCAATGATGTGAAAGAGGCGGGTGGTCCATCCCCGGCAACAGCGTCAGGCGCCATTGCGTAGGCGCTGACGCCATTTCTAAAGGGCTTCGAGCCCTTCCATTTAGTTTAAATATTTAAAGGAATAGGCATTTTAAAGTTAATGAAAAAAAATTAAAGAAATATTTCTAGTGCCTCTCCCACCACCCTCCCATAACCATTCAGTTCATTCCTTGCCGTCATCCCTCCCCCCCTCAAAAACACTTGCCTTGTGTACCTGACCTTCCACCCCTCCCCAACAAAGTTTATGAACTTTTCACTTCAACCCCTTCCCACCATCCCCTACACCAATCAAATTGCTTTGATCCAGCGCCTCCCCCCCCCCCCCCCCCGCCCTTGAACTGAAATACTTACCTGCTCACCCCTCCCCACCAGCGTCCCACATCGGATCTCCGGATGGACATCCAAAGGTGCGGGAGAGCCGGCCACTGGCACAAATATCACATCGGGACTGATGGCGGAAGTGGGTAAGTAATTCATTACTTCAAATAAATTAACATATTGAAATTTTGATCCCGCTGCCGAGCGGCAGGTTGGCCACCACAAGGCTTCGCCACCGCTGGCAATATGGAGCTGGCCTTCCTGACGTCAAGGTCCTTGGCGGGCCTCTCCCGGAGGCATTTTCTGGCCCCCCCCCGCCACGACCCCTGATGTCGGCGGATGGTATGTGTAAATTTGCCTCATCATCTTCGTTTGCTTAGCGGAACATCATCGGCTTGGCAAGGACTTATCTGCTGTTCTGACTGAGCAAAATGGCATGGATCTGAGTGAGCAAGTAAATGATTTGAAAAGAAACAATTTTAAACAAGAATGTAATGTCTTGATTGAAAGGGTGTATTTGCCGACAATGCCACCACTAGGTGGTGCTGCAATGGCACATGCACAAATGCAGCCTGTGCCACTAAAATGTCACAGTCTGCAGCGTCAGGCAGCTGTCAGGATTAAAGCTGGCTCTGCTCAAATAATCACACAGTGGCAACCTGAACACATGGCAGCGCACAATGGCCAGAGGGGAGGGAGGGAGCGAGCAGGTGGGGTGTGGCAAGTGGGCGGTGAGTGGCCGGGGGGTGGGGGTGTGAGTGAGCATGCGGGGGTCGGGACCAGCAAGGTTTACAGCTGCGCTCTCCCAGCACCCGCTCTCTACCTGCATCCCAGACCCCCTCTCTCTCACCCCTGCTCTCTCCCCGCTCCCCAGACCCCCTCTCCCCCCACCCTGCTCTCTCCCCGCTCCCCAGAACCCCTGTCCCCCCACCCCTGCTCTCTCCCCGCTCCCCAGAACCCCTCTCCCCCCTCCCCTGCTCTCTCCCCGCTCCCCAGAACCCCTCTCCCCCCACCCCTGCTCTCTCCGTCCCGGATCCTCCCACCATCTGCCCACGTTGCGATGATGTCATCAGCGCATGCACCAACCCCATCTGCCAGTGTTACGCAGACGTCATCTGCACATGTGCCAACCAGTCCTGGCACTGCGGAACGCAGCGCATGCGCAGAGAGTAGGCACCAATGTGCACAGATTGGGGCAGTCGGATGACGTAAGCTGCCGGCTGCGTTGTCAGTAATCACTTTGTTATTGAAATATATACATTTCCTTCAATTCACTTCCAATATTGGTATATAGATGATTGTAGAACAGGCAAAATAATGGAAAAGGCATCTTGGTTAATCACTGAAGTGCATGTTACTTTTGGACAGATAACAGAATTAACATTTCAGATTGATGGCTTTTCATCAACCTGGAACGTTAACTCTGTCTCTCTCTGCATAGCCAGACCTGCTGAGTATCTGCAGTATTTTCTGCTTTATTTCAGATTTCCAGCATCCGCAGTAATTTGCTTTGTACTCGTTACTTCTGTTGTGTCACTGATACAGTCATCCCAGTTGTTAGCAAAATGTGTTTGTGCTGTTTTACTGAGATGATCTTACGACACCATCAAAATATTTCACCTCTTCCTATCTGTTGAAATACCTGTTTACTCATCATTAAACACATTAATCATGGCAGGAGTCTTGACCTCACTCCACCCTGTTTGCAGTTTTAAAAAATCTTAAATGTATGCAGTTTAATTCTTGTCAACCATGTTCACAAGGGCTAACTACTCTTACCATGATCCTCTGAAATATCACACTGACAGTAATTTAAGGGATAATGATGATACAGTCTTTCAGTTCATCCATAAATAATTCAATGCAAAGTGAGTGCTTGTGGTGGTGGAGGAAGATTTTCCTGTCCCACTTCAAAAAATTAGAGAGAACTTTTTGATTTTATCTGTTTACTCATACCATTATTTGCTCCTGACTTTTTGTTTCTCCTATGGTTCCTGCATTTATATAAGGTACAGTTTTCTTTGAGTTTGTCCCCATGAGAAGGAGAGGAAAGGTTGACCTTCCCAAGGCCTCTCATCTGGTCGCTTTTCTTATGAGACTGGCACAAGCAGTACAATCAGTCTGTGACAAGATAGCATCATTAATTGCTTCCATACTTAGTGTGTGTTTTCACACTGTGGGCACAGAGGCTGAAAATAAAGGAAGAAATGTATTGGAAAAGTTTTATTAAAGAATTCTGTTATTGGCTTCTGACATCCAGAATCTAGTGATTAAATGACAGTCACGATCTGACTGCTTAATGGATTTTAACATTTGCAAGTGGTTGCTAAGTTACATAGTTTTAGGCTCCAAGCACATCAAGACCTAATTCCCAATTTTTAAAAAAGGTAAATAAAGCACTGAGGAAAAAGTACTTTTGGATGAAAATTTCCAGATTTACTAATTAATGAGTCATCCACCATTCTTGTTTATTAAGTGGCCCTTTTAAAATTGTATCCTTTTCAGAAAAAGCTTATTTTATGTCTCACACAATTGTTTAATTTTTTGCCTTGTCTGCTTAAATTGATGAGATATGATGCAATTCTATAAAATGAGCAGTAGTTTTTTTAAAATTTGTGTTAGTGTCACAATTCCTCAAAATTTTTTATTTCACTTCTAATCATTTGTGATGTGAGCATCTCTGACAAGGCCAGCATTTATTGTCCATCCCTAATTGCCCTTGAGAAGGTAGTGGTGAGCTGCCGCCTTGAACCACTGCAGTCCATGTAGTGTCGGTACACCCACAGTGGTATTAGGGAGGGAGTTCCAGGATTTTGACCCAACGACAGTGAAGGAGCAGCGAAGTCGGAATGGTATGTGACTTGGAGGGGAACTTTTCGGTGGTGGTGTTCCCATGCATCTGCTGTCCTTGTTCTTCTTGATGGCCAAGGTCACGGGTTTGGTAAGTGCTATCGAAGGAGACTTGGCAAGTTGCTGCAGTGCATCTTGTAGATAGTACATACTGCAGCCACTGTGCACACGTGGTGGAGGAAGTAAATGTTTAAGGTAGTGGATGGGGTGCCGATCAAGCATGCTCTTTCATGGATGATGTTGAGCTTCTTGAGTGTTGTTGAAGCTGCACCCATCCATGCAAGTGGAGAGAATTCCATAACATTCCTGACTTGTGCCTTGTAGATGGTGGACAGGCTTTGTGGAGTCAGGAGGTGAGTTACTCACCACAAAATTCCCAGTCTCTGACCTAGGAGTCTTGTAGCCACAGTATTTATATGGCTGATCCAGTTACGTTTTTGGTCAATGGTAGCTCCCAGGATGTTGATTGTGGGAGATTCAGTAATGGTAATGTCATTGAATGTCAAGGGGAGATGGTTAGATTCTCTCTTGTTGGAGATGGTCATTGCCTGGCACTTATGTGGCACGAATGCTACTTGCCACTTATCAGCCTAAGCCTGAATGTTGTTCAGGTCTTGCCCCATGCGGACAAAGACTGTTTCAGTATCTCAGGAGTTGAGAAGGGTACTGAACACTGTGCAATCATCAGTGAACATCCCTCCTTCTGACTTTATGATGATGGGAATGTTACTGATGAAGCAGCTGAAGATATTTGGGCCTAGGACACTACTCTGATGAACTCCTGCAGTGATGTCCTGATTCTGAGATGATTGGCCTCCAACAACAACAACCATCTTCTTTTGTGCTAGGTATGACTCCAACCTGTGGAGAGGTTTTGCCCTGATACCACTTGGCTTCAATTTTGCCAGGACTTCTTGATACCACACTCAGTCAAATGCTGCCTTGATGTCAAGGGCAGTCAGTCACTCTCACCTCACCTCGGATTTAGCTCTTTTGTCCATGTTTGGATCAAGGCTGTAATGAGGTCTGGAGCTGAGTGGCCCTGGCAAAACCAAAACTGAGCATTGTTGAGCAAGTTATTGCTGAATAAGTTCTGCTTGATAACACTGCTGACAACACCTTCCATCATGTTGCTAATGATTTGAGAGTAAACTGATGGGGCGGTAATTGGCCAGATTGGATTTGTCCATACCATATCCGAATGGTATGTTGCCTCCCAGGTGCACGGGTCAGGGATGTCTCAGATCAGCTGCAGAACATTCTGAAAGGCGAGGGTGAACAGCCAGTTGTCGTTGTGCACATAGGCACCAATGATATAGGTAAAAAACGGGATGAGGTCCTACAAGCAGAATTTAGGGAGTTAGGAGCCAAGTTAAAAAGTAGGACCTCAGAGGTAGTAATCTCAGGATTGCTACCAGTGCCACGTGATAGTCAGAGTAGAAATGAAAGAATAGTCAGGATGAATGCGTGGCTTGAGAGATGGTGCAGGAGGGAGGGGTTCAGATTTTTGGGACATTGGGACCGGTTCTGGGGGAGGTGGGACTATTACAAATTGGATGGTCTACACCTGGGCCGGACTGGAACCAATGTCCTTGGGGGTGCTTTTGCTAACGCTGTTGGGGAGGGTTTAAACTAATGTGGCAGGGGGATGGGAACCAAATGAGGAGGTCAGTGGACAGTAAGGAGGTAGTAACTAAAGCCTGTAAGGAACTAGATAATGAAATCAGCGTGACTAAGGAAAAGAGTAGACAGGGAGCAGATGATGAACGCAAAGGGACTGGTGGTCTGAGGTGCATTTGTTTTAATGCAAGAAGTGTAGTAGGTAAGGCAGATGAACTTAGGGCCTGGATTAGTAGTTGGGAGTATGATGTTATTGCTATTACTGAGACTTGGTTGAGGGAAGGGCATGATTGGCAACTAAATATCCCAGGATATCGATGCTTCCGGCGGGATAGAGAGGGAGGTAAAAGGGGTGGAGGAGTTGCAGTACTGGTCAAAGAGGATATCACAGCTGTGCTGAAGAAGGGCACTATGGAGGACTCGAGCAGTGAGGCAATATGGGCAGAACTCAGAAATAGGAAGGGTGCGGTAACAATGTTGGGGCTGTACTACAGGCCTCCCAACAGCGAGCGTGAGATAGAAGTACAAATATGTAAACAGATTATGGAAAGATGTAGGAGCAACAGGGTGGTGGTGATAGGAGATTTTAATTTTCCCAACATTGACTGGGATTCACTTAGTGTTAGAGGTCCAGATGGAGCAGAATTTGTAAGGAGCATCCAGGAGGGTTTTCTAGAGCAGTATGTAAATAGTCCAACTCGGGAAGGGGCCATACTGGACCTGGTGTTGGGGAATGAGCCCGGCCAGGTGGTTGAAGTTTCAGTAGGGGACTACTTTGGGAATAGTGATCACAATTCCGTAAGTTTTAGAATACTCATGGACAAAGACGAGAGTGGTCCCAAAGGAAGAGTGCTAAATTGGGGGAAGGCCAACTATACCAAAATTCGTCAGGAGTTGGGGAATGTAGATTGGGAGCAGCTGTTTGAAGGTAAATCCACATTTGATATGTGGGAGGCTTTTAAAGAGAGGTTGATTAGCGTGCAGGAGAGACATGTTCCTGTGAAAATGAGGGATAGAAATGGCAAGATGAGGGAACCATGGATGACAGGTGAAATTGTGAGACTAGCTAAGAGGAAAAAGGAAGCATACATGAGGTCTAGGAGGCTGAAGAAAGACGAAGCTTTGAAAGAATATCGGGAATGTAGGACCAATCTGAAACGAGGAATTAAGAGGGCGAAAAGGGGTCATGAAATATCTTTAGCAAACAGGGTTAAGGAAAATCCCAAAGCCTTTTATTCATATATAAGGAGCAAGAGGGTAACTAGAGAAAGGATTGGCCCACTCAAGGACAAAGGAGGAAAGTTATGCGTGGAGTCAGAGAAAATGGGTGAGATTCTAAACGAGTACTTTGCATCGGTATTCACCGAGGAGAGGGACATGACGGATGTTGAGGTTAGGGACAGATGTTTGATTACTCTAGGTCAAGTCAGCATAAGGAGGGAGGAAGTGTTGGGTATTCTAAAAGGCATTAAGGTGGACAAGTCCCCAGGTCCGGATGGGATCTATCCCAGGTTACTGAGGGAAGCGAGAGAGGAAATAGCTGGGGCCTTAACAGATATCTTTGCAGCATCCTTAAACACGGGTGAGGTCCCGGAGGACTGGAGAATTGCTAATGTTGTCCCCTTGTTTAAGAAGGGTAGCAGGGATAATCCAGGTAATTATAGACCGGTGAGCCTGACGTCAGTGGTAGGGAAGCTGCTGGAGAAGATACTGAGGGATAGGATCTATTCCCATTTGGAAGAAAATGAGCCTATCAGTGATAGGCAACATGGTTTTGTGCAGGGAAGGTCATGTCTTATCAACTTAATAGAATTCTTTGAGGAAGTGACAAAGTTGATTGATGAGGGAAGGGCTATAGATATCATATACATGGACTTCAGTAAGGCGTTTGATAAGGTTCTCCATGGTAGGCTGATGGCGAAAGTGAAGTCGCATGGGGTCCAGGGTGTACTAGCTAGATGGATAAAGAACTGGCTGGGCAACAGGAGACAGAGAGTAGCAGTGGAAGGGAGTTTCTCAAAATGGAGACGTGTGACCAGTGGTGTTCCACAGGGATCCGTGCTGGGACCACTGTTGTTTGTGATATACATTAATGATTTGGAGGAAAGTATAGGTGGACTGATTAGCAAGTTTGCAGACGACACTAAGATTGGTGGAGTAGCAGATAGTGAAGGGGACTGTCAGAGAATACAGCAGAATATAAATAGATTGGAGAGTTGGGCAGAAAAATGGCAGATGGAGTTCAATCAGGGCAAATGCGAGGTGATGCATTTTGGAAGATCCAATTCAAGAGTGAATTATACAGTAAATGGAAAAGTCCTGGGGAAAATTGATGTACAGAGAGACTTGGGTGTTCAGGTCCATTGTTCCCTGAAGGTGGCAACGCAGGTCAATAGAGTGGTCAAGAAGGCATACGGCATGCTTTCCTTCATCGGACGGGGTATTGAGTACAAGGGTTGGCAGGTCATGTTACAGTTGTATAGAACTTTGGTTCGGCCACATTTGGAATACTGCGTGCAGTTCTGGTCGCCATATTACCAAAAGGATGTAGATGCTTTGGAGAGGGTGCAGAGGAGGTTCACCAGGATGTTGCCTGGTATGGAGAGCGCTAGCTATGAAGAGAGGTTGAGCAGATTAGGATTATTTTCATTAGAAAGACGGAGGTTGAGGGGGGACCTGATTGAGGTGTACAAAATCATGAGAGGTATAGACAGGGTGGATAGCAAGAAGCTTTTTCCCAGAGTGGGGGATTCAATTACTAGGGGTCACGAGTTCAAAGTGCGAGGGGAAAAGTTTAGGGGGGATATGCGTGGAAAGTTCTTTACGCAGAGGGTGGTGGGTGCCTGGAACGCGTTGCCAGCGGAGGTGGTAGACGCGGGCACGATAGCGTCTTTTAAGATGTATCTGGACAGATACATGAATGGGCAGGAAGCAAAGAGATACAGACCCTAAGAAAATAGGCGACACGTTTAGATAGAGGATCTGGATCGGCGCAGGCTTGGAGGGCCGAAGGGCCTGTTCCTGTGCTGTAATTTTCTTTGTTCTTTGTTCTTTGCTGTTTGTGGACAGAACATACCTGGGCATTTTTTCACATTGTCAGGTAGATGCCAGTGTTGTAGCTGTACTGGAACAGCTTAGCTTGGGGCATTGCTAGTTCTGGAGCACAAGTCTTCAGTACTACAGCTGGGATGTTGTCAGGGCCCATAGCCTTTCTGTACAAAGTGGTTCTGATGCCCTCTGTTAACATGAAAAACATATATCCAAAGATCTCCTTATTGGGGTGAATGAAATATGTTCTATCATACATATTTGACTCATGAATACTGCAGACTGGGCTGTTTATGTTTTCTGTGAGTGAAGGTGAGCCTTGTAATTGGGTTAAGCAGATTGTTCCTGAATTTAAATGTTTACTATAAAAATAAATAAAGGGATAATGTACCTGGATCCTTAGTAGTTTAATTCTGCACAGCAAATTGGGAAGGAACTCAAAGCTCTGACACTTGGCCTTGTGGTTTGGAATTTGGCAAAACCTGAGTAACATCAAGTCAACATCAAAAAATGTCTACAAAAATGCTGTATTTGCAAATCAAAATTTACCACAAATATTATAAATAGAATTATAAATAGTCATGGTTTATGATTGTGCCTTATGAATTGTGCGTAACCTGGATAGCAATACCATATCTACAATGCAATACACTTAAAGCCATGTATGATTTGTTTCCCTATATTTCTTTCTATTTTACTCTTTTCCCAGCTTGGTTTCCAGTTATCCATCTATTTATGCATAACTACAAAATAGTTCTAAAGCAATAATTTTTTTTAAAAAACAGCCAGTAAGTACGATGACTTCTTCAAAGGATTTTCTTCTTTTGCATGGAATTACATAGAATATACAGCACAGAAATAGGCTTTAAAGCCAACCAGCCCATGCCAGTTTTTATGTGCTACTCAAACCACCTCCTGTCTTTGTTCATCTAACTCTATCAGCAAAATCCTCTATTCCCTTCTCCCTCACATGCCTCCCCTTAAATGCCTTTTTACTATTTGCCTCAACTATTCTGTGTGGTGGTGAGATCCACATTCTCCCCACTCTCTGGGTAAAGAAGTTTCTTCTGAATTCCCTATTTAATTTCTTGATGACTATTTTATGTAGATAGCCTCCAGTTTTGCACTTCCCCATTCCCTCTGTATCTACTTTGTCAAAACCTTTCATAATTTTAAAGAACTCTATTTGGTCACCCCTCAGCCTTCTCTTTTCAAGAGAAAGGAGACCCAGCCTAATCATCTTTTCCTGGTAGGTATAACCTTGCACTTCTGGTTCCACCCTTATAAATCTTTTTTGTGCCCTCTCCAATGCCTCTATATCTGTTTTATAATATGGTAAGCAGACTGTACACAGTACTCCAAGCATGGTCTAACCAAGGTTTGATAAAACTTTAGCATAACTTATCTGCTTTTCAGTTCTATCCCTCTCGAAATAACCTCTAGTACTTGGTTTGCCTTTGTTCTGAAGAAGGGTCACTGACCCAAAACGTTAACTCTGCTTCTCTTTCCACAGTTGCTGCCAGACCTGCTGAGTGGTTCCAGCATTTCTTGTTTTTATTATCTTGGTTTGCCTTTGCCTTATTAACCTGTGTCACAACTATTAGAGATTTGTATATTTGTACTCTTGGATTCCATTGTTCCTCTACCCCATTAAGCTTTGTATTTTCCAAGAAATATATGATCTCCTTATTTTTCTTATCAAAATGTAAAACCTCACACTTCTCTGTGATGAAATTCATTTGCTAATTATACACCCATTCTGCAAGTTTATTAATGTTGGCCTGTAATTTGTTGCAATCCTCAATTTGGTGTCATCTGCAAATTTGGAAACTCTGCTTTTGCTTTCAAAGTCTAAATCACTGATAGAAATTGTGAACTGCAGTATTTTTGTTCTGTAGTTGTGGATTTATTTTTAGAGGTTCAGTTGCTATCTGATGTCAACCATTTATGGATGATTTTTCACTGTTAAAAGCAGCAAATTGAACCTTTCATACTTTTTAAATTGTATTTGGTAGGTATAAGTCAACCTTTGTAGCGAGATTTTACCTGGAGCAATACCTCCCTCCCATTTTTTGTACTTTGTACATAAGTACATAGGAGTTAAAACATAGAAAATGGCTGTCTGGCCTAGCCAGTTCATGTCACCGTTTCGCATCCATGTGAGCAATAAAATAGATTAAGAACATTTTAAAAAATGTTAAGTTTAGTCATAGCGTTGTAATTAATCTTGTTGAGAGTAGTTAGAAGGCACCACTTCAAGAACCTAGCCAGACACTCGTCTCTTTCCATGATCAGTTTCAGACCCTTTGAAAAAGATTTCTAATAATATGTTGAAAACAGATTGTCGCCTTGAAATCCATCCAACCTCTGTGACTTGAATTCCACTGCACTGCACTTGTTCATTATTGTTCAGTAAGCTGTAAATGCTTCTGAAACAAGTGTTTATCCTTAAAGAGAAACTCCAGGACCTAATTAAGTTCACCATCGCAGCCTAGCTAGCCCCAAGTCCCGGTTTTCATATTTAAATATGATAGAAAAATAGGTGTAGATTTTCTTCTTCATGAGTTGTTAATAGAGCCAATAGAACAAAAATTTAACAGGTTCAATAAAGGGCAAATGATGCACTCTACCAGAATATTATCCAGGCTGTGAAGACTAGAATTCACTCTATAGAATTTTACAGCACAGATGACCAATTTGACCCATGTTCATTCACTGAAAGAGCTATCCTCTTTGTCCCATACCCTTTTAAAGTTACAGAATCATATGGAACTCTGGAATGATATTGTGGCATTGGTAATACTGGGGAAAATAGGAAAGCAATCGGCTGGAAAATGAGGGAGTGTCGTTGCAACCTAGTGTGGACGTGCAGGCTGAATGGGAGGACATTTATTTACAGAAATGTGCTGGAAGTTAAGATGTGAACCCTAATTCACGATATATGGTGTTCTACTTTATTTACTTAGTCCTTCAGATTGCTTTTCCAAAAATCCAATTGCCTCAGAGCAATTTCCTGCTGCAAACAGAATTTTGATTTAATATTTATGGAAGAAATCTGAATTTCTGATAAAACCAATAAATATTAAGAGACATTTTGTTGGAATTCTGACTTTCTGTTATAAGTATTTGATGACTTTGGTCTTGGAGGGGCAGAATATCTTTGAATTTAGATACTTAAACCAATTGAACATCGAGATCTAGGTTATTTCTCAAACAGATAAATTATGCTGCGAGTCTGTGTTTGATTTTTTTGAAGGGTCCTATATTCTGTACCAAGCCACATCTAACTAACCTTTGTAATAATTGTCACTTGCCGATATAATCTGAGAGCTGCATTCAGGCTCAGTCAGTCAGAGGGAGGGGATTCAGGTTAATGAGAATATTGTACAAAATAAAACATTTTTAATTGCGATACAAATCTATATTCATCTTAATAACTTCACTGAGCTGCAGATTTGTTACTTGCCATTACGTCCTACCTAAATAAGGGTTTTAATAATAAGATAAATCTCACTAGATTTAATTTAGTCCTGAACTAATTAAATTGACTGTATTGAAGACTTTATGGTCAAGGAAACTGGTTAAATTCCAGGATAAATGGAATCACAAGTGAAGTAACTTTCATTAATATTCTGGGAAACATTTATCTGCTGCCGTTTTGGCAAGAGGCCAGGGGAAGAGAGTCTCCCAATGGAGCAAGATCTAAGATGAGGCACAGTATGCTTCTGAAATCAATACTGAAGTTGAGACCTTAGATTAGCAAACACCTTTGAGAGATTACTGGCTTATAGATGGCAGATTCTTACCGCTGAAATTTTGGGCCCCGCCAGGGCAGGAACGGAGGCGGACGGGGCCAAATATACCAGCGCCGGCTGGCGTGTTGGTTTTGCAATGCCAGTCCTGGCACCAGCAGTGTTCGCCAGGGAGGGGAGGGGGCGGGACAGTGATCCCGCTGGTCCCTGATTAAGGCCAATTAAAGTAGTTAAAGAGGTCATTATGAGCTTGTTAAAGGGGGATATTGAAATTTTCACAGGGGTGCATGGGTTGTACGTGCTGTCTGGGGCTGACCAGAAGTGTGGTGGGTACAGAGTTGGGAGCCAGTTATGATCACCCCAGGGAATCACCTTGGCCCCATAAAGGGGTCAACTGCACTGTGGGGGGGAGTGGGGTGTTTGACCATTAACAAACAGGTGCCCTTGGTGCTGCGCAGGTCAGGGGGAGAGTGGGCAGTCAGCGTGCTGGCAGTGCAGGAAGTCGTCCCCTTCCTGGCTTGTGGAGGCAGAAGAGCAGGGGATATGGCAGCCAAGGAGAACTCGGCAACCAGTTGAACACAAGGAAGGCTGCAGCTGGCAATGGGGGCACATCCCTCAGATTTTGCGCCCAGTGGCGATGAGCAGCAACACTCTCTGTAGGAAGGGCAGAACCCCGAGCAGCAGGAGGGCACGGGAGAGGAAAAAGGGACAAGAAGGCAACAGAGGCCATACTGTTGTGGTATTACTTTAAGGGGCATATCTAAAACGGCTGTCCATCACCAGACTGGATATGATGGACAAACCCATGTGATCTCGAGACAATTGTTGGAAGCAACTCAAGATAAGACATGTTACTCTACCTTTCTAGAATTGCTGTATATAAGTTAGCATCTTCAATAAAAGAATCCACCTTTTAGATTCACCAATCTTATCTGTGTGATGGGTGTGTTTGTATAAAGCGAGAAAACATGATATTGTTGCAGCTAGTGGTTGCTGAATATCTGACTTCAAGTTTCTGACGATCCTGCAAAACTGAACCCATCTGCTTGCTCCAGAAGCTCAGTTGTGAAGGTTTGGAAACTCATCGGGTTCGTCTGCAATCCTTGCGGCAGCGTCGACGTCTGTGTAAGTGACTCTCCAAGTGACATTCTTGGCCTTGAACACACAGCAGGCTCGTGACGTCGGCACATCGCACCTCACGTCAACTGGCAGGTGTCAAGTATCGATTCTACGACTTTAAAATAAGGGAACGTGAGACTGAGACAAGCTACGATAATGGTTTCTACAGGAAACCATCAGTCAAAAACCAACTCTGTGAGGTGTGGCACTAGGGCACTGGATCAGGAGAATTTAGGTGGTGGGGCGGAGTGGGGGGAGAAATGACCAAACATTCGAGACAGGGTCAGAAAATTTTTAAAAATAATAAGTCTGTCAAACGGCACCCTCTAGCAGCTTTGAGAAGGCTGTAAAAGACCTTAAAACTCATCTTTATGGGCGTGGCCTACCAAAAGAGTGGGACGGCAGCAAGAGCACCGTCAATCCCAAGTCTGACAATTAGGTGAGATCATCCACAGCACTGCAAGCCAGTGCAGCCACAGACCTTAACCCTTTAAGGGCTGTGCAAGTTTAAATCGTTATTCCTGCCACTGATGCTGTTCAAGGCAAATGACCACGAAGTTTCTATTCCTACACTGGAAAAGTAGCAGACCTCCTCACTGAATTTAAACTTTTCAGACAGAAAATGGAGCCCGTGATTCCTTGACTTGGCCATTGCTGAGCCAGATAGACAAGCAATTAAATTTAAGATTGCCATCGGGAATGAAGGTCTCCACAGGTTAAATACGCCAGTCTTTCAGAGGATGACTTAAAAGGCCTGAATAAAATATGGTTCATATTGGAAGATCAATTGAATGTCAAATTTGACTTCAGAATACACCGTCTTGAATTTGTCATTCCGATAGCAGCCAAAGGAGACATCAGACCAATTTGTGAACCAATGTAGAGACAAGGGGCATCATTGTGATTTTTCTGAGGCTGAGTCGGCTGATAGGATTATTGAACTTGTGATGGTTTCCACCCCCTTTGAAGCATTCCAAAAAGAGCACCTTGACCAACCCAAATACTACAGTTCAGATGCCTTTCTGAAAAGCGGTCATAAATTTGAAGCCATCCTTATAGGCAGGTAGAGCCTAATGGCCCTGTGCACTTCATATACTGTTGGCACTAATGCCAACTCAGCCAAACCTGGCAAACCATGTAGGCAGTGTATACATTCTCCAAGAAATTGTCCAGCCTTCCATGATATTTGCAAAGCATGTGGCAACAGAGGGCACTGGAAGCACCAATGCAAGAAACCTAAGCCACAACATGACCAGCCATAGTTGAATGTACAAGAAGTATGGCATCCCAACATACAGAGGGAACAGTCCAAATTTCAAAGGCAAAAAATACACAAGATGATCAGCCAGATCAAAAGGTTGGAAGGGGAGCGTGACCAAGGCACTGACACACAAATTGAGCAGGCGTTTCATACTTCCAACCTCACAGGGTATATTGACACAGTACCTTCGGAAGCCTTTGCTACCATCCAGATTATTTGCCCACAAAAACCTGGCAAGTACATGCTCTGGACCATGACTAACACAGGTGTGAGCGCCAATATTCTACCGATCCCTATCCTGAAGAACATGTATTTGCAGCATTGCCAAACTGGCTCAACCAACCACTGCCAGGCTTACGGTGTACAATGGTTCAGCGATTCCGTCTTTGGGATTGTGAGGAAAACCCTATATACCAAATGGGAAATACTAATTTCATCAGTTGGAAACTTACCTTAGACTTTGATTGGGAAAAAGCCCTACAGTAACTTCAGAAACTAGCATCCAAGATGGCCACTGCCATTTACATCTGAAATACCAGGAGCGTGAACTAGAGACAAAAAGTCTAACAAGACGCCCAGCCAGGACAATGGCTTGCTCTAAGTGATTGAATTACCTAAAACAGCTTCATTAGCATGGTAGTCAAGTTTATCCTCCCCCATTGAATTTGAAAGAGCCGACCCCCTCCAAGTGTGAATTGACATCCTGGGGCATGTAGAACCTTGATCTTCATTAGAAGATTCCAGAAAAAATCTCATTAGAAACAAAGAAGATTGAGAAGAACCATGTGACTGCCTGTCCATCTCTGAAGAAACAAGTTTTGTTGCATAGACAAGCAGACAAGCCGTAACTGAGGGACAGCAGCTGAGAAGGCTACTCTTCTCTCTCTCTCTCCCCAGAAAACATCAAGTGAGAACTGTCTGCGAATTGGGGACCCTCCAAGCCTATAGACCGCTACAGCCAGCAACCAGGGGAAGAGAACCAACTGCAAATTCTGCTTCAGGAAAACCATGAGCACGGCAAGCCAGCCAAAATACACTTTGACCAACCAACTTCAAAAATACAGCTTCAGCTGAGGACTACTAGATCATCCACTTTACGGACTGTATTTAAGTTCCATTTATTCTGGTCTTTAATCTAACAACCAAATATATTTTCCCTCCTGTAATCTATTTGTGTGTGTGTGATTCTCGTGTGAATGTGTAGTGTATTTTTTAAATCAGGTTGGAGTGTTAAGTATAAAAAATTTACCTCTTTCTTGTTTAAACTCAAGAAAACCTGTCCGATTGTGAAAGAACCAATGACAGTCGAGGTAAAAGGTAAAACACTCACGGAGGTGGTAAGCACAACCACTGTTTAAAAGGAATAAACCCCTGTTGCAGTCAAATAAAAGGAAGGGGCAAGAGGGGAGCCTGAGGACCCCTCCTCACCTGGCTGTAACAGGTTCCACAATGCTCGACTGCGGATATTCCAACTCACCCTGGTCTCTCCAAATTCTTTACATCATGGATACCACAAGTCCAGTGATTGCAGGCCTTCTGGTGTGCAGAGGCCTGACTTTGGTTACATTTCATAGCATTGGCACGATAATAGCAAAGACAACAGACCACAAGGAACACTGCAGATGATCTGTGATGAGCAGGAGCAGACACTGCAGGAGCTGGGTTATAAACTCAGCGAGTCAAAACTCAAAATCGAGACAATCAAAGACGGCAACAAAGCTTTGCAGGTCCAACTGGAAACTGATCTGAAGATTGAAAAGGAGTGGACACGAGCACTACAGAGTGACCTTCAGAGAGACAGGGACACCATCTCAGAAATGAGAGCGCAAATACAGCAACTCAGCACCCTGAAGTCAGAATTCCTTCAATTACAAGCAGGCATTGGACAAGAAGCTCGTGTTCGACATCTGACTGATGGAATGTGGAATCCAGTGGAAGTTGTCAGCACTTGTTCATAACCATGGTCATAACGGGTCCGAAAGTGCAACGGCATGACATTGCATGGGAACTGCTGTCAAGTTCGAGAAGTTCCAGACCACGACGAGCCAAGCAATCCCATTGCCAACAGGACATGACCAATGACTCGACCCAAAGCCAACAGTCCCACCAACAGTCAAAACTGTAAGACTGTACAGCGACCATAGGAACAGGAGTAGGCCATTCAGCCCATCGAGCCTGCTCCGCCATTCAATACGATCATGGCTGATCATCCACTTCAATGCCTTTTTCCCACACTATCTCCATATCCCTTTATGTCATTGATATTTAGAAATCTGTCAATCTCTTCTTCAAACATACTCAATGGCTGAGCTTCCACAACACTCGGGTACAGAATTCCAAAGATTCACAACCCTCTGAATAAAGAAATTTCTCCTCATCTCTGTCCGAAGTGGCGCCCACTCACGAAGTCCATCCAAATCCCCTTGAAGATGCCCTGCATTCTCCCCACAACACACACTCCCACCTAGCTTTGCGTCATCTGCGAGCTTGGAAATATTACATTTGGTCCCCACATCCAAATCATTGATACACATTGTGAACAGCTGGGGCCCAAGCACTGTTCCTAGCAGCACCTCACTAGTCACAGCCCGCCAATGTGAGAATGGCCTGCCCATGTCCACCCTCCGCTCTCCGCCCTCAGTTCCTGCCAGTATATTACCTCCTATCCCATGTGCCTTAATTCGGCTAAGCAACTTCCTGTGGGAAACCCTATCAAAAGCCCCTGAAAATTCAAGTACACCACATCCACTGACTCATTTTCCCCCCCTCCCCCACCACCCTCCCTCCCCCCATCAATTCTGTTAGTAACATCCTCAAAAAACTCCAACAGGTTCGTCAAACATGATTTCCCACTCACAAATCCATGTTAACTATGCCCAATCAGATCATTATTATCCAAGTGTCCATTTATCACATCCTTCAGAATAGAATCCAATATCTTCCCTGCCACTGATGCAAGGCTAACAGGCCTGCCGTTCCCTGCCCCCTCTCTCCCTCCCTTATCAAACAGTGGGGTTACATTTGCTACCTTCCAATCTGCAGGAAATGTTCCAGAATCTACAGAACTTAGTGACCAAGTCGGGTGTTTCATTCAACCTCCAGTACGGTTTGGAGACTTGTAAATATTTTGCTGTATATTTTGAACATTTAATACCCATTTCACTCACAGTATTGTAAATAATTCTGATTATTTTAGGACACAACTTTAATTTAGAAAGAAGGGGGGAATGTTGTGGTACTACTTTAAGGAGCATATCTAAAATGGCTGTCTATCACCAGACAAGATATGATGTCCAGCCCCATGTGATCTCTAGGCAGTTGTTGGAAGCAACTCCAGAGATAATACGTGTTACTTTACCTTCCCAGTATTGCTGTCACGTAAAGGTACAAACTGAAAGGTATCCAATAAACAGGGGGAAAGTTGCAGAGAGCTCAGTTTCTTTAACTGAGTTAATTGAGTAAGGCAATTGTCACATGAAGTGACTTTGTAAAATATTTATGGTATACTACAGCATATGGAATCAAAATTAATGCAATAACATTATATGTATTGGTCCTTTCAGAAGCCTGGAGTTTCCACTAGGTTGCAATGTTTTTTCAACACAATTTGCCAGAAATTGGCTGAACCAGTGCAAAGGATCACGGAACTTTTAAGCACAAGTTATGCTCAGCTCAAATCGAGTTTCTGCAACCTTTTGCATTAGTTTAAAAAAACATTGGCCCCTATTTTGCCGGGATTTCTGATGGCGAACTGTCAGCATCCGCCATCATTACTTTTGTGAAACTGGCCTCAACTTCAGGATGTAGATGCAGATGCAGAAATCCTGAAGTTGCAATCTGTCACTCACTGGTCTGCCACAGGCTGTGCTGTGACCCTTCCTGCACCCCCATAGCCGACAATCAGTGAAATCATTTAATGTGGCAAGAACATCCTCTTTACTGCTCTCACATCGCTGTGAAATAAGTTATACCTTGTTCAATCAGGTAAACTGGGTTTTTAACTATAATTTGAGAACTATAACTAAACAGATCTGGCCCTGTAAAAGTCATTTTATATTTGTGGAGTGTTGTTAAATGTCACCATTAAGATTAATTACTAGATTTTATAAACTGTAAAATAACTATTTTAAATGCTTTTCTCATGAAATTTCATCTTTTGTCTTCACCCAAGGTTTATGTTTCAATCTTCATTTTGCTCTGTGTAAAAAATTTTTATGAGTGTTTTGATTTTAGTGCTTTTTATTTCCTTGCTGGCTGTCTGTGAGAATTCTTGAATGAGATTGGCTTTTTAGACAACTTGATTATATTATTGCCGCTCTACAATGGGAGTCCCCATTAAAGAACATTGCAATCCACTGCACGACGAGAGGTAGAATTCTCGCCAGAGAGGTCACTAGACCTATCAGTAAGGCTTTCTTTGAAGTCAGGGGTGAGCGTCTTGGCTTCACCGCTGCTCGCAAAATCCAGTCCATCACATTAGAGGCCGGCCCTGCCCACAAAACTGGTCACGCTCTCAGATTAAATGAATCTGTTATTTTTTTGGTGCAGGGGCACTAATAGGCACTTTTAAAAAACTTTTGATTTTTTTTTCAATTTGTGAAGAACACCAATGTAACTAACAAATGGTACTGTCTAATTTTTTTCAAAGTCATTTGCAGCTATTTAAAATTGAGCAAGTCAGAAGTGGTGGACTAGACACTCTGATCAAAATGCTTATTTTTTTGCTCACCCACTTACTGGTAATCGAATTGCACCAAGTTACCAGTCTAATACATATCAAGGAATATCTTTTAAAGCAAAAAGTTATTAAAAAAAATACATTCACATATGCTGCACTGCTTCATCGCAGATTCTGTGCTTATAAATAAAAATAAGTTCAAGCGGAAACTTGAGAATGAGAAAATCCTTCTCAAAACTAATGCAACTTTGGGTACTATTTGTGCCCATATAACCATTGCACTCAAAGCAGAAACTCCAACCCAGTTTGTTGATAAAAAGATCCCTCTTTGGGTGGATGGAGTAGTGGTTTTGAGTTTAGACTTGCCCTATTGGACAATGGTCTCTGCTGGGTTTCAGGGTCCAAATCAAAATGAATTTGGAGCAATATCAACTCAACTCTTTGTAAAAATGTGCTCAGGATGCAAAACCTCTGTGATACATATATGAACTGAAAAGAAATGAGTGTCTCATTGAGTGATGCCTCAGTAAATGGAACCTGCGCTCCCAATCTCTTCTTATGAATCAGGACATTTTAACAACCTGAGTAATATACTGTCATTGTCCGAATTGTCCTCATGCCTATGCAGACATACCTCAGTGCAGATAAAGAAGAAAAGGGGGCAAGTGGAATCGGTGTCACGATGGAGGGGAGCTAAAATGTCTTAAAACTACCACTTTTAATGTGGTCCAAATTAACACTGAACTCAATTTAGGTACTCATTACAAAGAAAAAGTTTGCTTCTGATCCTGATGAATGCTACATTAAACATCCAATCATGTTGAGATGATTCTCCTGGTGAGGAGAGCAACATGGTTGCTCCCTACAGTTAATAAGACTGAATCCACTCTGATTATTTTTCACTACTGCTGTCAATAACTTTATCAATATGTAACTTCCCTCCTGATAGGTCATAAAGCTCACTTTTGATGCATTTGAATTGGAAAGAGGCTACGACACACTAACGGTTGGGGATGGAGGGCAGCCTGGAGAACAGAAAACAGTGCTTCATGTGTAAGTAATGTCTTTGCGACTCCAAGATTTATGTCAGATGCAAAGTGTATTTAATTATGCAAAGTTCTCATCACATAATTCAATATGTAGAGTGGCAATATAAAAAGTTTTCGCTAATTGCTCATTTGCAGGCCTTTGAAGGTGCTCTTAAAATTAAGCTTTTTTAGGGGGAAGGGCACTAACACACGTCTTTTAAAAAGTTTTTGATTTACAAAGATATTGACTACTGTACACCAATGTAATTCAAGAAAGATTAGATATAATTGTTAGGGCTAAAGGGATCAAGGAATACAGGGAGAAAGTGGGAACAGGGTACTGAGTTTGGATGATCAGCCATGATCGTATTGAATGGCGGTGCAGGCTCGAAGGGCCGAATGGCCGACTACTGCTCCTATTTTCTATGTTTCTATGTAATAGTAAATAGTTCCACAGAGTTTATTTTTTAATGTAATTTTCAGATATTTAAAGTCGGCACACTCACAGGTGGTGGGCCAGACACTCTGATTATCTTTTGTGATAAACCTATTTTCAGCTGTATTCATAAATCTGTATCAGGTTACCACTCTTAAATATATCAAATAATTTTTTTTTACTGCAAATATTTATTTTTTTTAAAAGTTCTCCTCTAAAACGCAGCCCAATTGTTCTCGTTCATGGCAGATTATACAAATGGGTCTGAGCAGATACTTAAGCAAAAAAAGCTACTTCTGAAAACTAGCGCAATTTGCACATGGATTGCTGATTGTGTCCAAAGTGAAAACTCTTGGCTTTTATATGTTGACTTATTCTTCATGAAATGCTTTAATGTGACAAACAGCAAATCATTTGAGTAATTTCAAGCACCAGTAAACTCCCAACAGAAACCTACAGTTACTTGAGAAGATTGTTTTGGCTCGAGTAGGGAGCTCACATCTGCAGGGCAGGTATTATCAAGAATGAAGAAAAAGCCACCCAAATAATTTTAACAGCTACAAGGGGGATGGTAACTCCTGGGCAGTCGACTGGTGGAACATATAGTAAATCAACTGGGGATTGGGATTCAGCAGGAGACCCAGTCCATTTTAACTGCTTGGCCTATTTAAATGGAGCCAGTAAACTGCCTGCCCCCAAATGGGTGTCCAGAGGCAGCTCATAATGGGTCAGTATTATATTGGGCGGCTTCTGGGTAGGAATGGTTTTGCTAGGGTTTCGGATACACAAAATAGGGTGAGTTGCAGGCAGTGGCCCAAACTATTTTTGTGGGATCTCCTGCTCCTCCCAGCACTTTTGTTCTGACAGCTGCTCCTGGATGGGGTGTCCATAGTGGATGATGCACTCAGCAGGCTGTAAATATATAGCTTTGTGGGACCTATTTACTTAATAGGACTGTGATTAATGTAAGCGCATGAGGCTTACAACTGAGTCCTGTGGAGACCCCAGCTGCCTGACTTTAAGAGTGCTGTTGAGATGAGGAAAGAATAGTAACCTGACCATTTTGATTTTAACTCCGTTTCTGCTGGGCAGATGGAGTTAGAATTCCCACTTGCCCTCCCCTTCCCCCCCCCTTCAATTTTCTGATAATTTTGCGCTCATGAAGGTGGTGATTTATCTTCTCAATCATGGCACAAGTTCTCGAAATTGATGTCCCAGTGATTTATTTAATATGCTGAGGGAAGCAAGTTAATGTCTTCAAAATCTCAGAGACATTTCTGGAATTCCCTTCAGAAATGTCAAGCTGTTGTTTCGTAATTGTGATCTTTGCCACAAAGTGTTCAGTTGAGGACTCTAGAAGCACAATATTGAGAGAATACAAAAGGTGGTTGCTGAATTATTCACTCTTGGATAACTGGCTTAATTAATTCATCACATCACCATCAAGTTCACTTTTCAATTATACTTCACTTTCTGTGACATCTGGGACTCTTATTATATGAATTCGGTTTAATTTTCTGGCATTTAGAATGAAGTCAGATTGTACTAATCAGTTTTTCTGATTTTCTGCCTGGCAGTTTGACAGGTACGAATGTTCCTGACCTAATTGTGAGTGTGAGCAATCAGATGTGGCTGCAGTTCCAGACTGATGAGACCAACAGTTTGCTGGGATTCAAGGCTACATATGCAGGTATTGTGCACAGAAATGAAAATTTAAGCAAAAGGGACCATTAAAAGGAAAGAAAATGTTGCCTCCAACTGCCAATCATTAACTAAACAGGGTGTTGGGGTTACTATAAGGATCTCTATCCATATTCATTTGCAAACATCCCTTGTGAGCTTCCTAAATGCAACATGCATTTCTATCAGGTTGCTTAAGTAGAGAAGCTTTACAATCGCTTAGAAAAAGAACAGATGCTAATCAAAAAGAAGGGAAAAGAGAGTGGTAAGGATAAGGAATTAAAATGCAGTTCAAGTAAGGAAGAAAATGCCTGTTTCAGAAGCTATCTGGTGCACTTCAGTAACAATTGACTTCTCTATTAGTGAGAGACTGAGTAGGCCAGAAATATCACCAACTCTGGTGAGGAACTGGGTGGAGACCAGGGGCTGGATTTTTAAAGGGCTGTGGGGTCGGAAGCTGGTGTGGACACGATTTAAAATTTGCGGTTCCGGGGTTGTCTCCAGAACCTGACCCCTCTGCCACTCGTTTCCAATTAAGGGGCGATTAAGCTCCTTTAGGTGCTCATTAAGGAGGCTGGGTGTTGGGTGGAGGGGGTTCTGCACCACAATTTTTTTTAAAATTCATTTATGGGATGTGGGCATCACTGGCTATGCCAGCATTAATTGTCCATCCCTAATTGCCCTTGAGAAGGTGGTGGTGAGCTCCCTTCTTGAACCGCTGCAGTCCATGTGAGGTAGGTACACCCACACTGCTGTTAGGAAGGGAGGTCCAGGATTTTGACCCAGCGATAGTGAAGGAACGGCGATATAGTTCCAAGTCAGGATGGTGTGTGACTTGGACGGGAACTTGCAGGTGGTGATGTTCCCATGCATCTGCTGCTCTTGTCCTTCCAGGTGGTAGAGGTCGCGGGTTTGGAAGGTGCTGTCGAAGGAGCCTTGGTGCATTGCCGCAGTGCATCTTGTAGATGGTATAGACTGCTGCCAGGTGGAGGGATTGAATGTTTGTGGATGGGGTGCCAATCAAGTGGCCTGCTTTGTTCTGGATGGTGTCGAGCTTCTTGAGTGTTGTTGGAGCTGCACCCATCCAGGCAAGTGGAGAGTATTCCATCACACTCCTGACTTGTGCCTTGTAGATTGTGGACAGGCTTTGGGGAGTCAGGAGGTGAGTTACTCGGCACAGGATTCCTAGCCTCTGACCTGCTCTTGTAGCCACAGTATTTATATGAGTACTGCAGTTCAGTTTCTGGTCAATGGTAGCCCCTAGGATGTTGATAGTGGGGGATTCAGTGATGGGAATGCCATTGAATGTCAAGGGGGGATGGTTAGATTCTCTCTTGTTGGAGATGGTCATTGCCTGACACTTGTGTGGTGCAAATGTTACTTGCCACTTATCAGCCTAAGCCTGGATATTGCCCAGGTCTTGCTGCATTTCTACACAGACTGCTTCAGTATTTGAGGAGGCGCAAATGGTGCGGAACATTGTGCAATCATCAGCGAACATCCCCACTTCTGACCTTATGATTGAAGGAAGGTCATTGATGAAGCAGCTGAAGATGGTTGGGCCTAGGACACTACCCTGAGGAACTCCTGCAGTGGTGTCCTGGAGCTCAGATGATTGACCTCCAACAACCACAGCCATCTTTCTTTGTGCTAGGTATGACTCCAACCAGCAGAGAGTTTTCCCCCTGATTCCCATTGACTCCAGTTTTGCTAGGGCTCCTTGATGCCACACTTGGTCAAATGCTACCTTGATGTCAAGGGCAGTCACTCTCACCTCACCTCTTGAGTTCAGCTCTTTTGTCCATGTTTGAACCAAGGCTGTAATGAGGTCAGGAGCTGACTGGCCCTGGCGGAACCCAAACTGATCACCACTGAGCAGGTTGAACCTAAGCAAGTGCCGCTTGATGGCACTGTTGATGACACCTTCCATCACTTTACTGATGATTGAGAGTCGACTAATGGGGCGCTAATTGGCCGGGTTGGACTTGTCCTGCTTTTTGTGTACAGGACATATCTGGGCAATTTTCCACATTGCTGGGTAGATGCCAGTGTTGTAGCTATACTGGAACAGCTTGGCTAGGGGTGTGGCAAGTCCTGGAGCACAGGTCTTCAGTACTACTGCCGGAATATTGTCAGGACCCATAGCCTTTGCAGTATCCAGTGCCTTCAGTCGTTTCTTGATATCACGCGGAGTGAATCGAATTGGCTGAAGTCTGGCATCTGTTATGCTGGAGAGTTCAGGAGGGGGCCGAGATGGATCATCAACTCGGCACTTCTGGCTGAAGATTGTTGCAAATTCTTCAGCCTTATCTTTCGCACTGATGTGCTGGGCTCCCCCATCATTGAGGATGGGGATATCTGTGGAGCCACCTCCTCCAGTTAGTTGTTTAATTGTCCACCACCATTCACGACTGGATGTGGCAGGACTGCAGAGCTTGGATCTGATCCGTTGGTTATGGGATCGCTTAGCTCTGTCTATTGCATGCTGCTTATGCAGTTTGGCATGCAAGTAGTCCTGGGTAGTAGCTTCACCAGGTTGACACCTCATTTTGAGGTATGCCTGGTGCTGCTCCTGGCATGCCCTCCTGCACACTTCATTGAACCAGGGTTGGTCTCCTGGCTTGATGGTAATGGTAGAGTGAGGAATATGCCGGGCCATGAGGTTACAGATTGTGGTTGAGTACAATTCTGCTGCTGCTGATGGCCCACAGCGCCTCATGGATGCCCAGTTTTGCATTGCTAGATCTGTTCGAAATCTATCCCATTTATCACGGTGATAGTGCCACACAACAATATGGACGGTATCCTCAATGTGAAGGCGGGACTTCGTCTCCACAAGGACTGTGCGGTGGTCACTCCTACCAATACTGTCATGGACAGAAGCATCTGTGGCAGGCAGATTGGTGAGGACAAGGTCAAGTATGTTTTTCCCTCTTGTTGGTTCCCCCACCACCTGCCGCAGACCCAGTCTAGCAGCTATGTCCTTTAGGACTCGGCCAGCTCGGTCAGTAGTGGTGCTACCGAGCCACTCTTGGTGATGGACATTGCAGTCCCCCACCCAGAGTACATTTTGTGCCCTTGCCACCCTCAGTGCTTCCTCCAAGTGGTGTTCAACATGGAGGAGTACTGAGTCATCAGCTGAGGGAGGGCAGTAGGCGGTAATCAGTAAGAGGTTACTTTGCCCATGGTTGACCTGCTGCCATGTAACTTCATGGGGTCCGGATTCGATGTTGAGGACTCCCAGGGCAACTCCCTCCCTACTGTCGACCACTATCCCGCCACCTGTGCTGAGTCTGTCCTGCCGGTGGGACAGGACATACCCAGGGATAGTGATTGCTGTGTCTGGGGGGTCATTGTCTGTAAGGTATGATTCCGTGAGTATGACTATGTCAGGCTGTTGCTTGACTAGTCTGTGGGACAGCTCTCCCAACTTTGGCACAAGCCCCCAGATGTTAGTAAGGAGGACTTTGCAGGTTCGACAGGGCTGGGTTTGCCATTGTCGTTTCCGGTGCCTAGGTCGATGCCGGGTGGTCCGTCCGGTTTCATTCCTTTTCATTGACTTCGTTGTGGTTAGGTACATTGCTAGGCCATTGCTGAGGGCATGTAAGAGTTAACCACATTGCTGTGAGTCTGGAGTCACATGTCGGCCAGACCAGGTAAGGACAGCAGATTTCCTTCCCTAAAGGACATTAGTGAACCAGATGGGTTTTTCCAACAATCGACAATGGTTTCATGGCCATCATTAGATTAGCTTTTAATTCCAGATTTATTAATTAAATTCAAATTCCACCTTCTGCTATTCTGGGATTCGAACCCATGTCTCCAGAGCAATACCCTGGGTCTCTGGATTACTAGTCCAGTGATAATACCACTATGCCTCCACCTCCCCCTTTCAAGGAGGAATCTGGTGAGCTCGCAGCAGGCAGGGGACTAACTTTGTTGTTTGAACAAGAAATTTTTTTGGCCTGCGGGGATCTTGCGACGGGCCCAGCGCAGGAAATTTTTTTTAAATTATGGAACCACTTCCTCGTCTGTTCATTCTGCTGTCCTTCTGTGGAGCCGCCTGCTCTCCTCAGCAAGGCACCGGCAGGCCACATCATAGCTGTTGCTTGCCTTTGTCACTTGCGCTTTGCAGGCAGCTCCTACCTCCTGCAGATGCCCGGTGCCACTAAATGGGCGCCAAGCTCACCTCTTCCCCAATTAGGGCATTTAACTTTGAAGATCGTGTTGCATTGACAATGCAGCTGAGGGCTGGTGTAAGGTTCCTGACCCTGTTTTGAAAATCCAGCCCCTGGTACTTGCCTAGAGTGAGAGTAGACTTTTGTGCTATCCTCTCTGCATCTGGCCTCAGAGCTGCAATGCTAGAGGCCTGGAAGAAAGTCACTGCCCCGCCCTCCCCCATCCATCCCCCACACCATTCTGGGTCTGTGCAGTGAAAGACCCAAGAAGTACCTGAAAGAAGAGGGAAACTCACTCTTTATGAACAGTGGAGAAAGAAGGGACAATTCAGAGGAGAAATTATGATCGTGATTTGATGCAAGCAACCTCTGTGTGGATGAATTAAACAATACTCTCACCATATGGTGCCAGACAAGAGCAAATCACTCTACCTACATGATCAGTTAGGGATTTGCTTCTTGTGAATGTTTCTTGTATCCACTTCTGTACCTTATGGGGTTTCCACCAGATGCCTGGTGACATTACAATAGCAAAGTGGAAGCAGCTGCTAGGATATTCCTGACCCGGGTAGTAATCCATGGAAGAGTAAATAAAATAGGAAGAAATACTATAAGGGCTTTAAACTCACATAAACAGGAATTATCTGAAACTTAAAGATAGGGAATTCCACAATAATGTTCTGTGGTAAACTTCCAGTTTTGTTAAAGGAGGAATATACATTGATTCATAGTGTAAATCTGTCAGTTGGCAGTCTGATGTGAAAATCTTGATGTGACTGGTACAGGATTTACAGGCTATACCTTAACATAGGATAAACAATGGAACTTGCAAGGAACATTGAGGCAGCTGTCCAGAATCATTAAACCAGATAGGTGGGGAGAACAAGGGATCCTAGACAAGACTTATTGTAGAGTAGAAAGTTAACAGGAACACTGTAACTCAGGGATATAGAGGAGCCAGACACCCAGTGAGCATCTACAGTAAAATGCATAAACATGAATGTTACAAGCATTGGGAAGATGATGATTGAATTGTATGCTGTGACATTGTGCAGTCCTACATTGTAGGAATATTGGAGAGATGACTGACCCCAATGGATGAATAAACCATGCAGGGCTATAGATTGTTCAGATAAGACAGGGTAGGAAAAATAGGAGGTGTTGTAGCCCTATATGTCGGGGATACCTGGGAGGTTAAAGATATTAATCCTGTCATAGGTTACGTAATAAACTACTCTGGGTAGAGATCTTTAATGTGAAAAGAACAAAGATAACATTTGAGGTGTGCTACAGTCCACCAGTGCACAATAAGAAGGGTGACAGTTTTCTACATGAACAGATAAAAGCACAAAGGTTATTTTAATAGAGTCTTCAATCAACCAACTATAAATTGATGGATACCCAAGTGCTTTGGAATCTGAGTTGATATATGTAATATATGATTCCTGCATTACCCACTGCTTCAGGGAAGCATTACAGCCAGTGCATATTAACTTGGTAAGTGACCCAGGCAACATTACAAGAAATGGAGCTGTGGCACCCTTGGGTAATATTCACCACAGAATGATTACATTTGATATGATCTGGAATTAAGAAATACTGAGCACCAAGAATTAGGTACATAATTTCAAAAGGGCTAACTTCAGAGAATGAGGGAACATAGGAACAGGAGTAGGCTATTGAGCTCTTTGAGTCTGTTCTGCCATTCAATGAGATCATGACTGATCTGTGACCTAACTCCATATACCCACCTTTGTCCAATATACTTAGATTTCTATTCGCCAAATTTATCAATCAGTCTCGTACTGAAAATTAACAGTTGATCCAGCATCAGTTGTCATTTGCAGAAGAGTGTTCCAAACCTCTACCACCCTTTGCATGAAGAAATGCTTCCTAATTTCACTCCTGAAAGTCTGGCTCTAACTTTTTGATTATGCCACCGAGTTCTATACTCCCCACTGAGCAGAAATAGTTTTCTCGATCTACCCTATCCATTCCCCTTACTATCTTGAAAACTTTGATCAATTCATCCGTTCGTCTTCTAAATTACAAGGAGTACATCCTAGTTTGTGTAATCATTCCTTGTAATTTAACCTTTGGAATTCGGGTATCATTCTGGAAACTCTATACTGCACTCCCTCCAAAGCCATTATATCCTTCTAAAGGTCTGGTGCCTAGAACTGCTCACAGTATTGCAGGTGAAGTCTGACCAGGGCTTTGTATAGCTGAAGCATGAATTCTTCCAATTCTCTGGATATAAAGGCAGCATTCCATTAGCCTTTTTGATTATTTTCTGTACCTGTTCATGACTTTTGAATGATCTGCGTACTTGGATCACCAAGTCTCTTTGGATCTCCATGCTTCTATCTTTTCACCATTTAGAAAATACCCTGTTCTATCCTTTTTAGCTCCAAAATGGATGACGTCACATTCGCCTGCATTGAAATTCATTTGCCTGCATTGAACTCCATTTGCCACAGTTTTGCCCATTCGCTTTACCTATCAAAGTCTCTTTGCAATTTTATGCTTCTATATACACCGCTTCCAATGGCTCCTATCTTTGTGTTATTGGGGAATTTGAATATGTGGTTTTCTATCTCATCCTCTAAGTTGTGAATAAATATGGTGACTAGTTGAGGCCTCAACACTGATCCTTGAGGGAGACCACTAGTCGCATCTTCCCAATTAGAGTACCTGTTACGAGCTCACAGGACAACTGTCTTGCTTGTACTGTCTTTATTGAACTGCCTGCTGATGGATGCCTGCAGTGAGTGCCTCATGGTAGAGGTCATATGACTACAGCAAGCCAAGAGGCACATTAGTACAGTATAGCATTTCTATTCCAAGCATCCCCCTTTTCATACAAAAAAATTTAATTGCATGCATTATCATTTACACTGTGAGTTGCCCAAGTTACCCACTACGCACACAACTGTTCTCATGCATTAAAATAAAATCCGAAGAAGGATCACTGACCCGAAACGTTAACTCTGCTTCTCTTTCCACAGATGCTGCCAGACCTGCTGAGTGGTTCTAGCATTTCTTGTTTTTATTTCAGATTTCCAGCATCCGCAGTATTTTGCTTTTATATTATTGCTTTCATGCATTAGCAGTTCGTTATTCTCGTCAGTCTCTGCACATGCATTGCACTCATAGTCTTTAAATCATGCCGGTCTCTTAATGGTGCTCGTGTGCGTTGTCATTGGCTGTTCATCTGGGTGGTTTTCCTTCTCTAGTGAGAGTTGTTCCCGAGTCACTTGTTGCCGTGGTAATTGTTTCATTTCCATTGTTGGGATGCTGTGGACCTCTGGAACTGATGGTTGATCTGTGGTCTGTGCAGATGGTGAGTTCACATCTTCCTGATCGGCCACCTGCCGTGAAGGAATCTGATTGTTCACTTCTACCGCATACCATCAAGGTGACAACTGCTCTAGCAGGTTCCAAGTTGCCACTTGGGCTGACCCTTGTTGAGAGCATTGAAGGTTTGTACCCTGACTAGCTCTCCAATGCAAAATTCTGGCAATGGTTTTGTAGTTTTATCAAAATTAAATTTGGCTTTCTGTCATTTCACCTTGATTTTGTCACTCAAGCCTGTTATTACTTTTAGCTTCAGTAGCCTTTTTGCTATTGGAAGAGTAGTTTGGGTGTAGCGTGACATTAGTCTTTGTACTGGACTACTTTCCATGCCTTCAGTAGGTTTGTTTCTCCACTCAAGATTGCCTTGTTTAAATCTGTGCTGGATTTGCTCGGTTTCTTTATGATTCCTTTGGTGATTTTCACTGCTGCCTCAGCCTTTTCATTTGACTGGGGATGGTGTGGAGATGAAGTATGGTGTTGATTTGACTCAATTCCTTGGTGACTTGCATGGATGCGCTTTAGTATCTCCCCTCTCAACTCCTTCGGGATAATGACTCTATCCTCTTTGTACAAGATGCCAACTTGGGCTGTCAATTCATCTCTGTATGCCTAATATGCTGTTGTGACCACAGACGTGTCCCTGATGCTTTCAAACCATCCTTTCATTATTACTTCTTGCAACACTTGGAGAGTTGCATTTTGTTGGGTTGTTCACTGGATTTGAGCAAAGTGCTGTCTCTAAGATTCAATGTCTCTGCTGGGTTGACGACTTCCAGAGCATCTCGAGCTGCAGCTTCACGTTGGATCTGGAACATTTCACACTCTGTCGTAGCATCCTTTATTTTCTTCATAGGGAGTGCTGCCCTTGACAGTATGTCAACGATGTACATCTGTTTCCCTTGCTTGTATGTCATGTCCAGATGATGTCTCTTCAACCAGAGTAACATTCTTTGCAGAAACTTTGGAGCAGATAGTAGTGGCTTGCAGAAAATGCTTTGAAGTAGCTTGTGGTCGGACTCGACTGTCACTTCCTCTCTTCCAAGTAGGTATTGATGAAAATGTTCACAAGCAAAGGCAATGGCCAGGCACTTTTTCTCGATCTGAGGGTAGTGTTGTTCCGTTTGCGTTAATGCCCTGGATGCAAATGCAACCAGTTATTCTTGCCGCATTAGGGTTGCTCCAAGTCCAAGGTGACGTCATCATTTACGTCGTAGTATTTCAGCACTGGCATTGACGTCACTAGTTGCTTGAACTTAGTGAATGCTGCTTCTTGTTGTATGCCCAAATACTACTGCACGTCCTTGGCAGTGATTTGCCGTAATGGTCCACACTCCAACAAATTGGGCAAGAACTTTGCTAAATCGTTGACGCATCCAACAAATCGTTGCACTACTTTTACTTCTGTTGGTTGCCGCGTTGCTGCTACTGCTCTCACGTTTTTGGGATCCGGGTGGAGACCTTTTGCTGTCAGTACATGACCTATGTACTTGACTTTGGGCATCTTTAGTTGCAATTTTTTCTATTCAGCTTCAGGTTTATCTGGCAAGCTCTGTCCAGCAGTCGCATTAGATTTTGAACTTGGTCAGCAATGGCTTCTTCCATTGTGTCTCCACATCCAAAACTAGCAGATCATCCACTGTAGCTTTTACTTTGGGAAGGTCACTAACTATCTCATGCTGTCTGCGTTGATACTCCTCTGGAGCCATGGAAATGCCAAACGGCATGCGTAACCATCTGTATCTCCTGAACGGCATTCAGAATATAGTTAGTAAGCTATTGCTTTCATTTAGCTTTACTTGCCAGTAACCATCTTTCGCATTTAGGGGAGTGAAGATTTTTGCCTTTGCAAGTTGTGGCAAAATTCCTTTGATGGTTGGCATGGGGTAGTGAGATCTCTTCAGAGCTTTATTTAGATCCTTTGGGTCAATGCATACTCTCAGCTTTCCAGGTTGTTTCACTACTACCATGCTGCTAATACATTCTGTTAGGGTTGTCACTTTCTTGATTACTCCCTTCTTTTCCAGCTCTTCCATCTTGTCTTTCAGGCTGGTCTTGAGGGCAGTTGGAACTTTCCTTGGCACATGCTGAATTGGTCTTATCCTCTCATCTACTTTGAGATGATATTCTCCAGGAAGACATCCTAAACCTGTAAATACATCGTTGTACTCCTCTAGGATCTGTTACACGGTCAACGGTTTAGTGTGCTGCGGCACATTGCAAATCTCTTTTTGCATGTTGAGGGTTACCAGTCCAAGCTTTAGACTTGCTCTGGCTGAGATGAGTGGCTTTTGCTTGCTGTCTGTTATCTGGAACTCCAGATCTTCGTTCTTGTCATTGCATTGGGCTCTCAGAGTAATTTGTCCTCTCGACACTTGTATCATGCCATCGTGTAACCTCAGCCTTACTTTCGAGGGCTTCATTTTTGGATCGCCATGTTGAGTCACTTCACACAGGTCTGTGAAGGTCGTGATGTTGCTTGACACTGCTGTCTATCAGACCCTTTATGTCGACTTGATGTTCTCCTTCTGCAGTCATTATTTCAACAGTCACAAACCATTTATCACCTATCGACCTGACTGAACCAACCTGTTGTATGGTGTATAGTGATGCGTCAGAATCTTCGGCTGATACCTCTCCAGTGGCCATCTGTACCTGCTTGTTGTGCTTCCTTCTAGCCAAAGTATTGCGTGCAAAATGATTCGGTTTCTTGCAGTGAGAACACAGCTTTCCCCACGCTGTACATTCCTTCTTTTCCTTTGTGTGATGTCTTCCACAGTATTTGCATCCTGCCCTTTGTCCGTGATCTTTCTGGCCTTTTGGCCTGGAATGTCTAACAACATAATGCAAGGCCTGGTCTGTTCTGCTGTGAATATGCTCTAGCTGTTGATTTACAACCTCAGTGCTTCTGCACATGTCAATCACTTTCCTGAGAGTAAATTTGTCCTCTCTCAGTAGGCATGCTCACACTGCGGGATCTCTTATACCTAATACAATCCTGTCTTTAATTAGATCATCTTTTAGTTGCACAAATTCACAGGATTCTGCAAGCTGTGTTAATGCAGTCACATAATGATCAGTGTACTCTTTTTCACCTTGGGCCCTAATATTGAACACATACCATTCATAAGTTACGTACACTTGGGGTTCAAAGCGTGCTTTCAAGGCTTTCAAAATTTCTGCTGTCCGTTGTTTTTGTTCTTCGGAGAGATTTAGGGTGGAATACATTTTGTAACAGTCTCTCCTCAACAGTGATAAAAGTGCAGCTACTCATAGCTGCTCCGGTTTGTTAATTAAATCTGTTGCAATTTTGTAATTTTGCCATTGTGAGTGGAAAAAACTGCCAGATCGACTGGCATCGGGAGAGGAACATTTGCAGCCATTGTGTCTTGCCCAGTGCTTTCAGCGCTTCTTTGTTCCTTTTCTGTGGTTTCCAGTGACTTTTAGCAGCTTTCAGCATCTTTGAACATTCGTGTGTTCCTGTTTTAGTCGCTGCACTTCTGTACAGTTCTTCAACACTCCATCTCAGCTCCACTCTGACACCATATTACGAGCTCACAGGAAAACAGTCTTGCTTGTACTGTGTCTTTATTGAACTGCCTTCTAATGGATGCCTGCAGTGAGTGCCTCATGGTAGAGGTCACATGATTACGGCAAGCCAGGAGGCACGTTAGTACAGTATTGCATTTCTATCCCAAACAGTATCTATCCATTATCCCCACTCTCTGTCTATTTCCACTCAGCCAATTTCCTAACCAGGTCAATAATTTGCCTTCACATCCATGGGCGTCAGTTTTAGCTGACAATCTCTTATGCAGAACTTTATCAAATGCTTTCTGGAAGTCCAGATAAATAGCAACCATAGACCCTCCCCTGTCCACTACTTTAGTCACCTCTTCAAAAAAATTCAATCAGGCTCATCAGGAATAACCTACCCATCACAAATCCATGATAGCTCTTTGATCAACTTAAAATGCTTATAGTGTTCAGTCACTCTATCCTTAATTATAGAATCTTGCAATTTCCTGACAACAGATGTTAGGCTAACTGGTTAATAAATTCCCTGGTTTTCCTCTGTCGCCTTTTTTAAATTCAGGTTCCTGTTCAGATACATTTTCAAGGTGCCATGCCTAAAGTACTGTTTAAAGTAAGGGAGTTTTTCTTTCAGTTTACTGGCCAATGCTCTCCTTGAGCCAAATGAGTAGAAAATGGATTAATTGACCATTTATCTCATGGTTGTTTGTGGGATCTCACTGTGCGTAAAGTAGTTGTCATGTTTGTCTGTATAATAATGATTACACTTCAAAAATAAATACTTGCATGAGAAGCACATTGAGATGTTTCCAAGAGATGTAGATATTTCTTTTCTTGAACATGAAAGAAAAATCCAAGAGTGACATTTGTGACAAATGTTCTTTTTTAACATCTATTTCTGTTTTATTACAAATAGTGAATGCAAGCATGAGATAAATGCCAAACTATGATAATAAATACAGTATTAACTTTAAAACCAGTCACCAGGAATTTAACTAGACATTGGTAGTCCTTGTAAAACAAAACAAAAATTAGGAGTTTGGTTCAGTTAGGGCAGTGACTTGATCAAGTCTGTTAATGCAGCCCTGAAGCATCTGCTCACAATCAGTCTGTGTCCTATAGGGCTTCCTGACAATGAAGGATTCTCATATATTTGTCTTAGGTGGATTTTACACCATTCTGGTGCCCCACCTGATTGAGTCCTTTTCTTTTATTAAATGACTTGAAAATTTGGCATCATCTGCTTTAGAAAGAAATCCAGCTTTAAGATTTATATTCTACATCCAGAAAGGGAAAAAAAATCTTGAAACAAGAATGCATATAGCTCCTGTTTGACATCACAGCAGGTTGTTTGACCCTAATTTTGTGTTTCTATGAGCAGATTTGAAAGCTGATACTGACAATTTATTCAGTTCCAGTGTTGCTATGGTGTAGTCAGAGGAATACCTTGAAGTTATCGAAACTCATAAGCAAGAAAATGAGACAATGTAATGTCATGAAACCCTGCTGGATGCTTTCCCAATGTGGCTATTAACATAACACATTGCATTACTCCATTACTATAATTTCTCTGTAAATTGAAAACACTATTTCTCACAGCAACAATGCAACATTAACAAATCGTGTAACTGATGCCATTTTTAGTGCTCCACAGAGTAAAGAAAATCTCTTTGCTAAGCCTCTTTTCCAGAAATGGATCAAATAATCATTAAACATTTAACCAGCATTTGGATTTATTTTTCTCCCGATGCAGTTTTTGAAGTCAAATGAGAAATGTTGTGATATTATTTTCATTTGTTCTTGGGATGTGTCACTGGCAAGACCAGCATTTATTGCCCATCCGTAATTGCCCTTGAGAAGATGGTAGTGAGCTGTCTTCTTGAACCGCTGCAATTTATGTGGTCTAGGTACATCCACAGTGCTGTTAGGGAGCGAATTCCAAGATTTTGACCCTGAGATAGTGAGGGAGTGGCAATATAGTTTGGAGATAGGATGGTGTGTTTGTTAGTTATCCTGTTTGCCATAATCCCATTTGCCACTCCCTTCAAAGCATCTGTGTCACAAAATATTTGCTTAATGCAGAGATCAAAGATTTTAAAAAGGGCAATTCATCACAGAATTGTTACAGCGCAGAAGGGGGCCATTTGGCCCATTGTGTCCATGCCAGCTCGCTGGAAGAAAGACTTGTATTTATATAGCACCTTTCACAACCACCAGATGTCTCAAGGCACTTTACTGCCAATGAAGTACCTGTTTTTTTTTTGGAGTGTAGTCACTGTTGTATTGCAGGAAAAGCAACAGCCAGTATACACAGAGCAAGCCCCCACAAACAGCAATGTGATAGTGACCAGATAAACTGTTTTTGTGCTGTTAACTGAGGAATAAATATTGGCCGGAACATTGGGGATAACTCCCCTGCTCTTCTTAGATCTATGCTATGGGATCTTTTAGAGACAGTTGGGACCTTAGTTTAATGTCCCATCCAAAGGCAGCACCTCCCTCAGTACTGCACTGGAGTGTCCGCCTTAATTTTTGTGCTTAAGCTCTCAAGTGGGACTTGAACCTGGAAACTTACCGCTCAGAGGTGAGAGTGCGACCAATTGAGCAACAGGAAGAGTAATTCACCTAATCCCACTCCCCTGCCTTTTCCCCATAGCCCTGTAAATGTTTTCACTTTAGATAATTATACAATTCTCTTTTGAAGGCCTCAGTTGGATCTGTCTCCACTACACCCTCAGATGTGCATTCCAGATCCTAACCACATGTTGTGTAAACAAGGCTTTCCTCTTGCTGCATTGCATCTTTTGCCAATCACCTTAAATCAGTGTCCTCTAGTTCTCGATCCTTCTGCCAATGTGAACAGTTTCTCCCTAGCTAATCTGTCCAGACCCCTCAGGATTTTGAAAACCTCTATCAAATCTCCTCTTAATCTTCTCTTCTCCAAGGAGAACAGCCCAGCTTCTCCAATCTATCCAAGTATCTGGAACCATTCTCATGAATCTTTTCTGCACCCTCTCGAATGCCTTCACATCCTTCCTAAAATGTGCCCAGAACTGGACACAATACTCCATTTGAGACTGAACCAGGGTTTTATACATGTTCATCATTACTTCCTTGCATTTGTACTCTATGCACTTACTGATATACGCCAAGATTCTGTACACTTTATTACCATTTTCTCAATCTGCTCTGCCACATTCAATCATTTGTGCACATATACCCCCAAGTCCCTCTGCTCCTGCACTCCCTTTCGAATTGTACCCTTTGTTTTATATTGCCTCTCCTCGTTCTTCCTACCAAAATGAATCACTTCACACTTCTCTGCATTAAATTTCATCTGCCACTTGTCTGCCTATTCCACGAGCTTGTCTAAGTCCTCTTGAAGTTTATCATTATTCTCCTCTCAGTTCACAATACTTCCAAGTTTTGTGTCATATGCAAATTTTGAAAATGTGTATGTATACTAAAGTCTAGGCCATTAAAATAGACCAAGAAAAGCAGTGGTCCTAGCTCTGACCCGTGGGGAACCCCACAATATATCATCCTTCAGTCCAAAAAACAACCGTTCACCACTACTCTCTGTTTTCTGTCACTCAGCCAACTTCGTATCCATGCTGCCACTGTCCCTTTTGTTCCATAGGCTTTAACTTCGCTGACAAGCCTGTTATGTGGCATTTTATCAAATCCCTTTTGAAAGTCCATGTACACCACATTAACCGATGACCCTGATCAACCCTCTCTCTTACCTCCTCAAAAAACTGAAGCCACTTAGTTAGACACCATTTGCCCTTAACAAATCCATGCTGGCTTTCCTTAATTAATCCACAGTTGCTCCGAATTATTGTTTCTGAAAGGTTTCCCACCATTAAGGTTAAATTAACTGGCCTGGACTTATACTTACACTCTTTTTTAAAACAAAGTGTAACGTCTGCAATTCTCCAGTCCTCTGACACCATCATTGTCAACTTCTGATTTTTTTTTACACGGTTATGAAACAATGCTCAAGTTTTCACAGCACGGATCTATTTTAAGAACCATATTGCTTGGGTCTTCATCTTATTTTGCTGTGCCTTCTTCAAGGTGCAGAACCAAAGCTCGTAAGGTCAAAGGGGCAGATCGCAAAACATTAATTTGAGTTCTGGATGTGAATTTGGGCTTGGTAGCGCCCATTGTTTAGGTGCAATGGGCACTGCTCGGCGTCCAAAATGGTGTTTAATGTTTGTGCCACATATGCCAGACATCGTCTTGGTGAGGGAACTGGCATGTGCGCAGCTAATTTCCACTGGAAGAATGTAGAGTGGGCAGATCATGACGAAAATCAGCATTTAATATGCCATTTTGGAACTCAATACTCCACCCAACACTCTTTATTAATCTCACACAGCTGAACATATGTTAAGCAGCAGGAAGGACACCCCAATAGCACTATTTAAAGGGGTTATCAACTACTTGCAGGTTAGCGACTCGTTGATTTCTTTTGGTTGTTGTAACAACACTGCAAGTATTTGGTGCTTATTATAGTATTTTCAGGTTGGAAAAGTCAGCAGAGAGCAGTGTGGCAGGTGCTGAAGGACTTTTTGCTGACCTCAAGGCTTCTGCACAAACCAGTTGCTCCCAGACAAGGGCGCACTAGTAGGTATTCCCTTTGGAATACAGCATGACTGGGAGAATGAGCAGAGGCCATGCAGAGCAGGACAAGCTGCCCAAAGAGGGGGGAGGAAGAAGGGCTCTTAGCAAGCCATATCCACCCATGGCATTCAGGGAACACTTCTCCTACCTGAACCTTAGTGATGAACAATATGTAAAATGTTTACACTTCAGTGAGGACGTCCCTGCCGCTTGCTACAGCCACAACTTCAACCTCAGAACAGGGCAAGAAGCACATTGCCAGTGGCTTTGAAGGTGACCCTGTTGATGATGTACATCTGACTCCTTACAGTCTGGAACTGGAGATATTTACAACATCTTGCAGTTTGCTGTCCACTGTTGTGTGAGGGAGGTCACAGAGGCTCTCTATTCAAAGAGAGCAAACTACAATTCATTCTCTCTTGCCAGAGACCAACAAGCAGCACAAGCACACAACTTTGCTGGAATTGCAGGCTTCCCCATGGTGCCATTGATTTCATGCAAAGTGCTTTGCAGATGCTGCATGCCACTCTGCCATATACTGGAACCCAAAGTTTTCCACTCACTGAACGTCTAGCTGGTGTATGACCATAGGCAGCACATCATGCAGGTCAATGCCCAGTATTCAGGCAGCAGTCACGATAGCCTCATTCTGTGGCAGTTCCAGACTCATCTGAGCCCTAGCCTTCTGGGTGACCAGGGCTATCGGCTGATGACATGACTCACGACTCTGGTATGCAACCCACGATCTCGGGAGATGGTGGCGTAATAGTAATGTCACCGAACTAGTAATCCAGAGGTCCAGCCTAATCCCCGGGACATGAGTTCAAATACCACTATGGCAGCTGGTGGAATTCAAACTTAATTAATAAAAATCTGAAATTGAAAGCTAGTCTCAGAAATGGTGCCATGACACTATCATCGATTGTTGTAAAAAAAAATCTGGCTCTCGTTCCTTTTGGGAAGGAAATCTGCCATCCTTAGCTGGTCTGGCTTACAAGTGACTCCACACCCACAATAATGTGGCTGATTCTTAACAATCCATTGAAACAGCCTAGCAAGCCATTCAGTTGTCAAGGGTAATTAGGGTAACAAATCTACCTACATCCCATGAAAGAATAAAAAAAAGTGCAGCATGCATATGATGATAGCCATGCTGCCACATGAAATGTGATACAGCTGAAGCAATGCTTCCACTGCTTGGACCACTCTGGAGGAGCCCTGCAGTACTTGACAAGTATTCGTAGTGGTCTGCTGAACGCTACAAAACCTCACCTTCGTGAGGAGTCAGCACTTGACACCAAATATCCAGCAAGCAGCGGAGGAGCAGGAGGAAGAGGAAGGGAGGAGGCAACCTCGACAGCCTCTTTTTGGCTAGGCTGTCTGAGAAGAGTTTATGTAAGTGTAATCCCAATAATCTCAACTCCTCGTTGGCCAGCAGTCCCACACCTTACCTTGCTTCTGTCATTGATCATCAGAGCGTATGCTTGGTCACAATGCAAAAATGAAAGCCACTATAAAATAAACATTACAATCAAAATTTATAAATGAAATCATACCATATTGCATACTGTTAATTGTATGCAGGTGGTGGGCATTAACACTTCAATCCCTGTAAATGGACACAGACTGAAACTGTGATTTTTGGGGATTAAGAGGTGTATGCTTGTAATATACAACTCTGTAAATAAACATAAAAGTGTGGAAAGATTGGCTCCAGTTCTATCCTTTCTGGAATAGAGCAATCATACTTATGTATTCCTTTAGTGCCTGTCTTTCGTGTGTCTTTGCCTGTCCCAGTGGCTGCATGGCTGGTGGCAGAGGAGCCTGCAGATGTGGGCGGCACAGTGGTGCAGTGGTTAGCACCGCAGCCTCACAGCTCCAGCGACCCGGGTTCGATTCTGGGTACTGCCTGTGCGGAGTTTGCAAGTTCTCCCTGTGACTGTGTGGGTTTTTGCCGGGAGCTCCAGTTTCCTCCCACAGCCAAAGACTTGCAGGTTGATATGTAAATTGGCCATTATAAATTGCCCCTAGTATAGGTAGCTGGTAGGGGAATTGAGGAAGGTGGGGATGTGAGAGGGTAATGGGATTAATGTAGGATTAGTATAAATGGTTGGGAGAATCATTGCTTTTTTTCTGAGAGGACAACAGCTTTGTGCTCCATGGAGCCACTGCCACTCACCCAGGGCAGTACCTCATCAATTCTAGTAATGTTAGAGGACAGATTTGTGGACTGCTGTGACACCCTGCAAGTCAAACATTCCGTGACTGCTGCTTGTGCTGCAATGAAAACTGAAAAATCAGTCATCAGATGCTGCATCATGATTGGGTCCATACGTGTGTGAACAGAGTTGACCACCATTTCCAAGCTGGAAAGAATGGGCTCCAAGCTCTGTGCAAAACCCTGTGCCAAGTTGGTGCTGGACTTTTTTTGTTCATTTCATGGGATGTGGGCATCGCTGGCAAGACCAGCATTTGTTGCCCATCCCTAATTGTCCTTGAATAGGTGGTGGTGAGTTGCCTTCTTGAACAGCTGCAGTCCATCTCATGCAGGTACCCACAGTGCTGTTAGGGAGAAAGTTACAGATTTTGATCCAGCAACAGTGAACGAACAGTGATATATTTCCAAGTTAGGATGGTGTGTGCCTTGGAGGGGAACTTGCAGATTGTGGTGATTCCACGTGTCTGCTGCCCTTGTCCTTCTAGGTGGAAGAGGATATGGTTTGGAAGGTGCTGTTGAAGGAGGTGTGGTGAGTTGCTGCGGTGCATCTTGCAGATAGTACACACTGCTGCCACAGCATCAGTGGTGGAGGGAGTGAATGTTTAAGGTGCTGGACGGAATGCCGATCAAGTGGGCTGTTTTGTCATGGATGGTGTCAAGCTTCCTGAGTGTTGTTGGAGCTGCACTCATCCAGGCAAGTGGAGAGTATTCCATCATACTCCTGACTTGTACCTTGTAGATGGTGGACAGGCTTTGGAGAGTTAGGTGAGTTACTCCTTGCAGAATTCCCAGCCTCTGACCTGTTCTTGTAGCCACAGTATTTATATGGCTGCTCCAGTTCAGTTTCTGGTCAATGGTAATCTCCAGGATGTTGGTGAGGGACTCAGCAATGGTAATGTCATTAAGTGGAGATGGTTAGATTCTCTGTTGTTGGAGATGGTCATTGCCTGGCACTTTTGTGGTGTGAATGTTGCTTGCAACTTGCCAGCCCAAACCTGAATGTTGTTCAGGTCTTGCTGCATATGGAAATGGACTGCTTCAGTATCTGAGGATTTGTGAATGGTACTGAACATCGTACAATCATCTGCAAACATAACCACTTCTGACCTTATGATGGAGGGAAGGTCATTGATGAAGCAGCTGAAGATGGTTGGGCCTAGGACACCTCAGGAACTCCTGCAGCGATGTCCTGGAGCTGAGAGGATTAGCCTCCAGCAACTACAGCCATCTTCCTTTGTCCGAGTTATGACTCTAGTCAGTGGCGAATTTTCCCCTGATTCTCATTAACTTCAATCTTGCTAGGGCTTCTTGATGCTACACTCAGTCAAATGATAACTTGATATCAAGGGCAATCACTTCCACCTCCCCTCTTGAGTTCAGATGTTTTGTCCATGTTTGGACCAAGGCTGTAAGAAAGTCAGGAGCTGAGTTGTCATGGCAGAACCCAAACAGAGCATCAGTGAGCAGGTTTTTGCTGTTTAAATGGTGGTTGATAGCACTGTTAAATACCTTCCATTATTTTTCTGATGATCACGAGTAGACTGATTGGGCGGTAATTGACCAGGTTGGATTTGTCCTGCTTTTTGTGGACAGGATATACCTGGGCAATTTTCCATATTGTCAGGTAGATGCCAGTGTTGTAGCTGTACTGGAACAGCTTGGCGAGGAGCGCGGCTCGCTCTGCAGCACAAGTCTTCTGTACTACAGCCGGAATATTGTCAGGACCCATAGCCTTTGCAGTATCCAGTGCCTTTAGCAATTTCTTGATATCATATGGGGTGAATTGAATTGGCTGAAGACTGGCATCTGTGATGCGGGGGTCCTCAGGAGGAGGCCGAGATGGATCATCCACTTGGCATTTCTGGCTGAAGATAGATGCAAATGCTTCAGCTTTTTCTTTTGCACTGATATGCTGGGTTCCTCCATCGTGAGGATGGGGATATTTGTGGAGCCCTTTCCTCCAATTGTCCACCATTATTCATGAATGTGGCAGGGCTGCAGAGCTTTGATCTGAGCTGTTGGTTGTGGGATTGCTTAGCTCGGTCTGTTGCATGCTGCTTCTGCTGTTTGGCATGCATGTAGTCCTGTGTTGTAGCTACACCAGATTGACATCTCATTTTTAAGGTGTGTTGCTGCTGCTCCTGGCATGCTCTCCTGCACTCTTTCTTTGAACCAGAGTCGATCCCTTGGCTTGATGGTAATAGTAAAGTGAGGGATATGCCGGGTCATGAGGTTACAGATTGTGGTTGAATACACTTCTACTGCTGCTGATGGTCCACAGCACCTCATGGATGCCCAGTTTTGAGCTGTCAGACCTGTTCTGAATCTGTCCCATTTAGCATGGTGATAGTGTCACACAACATCTCCATGCTCCTCAACACTGAATGCATTCTTTCTGGCAGGCTTTCCAATTCACCAATCATTTTGTTGTGTACACCCATCAGCATTCTTCTGTTGGCTGCCCCATCATAGAATAGAACCATAGAAAGGTTATGGCACAGAAAGAGGCCATTTGGCCCATTGTATCTGTGCTGGCCGGAAAATGAGCCACCCAACCAAAACACACCTTCCAGCATTTGGTCCATATTCCTGAAGGTTACAGCACTTAGAGTCATAGAGAGATACAGCACTGAAACAGGCCCTTCGGCCCACCGAGTCTGTGCCAACCATCAACCACCCATTAATACTAATCCTACATTAATCCCATGTTCCCTACCACATCCCCACCTTCCCTCAATTCTCCTACCACCTACCTACACTAGGGGCAATTTACAATGGCCAATTTACCTATCAACCTGCAAGTCTTTGGCTGTGGGAAGAAACCGGAGCACCCAGCGGAAACCCATGCGGTCACAGGGAGAACTTGCAAACTCCGAACAGGCAGTACCCAGAACTGAACCCGGGTCGCTGGAGCTATGAGGCTGCAGTGCTAACCACTGCGCTACTGTACCGCCCCACTGCACACTTGAGGTACATAAGCAGACACCTTTTAAATGAGTTGAGGGTTTTTGCCTCTATTAGCCTCTCAGGTGGTGAAAATGTTTTTCCTCATATCCCCTCTAATCTTTCTACCAATCACTTTAAGTCTATGTCCCCTAGTCACTGACCTCTCTGCTGAGGTAAATAAGCCCTTCACATTTACTCCATCCAGGCCCTTCATAATTTTTTACATTTCAATTAAATTTCCACTTAGCCTCCTCTGTTCCAGGGAGAACAACCCCCGTTGAAGTGGTCATCTGAGTCCTCTGTAATGGAACCCATGTGTGACCTCACCGTCCTATGAGTTGGCACCTGCACTCTCTTTGCCCCTTCCCTGGCTGCTGCACACTCATGCCCAGTGTCTTACTACATTCACATCCTGCTTCTCATCGATCCTCTAAGATATGCCTCCTGTCAGTATCTGAGCTGGTGGCTGAGCATCAAATCAAGTGACTGTGCTGTGTGTTCATCATGAGTCTCTTCTTGCTGTTCCTCTACTACCTGCACAGGTTGTATGTCTTGGGCATCTGAAAGGAAAAAGACACAAGGATGAGGGGAGATTGGAAGGTGGTGAAGTAGAGGTGCATGCTTACATTATCTACAACTTGTAAATCAGAAGAGATTGTGGGATGAGGGCAAAGTGGGTTGTGAGAAGGAGGATTAGGTATGAGGATACCATCATCTTCTGTGGCTTCAGCCCTGCCTCTATCCATGGCCTCAGCAACTGTCAATCCAGTCATGGCCTGCACCATCACCTCAATGAAGGTTGTGACAGGCAGGCACATCTGCCCCCCTGAGGTAGCCCTTGCTGACTCTGGTTGTGAGCCACCTTGTCCTGCATGAGAGAGGGAAGTGTGTCATTGAGGGTCATGCAATCTGTTTGGGTGATGTGGCTGTCATGGTTGAATAACTGGCAGTGTGTGCAAGCAGTGAGATGTGGTTGTAAGGCTTGCAGCAGTGCTGAGCATGCGAGGTTGAGATGAAGCATATTAATGTTAGACATGAGTCCCGATTGATAGAGATTGTGGTTAGGTGGGTGACGAGAGTGTGGTTAATAGAGCAGTGGATAGGGCTAGTGGTGCAGTTGGTAGGATATGGCATTTGAATATGTACTAGTAGACATTGACCACTAAGGTGGGGACATTGATCTTCTTGCAGTACTGCATCCATGTCCTCGGAACTTGGCTCCTGCTGTTGATCTCCATAGCTGTCTGCTCCCATTGCCTTTTGACCATGATTGGAGGGTCTTCTGCCCTGCTGTGGATACAGGCCAACTCTGCTCCTTTCCAGCTCCTCCACCAGGAGCTCCTTATATCCCACTCTCTCCATGTTCTGCCATTATTCAATGTTTCCCAGGTCAAATTCGCTTTCTGCATACTGGCCAGCACCTGCTGCAGTCACAATGCCACTCTCCTTAGCTTTAAAACCATTTTTCAAACTGACAGCCTTCTAAGGCTTAAAGAACAGGGAAGACAACAGGCATATTAAATTGAGGAAACAGGTTTTAAGGTTTTCATAGGTCTTCTGCTCCTGATGAATGGTAGATAAGTTTACAAGTATCTTAGCTGGTGGAATCAAATGGTCATTTTGCTTTGATTGGCATTATTTGACAAGTATTGGTTGCACATAATGAGCAAACTGTCCTTAATTAAATGCTGACTCTCCCTATTGCCTTTGTTTATGTGTCCAATATCAAGGAAACAGACTAAAACCAATACTGATAAAGGGAAGGAAATCAGACTTGTAAAGACAATCTGTATTTTTTATGGACAATATTCAGTTTCCAACAAAGAGACCTTCAGCTGTATTTAATTTTATGCGACTTAAAGCCACACAAAGATATTCAGAGAAGAGCACCACTTGTTAACGTAAAGCCTTGCTCCTTTGTTTTTTTTAAAGTACAAATTCACAAGTCTTTCATCTTGGATGTCAAGTGACAATTTGGATAGTAATTCTGAGTGCACATGTAATTTTCTGAGGTTATTTGTGAAGAAACAGATTTGTGAAATATTAATCTTTATTTAAGGTATAGATAGCAGACAGACAGTAAACTGAGGATGTGTGTTGGTGGTTGTTGGACATCCCATTGATGAACAATTTCATCAATCTGCATAAGAGGCCAGATACAGCTGTCAAAGTCTTATTTTGATTGGTTCTTTTCTTCTGTAAAATATATTAAATAGGAACCAGTCTACTCAGTGTTTATATCCCACCATAAGCCTCCTAGAGCAGAGGGCCCAGTGGTACTGAACTCTAATGAACATCACTATTATCCAGAACAAATCCACCTCCTCATAACCTGGGATATCATTATTTAAGTTCTAGCTAAAAGTAATGATTTTTTTTTCAAACCAAGGTGCAAGTATGTTTGGTATGAACGTTATCAGTAAAGGATAGAAGTGGACTGTGGAAAACAAACCACATGCAAAGTAAGCAGCATAACTTGTCAGCACCTTGGACACTCACGAGGTTGCAAGCTGCATGACACCCAGTGGTTTATTTGTTTTGGACCATGGCTACCTGTGTGCTCGAGATTGTAATATTAATTAATGAGGCAATTATACGGCTGTGCATGTTCCATGAGAAATCCAGCTGGCAAAAAACATAGATTGGAGATAAGGTTATAGCAAAGTGGCTTTGATACTCTGACCTGTGTTGTCTCCAAGTCGGAGTGCAGGATTTCAGAATTACCTGAATATCTTGCTGTTGGACTATCTTCGCGGGACAGGGAGAAATGTGATAAGAGTTTGATCTCCTGGGAAGTTTCCCCTGTGGCTATTTATCTCTTTCAAGGGATTAGATAAGTTCAAAGGTTAAATCCCAATGTTCACTAACAATTGAACTCCAGTTTTTCAAGAACATGATTTTAACTGTAAAACAAAAGCAAAATACTGTAGATGCTGGCAATCCAAAATTGAAGCAACAAATGCTCAGTTGATTAGGCAGCATCTGTGGAGAGAAAATCAGAGTTATCATTTCAGGTCAATGACAGACAGTTTTAACAATGTTGGCTAGGGTGTCTGGAGTTACAAAGGAAATTTATGCAAGTCTCAGAGTGAATGATAAAGCTATAATTTAATTGAGAGATTCAGCTTATTTGGAAACCACAAGAATGAAGCGGTGATGTCCAGTGGTTAATGGACATCTTTTGAACTCCACAATATGAATACGGCCTTCGACTCCTGTTCTTCAATCTTTTTATGTAAATCTTATTGCAAAATTACATCAAATGAGGACAGGGAGAGGTTATTGTGAGAACATCATTGAAAAAATAAAATATATTATGTTCTGCACATGAATGCATAATAAGGGAGTAACTTTCAATTCTATGATTTAAATATTAAAAGCTGAATATAAATTGAGCAGTTCAAGGTAAAGAGAGATTTGACTTTATTTTTGGAAATTAATAGATTCTGATATTTCTTTTGCAAAGAACTATTGTCTTTGTATAATTAATTAAAGTACTTTCATACAAACTCCTTATTCGGATATTGTTCTGCTCTCTGATTTATACTCATTCCATTTTCCAATCTACAGAGTTTAATGAAATCACATTATAAAAGCCACTTATCACAGCGGGTTCAGAACTAGCTGGCTTTATAGGAAAACAGCCGTTATTGTTCCAGAAATCATCATTTAAGTTGGCGAATATTTTCTGTTTCGCTGCATGTACTGTGGTACTGAGCTCTGTTGTCACTATTTTGATGTCAGGAGAAGGCGTACATGGAAAGAGAAAAACAGTACCTAGAATAAACTGGTATATAATCCCGCTCATGTCAGCACTCAGCCTATCAGTTGACCTGCTGGTCCTGAAGTTGAATTATCTGTCTACTAACCATCCCAATTTTCAGCATTATTCTGCCGTAGCTCGAATTTGGTGGTTGTGCTAGTAGGTGGAGAGTGGGGGTAAGGTAGTTGGGGGGTGGGGAGGTGGTGGGGGGGGGGGGGGGGTGGGGGGTGATGTGGAGGAGGGAGATTGCAGCCAGAAGGAGATGTGCTTCGAGAGTTGCAGACGTAGATCCCAGACCATCAAGAGCTGGGTAGAGTTCAGCCACTGAAGAATGGTTTCAGTCAGAGGGAATGGAGCAGATTACAGCTGGAGCAGTCGGGAAGGTCTGGGAGAGCATGGAACCAGAGCGGGTGTATGTTAGGCAGTCTGAGAGGGAGCTGAGCAGAGTGGAGCATTAATGGAGAGGGTCAATGCAGGCAGCAAGCAAGTGCAGCAGAGGTAGGATATTGGAGCAGGCCAAGGATGATGGGTGGGATCATTACAGAGTTGGAACACTTGGAGCGAATAGACAGCAAACCAGTAGCCAAGTAAATAAAATTCCCAGACTAAGGGCATAGTGTTGTGGGTGATGGGAACCATTGTGACAATCAAAAACAGGTTAATATTATCTCCCCCAGCAATTTGATTGGAGCTAATTACATGCTTCGCAAGGATCAAAATTGGCATCTGATTAGTCTGTGGTATTTTATGGCCAATGGTGTGACAGGCTCACTACACTAAAAGAAAGACTTGAAATTATAAAGTGCCTGTCACAACATCAGGATGACCCAAAACAGTTTACAGCCAATGGTATTTTTGAAGTGTAGTCGCTGTTGTAATGTAGGAACTTTCTCATTGACATACACACATTGCATTCAGAAATTCATGAGTTTATGATTTTGTTATGCAGAGCTGGTGGAAGAAACTATCTTGCACTGTGCTTTTGAAGATAACAATCCAGTAAGATCCATATCTATGACACATTAGGAACTGCACAAAAACTATGTGGTTATGAGTTTTATGTCGCGGCTGTTGGCTATGTTTTGTGCATGAGATATTGGTCTATAAGAGAATGCTGTAAATATACTCAGTTACTATATTGGAATATATAGAGACTATCTTTGCACATAGGCAACAGCACAAACTTGAGATCTTCCTCCAAGGCAAAAGACATTGGCTGGAATTTTCCAGGGACTTTGGCAATGGGCTGAGAGATGGGAAGGCTGGCAAAATGGCACCTAAAGGCATCGGGAGCGGTGCCCAATGTCTTCCTGCTGCCATGCCATTTTGCCAGCGGCGGGAAAGTTGACAGATTAGTCGCCCCCTGGGAGGCCAATTGAGCCACTTAAGCAGCCAATGAAGGACCACTTGCTGCCTCTGCAGGCATTTTGCCGGCATTGGGGAGTGGGGTTGGGGTGGGAGGTCCAGCACCATGTGGGAGACCGCCCAGTGAAGCTTGGTGGCCTCCCAGTGTGTTCCATGGTTCGGGGGGTGTGGGGGGCGCTCATTTACGGGAACTCCATGACTCATGGAGGGGCACCCTGGCAGCAATGACTGCCCTCACAGCAACCGCGCTGTTGGTGTTCAGCAAGAAACCCCCTCCTCATCAATCGCCAGGGCCTGCCTGCCTGACATTGGACTCCCCCAATCACACTTGTCTTTCTTGAAGGGCGCTCGGCCATTGAGGTGCCCTCTCACTGCAGCTGCAGCCTCAGCAATGGCCATCACTAGCAGTTGTGCTGTTGAGGCTGCTGAGCTGTCGGCCCTCTGATTAGGCTGGCAGCTCTTGGGGACGTCTGCCCTCCCGATAAAATTCAGCCCGTTATTTTGCTTCTAAGGTTGTTTCCTAACTCAAACTTGCTTAAAGGTGCAGCCTGTATGTGAGTTAATGTGATGTCTGCTTTCTCCATCAGTGAAGGAATCCTAAAATTCTCTTTAATAAAACAGAAAATGCTGGAAATACTCATCAGGGCAAGCAGCATCTGTGGAGCGAGAAACATAATTAATGTTTCAGATTGTTCCTTTTACCATTGTCCTGAAACATTAACTCTGTTTCTCTCTCCACAGATGCTGCCTGGTCTGCTTAGTATTTTCAGAATTTTCTGTTCTTATTTAAGATTTACAGCATTTGCAGTATTTTGCTTTCATCAGAAATGTTCTTTTGCTGTTCCTTAGCTGGTATTGGAGAGCTTTCTACCTGGTGTTAACAGCTACAATCAGGTAAAATGTCTAAGGAAAACATTCACTTACTTAGCATTCATGCAATTTTGCGCTGTAACCAATGACTTGAGATACATAAACAATTATCCCCTGAACCTATATTTTTCTAGTTTCTCCTCAATGCGAAGAACTTTAAATTTGGCAACATCCTTCTTGGTCTTTTCTGCCTGAAAATCCCTCAGCATGTACCATGACTATACTGGCCACAAAACTCTAAATGCGGAGGTACCGGAACCTTATACAGCTTAATAATGATACTCTGTACTGAGTGGTCCCAGCAATACAACCTTTTTATCTCTTTAGACACATCACATTGCTTGTGAAACTTCAAGGCATGATCCTGTTGTCTTGTTTGACCATAGTCTACAGAATGACGTAAGGAGGTCTGGAGTTTCTTTACTGCAAGTATATGACTTTGGGGCTTGTCCACATTAAACAACATATTAAATGGATCCATTCACCCAAATTATCTAAAGAAGCCTCCAATTTATTAATTAGTAAACATTACTAATTCTCACACATTTTTATATCTTCCATGAATTTAAGAATGGTTTAGTTTAATTTATTTTCTGTTATGAATGAAGCTCATTGATCCTAATGTAAAGCCAATGGAACCCTATTCATAACCAGACTCCAGTCAGTTTCAGTCCCATTAATAACTTTCTGCTTATGTAATTTAAACCACCTACCATTCCAATGTAATAGTTGTCCAAGAATCTCTTGTGATCTTTTTTAATAGTTCTATTGAATGATTTTTAGAAGTCAAGGTATTTTATAGAATAAAATAGTGAGACAGGACCTATGCTTACTAAAAGGCCATGCTGGTTTCACTAATAATCAGCAAACTCTTCCAGTGATCATATATTGTATTCCATATACTACTTTCCAATAGCTTCCTTACTCCCAATGACAAACGCATGGGACTATAACTTCCAGAGCCTGAAAAGTATGTTGGTTAATGTGCTGAGCACTGAATTTTCTTATGACCTGAAAACTATTAAAGTTTCCTCTATCAAATAAATCTTCACACAAACAAAAGCTGAAATTCTGCAGTGCAGTAATAAAACCAGTAAAATCATTTTACCCAGGCATTAACAGCCTTGAAGTAGTCATAACATAAACTTTGGAACGGGTAATATTAAAAAAAATAACTATAGTCTATTTGTTTCCTTTTTCTCCAGTTTTTCAATCTCCTAGTAATTTTTTATGCCTGGCCATGTTGAAGTATTGTTCAGCTAGTTCTACTTTAATGATGCAAATCAGAACCAGCCAACAGGTTTTGCATCCCATTCTTTTAGTCGTCTTCCCAAAAAGGCTTAAAACGATAGGTGAATACTTGATAGTCAGCTCAATTATTGACTCTGAAATCATTCATTGCAATGCTGAAGACCAAATGACATTTGAGCAAGTGGGTTGAAATAATTAAAATAAAACTTCTGAGGTAGACCTTGCTGTTTTAATTTTAAAACTTACACATGTTGAGAAACATTAGCTTGAAGAAGAGTAAGTGAAATGTCGATGGAAAAAATTTAAAGCTGAAGTATTGACTGACATGCTTTTAGAATATGAAATGTGTTAATGCACTGTCCATCTACCCTGTGCTGTACTTGAATTGAGAGTAGCTGAGACAGACAGTGAATAGTAGAAATGATTATTGGGTGGCCATCTGTTTCGTTTTGATCAGGAATGTCTGTCTTTTGAGTGATGCATCCAGAAATTGCTAATATGGAAGCCCGTAGTTCAATTTTTAAAACAAAAATCCATTTTTATCCCATTTGCTTCTTTATGTTTATGCTACAGAGGCATCAGTAATTGGAGTTATTCGGATCTTTAATGAATTTACAGGCTTCAAATCTTGACACCATCTTCTCCCCTGAGTCTAATTCCCTTCCCAGTTTTGGATTTAGAAGAAAAACTCTACTGGTATCCTGGCCACTGTCGCTTCCTCAATCAATGCCATCAAAGCAGATTAACTGGACATTTTTACCATTTGCTGTTTGAGAGTGCTTGGTATGCTCAAGTTAATTGCCATGTGTGCTTACACAACAACAGTGACTACACTTCAAAGATAATTTATTGGCTCTAAGCTGCTTTGGGATGTCTCGAGGATGACATGAAACATGTTAGATAACTGCAAGTTTTTGCTTTTCTTTCACTTAATCTCCTTGAGGCAGGTAAACGATCACAGGTATAATTTCTAAGAAAACACCATTTCTCCTTGTCCCTCAAAGCAGAATAAGCAAAACTCAGGATATTAATCCAGGTTTCGAGGGTAAACAGATTCTGTCAAATGACACTTTGTAGGGCTGATTGATTAAACTACTTGTATTTTAAGCAAGCTGAGACTCTGATATATTTGCTGACAGCAAAATAACTTGTGTAATTACTTGAAGTTAAAAGCTACTCGCTAAAATTTACTCGACCCTGATATTTTCCATATGTGATGGGCTGAATTTTACGCCACCCCAGACGGTCGGATGATGGTGTGTAGGCGGCGCAAAATTGAGAGGGAGGCTCCAGGAGGCCTATCTGCCTCGCTCCCACCTCCGGTGAACTTTATGGTGGTCGGGCGGGGGGGTGGGGGGGGAAATGGCCCACCCAAGGCCCTTAAGTGGCCACTTAACGGCCACTTAAGGACCCTTGCCCGCCTCCACAGGTATTTTACCCGTGGCAAGCGGGTGTGCTGGGGGCGTGAAAAGCCGCCCAGCGAAAGCTGCTAGCCTTTCTGCGCCCCGGGGGGGGTGGGGGGGGCCATGGCAGTCGGGCACAGGGTGCCCGATTGAGGGCCGCCCCTACCTCCCAACCCACCCCCGGGACCCAAGACGCCCCTTCCTCCCAAACGACCACCCTAGCCTCACCAGGGCACAATCGATCCCCCTGGTGAGGCATGCCCAACTTATTCACTCTCTAGGGTCCATGGCGTCGGCTGGGCTGCAGTCCCAGCAGTGGCCACCGCTCCCGGTGGTGCTGCTGGGACTAAGAGCTGCCGGCCCGCTGATTGGCCGGCAGCTCACTGAGGCTCCCCCACTGGGAGAAGTGGATGCTGCTGAAGCATAGGAGACCACGAGGACACCTGAAGATAGAGGTACTTTCTGATGCCATATGAAAATTTTAAAATGAGGAATGGTCACAGCTGTCAGGCCATCTTTGCAGAGGAAACCCCTCCATAGGATTGCTTGTGCCTGCAGCTATGACCCTCTATCCTCATGGCTTTGGGATGGGGGATCTGGAGGAGGCATTAATGGCCCCCCAGCCTGCCACCGGTAGGCTGCCTCCAGGTATCTGTCAGACAGTGACAGTATTTTTTTCCCCATCTGGCCCCTAAAGTGGCTTAATTAACTACTCACCACTGCTGGGTTAGTAACCACAAATTGGGGTTAGAACCTGAAAATGCACCCGCCTTCAGGGTCCCGACCTCAGGACAAAAATTCAGCCCCATATTTCATTGAATGCTGTAAGATTCTGAGTCCAATCTGGCCTACCTTTATTATGATGAATGAGTGTGAGCCTAAAGTGGGAGAGTGATTGGTATATATTCATCTACTCCAACAGCACAAGATACATAGCTGGGCTGTTCAGCTCATTAAATGTAATGTATTTCAGAAATGATACAAGAGAAATTGAAAATAAAAGTAAGGATGTTATGCTTCAGTTATACAGAGCATTGGTGAGATTACATTTGCAGACTGTGTGCAGTTTTGGTCTCCTTATTTAAGGAAGGATATGAATGTGTTGGAGGCAGTTCAAAGGAGGTTTTCTAGATTGATACCTGGAATGAGCAGCTTGCCTTTTGAGGAAAGGTTGGACTGGTTGGGCTTGCTTTCACTGAAGTTTAGAAGAGTGAGGGGAGTCTTGATTGAAGTATATTAGACCCTAAACGGCCTTGACAAGGTGGATGTGGAAAGGATGTTTCCTTTTGTGGTTGAATTGAGAACTAGGGGGCACTGTTTTAAAATTATGTGTTGCCCTTTTAGGACAGCGATGAGGAGAAATGTTTTCTCTCAGAATTGTGCGACTTTGGAACTCTCTGCCTCAGGTGGTGGTGGAGGTGGGGTCATTGAATATTTTTAAGGTGGCGGTAGATAGATTCTTGTTAGGTAAGGGAATCAAAAGTTATTGGGGGTCGGGAGTGTGGAATTCAAAACACACAGATCAGCCATGATCTTATTGAATGACAGAGCAGGCTGGAGAGGCCGAATGGTCTACTTTTGTTCCTAATTTGTTTGTTCGATAAGTGCTAATTATTATTCGGTGACCTGCAAGTCAAGAAGAGAGTAGAATTTCGGTTGGTGCATGTACTTAACTTGCCTCACCTTTGGCTTTTCGAGTCCTGAATAGAATTTACTGTTCCACATACTGCTGATACGTAGTCAATAAAGTCCTCCTACTCTTCTCCCCACTGTGCTGCCTTACTTTACTGAGCTTGTTCACCTCTCGTGTTCTCCTCCCATTGAGTTCAAGTGCATTAACTATTGCTAACAAACTCTCAACGCAGCTCATTAAAACTTTTCATAATAGTTAGCATGTACAATTCAGATGTGTCATTTTTGTCTTTCCTTAATTCATATTTGGAAAATAAGATAATTTTATTGAAAAAAATCTCCAGTATGTGAAAGTGTGTCTAAAACTTAAAGAACCAGCATTATTTCGAGGGATGGAAAAATCAAAATTTCAGATTTAAAAACTTATAACTAATCAGGGTTGCAAGCCTGAATGTGTCTTTCCTTCACAAAAAATTCTGGCTTTGCAGAACACGTTGTGAGTGGTGTTTCTTTGTGACATCGCCATGCAGTTTGGAAATATGTCAGACACTTTTCAAAAGGTGCTGTGGTTTTCTAATGTTCTCTTTATACCTTGTGAGAATTCCAGTTCTGTGCCTATGAAATGTAGCCTCAGGAAACACTGTGGTCTCACACCTTTGGTCAGTAACCAGAGGACTAAGATTTATTTATTAGTAAAAGGAACCAGAGGCAATGTGAGAAATTATTTGATGCAGCGAAGTGTTATGATCTGGAATGCACTGCCTAAAAGGGTGATGAAAGCAGATTCAATCATAATTTTTATAAGGGAATTGGATAAATACTTGAAATTTATAGGGCAATGGGGAAAGAGCAGGGGAGCGGAACTAATATGATAGCTGTTACAAAGAGAGAGCATTGGCATGATATGCGGAATGGTGGCTTCCTGTGCCCTGATGCTGCAATTCTGTTAGTGAGATTTTAACACGTATTTTTAATAATCTGCTTGGAGCCCTGCTTCTGAGCATCTCAAAAATACTTTTCATCCACAAATTACATGCAAACAGCTTATGTTAATTGAACCGCAAATGCTTGAGGGAGGCCAGTTTCAAAAGTGTGTCCTGATTTATCCCACGTTCTTGCATGTTATAATTAATCCATTAGAATCCAAACATACTGTAACAAAATGCTTACATTTTCCATGCACCTCTGTAATGTAATAAGTTAGTAAGGCAATCACCAGTGTGGGTTGTGTCGTCCTGTGCTTATATATAGGGTAGATTTTCCTCTCTGTTGTACCTGGGGAACATTCAATTCACAGCCACAGTGATGAGGAAATGAGGGCAGAGACTGTAACTTTAGGCCTTCACTCCCGATATGTCAGGTTACAACTTTCAATGAATTTATTTGCTTTCATCTGACACGTGCTTAAATTCAGGCCCATGGTTTTGAGAACTGTGTCAGCTTCATTAAGCTGTTGCTCAGTTGGTTTTCAATGTCGTCATGTCTGGTTATGCATGTGATAAATTGTACTGTTATCTTGGGGTAAAATTCAAACCCATTTTAGACTTTATGCAAATCGTCTGCCCATCGCTCTGCTACAGTGTAGTGTGGTACCTCGGGGAGAGAGAAGTAATGACAATATCAGAAAAGAATGTTGGCATATTCAAGTGGTGAAATACTTACGTATTGTTATGACAAAGGCGGGAGTAATGCATTGTTTATTCAGTCCCACTACTCCACAGGTCACAGCATATCAAGAAAGTTTCCCACCTACCGAAGAATAGCCAAATTAGACACTCTATTTGTCCCCCAGAATAAAGCACACCAACCAGGCTTCTTTAAACAACAACAACATTAACTATTTATTAGAAAAGAAATAATAAGTCTTGACTAATAATGAGATAAATCTATATATATGAAAAACTCCTTATTTCCTTAACCCTCATGCATACACACATTCATTAAAAAAACAGTTCACTGAGGTAAAAAGGATTTTTGTTTACAGCTGTTTCTTAGGAATAAAAGGAATAATAAAAAATATTGAGTTTATCACGTTTGGGTAGGATGTTTTCAGTACGGTGAGGTGTCCCATAGTCGAATGCCACTCCAAGTCTCTCCAGACGATGTTGATGAACAGTCTGTGATGAGTAGACATTCAAGGCAATTTGTCTACAGCAGGCTTCACATAGGTCTTTCAGCAAGGGTGTTGCAATAGATCTGCTTGAGTTTTAAAGCAGCAGTCTAGCAGTAGAAGCTTTGTTCAGGTTCCAGGTTCCAAAACACTAGAGGCAAAGGAATCTCACAGGATGCAGGACTTCTTCAGAGACAGGAGGCAACAGTAATCTGCTACTTTTCAAATGGAAGATTTATTTCCAAGAGAGCCAAGTCTCCTTTACAGAGAGAGATCTTTTTTCTCCAGTCTCAAGGCAGGTCAGATCTAAGTTTCAAAAATGCCTGCCCCTTGTCCAACTCACTGGATTTTAAAAGTCCAAGTGAAAAAAGCCTTCCTGAACACGGTCACATGTCCAGACACAGTGTCTCCTCTGTCAATCAAAGGGAGGTCAAAACCCCTTGCTGTTTCCTTGAAACTGCTTGCTTCCCCTATTCTTGCATACAAAGTCAACATCCAGAAAAATTCCAGCTTTTTGCAGATGTCTAAGTCTACTGAAATCCTTTTAACAGTTTTTTAAAACACGTAGAAGTCTAAGATTTTAGTACAAAAATAAAACCTTTTGTAACTATATTAATAAGCTTTAAAACACCACCACAACTGACCAATCTACAGTGATAAAGTACCTTGTAACCAAGGGAAGGATTTTGGTGGCCAAATGGGGGCGGGAAATGAGGGGAGCGCCTACATAATACCCCAACGCTGGCCACCGCGCCCGTTTCCCAACTCCATTCCGATAGTCAGCAATTTTGCTGAGGAGGAGATCCAGCAACCTGCCTGATTCTGAGCAGTGCCCAATTAAACCTGTTAATGAGCTTGTCAGCTTGCAGAGGGCTAATCTGCAATTTTTGTAGGAAGGCACAGGATCCACACTGGAACTGGAAGAGGCCAAATAGACGGAGGCAGCAACACAGCGGGGAGATACTCGTGGCCATACCATTCAGTTAGCTGGGCTCTCATGTCTGAGAGGGGCACATCCATTGGCACAAATTGCCATCGGGTAAGCAGAGTTAGTGGAGCAAGTGGCCTGCTTGCGCCCAGTCAATTGAGGGGGTCATGACGCTCCAGGGATTGTGGAGCCATAAAAATGGGTACAGTAAACATTGTGAGCACTTGTGGTCATTGACCAGCTGAATGTTTAGGGAGTGGAAGCCTTTCCTGTTGATGAAACTCATTGGCTGCTCACTCAGCACCTTGATGGCCACATGGATGCAATCGATGATGCCTTGTACCTGTGGGAATCCTGTGATGGAGGCAGATCCGTCATTGTATGTACTGCCTAGCTTTTGCAAACAGGACATCAGTGACCTGCGAGATGCAATGGTGTGTTCCCACTTGAGAGACGCCACCAAGGCCTGCTGCTGATCCTTGGAATGAGCCAGAGGCAAAGAAATTCAAGGCCACAGTGACTTTAATCTACTGGCAGGGCATGGCGAGCAGTACTGTGAGGTCTTCCTCATGAGGGCACAAATTTATTTTATTTATTTTTTTATTTAGAGATACAGCACTGAAACAGGCCCTTCGGCCCACCGAGTCTGTGCCGACCAACAACCACCCATTTATACTAACCCTACAGTAATCCCACATTCCCTATCACCTCCCTACACTAGGGGCAATTTACAACGGCCAATTTACCTATTACCTGCAAGTCTTTGGATGTGGGAGGAAACCGGAGCACCCGGCGAAAACCCACGCAGACACAGGGAGAACTTGCAAACTTCTGAGGCCAGATCCTTTCTCACTAATGCCCTTATGTCATCCTTTACCATCAGGGCTAGCCCTCCACCTTTGCTATTCTGTTTGTCTTTCTGAAATATTGTGTACGCTGGAATATTTATTTCCCAACCTTGATCACCACGTAACCATGTCTCTGTAACAGCTAAAAATGATCTAAATCATTTACCTCTATTTGTGTCACAAGTTCATCCATCTTATTGCATGGATGGACTTGTGGACAAATAGAGGTACATGCTGTCCTTACCTGGTCTGGCCTACATGAGACTCCAGATCCACAGCAATGTGGTTGGCTCTTAAATGCCCTCTGAAATGGCCTAGCAAGCCACTCAGTTGTATCAAACCGCTACAAAGTCAATAAGGAATGAAACCGGACGGACCACCCAGCATCAACCTAGGGACCAGAATCGATAATGGCAAACCCAGCCCTTTTTACCCTGCAAAGTCCTCCTTACTAACATCTGGGGGATTGTGCCAAAGTTGGGAGAACTGTCATACAGACTAGTCAAGCAACAGCTTGACACAGTCATACTCACAGAAACATACCTTGCAGACAATGTCCCAGACACCGCCATCACCATCCCCGGGTATGTCCTATCCCACCGGCAACACAGACCCAGCAGAGCTGGCAGCACAGTGGTATACAGTTGGGAGGGAATTGCCCTGGGAGTCCTCAACATCGAGTCCAGACCCCATGAAGTCTCATGGCAGCAAGTCAAACATGGGCAAGGAAACCTCCTGATTACCACCTACTGCCCATCTCAGCTGATGTAACAGTACTCCTCCATGTTGAACACTACTTGGCGGAAGCACTGAGGGTGGCAAGGGCGCAGAATGTACTGTGGGTGGGGGACTTCAATGTCCATCACCAAGAGTGGCTGGTAGCACCACTACAGACTAAATCTCCGATACCATCTGCTAAGATAGGTGCTGTCTGCTGCGGCACTGATTCTCTGACATGTCTGAGTAGCAGCTTATTCAACTGTAGACTCAATGGTAATGACATGGCCTTCATTGTCATCCTGCCCTTCATTCCCCTCCTCTGCCCTCCTCATGCCCAGGGCTGTGCAGGGAGGTGGGTGGGGTCGTCTCAGGAGTCAAAGCTCTCACCAGGGCACATTTGATCCAAGCACATTTCACCTGTGTGCTATTCATCCAGCAGCACTGCATGCTCCACCATTCACTTTGCTCTGACTGTGAGAGCATATCCCTTAAACACCCAACTTTGGATAGTTCCATTCTTAATGACAATACATGATGCACATCTCTCCAGTGACCTCAGTGTCCCCGTTCAAAGCCCATTGCTTTCCTTCACCACTTCTTCCACCTTTTCCAGTCTTGCCATTAAAGTCTGGGATCATGGCTCAACATCTCCAATGTGATAAAAAATAACAATTGACACAATCAGAAATGAAAGTAACCCAAGTGAATCACTCAGTGCAATGACCGATGTGGTGGCCTTCACTCTTGGCTACCTCTACACGATGCTCCCCTTGTGGCCTTGGATGTGCTTGAGGAAGCCTGCTCACATGTGTCTGCTTGCGGCTGAGATTCACGTGGTGGCTGTCCTTGTGCAAGTACCAGTGAGGACACCTCCAGAGGCTCCTGCACCGGCATCAGTGTACGGGCAACCTCCGTCACTCGGCCCTGCTGTATAAATGGTTCCTGAATCAGAATGGCCAAGGAAGCTGATGATGATGATGATGATGCCCGGTGATCTTCCTCATCAGTGACTGCCTCAACTCTTTGATGTTCTGGATTGCGAGAGGGGTCACCTGGATCACAACCAGCATTCACTTAATTCTTCTTTGCGTCATCAATGCCACTGGCTGGTCAATGCTACACAGCATTACATGCATTCTATGTATGTCAGTGCACTCTTCTTGCATCCACTGTGAGTGCTGCTGTATGTGGCTCTCCATGAGGTTGGCCACCCTCAATGGAGGAGCTCATGTGTTCAAAACCCTAAGCCATAGCGGTGCACACGAGCTAATGGACACCTCCATTCTAAGCCCATGACTCCGCACTGCCTCAGGGAACTCCAACATGTGGACGCACATCTCATGCTGCTGGTCAAAGTAGAGTCGCCTTGCCTGTGACTCCCGAGGCTGTGCATCTGTGCCCAATTGAGCATGGTTGTGTCTATCCTACATGTTCCAAGGGGGACTGCCCACAGCTTCTGCCTCTCTCACCTCTTCCTGCTCACTGATGCTGGTTCTCTTCATTCAGTGCCACCTTTCTAAAGGTGCATGAGGGCCCACTGATGTGTGTATCTGTGCTGGTGGAGGGTGTGCTTGAATGACATGATGGTGCTGGGTCTCCAGCTTCCATCTCGTCTGAGGACGCCGGTGATGTTGCTGCTACACTGGCATGTTCTCCCTCCACAAATGGCCCTCTAGCAGAGATAAGGTGTTCATGAGAATTTGCCTTTGACAGAAGATGCCTCTGCTGTGTTGAGGCTTCCCAATGCAGCTGAAGTTTTGTCATGCTGTCGCATGGGCAGGAGTGCACTCCATCCCCTATATCTACAGAATTCAATATCTTTTCACCCTCTCCTACAGGTATTCCCATCTCTCCATCGCCCACTTCCTCATGTGGCGCCACTCTCGAGATGTCAAGTGCTGCATCCATCATTGCAGTCAGGATGGTGCACTCCTCCTCATGTGCGTGCCCTATCCCTAGCATTTTGCACCCTCTGTTTTTTCCTGCAAGGACTAAAGAGAGAGATACGGCAATAGTGGCCTTTCTCACCAATTTCAGTGGCTCATTTAAATAAGATGCTGCATTCATCAGTGCTGCCAGTACCTCAATAGCATTAGGGATTTAAGCCTTGCTCAGAGGTCAGTAATTATCTTGGGCACACATTTCTCCCATGTTCAGGAGCGCCAAGCATCCCCAGGCTGCTCAGCTGGTGCATCTGCTGGTGGCTGGAGGCCTGTCATCTGCATATCATGTTGCACTCACCTGCGAGAACCAAGAACGTCATTGAACATCTTACAGCACTGCACCATGTCTTCCTCACGCCACTATGGCTGCTCACATACTTGGTTTGGCTGGGTGGCCTTCTCCTGCTATTCTCCATGAACAAAACACTTCACCTTCTTCGCACCGCTTCAAGGGTGGGATCCCTGACCCCAAATGGAAATTTCCTGCCCCAAATTAGGTAGTAATATGAAAATAACCGGACGTCAACTCTCCGGAATCAGCTCCAGAATCGAGCTAGTATGAAGTCTCAGTCACTTACTGTAACCACAGAGGTGAATCTGCATAATTCCCAACTGTTTTTCATTGTGTGGTGTGAGGGTTAGGGTCACAGGGGCTGACTGGTTCAGTCCCTGTTGCCAAGGAGAGTTCTGAACAATTATGTAAATAGGCATTACATGGAGCCTGCTGGCAGCATCTCTCATTTTGATTTGTTCAGAAACATCATGAGCAGAAAATTCTTACCATGAACATCTTTTCCCCATTTTCCTCTTTTACAGTTGTGATTTTTTTCCATGAGTATTTTTATTTAGGAAGTGAATGCCGATGATATCAAAGGGGGATTAGCATTGTCTCATTACTGTGCTCGACAATATCAGGGAGCTGGATTCAAACCACGAGAGACAGAGCCATTAACCTGACGCTCCTTCAGTTTCAGCTGTACCTGTTAATTCAGTGCCTTACACTGTCAAGTTTTGTATCTAAGATAAACCAAAGTGGCTCAAAACATGTCATTAGTCTCCAGTATATATATATTTTTTAAAATTTAAAGCAATAGCATAAAAATAACAGGAGGTTAAAGTTATTTTTCTTTAATTGTTAACTTTCATGTAATTGTTGTCTCTCAAACTTTTCATGTAATTGTTTTGTCTCATTTGGTTTTCCAAATGGGTGCTAAAGCCATGAACTAAAGCAGCCAGCTTCTATTTGTAACACTGTTGTGAACTCTGTCAGGACTGTGGAGTAGTGCAGTTCCACCTTATCATTTCTGCTATGACCTAGATTCAAATAGTAACAAAGCCTTTAAAACAGCTTCACCCAGAAATGTATTTTTTATTCGTTCATGGATGTCAGAGTCACTGGCAAGGCTAGTGTTTATTAGTCTTGTGAAGGTGGTGATGAGTCATCTTCTTGAACGGCTGCAGTGTGTGTGCGCCATGTACTTGCGTTTGGAATTTTTTTAAATGCTTACTGATGTTATCAGCTGATTTGTCCCTTCTACAGCTGGTCTGCACTGCTCCACATAGTGGTGGTATCTACCTCAGAGCCAAAGCCTTAGTGGCTACAGAAGCCTGAAGTAGCAAATGCTACTTTCTGGAAAGGAAAAGACTGATACTTCCTTCCTCTTCTTGGACCACTTCAAAATGATTGGAGTGCTAACTACTCTGCTGTGGAATTTTCCCTATTTTCATCGGGAGGCAAATGTCCTTTTGTTGGAAGCAGCGCATTAAATAACCGTAGATGCGCACTTGTTTGAAAGTAGTCATGGCAAATTCTATTTCTTGCAACTAGACCTTCACTTGTGATTGCATTTTTCTGCTTAGCTTAGAAGGCCATAAATGTTTGTTTTACCATTTGCCTTAGTTTTTACACAGTACCACACCAATTCTAAATATCTGTTATCAATCATCCTCATGTGAGAAAATCCTTGAAACTGTAGCTATGAAGGGGTTTATCACCATGAACAGAACAGGGTGATGTGGTTGCGAATATTTAGTGCTTTAGTCCATCTCCGTAATATACAGCATAGAATGCCTATGCTTCATTGGAATAGTGAGATTGCCATGCTTGATTTTGTGAGATGCAAAAATAAAAGTTCTATTTGTTCTGATTTAGGTTTGGATGATCCCTTCATTAGTACACAGCACGAAGCATTGTTTTTCATAACAAACATGCCAATCAGTGCACAGCTTGGTGCATGGTCTGTGAAATACATACCAATCAGTGCACAGCTTGGTGCATGACTATTCTTAACTATCCAACAGCTTGGGATGAATCTCTTTTAAATAGGCCTTTCTGTAGCAGGAAATTAATTGTTCGAGGTAACATCTCCATCACCATGTTGGTGTCACACCTTCACTGTGCTTAGCTGAAGCAGTGTAAAAGGGATCCAGAGGAGCCAATGTTGTTTGAAGAGGTCCAACTGTTGAACACGGGGAGTGTGTATTTACACAGTTAAGTGGCAGGGACCTAATAACTGAGTAGATGCTTCCACTTCAAAACTTCAAAAGCCTCTTTTAAACACCTCAATCAGGGCTCAGTGACTGGGTGGGAAGATTGACTGAAGCGAATTTTCTGATTTACAATGCTGCCTTTGTTTTATTCCTGCATGTACATGCTCAGTTGAGTGTGCTTGCTGCGTACTTGTTTGTATGTGCTCCAGATGCTGAGGCCAGGATTTTCCACTTCTACACTTGTCAGCCCACAATTTCCATGGCAAATCCATCCTAGATGCTCGTTCCAAATACATCACAAAATTTAGCATATTTACTGTCACAGGCACTGTGTCTTAAAATTATAAAATGTTATGATACATTGGCACGGATCAAGTTTGATGCTGACGCTGAGTACCATTGATGGAAAACAATATTCATTTCTCAGTGCATGAAGAGGACAAAACATGCAACAATGACATCAAAATCTACCATAAATAATTTGATTTATTAAAAAAATCATCTGGATTTATAGTTCCTTCTTTTTTTTATTCATTTGTGGGATGTGGGTATTGCTGACTAGGCCAGCAGTTATCACCCATCCCTAATTGCCCTTGAACTGAGTGGCTTGCTAGACCATTTCAGAGGGCATTTAAGAGTCAACCACATTGCTGTGGGTCTGGAGTCACATGTAGGCCAGACCAGGTAAGGAGAGCATATTTCCTTCCCTAAAGGACATTAGTGAACCAGATGGATTTTTACAACAATCAACAATGGTCATCATTAGACTGGTTTTTAAAATCCAGATTTATTAATTGAATTCAAATTTTACCAACTGCCCTGGTGGGATCCGAACCCTTGCCCCCAGGGCATCAGCCTGGGCTCTAGATTACTAGACTAGTGACATTACCACTGCGCCACCACCTTCCCCCAATATCAAGGTACCTTTTTACTTTTTAAAAATGATTTTTGTAAGAAGTTATTGCTTTGTCATTCAGAACATAAACAGATAAGGCAATGAGTTTTCCCTGTCTTATTGGTAAATATTTTAAAGTTGGAACAAAAAATGTTGTGGATCGCAAGAGTCTAAAGTATCTTTTTCTGCACAAGACAATGATGCAAGATAAAGCTTTGTACCTAAAAATTTTACAGATAATTAGTTCCTGATATTAACTGAGATTAATCCAGTCTGTTTGCAAACGTGGTGTCACATTTGACCCAGAGAAGAGCTTCCCATCTCATTTTCATGCCATCACTAAGATGGCCTATTTCCACCATAACATCACCCAACTTTGCCACTGTCTCAGCTTATCTGCTGCTGAAACCCTCATTCATGCTTTTGTTACCTCTAGACTTGACAATTCCAATACACTCCTGGCTGGTCTCCCACGTTCTATGCTCTCAACTTGAGGTCATCCAAAACTCTGCTGCCTGTGTTTTAACTCTCACCAAGTCCCATTCACCTACTGCCCCTGTGCTCGTTGACCTACGTTAGCTCCTGGTCAAGCAAAGTTCTCCATGCCTTGCCACTCCCCATCTCTGTTAGCTCTTCCGGTCCCATAATCCTCAAATATCTGCGCTCCTCTAATTCTGGCCTCTTGAGCATCCCTGCTTTTAATTCCTCCACCATTGGTGGCTGCGCCTTCCATTGCCGAGGCCCTAAGCTCTGGAATACCTTCCATCTGCCTCTCTACCTCACTTTCCTCCTTTAAGACTCTCCTTAAAACCTACTTCTTTTGCCAAGCTTTTGGCCATCTGACCAACTATCTCCTTATGTGTCTCAGTGTTATATTTTGTTTGAAAAATGCCTCTGTGAAGTGCCTTGGGATGTTCTATTACATTAAAGGTGTTATAGAAGTTGTTGTTGTTGATGATGAAATCAGCCACCTTTTCTCATCTATGATGGGAACCGGCATTTTGTTTGCAGTTTAACAGCTCGATGATGCCATGTGGTTATATTAGAATGTTTAACAAGGCTATTTATGTACCATTGAATAGACTAATTAAAAGCTAACACAAGAAATCAGTCTGTTAGGAACTGATTGATCATTTTTCTTGTGTGCCATTAATAAGCGGTCACTTCAATTTAATACATTCACTTTTATTAATAACAGATGATCTAAGAAGATAAATTCAAGAATGAAATTGTTGTTTACTCCAGTGCTTAGTGTGCAGTATTGTATTTAGTAGTTCTATCTCTGCCACAGCACTGAAACAGCCCTAACCAAAATAAAAATTAAATCCATGCAAATGTGACCATGGTATATTATCCCTCCTTGTCCTTCATCACTTCTCTGCAGCCTTTGACATGGTCAGTCACACCATGCTCCTCCAACTGCCTTTCCTCAGTTGTCTAGCTCAGTGGGATTGCTTCGCTTGGTTCCTCTTTTACCAATCCGATCATAGCCTGATATCTCATGCAATGGCTTCTCTTCCTGAGCCATTCCATTTAAAGTCCCCAAGGATATGTCGTTCCCCTCCTCTTCTGGAGTGGTGACATCACTTACAGATATTAGGTCAACTTCCATGTGTACATTGATGACACCCAACTCTACCTTTGCACAACATCTTGACTCCTCCATCTCCTCTATATTGTCCAATTGCTTGTGCGATATCCAATTTTTGATGAGCCAGAATTTTGCAACAGTGGGAATATTGAAGCTGTTGTTTTTGGCACTCACCATCAATTCCAACTTCCTCTGCAACCAATATTTCAAGCAGATCTAGACTGAGTGCAATCTCACCATCCTATTTGACCCCACAAACACTCCTTCACAAAGACCACCTAGTTTCACATCACCTGTCTCCACCCTGGCATAAGCCCATCTGCAGCTAAAAACCTAATCTATGCCTTTGGTGCCTCCAGACCTAACCCTTGCAAAGCTCTTCTCACTAGTCTCCTATCCTGCATGTTCCATAAACTTCAGTCCATGCGAAACTGCTGTTCCTTGAAGTCAGCACACCCTGCTATTCTTGGAATAATGCCATAGGATCTTTTAATGTCTGTGTGAAGCACGAGAAGAGCCTCCCGTATCATATTCCCTACCATGTCCCACTCACCTACCACTGCCGTCCTTGTTGGCTCACAGTACTTCAAATTTAAAATTCTCATCCTCATGTTTAAATACCTACATTGCCTTTCCCTTCCTTATTCCTGGAATCTCCTCCAGCTCTACAACTCTCCCCTCACACTATTTGCTTCTCTGACTCTGGCATTTTCCACATCCCTTGCGCTTTCCGCCTAACCCCCACACACAACCATTAGCAGCTGTGCCATCTATGATTTAGGACCTTCTCTCTCTTTCTGTTCCTTTCAGGTCCTCCTCAAAGCCACCTCTTTGACTAAACATTTGGGCATTCCTGCTAATCACTCTTTGGCTTGACACCATTTTTTGTCTGATAACACATCTGTGAAGCTTTCTGTGTGTTAAAGGCACTATATAAATGATTTTGAATAAGAGACCTCTTTAATATAAGTCACTTTCAGAAAAAAAGAAATAGTTGCTGTTATAAAGGGACATATCATTTTCGAGCAATATCTCAAAACACTTCAAAGTCATTGAATTACTTTGAACTACAGTGACTGTTGTTATGTCAGCAAAATTCAGAACAATTTTGCACTCAGCAAATATCAAAAACATCAGAGATGACTGACCAGTTAATCTGTATTTTGGTAGCATTCATTGAGGGAATTTGCTCTGGATTCTTTAATGTACATCTGGAACAAAGACAGCTCAGATCTCATCTGAAGAGTGGCACCACTAACAATGCAACACTCCATCAATACTGCACTATAATATCAATCTGTAGTACATACACAGTTTTCTGGACTAGGGCTCAAAACTGCAACCTTCTGACACTGAGACAGGAATGCTATCGAACGAATCATGCAGACACCTTGTGATAACATGTTGTCATGCAGTAGAATAATAATTTGGAAGAGTGGGGCGGAAGACATTTCACCATAGGATGTGATGGGCAGTTTCTATTATGGTTTATTAAAGGAATGTTTCAGAATAGGAAACGTTTGACAAAAATAATAGCAATTTATTGATTCAATGTGGAATATTTGGCGAAGGCAAAAGGAAGGTGATACATCTTCTGAGTGGGTCTTAAATGTGGACTCGAACAGCGCAAGATGCATGACAGGCTGCTCCATTTGCCTTCAAATTTCTTGTGCCAATTTTCTTCAGTGTAATGTACTATGAATTTGACAGTTGTAAAACTAGAAATATAGCAATAATCCATTTTCTAGAGAAAAACCTACTGCCAGTCATGTATGGTTTATGACTACTAATATATGCATGGGTGTTATCCTAATTAAAAAAACAGCTCAACAGACTCCTCTTGGCAGCTTACTCCATTATACCCCTGATCTAGCAATATAATCTTGAAATGATTCTATGATTCTAGGCAGGTACTTTAAAATCCCTCCCCACCACACCCCCAATAATGGGAAGGCGGAATGTTAAATTAGTAAATATTTGCCACCCAACCCCAACCTGCCATGAATGCACCTACTTCCAGTTTAACTGCGAAAACACTCTGGAGAGGGGTGTCCATGATTATAATATTTGAATGAGAATCTATTCCTCAGATTTTTTCAGTCCAGAGGCAAAACTTCAAAGGAAAAGGGAGAAAGAGAGAGAACCATGTCTTGGATTGTGTTCAAGGCTCCAAGTTGTTCTTTGTGCCCTGGTTCAGCTCATCTGCTGAAACCCTGATCTATGCCATTGTTAGCTCTAGACTTGATTGTTCCAATGGTCTCTTCCATCCTGCATATATTTGAGCATTTTCAAAACTCTGCTGTCCATATCCTAACTCGCACCAAGTCCAGTTCATCCATTAACCCTGTGCTCACTGTCCTACGTTGGCTCCCAGACCAGCAATATCTCAATTTTAAAATTCTCATCCTTGTTTTTAAATCCCTCCGGGGCCTCATCCCTCTCTATTGCTGTAACCTCTTCCAGTCCCTACAATCCTCCACGATCTTTATGTTCCTCCAAATACCTAATTGTAGTATTCGAAAAACTAGTTCTTAATTGATCAAGGTAGAGAAATTTGAAGAGGGAGGACAGAGTTGAAAATAGTTGTAGAAGGTACTGGAAGGGACCTAAGTGGTTGAGCAGGCTTGATGGCCTCAGTGATCTTTCTTCTTCCTATCTTCTTTTGTCCTGCTCTGACACTTGAGGTTGTGGCAGTACAACAGCATGTAGAAGTAAATAGACAGCATGAAGTTAAGCCTGTTGGATGTACATGTAGGATCTTAGTGTAGAAGTGAAAAAAAAAGTGCTGGAAATCTGGATTTAGATCAGAACCTTCCATTTTTGCAGCCTGCTTTTAATCTTATCACTCGTAATAGGACACTCGATTGGAACCAAAGGGAATGCTCTTTTTGCTGGCTTATGAAGTGTGAGGAATGGGAAGCTTTAATTCTTCATAGGAAGAATATTGACCTTCAGAATGTGGCATATTTACGAAACCCCTTCATCAGGAAGTTAATCAACCTTTTAATAACCATTGAAAAATCATTAATTGTTTCAGTGGTATTTATGTATTTGTGTTAAATATTAATAGTAATTTATTATCAGAAATAATAATGTAAGCTGGCATGGGCATGATAGGCCAAATGGCCTCCTCCTGTGTTGTAAGATAATACATTTCAGTCTAGAGGTATTTGCAGATGCCATAAACGTTAGTTTACAACTTAGAATTTCTGGTATTGCCTTCATAATCTGCGTATTCTCCACTGAATTACTGCATTCATCATGAGGATCATCTAGGCTTTTTTATTGGACAGTGTAACCATTTCGTGAACTCAGTTTATTTTGTTCATTTTACAAATCAGTCATGGTGCTTTAAAGTTAGTGCCTTGTGCTAATCAACATCTTCCACATAATAAACCAAAGCAAACATTAAATGATTGATAAAAGGTCTCACATTTTAAGCCTATCACAGTTAAGTTTACTGTCTCTCGCGCTACCATAGGTATTAGGAGAAAATACACCAATGTACCAATGCACTGATGTAATTTTATTGTTGAGAACTGGCTTTGTTCCGGATGGCGCAGAGAACATTTTTTTATTTAAATGGAAAATCATACTGATGGGTACCAGGGGTTAATGATGTAGGATTAGGTAGTCAGGCTATGGAGTGGGACTTGAATCCAAACCTTTTGACACAGAGGCAAGAGTGCTACCACTGAGCTACTGCTGATAAACAGCTGGGTTGATACTTGAATTACTGTTGCCATTCTAGCTGTGCCTCAGCTACACACACCACACACTCACACACTCACACACTCACTCACTCACTCACTCACTCACTCACTCACTCACTCACTCACTCACTCACTCACTCACAAAGGACAACAACCACCACTTGCATTTATATAGTGGCTTTAATGTGGTAAAACATCCCAAGGCGCTTCACACAAGCGTTATCAAACAAATTTCACACCGAGCCTCATAAGGAGATTAGGACAGATGACCAAAAGCTTGGTCAAAGAGTTAGGTTTTAAAGGAGGGGAGAGAGGTGGAGAGGTTTAAGGAGGGAATTTCAGAGCTTAGAGCCTTGACAGCTAAAGGCATTGCCACCAATAAGGGAGCATTTAAAATTGGGAATGAGAAAAAGGCCAGGATTGGAGGAGCAAAGTTATCTTGAAAGGTTGTAGGGCTGGAGGAGGTTCAAGACAGACAGGGGTGAAACCATGGAGGAATTTGAAAACAGAAATGAGGATTTTAAAATCAAGGTTTTACTTTAGCGGGAGCCAATGTAGGTAAGCAGGCATCGGGGTGATGGGTGAACGGGACTTGGTGGAAGCTAGAGCAGCAGATAATAGAGTTTTGAATGACCTGAAGTTTACGAGCAATAACATGCAAATATCTGTAAGGACCATCAATCTGCAAATCGGAGTTTCTGTTTGAGATATATTCATTTAAAAGCCTACCATCTTCAACAGACTGTGTCTTGATAGTAATCCTGCCCCATTACTTCAACACAAAAAAACCTTTCTGCCTCTCCAATTGAGCTTTAACATTGCATGCCACTTTAATGGTGCTGACTTCTTTAAGACTGTTATGACCAGGTGAGAAAGAGATCTAGGGTTCCTTTTCGGCCTTCACCTGGTCTTACTGTAACAGGGTTTAATTTTAAACACACCGTGTTTTTAGCTCCCCTTTGGTGAATCCTTGTTCACATCTTTCCAATTATAAGGCAAAAATACCAGCACAAACAGACTTTCTCAGGTTTAAAGAAGAAAAGTTGAAACTTATTAAACTTAAACTCCAATTAGGTTGATGCCTACATGACACACCCACGCTAGCATACATACGCGATACACACATGCAGATAGGGACAGAATGAGCAGAAGAAAAATTAAGTGGAAATGTTTGAGGCAATATCTGAAGAGTTGTTGTTACGGTTCTTTGAACCAGTTTTTTGTTAGATTCATGTCATCATCCTGGGATCAATTAGGATAAGTATGTCCTGCTGGTTGTAAGGAACAGCCATATGTTATCGAATCTCAGTATTTTCAAGTAAGTGAGAAGGATAGTGCTATCCAGTTTTAAATACTAACGATTCCCGCTGAATGGCAGATTCAAGGTGCAATGTCAGGTTTCCCTGTTAAGAATAGACCTGCTATGTCTTCATGGGATTAAGCATAAAGGTGAAGTAAAATTGCTTGTTGTAATTGGCAAATTCCTGCACATCACTTAGTTCATCCATGAACTGAAATAAAGCCAATTTTTTATGAATGCTGTTATAATATATTCAGAAGGCCAGATGTCTTGGTATAATGAGGGCTGTCACAAATTTTAAAGTCTCATCCTGACGTTCTCACCAACTTGTTTCTAACCCACTGAGATTTTCTATTTGAAGGGGAGAGAAGGAGAGAGACTGTTGTCCTAACGGATGATTAGTGTGCTCTTGTGTTACAGATTGCAAATCTGGTCAATTTTAGATACATGTTGGGCAGTGCGGGGACACTTTTACTGAATTATCTCCATTTTGTACTCTGGGCCTAACTTAAATGAAAGTGCACGTTTCAAGTAATGTTAAGTATGCCTCAGTGATGGTTCCTTCTATGTATATATATTTTCTCCTTTTTAACATTCTACTTTCAGAGATCGAACAGGGAACCTGCAGTGATCCTGGAACACCAGCCTATGGAAAGCGAGAGGGCAAAAGCTTCCTTCATGGTGACATTTTGAGATTTGAATGCCTGCCTGCCTTTGAACTTGTTGGCCAGAAAACTATCAGCTGCCAGAAGAATAACCAATGGTCAGCCAAGAAACCAAGCTGTGTCTGTAAGTAATTTGAAATTATCATTCAATTTACTATCTAGTTGTTAAAAAAATACATGTATTTTCCCATGTTGACCTCTTAGAGTGTTGTGATTTAAACCTTATCTTACATTTGAGCCCTAGCTTCTGCTGAATGGTCAATTTAGCACCTTGGCTCGATTGCTAGCGCGGGGAGTAGAATCTATACTGTACCATTAAAGAATGGCAGCTGATTGAGTTAATGAGCAACTGGCTGCAAAAAAAAAATCTGTAATGAAATTTTGTTAAAGGCGACAGTAATTTTCTGAACATATGTATTTTTTCCTGTAAAATTTGGGCTCGAGGTTAGGGTGCATATTATACAGGGTAAAAATCGAAGTTTTTTTTTTGCAGCTGCTAATGGACCTCATGTGGAATGCAATTGATCCTGTTTGGGATTGATTATCGTTCCCTAGCAGAGGTTTGGGTCCTTTTATTGGGCCCACAGAGGAACTCAGGCCAGATCTCAATTTCCCTGCCTGAGACTATATAAGGGAAGAAGGATGGAAACTCTCACAAGGAAACAGGGAGGCTACAAAAGAAAATTACTGCCTGCAAGCAGGTTAAACAGTGCATCCTGTGGCATTTCTTTCAAGATCGGCTTGGTGATGGTTACCCTCCAAGGCAAACCATCTGGGGATTGCCAGACTTTAATCCACCAAAGGACAATAGAGATATTGAGTACAAAGCAGGAAAATTACACTGAACAAAGGCTCTGATTAGGTCACAACTAGAGTTTTGTGACCAGTTCTGGTCACCACACTTTAGGAAGGATGTGAGGGTCCTTGAGAGGGTGCAGATGAGATTTACCAGAAAGGTTCCAGGGATGAGGGATCTTAGCTACAAGGTTAGATTGAAGAAGCTGGGGATGTCCTTGGAGTAAAGGAGATTGAGGGGAGAATTGATAGAGGCATACAAGATTATGACAGATTTAGATAAGGTAGATAAAGAGAAAATGTCCCCATCAGCTAATGGTACAAGGACTTAGGGAGACAGATTTAATGTTTTGGGCAAGAGATGCAGTGCAGGTGTGAGGAAGAACCTCTTTTACACAGCGTGCGGTAATGACCTAGAACTTGCTACCTATGAGGGTGGTGGAAACAGAGACAATGAATTATTTCAAAAGTAAATTGGTCGGGTGCTTAAGGGAAATAAACCTGCAGAGCTATGGGGATAGAGCAAGGATGATGGGACTGACTGCTCTACAGACAGTCGGCACGTACCCGATGGGCCAAATGGCCTCATTCTGTGCTGTAGTGACTCTTTGACTCAACTGGCATCATAAACAGTAGGATGTCTTCCAAAATCTTTTATGGGATTACTATTTTGAGACTCATGGTGCAGTAATGTTCATTTGTATATTCAATAAAACATGTCAGAGGCAGGCAGTGCAGGAATCCTTTGGAAGTGTGGCACTATCAAATAGTTCCCCAGTCTGCCACATCTGATGTCCATCACCTGTCGCTCCCCCAGGAATAATGGCACTTTGACCTCAGCATTACAAATGTCTAGGGGTGTATTATGCATTGTGATCAGGCAGTATTGACTTTTGTTCATGAAAGAGTTACCATCAAGTGAGGAGGCTTTGAAGGGCTTCTCTCTTTTTACTCTCCTTGATAGACCGCAACAGGTTTAATTCTTTCTTAAAGTGGATGTACTGGCCACTTCAGTAGGTGTTTGATTATTTACTTGCTATGATCGTAACAAGAACCATTCGAACAGGTTTTCTTGAGTTGATGAAGAAGGAGGTTAACTTTATTGTACCTAAACGGAACTAATAAAATAATAAACAACATACCAACTTACACACACACACACACCAGAGGTTTGCACACGCACAAATAGGTTAGAGAGTGGGTAAGGTAGATTGGTTCAATTCAAGTCCATTTAAAAAAAGGTGTACAGTCTGTGGTGTTTGGTGATTTGGTTGGCTTCTAGCTGAATTTAAGATAAGAGACAGGCGGTTTAGAGGGGACTTGAGGAAAAGAAAATTCACCTAGAGGGTGGTTGGAATCTGGAACGCAATGCCTGAAGGGGTGGTAGAGGCAGGAACCCTCACATTTAAGAAGTATTTAGATGAGCACTTAAAATGCCATAGCATACAAGGCTATGGGCCAAGTGCTAGAAAATGGGATTAGAATAGTTAGGTGCTTGATGGCCGGCATGGACATGATGGGCCGAAGGGCCTGTTTCTGTGCTGTATAACTCTATGAGTCTATGAATTCAGTGGTCCTGATGCTTTCACTTTGAAGAGGTAGATGACTGGTTTGGTGAGTTTCTTGGAGATAGCGATACGGCTTATTTCCTTCAATGGGGTTTCGGATTGTAGCCAGTGTATGCAAAGGTGGTCAGTCAACAAGCAGAATTTGAAAGTTTTCAAGCTGGAATGGGGAGAGAGAGAGAGGGAGGGACCCCACTTAGGGTCTGCTCATGTCAGAGTCCAGTTGCTTCTCCTCTGCTGCAGAGAAAACACCAACTTAAAACCACAGATGGGGAGGGGCTTATCTCATGACAACCACTCAGTCATTCAAACATAGCAATTAGCAGTATTTCTCTGCTTGCTGAGAGAACAGGCAGTTCCTTTAAACTTCCTGGGTTGTGGTTCTTGTTGGGAAATGCACCGAAATTTTGTCTCTCTCCTCACAGTCCTTTGCAATCTAGGATACGGTGTAGCAAACCAGGTGCTCATCTTCAGCTGAAAGGATGACTTTGCTGACAGCTTGTCTTTTTAAATTGTCTTTTAAAAAAATATAAATTCAGATCTCCAGTCAGTGGGCCAAAGAAAATTATCATTCAACAAAACACATTGGCATAACAAAAGTCAAGGTGTGTATTATATTTGGGGGAAAATTATGGCAGTTTCTACTGCAATATACCACTCAATTCCTGCACACAGTCTAAGAAAGTCTACACCTGTCAATTTGATGTAGCTTGATTTGAATTTCGAGATAATTTCAAAGTGACATACTTAAATGGACTACTGTGCCATTTTAATTCAGTTTTTAAAAGGATTTGAGTTGCTGTGTAATTGAATATTTTTTCAGAAGCATCAAGGCTAGTGGGGTTGGAGCCAGAAAGACTTTGGAACGGACTCAAAGAAATGGCAGCAGTGTTGTTGATGTTGATCAATAAGAAATGTTGTGTCATCTAGAAATTGATTCTGGACAGTCAGTGGTGGTAGCAGAGAGGTGAAGTTGACTGGTGTGAGCATACAAGAAGCAACTAACTTCATGCTTGTAGATCATGTTGACACGGGATAGCTGAAAGGCATACCAATAGTAATTGTCATCTCTGTCTTAGAATGGGGCTCATGGAATGGAGGCTGTTGTCATAAGGGGAATGGTCAAGGTAGAAGACTGACTGGAATCAGGTGGGAGGAGGGCATTGACGGTTGTTAGCAAAATGGTCACTGAGCAGATCAAACAATTGCAATGGCAGTTTGTGACTGACCAGAGGAAGAGTTCGGGTTAGTGGGGAACAGTATTGGTGGTGGGGGCTGGGGTAGATTTTCTCCAAGAATGGAAACAAAGGTAGAAGGTTTGGAGATGGGCAACAGGATGTATTTGGAATTAGGCCTGTTAGCAACCATGACCCAGGAGGTGGCAAGACCTTGTGTGATTCTAAGTGGGCTCAGTAAATGATAGTAATGGATCTAAAATGGATTTAAAGCAGCTTAAAATAAAAACAAGGAATGCTGGAACCACTCAATAGGTCAGGCAGCATCTGTGGAAAGAGAAGCAGAGTTAACATTTCGAGTCAGTGACCCTTCTTTGGAACTGACCCAAAACGTTAACTCTGCTTCTCTTTCCACAGATGCTGCCAGACCTGCTGAGTGGTTCCAGCATTCCTTGTTTTTATTTCAGATTTCCAGCATCCGCTGTGTTTTGCTTTTATTTAAAGCAGTTTACCCTGCACAGCAGACTCTGAAATATAACTACTTTACATGAAGTTGAAAATTGCCATGACTTCTTTATTTTTGGTGGATTTTTTTCTGTCCAAACATCACTGGCTGCCAGCTGTCGTCTCATTTCAGCTGACTGAACATTTCGGTGTACATGACAATAACGATTTTAATCTAATCGATCCTTGGCTTACCGGTTTGCTATTTAGCAAATGGCAGCTAAGATCCTGAATTGTTGAATGAAAATGCACATGTATTCTCCAAAGTCTCATTATGCATTCATTTAAGTGCCCTCTGTAGTTCAGTATTAAATTACTGTAATATTTTATTCTATTTTCAGTCTCATGCTTCTTCAATTTTACAACTCCATCTGGCGTTCTGCTATCCCCCAACTATCCAGAGGATTATGGGAACCATATGCATTGTGTATGGCTGATTATTGCAAAACCTGACAGCAGGATTCACCTGGCCTTTAATGATTTTGATGTTGAGCCACAGTTTGACTTTGTGTCCGTGAAGGATGGGTTAAATCCTGAATCGCCTGTCTTGGGAACTTTCTCTGGAAACAAAATCCCTTCTCCTTTAACCAGCAGTGGACATGTATCACGTTTAGAATTCCTGACAGACCACTCCACAGCTGCTCGAGGATTTAACATTACTTTCACAAGTAAGTAAGAGTGATCCATCTTTTGTCTTATCCTGCAGGTGCGACATTTGAGCATGTTACATGAAAATCTATTTGAGAAATCAATCACAACAGGTATATGAGAATAACAATCTTCATCACAGCATAACAATTGATAACTTTGCCCTTCAGATGTTGACTAAAGGAGTCGCTGCTGTTTAAAATGCAAGCATGCAGAATGTACCAGTGCTGCAGCTGAAGTCTTTATATTGATTGGAAGGCGGGGAGAGTGTGGGAAGGCCAAAAGCAGCTAAAGACCCAGGCAAGACCTGGTCCAGGAAGGTTCTGCTGAACTTAAAGGCAGGGGCATCATTAGAATTTTTTTTTAGTTCCATTTCCTGCCTGACAACTGGCCAAATTGACAGAGTGGCCAGCTGCCAGTGGGAATACTAGTGGCGGGAGGCCACAACAGGGGACCCTCAGGATGATCCCCGGCAACTGGGAGGAGAGCAGGCTGGAGACGGAGGCTTGGATGGATGGAGGGTGAGGCAAACGATCTTGGCTGGGAGAGAGAGAGACCATGATCAGCAGAAGGAAGCCCAAAGATTTCCTGCTAAGGAGTGCTATAAAAGGCATCTAACTTACCTTCCTGAGCCAACAGCTCCCACCTCCATTTTGCTGCCAGTTTACCTGGGCTCTGGGAAACCCAGGTGACAGCAGTTAAATTTAAATCAAGCTCCCTACTGTACTGTGGGAAGCTGATTTAAATATGTTAATGAGTGTCCCATCTTGGATCTTAAAAAGAAGGTGTTCCGCATGGATTAGTGCTGGAACAACTGTTGTTCATAATTTACATTAATGATCTGGACTTAAGAATAAGTAACTCAATATTAAAATTCACATATGTAACCAAACTGGGTGGTATAGCTCACACTGAGGAAGAATGCAACATAATACAAGAAGACTTTAGAAAACTCGCACTGGGCAGTTAAGTGGCAAATGACTTTAACAGTAGATAAATAATTATGAGGAGATTGACATTGGTGGGAAAAACAGAAACATCACTGACACCTTAGAAAATAAGAAACTGAATGGGGTAGAAGAGCAAAGGGATGTAGGGATACAGTTAAACAAATGATTAAAAACAGCATCACAGGCTACTAAAATGGCAGTGCCCAATGTAGATACAGTCTACATATGTGAGCAAGACAAGGAGGCCCATTTGCAGTGTGTGCTGCTTGTGTACATGTTAAACCTATGTGCATTCCTCCTTCAAGGCCTGAAAATAACAAGCCTGCCTTTTTGTGAAAAGCCTTTCATTTCATAAGAATTAAATTTCGTCATTTTGAAAAAAAACTGAATAGTATTTGTATTAGGTAATGAATGAAATGTTGAATGTCATGAAAAGAGCACATCATCAGAGAAACATGCAGCAATGCCAAATCTGTCGAGGAGGTGCCTTTTTAAAAAAATACTTTGTGTAATTTTAATACAAAATTGCAGAATGTACATTAAAATTATTTATTTTTCATATGTGGAGGATTCCCAAAGCTTTGGTGAATTGCATTTGAACAGCTTTGTAATTTCTTCAATTTCTCACTGTTGTGCATCAGGCTGGATATTGTGGCAGATTGCCCTGGTTGCTCTGTGGAAAATTCATCTCGACAGTCACTCAAAGCTGAAGTCACAGAATGTGGTGCACGTTTCTTAATTGGGATGTGATTAAGCCACAGAGTGATATGTCCTTTTTTACTTATTTGCAGTTGGTGCTAACAGTTGATCTTGCTGTGTGGTCCAGAGTGGTCCTTTAAAAGGTTACTAGTGGTGTTACACAGGGCTCGGTGTTGGGTCCCTTGCTTTTTGTGGTATATATTAATGATTTGGACTTAAATGTGGGAGGCGTGATTAGGAAATTTGCTGATGACACAAAAATTGGTCATGTAGTTGATAGTGAAGAGGATGGCTGTAGACTCCAGAATTATATCAATGGTTTGGTTGAGTGGGCGGAAAAGTAGAAAATGGAATTCAATCCAGAGAAGTGTGAGGTATTGCACTTGTGGAGGGCAAATAAAGTGAGGGAATACACAATAAATGGGAGGATATTGAGAGGGGTAGAAGAAGTGCGAGACCTTGGAATGTATGTCCACAGGTCCCTAAAGGTGGCAGGACAGGTAGATAAAGTGGTAAGAAGGCATTATGGAACGCTTTCCTTTATTGGTCGAGGTATAGAATACAAAAGCAGGATTGTAATGCTGGAACTGTATAAAATGCTGGTTCGGCCACAGTTGGAGTATTGCGTACAGTTCTGGTCACCACATTATAGGAAGGATGTAATCTCTCTGGAGAGAGTGCAGAGGAGATTTACAAGAATGTTGCCATGGCTTGAAAGTTGCAGCTATGAGGAAAGATTGTATGGGCTAGGGTTGTTTTCCTTAGAACAGAGGAGGCTGAGGGGTGACTTAATTGAGGTGTACAGAATTATGAGGGGCCTAGATAGACAGGAAGGTCCTGTTTCCCCTAGCAGAGAGGTTAGTTACCAGGGGGCACAGATTTAAGGTGATTGGGAGAAGGATTAGAGGCGACATGAGAAAAACTTTTTCACCCAGAGGGTGGTGGGCGTCTGGAATTCACTGCCAGGAATGGTGGTGGAGGCAGAAACCCTCAATTCTTTTAAAAGGTACCTGGACATGCACCTGAAGTGCTGTAACCTGCAAGACTATGGACTAGGTGCTGGAAGGTGGAATTAGATTGTGCATCTAGATTTTCAACTGGCATAGACATGATGGGCTGAATGGCCTCCTTCTGTGCTATTTTTCTATGGTTCTATGGTAAATCACTCATAGTAACAAAACAAAAATCAACAGTGGGCTAGCCAGTGATCCAGTGGGTAAATGCAGAATGTGATGTGGTGCTGAGCCAAACAAACCAGACCAGGGATTGGCAACCTGCGGCTCTGGAGCCACATGTGGCTCTTTAACATCTCATTGGCGACTCCCGTTTAATGGCGTTTATATTACCAATTTGTAACAGTGTGGTGACATTTAGTGATCAGTGTTTCTGCTCCCATCAGGCTATTTTACAACTCTGTTTTGAAGCCGAAAAATGAGCAGTATTTTAGAGGACTCATTCATCCCCATATGTACAATTCAATCATCTCCAGCAGCTAAAGGAAGGCTTTCTACCAGTTCATATCATCATTGCATTAATTAATCCAAGATCTGGTTCAACTGAAATCCATATCACAGACCTTATATCTTGATGAATTTTAAAACTTTAAAATTCAACATGTTCAAATAATACAGTGCAGTTAAACTCATTGCAGGGAGTTAGCAAAGTTTAAATCCTTTGCTGAAAAATATCCATTGAGAAGTGAAAGAAAATATGCCGTTGTGATTCTCCAGGAGAAAGCTGATAAAATCAAAGGCAAATTTATGATCTGAGTAGCATCAAGATTCAACTTTGAAAAAAAAAACCAACAGTTTTAACCTATTTCTGGGATGTAGAAGCTGGATTTTTGCCCGACCTGTATAAAAGATTGGAATTACCTGAAATTCAGTAACAGTAGTTATTCCCAGACTCTCGATAAACATTTTTTCCCCTTAAGGCATGATTATGCCTTTACTCCACTTCTCAATTTTTTCCATCTTGCGGCTCCCAATAGTTTTTATTTTAGGCAATTTTTTTTTTTTAAAAGGCTCTTCAGGTAAAAACACTTGCTGAACCCTGGACCAGATGGTCTGAGGTTTGTGTTAAGTTTGCTGTTCTCAGTGAGGGCATCACTACTGGCCCACGCAAGGGAAGGGAAAGTTAGCCACAGTTCCACTTCTATTTGCTGGAAATTGGAACGTCAAGTGAACACAGGATTGGGGTCAGCTGTAGTGCCTTTCAGGATTAAGTAAGCTGCCAGCATTCAACTCTGCAGGCTTGCAAGTGAAAAGTGACGAATTGTTCAAGTTATTGGGGAACTAACTGCTGGTTGCCCTGGGACCAAACCTCAGCAAAATTTGATTTTCAGAGAGGAGGTGAAACAGCTAATGACAGAGGAGTGAAGAACCAGCAAAACAGACAGAAAAACTGAGAAAGCTGTAAATACTCAGCAGGTTTGGCAGCATCTGTCAAGAGAGAAACAAATGTTAACATTTCAGGTTGATGACCTTTCATCAAAACATTGTGAGAGTTTGTCAATAAACAAATATAAAATAAAAAAATTGTAAAGAAATGATTCAACAGCTCAAATTTTCACACTGATTAAAATGGAAGTAAAGGGTCAGAATGCATCACAGTGTGTATTCCTCTTGAGAGATCAGAGATAGTTACTAATTGATATTGTGTGGTATTGTACAGGGGAAGTGGGGAAATGAGAGGAGGAGATAATAAATAGTGTCTGTTTAGGGTTGAGTTGGCTTCAAGATGAAACACCTGATGGCAGATTGGAACTGAGTTAATCTTCTTTGACAGACTCATAACCTGAAGGCCTGAACCTGGCAATACACCAGGACACTATTGAAAATTGTGCAGAAATAGATACTAATTGATCTGGTGTGGTATGGCACAAGGGAAGTGAAGACCAAGTGTCATTTTCAGGTAAAGGAGAGTTCGAGGGCAGAAATAATTGGACCAAGGCATGCAGATGTACTTCTGTCCCCATTCTAAAGTCATACATTCCATCTTTATTTTGATATTTCCATAATCAAAGCCGTGATCCATGGCAACCACATCTGCGGTAAGTGTCTGTGGCTTGAGGGACTTCGACTCTGTTAATGAACTGAAGGCTGAGCTTCGGACACTGTGCTGCATCGGAGAGGGTAAGGTTACCTGGACACTTTGTTCTAGAAGGCAGTCACATCCCTTAGACTAGGGTCTTTTGATTTGTTTCGTAGTCAGGGACAGGAGGCTCTGGGTGCGAGTGAGGCAGGTATGGGGATCCGGAAGGTAGCACAGGAGAAGCCTCAGCCTTTGCAATTGTCCAACAGATTCGAGGATCTTGCAGCTTGTCTGGGCGAGAGCGGAAACTGCGGGGTGGATGAGTGAACTGACCATGTCACTGTGTGCAGAAGTTCAAGTGGGGGGAGTAAATATAAATGTAGTGGTAGTATGGGAAACAATAGTCAGGGGGACAGACACAGTTCTCTGCAGCTGAGCACATGAGTCCCGAAGGCTGTGTTGTCTGCCCGGTGCCAGTGCTTGGTGCTGGAGAGGAACTTGGGGAGGGGAAGGATCTAGTTGTTGTGGTCCATGTGGGTACCAATGACATAGATAGGACTAGGAAAGAGGTTCTGCTTAGAGATTATGAGCAGTTAGGGACTAAATTGAAAAACAGAACCACAAAAGTAATAATTTCTGAATTATGACATCAGCCACGAGCGAATCAGCATAGGATAAATAAGATTAGAGAGCTGAATGCATGGCTCAAAGATTGGTATGGGAAAAATGGGCTTTGATTAATGGGGCACTGGTACGAGTACTGGGGAAAGTGGGAGCTGTACTGTTGGGGCGGTCTTACCTGAATCGTGCTGGGACCAGTATTTTGGTGAGTCGTATAACTAGGGTGGTAGAGAGGTTTCGAAACTAAATAGTGTTTGGGAGGGATCACGAGAGGGATGCTGTAGTTATTTAAAGAGAAAAGACAAGGCAATAGAGCAGGGTAGCGATATGGGTGATAACCAGAGTGTGGCAGGAAGGGACAGAACGTATAAACTGAAGAATGCACCAGCAAATAAGGCCAGAGTTTGCAAGAATGGTAAAAAGACAGAATGAAAGGTTCTGTATCTGAATGCATGCAGTATTCATAACAAAACGGATGAATTGATCGTACAAATAGAAATAAATATGTATGACCTGATAGCTATTTCAGAGATGCAGTTGCAAGGTGACCAAGGCTGGGACCTAAATATTCAAGGGCATTTGACATTTGGAAGGACAGGAAGCTAGAAAAAGGTGGCGGGGGAGCTCTGTTAATTAAGGATAACATTGATACAGTCTTGAGAGATGACCTTAGTTCAGATGATCAAGATGTAGAATCAGTTTAGGTCAAGATAAGAAATAGCAAAAGTATGAAGTCATTTGTGGGAGTTGTTTATAGGCCCCCTAACTGTATCTACACTGTAGGCCAAAGTACACAGAAAGAAATAATGGTGGCTTGTAAGAAAGGTACTGCAATGATCATGGGTGATTTTAATCTTCAGTTAGATTGGACGAATCAGATTGGTAAAGGTAGCCTGGTACATGAGTTCATAGAGTGTTTTCGTGACAATTTCTTAGAGCAGTACATTCCAGTGACAACCAGGGAGCAGGCTATTTTAGATCTGGTAATGTGCAATGAGACAGGATTAATTAATGATCTCATAGTAAAGGAGCCTCTAGGCAACAGTGATCATAACAAGACAGAATTTCACATTCAGTTTGAGAGTGAGAAGTGTGGTTCTAAAACTAGTGTCTCAAACTTCAATAAACACAATTATAAGGGTATGAGGACAGAGTTAGCTAAAGTGAACTAGGAAAATAGGTTAAAAGGTAGAGCAGTAGAGAAGCAGTGGCAGACATTTAAGGCGATTTATATAACACACAGCAAAGATATATTCCTTTAGAAAGAAAGACTCTGAGAAGGATGCACCATCCATGGTGAACTAAGGAAGTTAAAGATAGTATCAAATTGAAAGAAAAAGTGGACAATACTGTGAAGATTAGTGATAGCATGGAAGATTAGACAGATTTTAGAAACCAGCTAAGAATGATTTAAAAAAATAAGAATGGAGAAATTAGAGTATGAGAGAAAGTTCGCTAGAAATATAGTAAATGATAGCAAGAGTTTCTGCAAGTATTTTAAAAAGAAAAGAGTAACTCAAGTGAGCATTGGTCCCTTAGAGGGTGAGATTGTGAAATTAATAGTGGTAGACAAGGAAATGGCGGAAGCGTTGAACAGATATTTTGTGTCTGTCTTCACTGTAGAAGACACAAAAGAAATCCCAAGAATACTTGGCAATCAACAAGTAAAAGGGAGGGAAGAACTTAAAACAATCACAATCATGAGGAAAAAAGTACTGGGAAAACTATTAGAAATGGCTTGCATCTTAGGGTCTTAAAAGAAGTGTCTGCAGAGATAGTAGATAGATATAGTAGCATTGGTTTTGATCTTCCAAAATTCCCTAGATTCTGGCAAGGTCCCAGTGGATTGGAAATTCACATATGTAACACCTACTATTCCAGAAAGGAGGGAGGCAGAAAGCAGGAAACTACAGGCCAGTTAGCTTATCATCAGTCATTGGAAAATGCTAGAATAGATTATTAAGGAGGTAATAGCATATTTGGAAAATCATAATACAATCTGGCAGAGACAACATGGTTTTGTGAAAGGGAAATAGTGTTTGACTAATTTATTAGAGTTCTTTGAGTAAGTAACAAGCAAGGTGGATAAAGGAGAACCTGTAGATGTGGTCTACCTGGATTTCCAAAAAGCATTCGATAAGGTGCTACATCAAAGGTTACTACACAAAATAAGAGCTCATGGGGGTAACATACTAGCATGGATAGAGGATTGGTTAGCTAACAGGAAGCAGAAAGTAGGGATAAATGGTTAATTTTTGGGTTGGCAAGCTATTACTAGTGGAGTGCCACAGGGATCAGTGCTGGGGCCTCAACTATTTACAACCTGTATCAATGACTTGGATGAAGGCATTGAATGGTAGCTCAATTTGCTGATGACAAAGCTAGATAGGAAAGTAAGCTGTCAAGCGGACATAAAGAGTCTACAAAGGGAGTTAAATAGGTTAAGTGAGTGGGCAAAAAAATGGGAGATGGAGTATAATGTGGGAAAATGTGAACTTGTCTAATTTGGCAGTAAGAATAGAAAAGCAGTAAAATTATTTGAATGCAGAGAGACTGCAGAATTCTACAGTACGGAGGGATCTGGGTGTCCTGATACACACATCACAAAACGTTGGTATGCAGGCACAGAAAGTGATTGGGACGGCAAATGGAATGTTGGCATTTATTGCAAGGGCAATCGAGTATAACAGTACGGAAGTTTTGCTACAGCTCTACAGGGCCCTGGTTAGACCACATCTACTGCAGACAGTTTTGGTCTCCTTACTTAAGAAAGGATATAATTGCATTCGAAGCAGTTCTGAGAAAGTTCACTTGACTGATTCCTGGCATGAAGGGGTTATCTTATGAGATAAGGTTGAGCAGGTTGGGCCTATACCCATTTAGAAGAACGAGAGGTGATCTTATTGAAACTTATAAGATCCTGAGTGGACTTGACAGGGTGGATGCTTAAAGGATGTTTCCCTTTGTGTGCGAGTCTAGAATCTAGAGGACACAGTTTAAAAGTTAGGGGTCTCCCATTTAAGACTGAGAGTAGGAGAAATCTTTTCTCTCATAGGGTTGTTAGTCAGTGGAATTCTCTTCCCCCGCCAGCAGTGGAGGTTGGGTCAATGAATATATTCAAGGCTGAATTAGATAGATTTTTTGATTGACAAGGGAGTCAAGGCCACAATCAGATAAGCCATGATCTTATTAAATGGCAGAGCAGGCCCGAGGGGCTGAATGGCCTACTCCGGCTCATAATTCTAGTCTTCTTATGTGTTCAGTTCCCATGTCTCTGTAAACTTCTGTTCCAATCACACCTTCTGCCAGTCAAAGTGCTGTTTAAACTTTACAGCTTACCAGCACCAAATTGGTGAGCTTCCTGCTGCTTCTCCAGCAAAGAAAACACAAACTACTTTGATATTGGCTTGCAGATTTATCTGGAACCAAGTAGGAGAAATCACAGCCCCAGTGAGTATCTACCCTGTCAGGCACAATAATCAGCCAGGCTCGCTACTCAATTTTCAATAGTATTCTGTGGCAGTGCCTGGTTGAGGTATTCAGTTCATGTGTCTGTCATAGAAGACTGACTCAATTCCAGTCTGCCATCAGGTGTTTCATCTTGGAGCCAATGCTACCCTAAAGAGACACTATTTTTTTCCTCCTCCTTCTCTACCCTCCCCCCATTTCCCAATCCCAGAGGATTGTTACTAGTTGTCCATTGAGTTCAATAACTGATGGTCAATAGTTGTAGTGTCTTGAGAACATATGAAATAGGACCAAGTGTAGACCATTCAGCCTCTCGAACCTGCTCCATCATTCAATATGATCATGGCTGATCTTCTACCTCAACTCCACTTTCCTGCCCACTCCCCATATCCGTTGATTCCCTGAGAGATCAAAAATTGATCAGTCTCAATCTTGTATATTCTCAATGATGGAGCATCCACAACCCTCAGGGTTAGAGATTTCCAAAGATTCACAGCCGTCTGTGAAGAAATATCTCCTCGTGTCAGTCCTAAATTATCGACTTCTTCTCCTGAGACTGTGCCCCTGTGTTCTGGATTCCTCAGCTAGGGGAAGCAACCTCTCAGTGTCTACCCTGTCAAGGTGCCTCAGAATCTTGTATGTTTCATTGAGATCACCTCTCATTCTTCTAAACTCGAGCATGTAGGCCCAATTTACTCAGCCTCTCATCATAGGACAATCCTGTCATTCCAGGAACCTATCTAGTGAGCCTTTGCTGTACTGCCTCCAAGGCAAGTATATCATTCCTTAGATATGGAGACCAACAGTGCTTCAGGTGTGGTCTCACCAAAGCCCTATACAATTGTAGCAAGACTTCCTTATTCTTGTACTCCAATTCCCTTGCAATAAAAGTCAACATGCCATTTGCCTCCTTAATTGCTTGCGGTACCTGCATGCTAACTATCTTTGGTTCTTGTACAAGTACACCCAAGTTTCTCTGACCATCGACATTTAGAAGTTTCACGTCTTTTAAAAAAACATTCTGCTTTTCTAGTCTTACTGCCAAAGTGAATGACATCACGTTTCCCCGCATTACACTCCATTTTCCTCTTGTTGCCCACTCACTCAACCTGTCAATATATCTTTGCAGCCTCTTTGTGTCCTCCTCACAGATTACATTCCCACCTAACTTTGTATCATCAGCAAACGTAGATCCGTTACTCTTGGTCTCTTTGTCTAAGTCATTAATATAGATGGTAAATAGCTGAGGCCCCAGCACTGATCTTTGTGGCACTCCACTAATTGCAGCCTGCCAACTTGAAAATGCCCCATTTATCCCTACTTTCTGCTTCCTGTCCATTAACCAGTCCATGATAATATATTACCCCCAACTCCATGAGCCCTTATTTTGCGTATTAACTTTTTGTGTGGCACTTTATCGAATGCCTTTTGTAAATCCAAGTGTACTACATCTGCTGGTTCCCCTTTATCTACTCAACTAGTTACATCCTCAAAAAACTAATATATTTGTCAAACACTATTTCCCTTTTGTAAAACCATGTTGATTCTGTCTGATCATACTATAGTTTTCTGAGTGCATTGTTAAGACTTCCTTCATAATAGATTCCAGCATTTTCCCGACTGATGTCATACTAGCTGGTCTGAAGGTTTCCTGTTTTCTCTCTCCTTTTCTTGAATAGCTGTGTTACATTTGCTAATTTCCAATCTGCTGGAACTGTTCTAGAATCTAGGGAACTTTGGAAAATCATAACCACTACATCCAATATCTGTGCAGCTACCTCTTTTAGAACACGAGGATCTACGCCATCAGGTTCTGGGGATTTGTTGACTTTTGTACCTTAGGTTTCTCCAATACTTTTTCACTGCTGATATTAATTACCTTAAGTTCCTCACTCTTATTAGCCCCTTGATTACCCTCTATTTTTGGTATGTAATTTTTGTTTTCTACTGTGAAGACAGACACAAAGGCCATAATTTTACTCCACCCCAGCGACCTGGATGGTGGTGGTTGGCGTAAAATCGAGCAGGAGGCGCCGGGAGGCCTTCCCGGTCTGCTTCCGCCTCCGTCCCACTTTACGTGGGTCACGGGGTGGAGGGGTGAGAAATGGGCCGCCAGCCCGAGGCCAATCAAGGCCCTTAAATGGCCACTTAACAGCCACTTAAGGGCCTTCGCCTGCCTCCATGGGTATTTTAACTGTGGCAAGTGGGCGTCCAATAGATGTGAAAGGCTGCCCAGTGATACTTGACGGTCTGTCAGCACACCGGGGGGGGGGGGGTGGGGGGGGGGGGGGGCACTGTGACAAAAGGGTACAGGGTGCCTGATTGAGGGCCGCCCCCGCTTCCCCAACCACCCCAGGACCCGAGATGCCCCCCTTCCCCCCCCAAACGACCACCCTTGCCTCGCTGGGCCACGATGGATCTGCCCAGCGAGGCAAACTAAATTTGCCTCCAGTCCCAGCTCCATGTCCTTGGCTGGGCTGCAGTCTCATCAGTGGCCACCGCACCCGGTGGAGCTGCTGGGACTAAGAACTGCCGTCCCGATGATTGGCTGGCAGCTCAATGAGGCGGGACCTCCTCCCTCAAGCAGTTGGAAATCCTGCCTCGGAACAATTAAAGCCCGGGGACCTGTAAAATGCGAGTCGGATCCCCGAGCTGGGTGGAAGCGGGTTCACCACCGACATTTGCGTCAGTGGCCAGCTCCTGTCTACCCAGTGTAAAATCCAGCCCAAAGTATTTGTTCAACATCTCTGCCATTGCTTTGTTCTCTGTGATAATTTCTCCTGTCACTGCCTCCGAGGGGCCAAAGTTTACTTTAACTACTGTCCTTTTTATATACTCATAAAAGCTCTTATCTGTTTTTATATTCCTGGCTCGTTTACTCTCATATTCTATTTTTACCTTTTTTAACAACTTTTTGGTCACCCTTTGCTGGTTTCTAAAACATTCCCAATCCGCAGGTTTACAAGTATTCTTTGCAACATTATAAGCCTCTTTTAATCCAATACTATCCTTAACTTCTCTAGTAAGACAGGGATGGATCTTCCTTGCTGAGTTTTTTTAATAGAATGTATTTTTGTTGAATATTTTGAATTTTTAAATATATTTCCCACTCTTTATTTACTGCCATACCTTTTAATCTCTTTACCTGATGAACATAACCAACCTTCCCCTCATATCCCTGCAATTGGCTTTGTTTAAGTTTAAGATTCTTGTTTGGGATTGGAGAATGCCACTTTCAAAATTAATATAGAATTCAGTTGTATTATGATCACTTTTTCCCAGAGAAATTATGAATTAAATCTGCCTCATTGCACAATACTGGATCAAAAATAGCTTTATCCCGAGTTGGTTTTACAACATATTGTTCCAGGAAACTGTTGCAAAAGCATTCTACAAACTCATCTTCCAGACTACCTTTGCCAATTTGATTTACCCAGTATATATGAAGATTAAAGCCCCCATGATTATTACGTTGCCTTTGTTACATGTTATAATTATTTCTTGCTTAATGCTCTGTCCAACGGTATAACTACTGTCTTGTCAATGTATCCTCTTTAACTTTGAAAATACAGCATCAGTCATTCAAAGTGCTGTCTATTCAAACATTGACCACATAGATCACTCACTGGGGGCTGTGATTTCTCCCACTTGGTTCCAGATAAATCTGCAAGCCAATCTCAAAATAGTTTCTTCATTAGAGAAGCAGCAGGAAGGTCACCAATTTTCTTCCTTGCTTTTCCTTTCTGTCTCTTTCTCTTTTAATCCAATCTTTCTTTTCCTGTCTTTATTTCAATTTTTTGTACCTGATTTGACTCTAATTCACCCTCCTTCTCAGCCACTCATCAGCAGGCTCATGAGATTAAGGGATACATTATGCGCTATGAATCTCCAGAACTTGCTGCTTAATTTATGCCACCACCATTTGCTTAACTCTTAGTCTCCCCATTATTTTTAAGAACTTACTTGATTTGTACATTACTTGCCTGTTAAACTTGCAGGAAGTTAGGGCTTATCATTAACAACCTATGTACCTTTTTAACAATGTGACGATTGTTAATGCAATGCCAGTCAACCTGTCTGGCGCAGAAAGGAAACAATTTAATCTTTTGAGTTTCATTCTTGCAGGTAGTAAATTCTTCAGAGATACTAAAAAAAACTTTCTTACTTTTCCTTTCTGTCTGTTTTTTCTCTTTTAATCCAATCTTTCTTCAACAACTTCAACAACTCGTGGGTAGCAACGCCTTTACTTCCTTCTGACATCATCCTTTCTTCTAATCTTACCCCTTGCCAGGTGTTCACAATACCCTCCGACCTTCCTGTCTCTGACCCTGAATGATCTGTTCTTAGCAAAGGCCTCAGCTTCATCCCCTTATGACCCCACCTCAATAAATTTCGAGCTTGGAATGATGCTGAGCTCTTCTTCCATCATGTTCGCTTCCACGCTCACTTCTTTGCCCAGGAGTCCTCCCCCTACCGCACCTAGCAAACCTTTTTACCCTGCTCCAGTATTTTCCTCCACCTGGAGCACTCCCTCTGGCCTCTTAGCCTCTCTTGATCTTTTCATTGAGAACTCAATTTCTCTGCTCCCCTCACACACTCTAACATGTTTCCCTCTGAACTTGCAGCACTCCATTCTCTCAGGTCCAACCCTAACATTGTCATCAAACCTGCTGACAAGGGCAGTGCTGTTGTTGTCTGGAGAACCAATGTCTACCTTTCAGCGGCTGAACACTAACATTTCCTCCTACTTCCTCCGGGCTATGACCTCACCACCGAACAGCAAACCATTGTCTCCAGATCTGTCACTGACCTCATCTCCTCTGGACACCTTCCCTCCATGGATTCCAATCTCATAATCCCCGAACCCCATACAATCCACTTCTACCTCCTTCCCAAAATCCACAAACAGGACTGCCTGGGTAGACCTATCATTTCAGCCTATTCCTGCCCCACTGAATTGATTTTTTCCTATCTCAGCTCTATTTTTTTCTCCCCCCATCCAGTCTCTTCCCACCTACATCTGTGACTCTTCCGATGCCCTCCATCACTTTAACATTTTCCAATTTCCTGGCCCAAATCGTCTCCTCTTCACCACGGATGCCCGATCTCTCTATTCCTCCATCCCCCACCAGGATAGTCTGAGGACTCTCCACATCTTCCTCGAACAGAGGCCCATCCAGTCCCCATCCACCACCACCGTCCTCCGCCTGGCTGAACTTGTTCTTATATTGAACAAGTTCTCCTTTAACTCCACTCACGCTCTAAATAAAAGGCATTGCTATGGGTACTAGCTTTGTCTGCCTTTTTGTGGGATATGTGGAACATACATTGCTCCTGTCCTACTGGGGCCCTCTCTGTCACCTCTTTCTCATTCCTTTTTCCGGTACATTGATGACTGTATCAGTGCGGTTTCCTGCTATTGCCCGGAACTGGAAAATTTAATCAACTTTGCTTCCAATTTCTACCCTTCTCTCACCTTCACAGGATCCATCTCCAAATCTTCCCTTCCCTTCTTTGAATTCTCTGTCTCCATTTCTGGGGATAGGCTATTGACGAATATTCACTATAAGCTCACTCACTCCCACAGCTACATCGACTACACTTCCGCAAAACTCACTTCCGAAAGGACTCCATTCCATTCTCCCAGTTTCTCCATCCATCACATCTGCTCTGATGATGCAAGCAACCTTCCATACCAGCGCATCTCATGTTTTTCCTTCTCCTCAGCCTAGGATTTCCCCCCCATAGTGTTTGACAGGGCCATTGACTGTGTCCGTCCCATTTCCCCACTTCTGCTCTCACCCCTTCTCCTCCTTCCCAGAAACATGATAGGGCTTCCCATGACTTTACCTTCTATCCCACCAGCCTCTGTATTCAACGGATCATCCTCCTCCATTTCCACTACGACCAGCGTGATACCACCACCAAAGACATCTTCCCCTCCACTCCCCTTTCAGCATTTCAAAGGGACCAATCCATCTGCGACACCCTGGTCCACTCCTCAATCATCGCCAACAACCCCTCCCCTTTCCATTCAAGCGCAGGAGATGCAATGCCTGCCCTTTTACCTCCTCTGTCCTCACCTTCTGAGGCCTCATCAATCCTTCCATGTGAAACAGTGATTTACATGTACTTCTTTCAATTTATTATACTGTATTCACTGCTCACCATGAGGACTGCTCTACATTGGGAAGACTAAACATAGTTTTGGTGACTGCTTTGTGGACACCTCCATTCAGTCCTCAAGCATGCCCCCAAGCTTTCAGTTGCCTCTCATTTCAATTCTCCACCTTTCTTTTATGCCTGCTGTAATGTTCCAGTGAAGCTCAATGTAAACTTGAGAAACAGCACTCATCTTTCAATGAGGCAGTCTACAGCCTTCCGGACTCAACATTGAGTTCAAAAAATTCAGACTGTAACCTCTGCCCCTATTTTGTTTCCTTTTTTTGCAGGTTTCAGTTTTACTCATGTTTTTCCTTTGTTTTTGCTTTTGGATGGCAGTTGTTCATCATTCTGCCATTTTCACCATCTCTAGACACATCTTTTGTTGCTTTCCTTGTCCCATTACCACTCCCTTTGGCCCTGCATCACCAACCCTTTATTCATTTAATCTCTGTCTTCCTGTCTATCAGATCTTCCCTTTTGTTCTTCCACCCCCCCCCCCCCCCACCCCTTTCTCTTTCTAAGAACCTATTACATTTTTAACTTTTCCCAGTTCTGATGAAAGATCATCAACCTGAAAAGGTAACTCAGTTTCTCTCTCCACAGACACTGCCTGGCCTGCTGAGTATTGCCAGAATTTTCAGTTTGTATTTCTTTTCTTTCCCTTTCCTTATTTTAGTTTTTTTGTACCTGATTTGACTCTAATTCACCCTCCTTCTCTGTTTCTTTCTCAAAACTTAAATCTCATTAAGGAGGTAAACTGTTGGTCTCATCATTCACTAAGATCCCAGATGCCTTCTTGTCCTCGCTGAGCTGTTACCAGCTCGCACTTCCAGCAGGTTATGATCCAAATTATATTTGAGTTGAAGAATGCAGAAAAAGGTCTAACCAATGGCGCACACCTGTAACTCTGGACACATGCACAGTGGATCGCAGAAGCAATTTGTTCCTGGGTTATTCAGGTTTTCTTCGTGCAGTTGTAATGCAATAATAGACCTCCATTAACTTGGATTCTCTAGGTTACGTTGTTATTCGATCACTAAAAGCAAGAAAATAATACCTGCTCATTTTTGTTGATGATTGAAGTGAACTACGCACTATTGCATTGTAACAAATAACGGGGTGAAATATAACTATGACTGAGAAAATATGTGGATTCTCAAAGAAAAGAGAAAGGAGAATAAGAGGAAAGAAAGGAAAATCAGACATGAATTAAATTGTCCAAAGTCATTAAAAGTATTTAACTGAGATGCCCATCTCCAGCAAGATTACACCCAATGTTATTGAATGGACAATGTGGGCTGAAATTTATATTTTATAATTTATGCGTAAACAATTGCGGTCCGCCCGCATGGGCCACATGTCGCGGAGCTGCCACGACATTAAACGCGACGGCTCATTTAAATATCCGGGGCGGACTGCCCACCCCGATGACATGGTGGGGGCGGGCTGTCTCTCCCCGGCAATAGTGCTAGCTGCCTTTGCGCAGGCGCAGACGCCATTTTAAAGGATTCCGAGCTCTACATTTCAATTTAAACCTTTAAAGCGATTGTGATTTTAAAAGATTAAATCAATTTATTCTGACCCTCTCCCACCCTCCCCCAATAATCATAGGATTGATTACCTGCCCTCTTCACCCCCGCAAAAAAAAACTTACCTTGTGAACCTGACCTCTCCCCCCCGCCCCCATCCCCAAAAAGTTCACAAACCTTAAACTTTACACCTTCCCACCAACCCCTAAACCAATGAAATGACTCCGACGCCATTACCCTCCTCCCACACTGAAAAACCTAATTGCTCCCCGCTCCCTGCCAATGTTCCGATTCGGATCCGGGAGTGCCGGCCACCAGCACCAATATCGCTCCTGGACGGACGACGGGAGTGGGAAGGTAATTTATTTGTTCATTTAAATTAGTTTACATATTTAAATTTGGCTCCTGTTGCCGAGCGGCGGGTGGTGGGAGGTGGCTGCCACGAGGCCTCGGCAATATCGGGCTGCTCCCAGTCCTTTTGTGGAAGTATCTACTTGTAGTGTGACAGGTTTCTTCCTGTCTCCTTGCATACTATCTTTTTGAGTTTGTTGAAACTCGTGTCATGTGACTCTGACCACGGGTACTCTACATCTTCTTTCATCAGCTCCCGAAAGTTTGCTGTGTGTTCCGACATGTGCAGAATAAAGGAGCTCATGTATTGTATCAAACCAGGGAAACCTCTCAACTTTCTCTTCTCTCTTGAGGCTTCCATCCCCGAGATGGCTGAGATTCTTTCAGGGCTTGGCTTAACTCCGTCAGGTGTGGACACCATTCCGAAGAACTGACATTCTGTAATTTTCACAATGCATTTGTCTGTGTTTAGCTTAATCCCAGCTTTCCTGGTTCTCTCCATGGCTTCATGTAGATGGTTGTCATGATATTTTTCATCTACACCATATATCTGGATATCATCAGCTATGCCGACTGCTCCTTTGCAATCCCTGTATGTCTCGTCTACTTTCTGTTGGAACTCATCCTGGCTCACTTTGAGGCCAAAGGGTAGACGCAGGAATTTGTACCGTCTAAAGAGTGTGTTGAATGTTGTCAACAGTGAAGATTCTGCGTCTAGCTTCACATTCCAGTAGCCATTTCTGGCATCAAGCTTGCTGAAAACTTTGCCCCTGCCAGTGCTGGTGTGATTTCTTCCAATGTTGGAATAGGGTCATGATCCCTCTTTATTGCTTGGTTAAGATCTTTGAGATTTAGGCAAATTCTTAGCCATCCATTTGTCTTCTCTCTCACCATGATGGAATTTACCCAACCTGTAGGTTCTGTGACTCTGGCGATCACCTTCTTTTCTTCCATTTCTTGGAGCTCTCTTTCAAGCTTTCCTTTTAGTTCCACTGGTACTTTACGTGGGGGATGAATCACTGGTTTCATGGCTGGGTCAATGGTGATGTGATACTCAAAATCTTCAAAGCATCCGACCGTCTCATCAAAACACTCTGGGTACGTTTTTCCCAGATCTTCTTTGCTTCTTATCGGAGGGCGCTTTTCAATGAGTGTACTATCTTCAACCCTCAGTGTCGCAGCCTCCACCTCATGGTTTGCTGAAATAATCTGCAGCTCTTCACAACTGCTTAACCCAAGGATAGCTGGAACATCTGTTTCTGTGATGTAGAACATACGTTTAACATCTTTTCCTTTGTGCATCCCTCTGATTTGGGTTGTTCCTAGCTGTCGAATCTCAGTTCCCCTGTATGCTGTTAGCATGACGTTGTTTGGCTTCAGAGCACTTTCCCTTGGATAACCATTTTTCTCCAAATTTTCAGGAAAGATCTGCTGGTATAGTCTGAGTGGGATGATGTTACTCTGTGCTCCAGTATCAATCTTCACCTTCAGATTTATGGTTGTGGGCTTATTTCTCAGCCTCTTCCTGATCTGAATGGTTGTGTGAACTTCTTTTCTCTGGGAACTGTCACATCCAGACATTTCGTGCAATTCTGTGGTTCCTATGTCTATCGTGTTCTCAAACCCATCACCATCTTCCAGGGTATGGATGTTTTGGTTTCTTTCACTATTCCTTTGCCCTGTTATTCTGGCTCTGATGACTTGTCTACTATCGTCTTGCCTTATTCTGCACATCTTTTCCCAGTAATTGATCTTTTTGCAAGCTCTGCAGATTGATTCATATGCAGGATATTTCCTTCTATCTGTTAATTCATGTAGTTGTCCACAGCTCCTGCACGTCTTTCTCTCTGTTTGGTGTACATTCTTTAGTTGTTGTTTCACTGCATCGACTCTGATACCTGTCTCTTGGCTTAACTGAAGGCTAGTCATTTGGGAGGTCAGAATCTTCATCTGTCTGCTTGTGGCTTCATGTGCTCTGGCAGTGTCTACAGCCTGAAATTTTGTGAGCTTGTCCTGCCAGATTAGAGCTTTCTGTACTTCAGGATGTGCAGAACCCCACATGAGCTGATCTATCAGCCGTTCATCTGTGTCCTTAAATTTACATTTTCTGGCTGCATTTTTCAGTCATGCTACAAAATTGTCAATCGGCTCACCTAGTTCCTGTCTGAGGCCTTGAAATTCATGTCGGTATATCCGATGATTTGATTTTGGCTGGAGATGGGTGCTGAATATTTCAAAAATTTTGTCTGGGTTTCTGCTATCCTCTTCGCTTAGGTCCTAGCTGTTAAATAAATGTAACCCTTCATCTCCGGCCCACAGAAGGATATAGCTGACACTCTCCTCTTCACTAGTGCCTTTTAGGAAACTACTAAATGCCAAATTGCACTTTTGCTTAAACTTCTCAAATGCCTCTATGTCATCATCAGCTCCCCAGTTGATGATGGGCTATAGCAATGCATTCACTCCTGTCCCGACTGACATTTCAATCTTTTTTTTTTAGAGTTTTTGCACAAGTCGCTCAGTATTTCTGTCTCTCTCTCTCTGGCACTAATTTGGGTCACTTTTCTCAATCTGATGCTTTAAAAATGTTGTAGGTTTACTCACAGACACTCACTCCCACCATGTTTTGTCTTTATGTTGTTTCTGGTTCCCAGACGTTGGAAAGAATCACACTTTAAACTTGGAAAAGGCTGGAGTCAGTCTTGTTTATTTAAGCATGATGCTTTGTGCTGTAGAACCTGATTCCCTGGTTCTTTGGGTTACATATAACATGACTCCCCAGTGCAGCTGTGAATGTGGCCCCCTACTGGAACACTTACACATAACAACTAGCTTCTAGCTGTCCAAATCGTATAACAATATATACATATATAAGTGCCCCACAGAGGGCCCTCCCCCCAGTGGCACAAAGTACTCCTGCTGGACCGCCCCCCCCACTGGTTTCTTCACCCGCCATCCCCCCCCCCACCCCCCACCCCCGCCTGGCTGGGACCCAGCTGATGGTCCCCGGTGAGGCTGCACACACTTACCTCCAATTCGGGCCTGATCCATCTTGTTGGTCCTGGCTGGGTGCAGTCCCATTAGTGGCCACTGTCCCCTGGCACTGCTGGGAGTGAGGAGTTGCCGGCCCGTTGATTGGCCGGCAGCTCTTGGAGGCAGGACTTTCTACCTCACAAGGACCTTTAATGATCCGTATAATATTAAACTCAATATGCCTTGTCAACCTTCCATTCAAAGGTCGTATGGGGTTCTAAATACTAATTATGTTGACACATATGCTTCCTCTTGTAATATGTGTTCTGTCATGTTTTTCAGAGAAATTTCCTATCATTGTGATAGTTTATGATCCTGGAAAATCTAAAGAACTGTTGTGGGTCTGCATGCACTTGGAGGCTCTGGCCAGTGGTTGACTCTGTGGAGCAACTTGCAGTTTTGTGTCTCTCATCTTCCATACCATCTTGTTTTTGTTTCAAGATGTTCTTTGTTCTGAATTAAAGTATGAATTAAATGTGGTACCTTTATTTTTTCCCTTTTAATTTTCTTTACGAAAATATTTTTTTCTTCCCTCTGTGTTAATATCTGTCCCCAGTTGTTTGGTCAGAGTAGCAAAATCTCCCATTTGGCATTGATATTCCTCAGTCCCTCTTGTTTTAGCTGATTTGTAAGTCTCTCCTTTTTGGCTGTTGGCTTATCAGTTCTCTCATTGGCTCCCCTTTCAAAGGCCAAACATTATTATTCAGCCCATTGAGTCACCTTTTCCTCCAAAGGCACCATTATTTCATACCTCAACTGCATAACCTCCGCTCAAGTCTTTTCGACCCCCTTCATCTGTTCTTATGACCTCTTGGTGGCTATCATGAAGATGTGCTCATGAATGTCAAATCTAATAAAGACTCAGCCTCAGTGTAAAGGATGAGACCTTCATTATCAGTATGGTTGGCTCAAATTTTCAGCCCCACCAAGCAAAGAGAAAAATATCATCCTCCTGTTGCAGTGGACACTGTGTGGCCCCTGACCCCATCGTCTGGCTTTTTTGATGCAATGAGCTTTCACGCCCAAGGGGACTGGCCTATTAATCTGTCCCTTTGGAAGTATGTCACATAAGCTTACTCTTGAAATCTCTTTTTGCATAGTGCCATCTCAGAAATAATTTGAACTGTGTAACCCTTACTTTGCAAAGTGAAGAAAATGTGAATTTTGAAAGATATATGGAATATGAGAATTTTGATAATTTTAAAAGGAGGCTAAATAAGCACATGAGGGAGAAAGGAATAGAAGGATATTTTAATGTGATTAGGTGAAGAAAAATTGGAAGAAGCTCTTGTGGAGCATAAACATCAGAATGGACCTATTGAGTTGTTTCTGTGCTGTACTTTATAATAGAGTGTAGATCCTAGTCAATCATCCCCATTCATCAGGATTTCCAGGCTTTCTCTCCATCATCTGCTGATTATGTCTTCGACCCAATGCACCCTCCCCACCCAACATACTGACATGCCTTCCACCCCGCCTTCTCTATTGTGGTAGATTCCTAGATTTTCCCCTCCCATTCCTGTACCAATTCCTCCCCCACTTTCCCTTCTTCCCTTCACTTCCCATTCTCTCCTCTTCTCTATACCCTTTCCTCTCCTCTCCCTCCCCTCGTTCCCATGTTTGTCCTACCCTCCTCCTTTTTTCCATCTTTTTACCATTTTTCTTTTCCTCTCTCCTCTCCCTCCCTTCCATGCCACACCTCCCCTCTTTCTTCCACCTTCCTCCTTTCCTCCTCTTTTCTCTATCTTCTCTTCCTTGCCCCCTCATCTACCTTCATCCAATTAACTTCCCATCATATAACCCTTCTAGACCTAAAGATTGCAGTTGGTCTTGACCCTTTTGTGCAAATTAAGTTTGTTTTTTCAGTGATAATTAAATGATCCAGAGGGAAAAATGAATGATGACCCACTATTGAATTAATAATGGAGATGGCTTTCCAATCAGCACAATGGGTCAGACCTCCATTATCAGTATAGCTAGCAAGTGGAAGAACTTAATAATGGGAAAGAATGAATCATAATGAAAGGGAATGAAATTCAAATAAGAATAAAAGAAAATTATAATGAAGGAAACAAAGCATTAGTGACACAAGAAAAATTAGAAACGAGTTGAGTGAATATGGTTTTAGCAGTTACCTAGTGACATAAGATCATAACATTAAACATTAAATTAAATTAAACATCAATCAAATACATTAGTGTTCTTTTCCAATTTTGGCAATTTGCATTCCATTAAACTAGAAGTGTGTAGAAACAAATGCATCAGAGCATACTGGTACCTGGGAATAAGTTATAGGGATATAAGACATGTAAGAATTCAGCAAAGGATGACCAAAACATTGATAGAGAAAATAGAATATGAAAGTAATCTAGGAAGAGACATAAAAAAACAGATTGTAAGAGCTTCTATAGGTATGTAAAAAGGAAGCAATTCACAGATAGGAGAAATTATAATGGGGAGTAAGGAAATGACTGATATTCAATGAATACTTTGTATCTGTCTTTCTGGTAGAAGACACAAAAAAGTTCTGGAAATCTTAGGGAACTCAGGGTCTAGTAAGAATGAGGAACTTAGAGAAATCAGTATTAGTAAAGAAACCATATTGGAGAAATTAATGACACTAAAAGCGGAGAAATCCCCTGGACCCTAGGGTTTTAAAAAAGGTGGCTACTGAGATGGTGGAATCCTTGGTTTTCGATCTTCAAGAATTCCTTAGATTCTGGAACAGTCTCCATGGATTGGAAGATAGCAAATGTAACCCTACTGTTCAAGAAAGGAGGGAGAGAGAAAACAGGGAACTATAGGTCAGTTAACTCAACATCAGTATTGGGAAAAATGCTAGAATCTGTTTTTAGAGATGAGATAGCAGGGTACTTAAAAAATCATAATATGACCAGGCAGAGTCAACATGGATTAATGAAAGGGAAATTATGTCTTAACAAATCTCTTTGGGTTTTTTGAGGATGTAACTAGCAGTGTAGATAAAGGGGAACCAGTAGATGTAGTTTATTTGGATTTTCAAAAAACATTTGATAAGGTGCCACAGAGATTCTTACATAAAATTAGGGCTCATGGAATTGGGATTGAGGATTGGTTACTGAACAGAAAACAGAGAGTAGGAATAAATGGGTAATTTTTGGATTTTAAGGTTGTAATACTGAAGTACTGCAAGGATCAGTGATTGGGTCTCAGCTATTTACAATCTGCATCAATAACATAGATGAGGGGACTCAATGTAATATTTCCAAGTTTGCTGATCATATCAAATTATGTGTGAAAGTAAGCTGTGAAGAGGACACAAAGAGGCTGCAGCAAAAACAAGAAATGCTGGATTCACTCAGCAGGTCTGGCAGCATCTGTGGAAAGAGAAGCAGAGTTAACGTTTCGGGTCAGTGACCCTTCTTCGGCCTGCAGAATGGTTATAAACAGTCTAAATGGGAAAGAATGTGGCAGATGGAATATAATGTGGAGAAATGTGAAGTCATCACTTTGGTAACAAAAATAGAGAAACAGAATATTTTTTAAATGGTGAGAGTCTGGGAAATGTTGGTATTCAGAGGGATGTGAGTGTCATTGTACATGAATTACAGAAACTTAACATGTAGGTACCACAAGCAAATAGGAAAGCAAATTGTATTTTGGTCTTTATTACAAATGGTTTGGACTATAAAAGTAAAGAAGTCTTATTGCAATTACATAGGGCCTTGGAAAGACCACACCTAGAGTACTGTGTACAGTTTTGGTCTCCAGATCTAAGTAAGGATGTACTTGCCTTAGGGGGAGTACAACAATGGCCACGAGACTGATTCCTGGGATAAGTAGGTTGTCCTATGAGGAGAGATTGAGAAGACCAGGCCTATATTCTCTTGATTTCAAAGGATGAGGAGTGATCTCATGGAAACGTACAAAATTCTTAAGGGACTTGACAAAGTTGGTGCAGGGAGGATGTTTCCTCTGGCTGGGGAGTCTGGAGCTTGGGGCCACAGCCTAAGAATAAGGGGAAAGCCATTTAGGACTGAGATGACTAATTTTTTCACTCACAGGGTTGTGAATCTTTGGAATTCTCTGCAGATATGCTGGCCTAAGGTCAGGATTTCCAGAGGCCTTGTAAGGGGCAGAGCTTTCACCTTAAGCTGGCACTGGGGCTGGAGATTCCCAACACTCGGACTTCCTGTATCCCAGCCGAAGACAAATGATAGAGATACCAAGTGTGCTGATCTTCCACCTACCCAAGCTGGGATCATAGTCTGTATCCCATAAGACAAATTGGGCAAGCTTTTTTTGTACTTGAAATAGGGATGGTTACTTATTTTCTGGAAGATCCAGTGACTTCTTCCCCTCCTCCCACAACCTTGCCCCTGCCACACTTCCACCACAATCTCTGTCTTCAGTTGAGTGAGCAGTTGAGATGTGCCCCTCGTGGTGCTGTAAGATACCTTAGTTATGTAAACATATATACGTAGGATTAGGATTTAGTTTAAATTCATATGTTTAAAGTTTTTTGTTTCTTTCACTGACTAAATGGTTAAACGTTGCTCAAACCCAGGATGCTTTCTGTTTTGATGTGTAAGTGAGCTGTTTAGCTGACACAGTGTTTTAATTGTCTGCTGAAATACAAGATGGAAAATTTGTGACTTGTCTTCTTGGCCATAATAGTCGAGGCAGTTTTGAGATAAGGGATGAAACAATCGTCAGCAGGATGAAAAATAAGTGGCACCTATTAGTTTAATAGGAAATATATCTTTTCTAAGAGTATTGATCACAAAGTTGTAGTGTTGTGGTGAGTTCTGAATTCTTCACTAAATGATAACTGTAGACTTTATATTCAGATTCAACACAAACACTATTTATTGTCTTACTTATCTACATTGCATGATCTCAGGTCCAGATCTTTTCCTTGCTGGTCCGTGTGTACTGTCTGCAAGCCATGTGTTCAGTGTGTTTCTCAAAATGCTATTTCCTCCTGAGATAATGTCATGATTTTAGATTTAGATTTAGAGATACAGCACTGAAACAGGCCCTTCAGCCCACCGAGTCTGTGCCGACCATTAACCACCCATTTATACTAATCCTACACTAATCCCTTATTCCTACCACATCCTCACCTGTCCCTATGTTCCCCTACCACCTACCTATACTAGGGGCAATTTATAATCGCCAATTTACCTATCAACCTGCAAGTCTTTTGGCTGTGGGAGGAAACCGGAGCACCCGGAGGAAACCCACGCAGACACAGGGAGAACTTGCAAACTCCACACAGGCAGTACCCAGAATTGAACCCGGGTCGCTGGAGCTGTGAGGCTGCGGTGCTAACCACTGCGCCACTGTGCCACCCATTGCGCCACTGTGCCGCTCATCTGTGGCTTGGTCTCTTAAAAGTACGGTTTCTTAAAGGTGAAGTCACGACTACACTACATTACAAATGTTACAATCAATTATCAATGACAGTGTTTTGTGATAAGCACACTTTAATATCGTGAGTTTTTTTTAACAATTTCACAAGCAAATCAGAATTGGAAAGGACCAATAATGAAGGTCTGTAGCTGGGGAAGGGAAATATGCATAGCATTGTTTTATCTCACTGTATGTCAGCTGTTTAAAGATATTGGGCTGGAATTTAAATGAGGCGAGCTCAAAAAATGGCCGCCCGCCTGTGTGGGCCACACGCCAAGGAGCCCTCATAATCTCAAGTGTAGCAGCTCGTTTAAATAGCTAGGGTGGCCCAGCCCCCCCGCCACAATCACGTGGAGGGGGTGGGCTGTCCGTCCCCGGCAATGGCGTCAGCTGCCTGTGCGCAGGCGCCATTTTTAAAGCGCGACCTGCTGCCCAATTTAAATTTTTAAAGCCTTACCCCCCCCAAAATTAAATAAATTTCTAACACCCATTTCCCACCCCCAATAACAATTACAGTAATTATTTTCCCTCCCCCCAGCACAAAACACTTTTAAAATGTGACTTCCCCTCCCCCCACCCCCACAGACTGCATAAAGTTTGAATTTCAACTCTTCCCACTATCCCCTACACCCATTAAATGTATTTGACCCCATTCCCCCCGCCCCCGCACTGAAAATCTTACCTCCGCCCCCCCCTCCCCACCAGTGTCACGCCGCTTTTCCCCAGACGGTGAATGGAAGGTACAGGAGTGCCGGCCACTGCGCTGAAGATCGCGGCGGGCCCTCAAGATTGCAGGTGAGTATTTTAATTTATTCATTCACTTGATTAACATATGTTAAGTAGGGTACCGTCGCCCAGCGATGGCAAGGCTGCAATGGACCCTCACTGCCACCGGGAGGATCGGGCCAGGCCCTACGGGCATTGAGGTCTGTGGCGGGCTTCATCTGGACCCATCTTCAGGCTCCCCCTACCCACCCCACCGGATCACAATTTATTTATTTATTTTATTTATTTAGAGATACAGCACTGAAACAGGCCCTTCGGCCCACCGAGTCTGTGCCGACCATCAACCACCCATTTAGACTAACCCTACACTAATCCCATATTCCTACCACACCCCCACCTTCCCGATATTCCCCTACCACCTACCTATACTAGGGGCAATTTATAATGGCCAATTTACCTATCAACCTGCAAGTCTTTGGCTGTGGGAGGAAACCGGAGCACCCGACGAAAACCCACACAGTTCACAGGGAGAACTTGCAAACTCCGCACAGGCAGTACCCAGAATTGAATCTGGGTCACTGGAGCTGTGAGGCTGTGGTGCTAACCACTGCGCCACTGTGCCGAGGGATTGGTAAAATCCAGCCCAACATGTGTATTTGGTCTTGGTCTCACAAGTAACGGAGAATGTTGTAAACCATGATCTGGTGTCGATAATCGAACTTGCCATTCACCCACTCCTGACCTGAACAACTTTTCTCAGGGGCAGCAGCAGAGAGCATGCGCAGGCACATCTTAGCACTTATGCTGAATTTCTGGATAAATATTTTTAAAGTAATAAAGAATCAAAAAGTAGTGAGACTCAGAGTTCTGTCAAGCTCAGTTGAGTGTAACTTACATAAGCATAAAAGTGATTAAAGAACAATCAGAAGTCAGACCGTTGGCAGTAAAAAGGATCAAAAGAGACTTCTAACGATTGAAAAGTGGGTGCTGTGTTGAAGACCAATTAATACTTCACATCAGTCATCACAAATGAAAACTGGGGACAGATTCCAGATCCAGTCAAACAGGGTCAGGAAAGCATAATATCTGGAGATACCAATAAAGTTAATGAGAACACCTGGATCAGTTTGGAAGGAATTTGCAAAGATATAGATGATACCCTGCTTAGTATATTTAGGACCTCCATAAATAGAGATTGATGGCACAAAATAGTCTAGTATTCAAAAAAAAATGAGATATGAAGCAAGAAATTATAGGTCCATTATTCTAACACTGGGAATCAGAAAAATGCTCCGGAGTATTTTATGGGATACTATCAATTTTCATCTGAACAGCACAGAAGCTGCAAGGAGTAATCGCTTTGATTTTTAGAAGCAATAGGGTATGTCTAACTCATTCATTGCAATTCTTTAAGGAGTAATTAAATTACAAGACAAAGGACTATCCAGCAGACATACTTTATTTGGGTTTTCAGAACATTCCTGAGGCTTCAAATGAAGGTGTTGATGATAGAATTGATGGCATATTACTGAATTGAAGTGAAAACTGGGCTGACCACAGAAAGAACTATGTGATAGATGGAGATGCCTCACAGATGAAAGTGGGTAACTGAGTGCTGGAACTGTCTCTGCAAGTCTCTTTCATTTGCACCTTTTGTAAATTTATGATCGAGGATAATTCAATTGATATTTTATAATTTGCTGTTCAATCTAAGCCATGTGGCCATGTGATGAGTAAATGGATGAAATAAGGAACAGATCGAATTTCATGCAGATAAATGTAAGGTTTTAGTACCTAGTACCTAATATGTGTACTCAATTAATGTGGGGAAAAATTATGATTATGGAGTAATGATTGATAATATGCTGGACTACAAGTTGGACTTGTTCTGCCCATTTATTGAGCGCTACATGTGTTCATAAAATTTCGAAATGGCTTCCATGGCACATGCGCATACTTGGGGGGTGAATTTTGCCAGATGCCTGTTGTGCAGGCATAAGCGCACACACAGTGAATGTCCGCTGGAAGTATGCAGAGCAGGAGACCATGGCATTAATCAGCATGCAATGCTAATTTGACACCAGCGATGCCATTTCAGAGCTCAGTGCTCCAGCCAGCTCCGTTTGATAACTTCACAGAGCTACATACATGTTCAGCAGCTGAAAGGACCCCTCACCAGTGCTGTTTAAACAAATTATCTACTACTTACTGGTTAGTTGCTGGTTGATTTCTTTTGGTTGTTGCTTCGATTCTACAAGTGTTTGGTGCTCTCTGTAGTTGCACCAAAGTTGCCAAAGTCTACAGAGAGGGTGTGGCAGGTGCTGAAGGATATTTTGCTGAATGCAAGACTTCTACACAGACATGAATGCACTAGTAGGCATTCCCCTTGGAATAAAGCACAACTTGAAGAATGAAGAGAATGTGCAGTGCAGGAGAAGTTGCTGGAAATGGGGTAAAGGGCTCTAGGCATGAAGCTATCTACATGTAAGGCATTCAGGGAGCATTTATCCAACCTGAACCTCAGAGGAACAATGCTTGAGACATCCCTGCTTCAGTAAGGACGTCCTCACTGAAATCCGCCACCTGCTGCATCCACAACTGCAAACTCAGTCAGGCCAAGGACTGCATTGCCAGTGGCTGTGAAGGTGACTCTGGCGAAGAACAAGCGACTGAGGAGGTCACATGGTATATGTTTCAATTTGTGTAAAAAAAACAGCTAAAACCAGTTTTGAGAGACACCAGTGAAGCATGCTTACTGGAGGAAAGAGCTGTCTATTTCTCTCAGCAGAAATTCTACAATGATCTACAGGCCATGTTAATTGCCTAAGGAGAAAAAAAAACCTCCTTTGAAGAGAACATTCATATTTTGCTGGAGGTAGCAAAATTATTTTTCTTTACTTCCAATCCAAGAAATCTTTGCTTCAAGATTGAATCTCTCTTAACTGATTGTGTTTTCTGGAATTCGCAGTTAAGTTTCGACTGAGAGACTGTTGGTTTTAAAATCTGAGTTGACTCATTGCTATACTCCTGGTTTAAAGAACTGTTTGACGCCTGCTGCAGCTGAAGTGCTCTGAATGTCTATCTATTGAAGGACTGTTTCATCAAATCCGCATGGAGACTTTGAGTGGCATTTGATTCATTTTTACACTAGGATGACTCACCCATCATGAACGTAACACACAAAAACTAACAACCCAGTTACTTATTTATTCATAAGAAACAGCTAATTTTTAAAAACAACATTAAAAAAAAATTGGTTAACCGGTGATTTTTGAGTGTATATGTGTGAATGGAGGTGTTAGGTTAAAATAAGAAGTTATAACGTCTTTAGACATAGGTTTATCTTCATTGTGTTTAAGATTTAGTTTAAATGAATAGTTAATTTGCTGTCTGAAGATTGGTCTGTTTTATTCTGGGGGTTACTAGAGTGTTTAATTTGGCTGCTTTCTGGTTGGGTGGGAAAACTTTAATAATATGCTGTGACCTGTGGAGTGATGGGACCGCATTGACAGTGCATTGCTCCTGCCTCAGTCATAAAATTCGTCTGGGACAGGGTAGGCTGAGGATGTCCTTCCCGCCTTAGGCCAATTGAGGTGTTTAAGTGGCCAATTAATGGGTGGGGGGGGTCCCTAATCTGAAGGCAATCCAGGGCCACTAGAAGGCTCCTCTGGCAGTGATCGCTGTCCTTCTCAGGAAGACCCCCGCCCCAAACACCCTCACTAACCCCACCCACCACCCTGTCACCAGGGCCTGCCTGAATAGCCCCGGTGACCCAGACCCCACCCACCTATCCTGGGGTCTCCAGACTCTTCGGTACTGCAGGATTTCCTGTAGTACTGGCAGTTGCCACTGCGCCGAGTGGTGCTGCTGGCCCTCCGATTGGCCGGCAGCTCTTGGAGGCAAGAGCTTGTTGATTAAAAGGACTGAGACCCCAACGGTGGGCTGTTAATTGCCTGCCCACCATGGAATTACAATGGGTGGCTGACTGAAGGCAGAGGTGGGGTTTCCCCCACCTTCCGGCCCGCCGCCAAGACCCCCGTCTTCAGAACAAAATTCAGCCCCAAGCGTCTGCAAAGAGATGTAGATAGGTTCGGTGAGTGGGCAAAAGTTTGGCAGATGGAGTATAATGTGGGAAAATGCAAGGTTTTCCACTTTGGCGGGGAAGAATAGAAAAGTTGAATGTTATTTACAAAGACCGAGACTGCAGAATTCTGCAGTACAGAGGGATTTGAGTGTCCTTATACATGGATCACAAAATGTCAGCATGCAAGTACAGCAAGTAGTTAGGAAGACAAATGGAATGTTGGCACTTATTGCAAGGGGGATGACGGATAAAAGTAAGGAAGTCTTGCTGCAACTGTTCAGGACATTGTTGAGACTGCACCTAGAGTACAGCATACAGTTTTGGTCTCCTTACTTAAGGAGGAATATACTTGCATTGGAAGCAGTTCAGAAAAGGTTCACTAGGCTGATTTCTGGGATGCGGGGGTTGTGTTCTGAGGAAAGGTTGAGCAGGTTGGGCCTAGACTCATTGGAGTTTAGAAGAATGAGAGGTGATATTGAAACATATATGATTCTGAAGGGGCTTGACAGGCTGAGAGGATGGTTCTGCTCATGAGGGTATCTAGAACTAGGGTGCACAGTTTCAAAATAAGGGGTCTCGCTTTTAAGATGTAGATGAGGAAGAATTTCTTCTCTGAGGGTTGTTAATCTTTGGAATTCTCTTCTCCAGTGAGCAGTGCAGGCTGGGTCATTGAATATATTCAAGGCTGAGTTGAACAGATTTTTGATTGACAAACGAGTCAAGGATTATGGGGGCAAGCAGGAAAGTGGAGTTAAGGGCACAGTCAGATCAGCCATGCAGACTCGAGGGGCCAAATGGTCTACTCTTGCACCAATTTCTTATGATTCTCAGATACTGAATCAGTCTGTGCCTACATACAGCAAGACTTGGACAACATTCAGGCAGGGGCTAATAAGTGGCAAGTAATATTCTTGCCACACAACTGTCAGGCAATGACCATCTCCAATAAGAGAGAATCTAGCCATCTCCCCTTGATGTTCAACAGCACTACCATCACAGAATCCTCTACTATCAAATCCTGGGGGTACCATTGACCAGAAACTGAACTGGACCAGCCAGATAATTACTGTGTCTAGAAGAGCAGGTCAGAGGCTGGGAATTCTGTGGCAAGAAACTCACCTCCTGACTCCCCAAAGCCTGTCCACCATCTACAAGGCACCAGTCAGGAGTGTGATTGAATACTCTCCACTTGCCTGGATGTACAGCAATGCACAAAAAGCTCAATACCATCCAGGACAAAGCACCCCACTTGATTAGCACCCATCCGCCATCTTAAATATTCATTCCCTCCACCACAGGCACACAGTTTCAACAGTGTGTGCCATCTACATGATGCACTGCAGCAACTCGCAAAGCCTCCTTTGACAGCACCTTCCAAACCCGTGACCTCTATCACATAGAAGAAGTAACAGCACCAGCTACAAGGGCCTCTTCAAGGGCACACACCAGGTGAGAAGGCGACTTGGGGTTACCTCTTAGCCTTTGCCTGGTTTAACTGCAACTGGGTTTAATTTTAAAAACACTGTTTTTTAGCTTCCCCTCAGTGAATCCTTGGTTACTGCTTCAATTGTAAGACAAAGAAATCAATTCAGAAAGCTTTTCTTAGATTTTAAACAAGAAAGGTAGAAGTTTATTAATTTTAAACTCTAATCCGGTTACCGACTACGAATATGTAACATTACCTTCCTAGCGTGCATATGCGATAAATACACACGCAGATAGAGACAGAAAAGTAGAAGAGAATAAAGGGGAAAAGTTTGAGACAATAGATGGGTTTCTGTTGTTAGCGGGAATGAATCTAGAAGAATCACTCGACACTCAGGTCTGCTCCAATGTCAAACAGTTTATTGAGTTACGCCAGCGGGGAGCAGGTCACTGGTCTGTCCAGATGCCTCTCCACTGAACAAAGGAAAATCCACAACAGATATACAGTTACTCAGCCCATCCTGGCTGGACATAATCCAATCATAATGGTTATTGATTACATATATTATATTCATTACCAATAAAATTATTAATTATGCATCATGTGGTTGTGGGGATAGCTCATGGTACGCCCCTGACCATCCTAGCTTGTTTACCAAACCCCCCTTATCAACTATCCTTGAGTCTTCACAATGAATCTTTCTACCTCTATCAGGCCTGCATTCCTAGTTGCTTTGTGTAGTCCGCAATTAGACAGAGCAACTGTCTTATGTACTGATATGGGGGGCCCTCCTTGGTCAGGCTAATTGCCTGTGCTAAGCAGTACCATGCTCAAGGCTGCAAGCTAGCTAACTTGTCCCACAATGCCTTGGGTAAATACCCCATTTTGTAACAATATGTGGCTACACTTTCATCTTATATATATATATATATATATGTGTATTTATTTAGCTGCATCGGCCACAATTTTTCCCTCTGCACTGTTTTACTGTCCTTTGAGTTTGCTATGAAGTCTTTGGTTGCCGGTCAGACTTGCAATTCGTTGGGGCCCAGTGCACACTTCAAATTGTTTCAAGGTTGGAGTCTTTTCTCTCTTGGGGTTTACATGTCTTCCGTGGGTCCAGTGGCTTGGGGAGAAATCAAGAGAAAGAGACAGCCAGGCAAGAGGTTGCTTGTTTCAGCTTCCAGTTCAGACAGCCTTCTGAATTCAAACTGTCCTGTGGCGAGTTCAAAAAAACCTGGACCAGCCAGTTAATGATGTGACCAGCTGGTTTTACCCAGGCTTGGCTCTGTGTATTGTATAATCTGGTATGCACTTCCTTACACCTTCAATGTATGGTAATCAAAGTCCATTGTGGGTTAAGTGGACCAAGGAATAGTCCTTTGTCTCCACAAGCACTGTCTGTTAGTAAGCAAATGTCCTTCCAGCCAAGTGCCTGGTAATTTTTTTAACAAGCCCTTTCTTCACTCCAGCAACAGTTTAAAATCAATGTTCATATGACAAAATTGTTGTGCTTCATTCTTAGCAGGTGGGGGTCTGCATGACACCTCCACACCCAGCGGAATGAAAGGGTTTTTTTTTAAAAGAGCATTTCATTAAAAGGGACTAGAGAGAAGATAAGGGCAGAAATGCACACATGCATCTCTCATTCATTCAGAACCCTAACAATTGTTACAACCTGCCTTTTCTTGGTATCCGTGCTGCTTTAAACAGCCTTTTTTTGACATCCCAATAAACATGTGGTTTTTGGGGAAGCTTTTTCAGTTTGCACATTTCCATGACTGTTTAGGGGGTCTTTGTTCTAGTTGAGTTCTGTTCAGGGGCAGCGGCAGTGGGCGGTTCCACTCTGAACTCTCTTTCAGTGCCTTGATGAGTCATGCAAGGGCTTTTAACCTCAGGGGATGGCTGGTTCCCTGTTTTCCTGACTGTGGGGGAGGATTCTTTGCTACTGTTCCCTTTGTCCTCTGGGATGCTCCTGCTTGTAGGTATTTGTCCAGATTCTACTGCACTGACCTGCGGCACCTCAACTAGATGAGGTCTCATTCTCACGGTTTCTCTGCCCTCTTGAGGACTTTCTTTGTCTCTGCAGTAAATGTTGTTAGCAACTCTGCCTGTAAATGTTGTTAGCAACTCTGGTGGGGTATTTCGAGTGTCTGCATTTACATAGGAGGATGTGGGGTCTAATTTCTCAAATATTTTGGGGTTGGCCGACCGGACAGTAAGGTTTTTATCCAGGATTCCTCCCGGACTTCCTTTAACCTGTTCTCTTGGTCGCTTTTTCCCCTTCCCTTTCTAACCTTTTGCCAGACTTGTGCCTGTCGGTCCCCTTTTGTTCTCAGCAGGGATCCCTTACAGTTCACCAGCCCTCTGCTGAAGGGTCTGCCAAACGCCCATACAGGACTTAGGGGTGCAGATTTCACTGTAGATTGGGGCTTCCCCTCAACCTGGTACATGTGGCAACTCCTACAGTACTCCACCACATCTTTGTGGAGTTTTGGCCAGTCAAACTGCTCTCTTATGCGGGCTTTGGTTTTTCATATACTGACATGTTCAGCCACTAAAATCTCATGGGCCATTCTTACTATTTCTCTCCGGTACCTGTGCGGCGCCACCAAGTGGTGAACCATTGTCTGCTCCTTGCTCTCAGGTCTGTGAGGAGAACTCCATTTCCTCATCAGTACCTCACTCTTTAATTAGTAGCAATCAAGGACACCCTCTGCTTCAATTTCAGACTGGGCAGCCTGTGCTAACTCTTTCAATACTGGATCAGCTCACTCAGCCTCAGCTAGGGAAGATCTATTTAACTCATTCCCTGGATCTTCTAACTTTCCAAAGAAAGACTCAGACAGACAGACTTCATGGCCATCTGTCTGCAGTGTCAGTTCAGTCTCCCCTGGGGGAGCTGGTTTGATCATGGCCTCACTCATTACACATTCAGGGAAACTGCAGGGGACCGTCTCCTGCCACTGCCCTGTCTCTCTGACCACCTGCGGTCTCTCTTTCACTACTGGGGAAGCTGCCACCTTCATCCCCACTGTATCATTACCTAGGAGCAGGTCAACCGCGTCCACAGGCAAATAAGGGACAATCCCTATGGTCATAGGTCCCAAAACTAGGTCGCACTCCAAGTGTACCTAGTGTAAAGGTACAGGCTTATGCTGCCCTCCAATATCATTCACCACCATTCTGGAGTTTACTGCACTCTCTGGGGAAAAGGACAGGCCTCTTCCCAGTAAAAGGGATCAAGTGGCCCCTGTGTTCCTGAGGATTACTATGGGCTTGCTTGCCCCACTTGAGGGGTATGGGGTTACTCTACCTTCAGACACAAAATCCTAATAACCTTCAGGGATCCTATTAAATTTTCCTGCACTTGCAGTGGTAGACTTCCTGGATCTCACTCTTACTGCAGTTAAAGCCATGGCTTGTTCTGCTGTGCATTCCATCAGGGTCCTTTCATCTTCACTGAGCGGGTGTGCCCTGATTAACCCTACAGGTCTTCCCTTTAGTTTCCAGCAGTCAGCTTTTAAATGTCCTGTTTTATTACAATGGAAGCACACAGGTCTCCGGGTCTGACTCCTACTCACAGCATCTTCCTTTTTGGCTGGAGGAGGGCCCCCTGTGTCTCTTGCTTTTCCTTCCCTCCCAGGACTGCTTGGGCTTCTATCACCTTCCCATCCTTTGTCCTTTCCGGATTTGTGAGGGTGATTAGGAAAAGTTTTCCCCTGGGAAACTGACTTATAATGAGAGCAAACTCATCAGCCGAAACTGCGGCTTGCCGGGCTCTATAAGCCTTCTGTTCCTCCACATGTGTCTTTGTGGAGAGTGTGAGAGAGTTTTTAAATTCCTGTAGAAAAATTAATTCTCTGAGATTTTCATAGGTGAGCTGTACTTTAAGACCCCTCAGCCACTGGTCAAAAGCCAGCTGTTATTTCTCTCAACTTGCTTCTTGAGGGTTCTAAACTTTTGGTGATAGGCTTTCCAGTACTAACTCTCATATAGGATAGCATTTTTTGTCAGTTCATAATTTTGATGAACTCTCATCTGGCAACATGGACTAAACCTCATAGGCTTTTTCCTACTAATTTACTCTGCAACAGCAGAGTCCAAACCTCAGCTGGCCTCTTTAACTGCCTTGACAGCATTTCAAAAGACACAAAAAATGTTTCCACGTCTTCTTCTTTGAATTTTGGGATCAGTTGAGAAAGGTTTAACATTTCAGTACCCAGCCCTAAATTACACTACTCCATATTGGCCATGTTTTCTCTGGGGTTACTCTGTAGCCCCCTCGTTAACTCAAGCCGCTTCAGCTCTCCCTCTTTGCATTATTTCTGGAAGGTTCTCTCTTTTCTTTCTCCTGTCTTGCTTTCTCTCTCTCCTCTATCTCTCTACATTCCTTCTGGAAAGTTCTTTCTCGCTTTCCTGTCTCTGTCTTTTTCTCTTTCCTTAAACTCAAGTTTCCTCTGTTCCAATTGTATCTTTGCTAGCAATACCCTGTCGGAGTCTACTTCTAACACTGTTTTGCTTCTTCAGATTTAAGGAAAAAATGGTTGGCCACTAGCCTTAGGAGCTCAGACTTCCTAGCCTTGCCACGTACAGTGAATCCACACTGCTCAGCCATTTTCCTCAACTGCTGCATAGACAGTGCTTTTAACTTATCCCAAGTTACTTCACCCTGGCTTGGGGAGCTACGAGCTTCAGTCGCAGACATGTTGGTATTCTAGCACACAGAACCACAAGAAAACCTATATTGAAATCCTTTCTCTTTTTTTATTTGGGAACAATTTAACTTCCCCTTTCCAATTTCTCTCATTTGTCTTTGGGTCAAATCCAAGACGGTCGCCCCCAAATTTCTGTTACGACCAGGTGAAAAGGAGTCTAGGGTTCCCTCTCAGCCTTTACCTGGTTTAACTGTAAATGGGTTAAATTTTAAAAACACCATCTTTTTAGCTCCCCCTCAGTGAATCTTTGTTCACTGCTCCAATTATAAGGCAAAGAAATCAATTCAGACAGGTTTCCTTAGATTTTAAACAAGAACGTTTATGAATCTTCAACTCTAATCCGGTTACCAACTGCGAATGTGCAACACAATCAGGCTAGCACGCATATGCGATAAACACACACGCAGATAGAGACAGAAAAGTAGAAAAGAATAAAGGCGAAAAGTTTGAGGCAGTAGATTCTATTCTCCTGTCCTTTGAGTTTGCTGTGAAGTCTTTGGTTGCCTGTCAGACTTGCAATTCGTTGGGGCCCAGTGCACGCTTCAACTTGTTTCAAGGTCGGAGTCTTTTCTCTCTTGAGGTTTACGTGTATTCCATGGGTCCAGTGGCTTGTGGAGCAAGTAAGAGAGAGAGACAGCCAGGCGAGAGACTTGCTTGTTTCAGCTTCCAGTTCAAACAGCCTTCTGAATTCAAACTGTCCTGTGGCGAGTTCAAAAAAGCCTGGACCAGCCAGTTAATGATGTGACCAGCTGGTTTAACCAGTCTTGGCTCTGTGGATTGTATAATCTTAGCAGGGCCTGGAATGCACCTCCTTACACCTTCAATGTCTGGGTTAAGTGGACCAGGGAATATTCCTTTGTCTGCACAAGCACTGTCTGTTAGTAAGCAAATGACCTTCCAGCCAAGTGTCTGGCGATTTTTTTTTTAACAAGTCCTTTCTTCACTCCAGCAACAGTTTAAAATCAATGTTCGTATGACAAAATTAATGTGCCTCATTCTTGGAAGGTGAGGGTCTGCATGATACCATCCTGACTTGGAACTTTATCATTGTTGCTTCACGGTCACTAGGACAAAATCCTGGAAATCCCTCCCTAACAGCACTGTGGGTGTACCTACACCACATGGACTACAACGGTTCAAGAATTCGACTCACCAACACCTCCTCAAGGGTAAATAGGAATGAGCAATAAATGCTGGCCTTGCCAGCGATGCTCACATACCATGTGCAATAAAATAAAAGCAACCACAAAATAAACGTTGTAACAAAATTTACAATTGAAATCATGCCATACTGCATACAAAATTCGACTGATACGCTTGTGCATTCATTGGTGCCTGTTGTCTATGTCCCTTTGCCTGTCCTTGTGCTTCTATGTAGTGCTACCCCTATTGCTGCAGCATGGCTGGTGAAAGGCTCAGTGGAGGAGACTGTAGATGGTCTTGGAGGACAACTTTGAGCAACTCTGGATCTAGAAGGTCCAGCTGCAAACTGCACCATCTCAGTATTGGTGGCAGCAGTCAAGGCTGGTTGGCTGATAGGCAACAAGGACTCTGGGTAGAATGGCAGTGAAGGGATGATGAATGCTATCTTCTTGAGAGAGGACAGCAGGTTTGTACTACACAGAGCCACTGCCATTCCACATCCAGGTGGTGCCTCAGCAATCCTAGTAAGACATTAAAGGACTAATTGCTGGACTGCTGTGACACCCTGCGAGCCCCTTTGATCACTGTAATCATTGCCATGATGGCAGCAGTCTGAGCTTGCATGTCTGCAGTTTGAGCTTCAACCGCACCAGTCATACATTGTGTGGCTGCAGCTTGTGCTGCAATGGAAGCTGCAATGTTGGTCATCAGACCCTACATCATAGTTACGCCCATAGTGTGCAAACTGAATTGGCCACCACGTTCATGCTGGAAAGGATGGGCTGCAAGGTCTGCACAAAGCCCTGTGCCATGTTGGTGCTGGTTGGGTGTTCCTCCCTGCTCCTTGACGTTAACCACACACTTTCTGGCAGGCTTCCCAATGCACCATGCATTTTGTTCTGCATTATTCTGTATGCTGCCCCATTGAAGTGTTCATCTGAGTTCTCTGCAGCAGAACCCATGTGTGACCTCTCCCTCTGGCAAGCTGGCACCTGCGCTATTCTTGCCCCTGCCCTGACTGCAGCCCATCCATGGTTGGTGTCTCACCATGTACAGTTTCCCGACTCTAATCTACCCTCTAAGATACATGTAGTATCAGTATCTGAGATGGGGGCTGTGAGTGTGAAATCAAGTGATGGTCCTGTGTCTTTTTGATTAATTTCTTCCTGCTGTTCCTCCACTACCTGTCCTGGTTGCACCTCTAGGGTATCAGTATAAAACAGAAAAAGACACAGAGGTAAGGTTGTGGTGAGGGGAAGGGAGGGGAAGTAAGAGGTGCATGCTTACACCATCTGTAAATCAAAAGACATTACAGGCTGAGGGGAAGTTTGATGTGAGAAGCATAATTAGGTGTGAAGATAAGGTCATCTACGATAGTTTCAGCCCCACCGCTGGCCATGACCTCAACAAAGGCCATTCCAATAATGGCCAGTAACGTTTCCTTATGGGGCTTAGGACATGCAGGCGCACGTGAATCCCTCCGGGTAGTTCCTGATGCCTCTAGTTATGCTCCACCTTGTCCTGCAATGTTTGTCAGTGAGTATTGTGCAGTGTGTTTGAGTGATGTGGCTGTCATGCTTGAATAGCTGGCAGTGTATGCAAGCTGTGAGCTGTGGGTGTGAGGCTTGCAGCAGCGCTAAGTGTACGAGGTTAGATGAAACATATGAATGTCAGGGATGAGGCCTGATTGTTATTGGTAGGTGAGTAATGAGGGTGTGGTGATTTGAGGCTTGCTGTGCAGATGGCAGGATATGGCATTTGAAGATGCATTCATTGGCCTTGACCACCTGTTTGAGTTTCTTGAATTTCTCGCGACACTGCATCCAAGTCATATTCTCTTCAACCACAACTCTCAGTACCTGCTCCAACTACAATTCCTCTTGCGTCCCGCAAGAGGTGTAGGTTCTCTTTAAATAGTGATATCCACTCATGCTCCCTGCTAATGAGTCCAGTCAATGTACAGAGTGGTTCAAGCTGGCTGGATGCAGAGCTTGTTTAAATGCTGCCTGCATTGCAATTAATGGGCGCAGGTTAATCGTTGTGATCTCCACATTGTTTTCAGGGGCTATCCGATCTGGCTGATTTTTGATGGGGCAGGGTTAAATGTGGCACCAGTGTGAGAGTTTGGCAAATATAAAATAATATTGACACTTTGTAAAAAGTTTGAAGTATGACTATTTTCAGGACTTAAAATTCAATTTTAAGGAGATACTCATTTAATTGAATTACTTGCACTAAATTTTGAGATAACCAACATGCTTTAAAATGTCAGGTATGGACAATGTAACTTTAAGTGAGTTAACCGCCATATAAATTATGAAGATGGTACAAATTGGGAACACCATCACCTGCAAGTTCCCCTCCAAGCCACACAGCATCCTGACTTGTAACTATATCGCCGTTCCTTCACTATCACTGAGTCAAAATCCTGGAACTCCCTTCCTAATAGCACTGTTGCTGTATCTATCCCAGATAGACTGCAGTGGTTCAAGAAGGCAGCTCACGGCCACCTTCTCAAGGGCAATTAGGGATGGGCAATAAATGCTGGCCTTGCCAGTGGTGCCCACATCCCATGAATGAATTTAAAAAAACTACAAGATTGGCAAACTTGGAGCAAGGTTAATGATTAGAAGAAAACAATTTCCCACAGAATAGTGCAAATGTAGAATATACTCACAGCAGAAGTATTTGAAACTATATTGATTATTTTTAAAAGTAACTGATGACGATCTTGTTGAGAGTTGAATTGAATAATAATAAGTCTAGTCTTTAACCGCTGTGATGAAGACTTTGGTAACAGTCCTCCTGTGATTCTGGAGGTAATTGTTTTGGAATTAAAGCAGTTGAGTTAAATACTATATGTTGCAAAGCTGATATGTTGGATTTTACACTGGATTACTCCAAAGGTTGAGGAAGACATTTCACAATGTTTTACTTTTTAGTAACTTTTACTTGTGGTTCCTTTCACAGGAGTTCACATATTTTGGGTGGAATTTATGTGCATGATCTAGTGGAATGAATGGGATTGATAAGTTGAATGACTCTTTCTATATACATCTTTTTATGTTCTTCCCATTACTGTAGATTGTTAAAGAAATGATTTGCGGAAGATTTCAAGGAGATCCCACAAATTTGTTTAAATTTTCAAAACTTAGCTGATGTTTTCTTAGCCCCATTTAGTCAGGACCTGGATATTTGTTTAGTTTGTTTTGTAGCTCAAAAACATAACATCTTGCTGGAACGTACTGTACTAAACACTAAGACTGTTTGCTTTCTTTCAGCATTCAGACACAATGAATGTCCTGACCCCGGGGTACCAGTGAATGGGAGACGTTTTGGAGAAAGTCTGCAACTCGGAAGCACTGTATCTTTTCTCTGTGAGGAAGGATTTCTGAAGACACATGGATCAGAAACTATCTCCTGTATCCTGAAAGATGGAAATGTGGTCTGGAACAGTGCTGTGCCAAGATGCGAAGGTGACCATTTTAACAGCTATGTTGACATCAGTCCAGTGCAAGTTTGCAGAACTTATAATTTTGGAGGGGCCCATTTTGACTTAGCGGTTGTTGTGAAGTTCTGAGGTTCACAGCCAAATAACATCTTTCCTAGACATCATGCAAAAGAAACATTCACTACATCTTTTAATTGTTGGAGCTGTGCAAAATTTCAAACGTGTGAAATTTAAGCTTTGTGTGAGTTGTTTAAAACCCCATTGAAACAGTTGGAGGCTGGAAACAAGAAAAGTGCTGGAGATTCAGATTTGGCATTTATTCACTACAGTTCTCACTAGAAACAAAAATATCACCACCATTGTGCAAAGTACAGTTCACATGAAATGCTGTGTACATTCCTGAATTGCATAATGTTAGAAGAAGCTTTATTATCTCTGGACCTCTCCAAAGTCACCCATGAATTATACTTTTGTACCTGCAATATCATAATTGTAATGAGTTCTTTTTATGTTGTCTGATGCACCATAAATGAGATGCGTGAAGACCTGTTAGCTGAAGATCTCAAACAGGTTTATTTACAGCTAAACTATTTTACAGTACAGAACTATTTACAGAACCTTCCTTGAGGTATTACAGTTGCAGAGTGACACTGGCTCCAAGTCACATTACTACATCCTGGCTCTTAGCTCACTAGCATACTAATTTCTTCAAGGGACATCATTCTTAAAGGTAATCATTTAACATCCCCTGTTTTTCGAGCAGTGTCTCCTGCAGTTCGGCAATTTGGACAGATGATGGCTTGGCACAGTCATCTGCACTTGTCTGCCAAACATGATCTCTGCTGGTGACGATAAGCCCGTATCCATAGGTGTAGCTCTGAGGTGGAGCATGGCAACATGAAAGTCTTGTTTTGTTGCCCTGCACTTCAGGATAAGTGGACCATTCACTTGGCAAGACCATTACACCGAGGTGAGGATGTCACATGGTTTATGCCCATTTAGTGCACATATCCCTGAAAGGTTTGCCCATATACTGTGGCCCATTGTCAGAAATGATTTCTTCAGGTACACAGAATAGACTGAATGTAGCACTAAATGTGTCTGCGACGACCGTGGTTGAAGTGTCTTTTACCTGTTGGAAGTGTGGAAAAATAGTCAGTGATGAAGATAAAGTCTTTTCCATTAACTAAAAACAGGCCAGTGGCGATTTTGGACCAAGTGACTGACGGAATCTTGTGAGGCTGTAGAGGTTCTTTGCATTGCTGTGGCTGGTGGCTTTGGAAGTCTCACACATCCTCACTAACCTTTCGATGTCATTATTGATCCCTGGCCAATAAACAGTGTCTCGTGCCAGTTGTCTTTTTCGCTCTATGCCCAGATGGTCTTGGTGAAGTTGTGACAAGGTGTCCTGTCAGAGAGCATTGGGCAAAATTATTTGTTTACCCTTGAATATGATGCTTCCTGAGATACTGAATTCATCTGTATACGGCTAAAAACACCTGAGGGTTTCTGGCACCTTTTTCATCATGTCAGGCCAACCTCTATGATGACGCTCCACAGGGCCGTTGACCATTTTAGATTGTAGTTGGTCATATTTGTGCTGACCAAAATGCAATAAATCGATTTTGAACACATCTTCCACCTTGATGTCCATGCTGTCCACTTGTAGAACCAGTGGAAAGTCTTCACTCTCACTTGGGTTTGGCAATCTGGGCAGCACAGTGGTGCAGTGGTTAGCACTGCAGCCTCACAGCTCCAGCGACCCAGGTTCGGTTCTGGGTACTGCCTGTGCGGGGTCTGCAAGTTCTCCCTGTGACCGCGTGGGTTTCTGCCGGGTGTTCCGGTTTCCTCCCACAGCCAAAGACTTCCAGGTTGATAGGTAAATTGGCCATTGTAAATTGCCCCTAGTGTAGGTAGGTGGTCGGAGAATTGTGGGGATGTGGTAGGAAATATGGGATTAATGTAGGATTAGTATAAATGGGTGGTTGATGGTCGGCACAGACTCGGTAGGCCGAAGGGCCTGTTTCACGGCTGTATCTCTCTCTGACTAGCAGACGTCAAAGTCATACCCTGTACTTTCACTGAGAGCCGCTGTAGTTGAGGTGGTGTCAATGGTATGCACCAGATCATCTCCAGTGCTTTGTGGTCGGTTTCCACTGTGAACTGCTTAACAAACAGATAATTGTGGAACCCTATAATTCCAAGCACCAGAGCAAGTGTTTCACGCTCTATGTTTGAGTAATTGGACTGTGCTGAGGATAAACAGTTGGACCAGAATGCAATTGGTTTCCCGTCCTGTAGGATGCACGCTCCTAGTCCTTTCTGTGAGGCATTGATTTCCAGGATTGTCGTCTTCCTCGGATCGTAGTACTGCAGAGTACAGGTTTCTGCTGACAATGCTTGTTTGAGGGACTCAAACATATGCTGATGGTCCTCCTGCCGTACAAATGGTACGCCTTTCTTTAAGAGCTCTCTCAGTGATGATGCTTTGTCAGAAAAATTGGTAATGTATGGTGCCAAGCAGTTGAAAAATCCAACACCTCCCAGGAGGTCTTCCTTGTCTTGTGGGGTCTTACATTTTCGATTTTGCCTGGTCAGGACAGATTCTGCTACCGGAATTTATGGAGCCAAAGAAATTGATTTGACTTGCATTTGCCTAGCACTTCTTGCTGCTAGGAATGAGCCCTTCATGACGAGCTACTGCCATCAGTGAATGCAGAGTTTTATCATATTATCCTTTGGTTTTGCCCATTAGCACAATGTCATTGGCAATACATATGCAGCCAGGCACGTTTTCTATAATTCTGTCCATATGCTGCTGAAACAGATCTTGACTGTCAGATAAGCTGAAGGGTAGTCTCTGGAAGCAGTATCTTCCAAATGGTGTCCTACAAGTATGACTTCTTGAGATTCCTTAGCGAGGTGTACCGACCAATAAAGGCCTGTTACCTGACCCAAACCCGACGACATGTGTCGGGTTCGGTTCAGGTCGAGTCGGGCCCCTTTTCCGGGTCCGGCTTTCGGGGTCGGGCCAGGTCCGGGTCAGGCCAGACACACACGGTAAGTGCTCTGCTGGTAAGTATTAAAAATAAAAAACTGACCTGAGCCGGGAGTCTGGGATGAAACTGAGTCTGCGCAGTGAGTGAGTGACGTCACTATGACATAATCATGCATGCGCAGCAGCTTCTTGCAGGTTCTGAGTTGGAAGGTAAAGTAAAGGGATGGTCGGGTCGAGTCGGGGCAAAATTTGGAGGGACTCGAGCTGGGTCGGGCTCGGGTCCGCTGTGGTTCGGTCGGGTTCGGATCGGGTTCTTTTTCCTGACCTGAGCAGGCCTTTACCAACCAATGTCCCTATTTAGCGTCCAAATTGGAGAAGAATTTGGCTCCTGTGAACTTGGGATTCAATTCCTCTAATGTTGGAATCTTGTGGGGGCATCTCCTTAGGGAGTGGTTTGGACGCCTCAGATCTAGACACACCCTGATCGCTCTATCCTTCTTCAGTATGCATGTGATTGAGATATACCAGCTAAACTATTATAAAGTGCAGAGCTGACTATTGACAGAACCTTCCTCGAGGTGTTAGAGTTAGAGTGACTCTGGCTCTGAGTCACATGCCTACATCCTGGTACTTAGCTCATTAGCATACTAAGATCGAAAGAGACATAACTCTTAAAGGCAATCATAGAATAATAATACCTGTTATTTATTATAAAAGACCTGCTCAATTGTGCTATTGAACTTGGCCAGATGCAGCACTGATTGTTTCTTTCTTGTCTCAACTGTTAAAAACAATAGGCTGATTTTATTGGCTCCCCAGAGACAGGTTCAGAGGTGGGGGGATCAGAGAATTGCGACGGGAGGTGGGGGTGGAGAGCTCATTGTCTCCCCATCACAGCGCAATTTTGTCGGGTGTGGGATAGGCCGAAGATGGCCTTCACATTCCAGAGGCCACGTGAGGCCCTTAAGTGGCCTATTAGGGGCCAAGGCCTCTTCCTGCTGCCACTGGGATTTACCAGCTGTGGGGGTCCCTCCGCCACGTGGGGAGGTTGCCCAGTAAAATGAGGGGCTTGATGGAGTGGGTGAGGCATCTCCTCTGTGAGCATTCTATGGCCCACGGAGGGCCCCCGCTGGGAAAAACTCCAGCTCCCTGAAACCCCACACCCCCTCACCAGGGCCTACCAGTCTGGCCCCGGTGACTAAAGACCTGCTCGGGTCTGCAAATAAAAACGCGACTCGAGCCCGACAGAACCACATCCGACTCGAGCCCGACCTGGCCCGAGTCATTCCATTTTTTTCCCGCACCCAACCCAACCATCAATGAACTTGCCTTCTGTTTTTCACTTTGTTGCTGATCTGCACAAGCTTAAAATAACTGTAACAAAACCACCTTTCTAGTCCAAAAATTACATTAACATTGGAGCCACTTACCTGCGGTGGAGCGTGTCTGACCCGACCTGACCCAACCCCGAATGCCTGACCCGACGCAAGTTGTCGGGTCCCGTTGGGTTCAGGTCGGGTAACAGTCCTTTACCCGTGTCCCCACCTCAATTACCCGAGGTCCAGGGCTCCAGTGCTTGCCCTGGGTCCAAGGCCTCTGCTCCCAGTGGCACTGCCAATACTACTGAGCTGCCGGATCTTTAATTGGCTGGAAGCTCTTGGAGGCGGGATCCCTCCTCTTTAAAGGGATGAGGGGGATCTCGTCACCAGACTGTTAATTACCCAAGCAACGCAGAATTGCACTGTGGGTTTCCAAATAGCCGAGGCAGGATTCCCCCTGCCTTTTCGAGCCAGTGCCAGAGTGACTAAACAAGCACATTCATTGGAACACTTCTTGGAGTGAAATCATTTTTACAGTTAAAAAAAACATGTCAGTGGGCCAGGAGGAGCTGGCTAGTGGTGAATTACTAACTCAGAGTTAGATAAAGTGGAGGATATAATGATGTTTAAATTAACTGCGCACTGGTTCTTATACTTGAACAGAAAGATTGAGATCGTAAAATAGTTTTCTGAACTGTGCTGAAGCCTAATGTTATTTAATCAGATTGTGAAGGTAACTTGAGACTGCACACATAAGAAAACGTTCCAGGTGTCCCTCAAGATCATGACCTAGGTCTAACCATCTTCACCTGCTTTATCAATTACCTTCCCTCCATCATAATGTCAGAAATGGGGATATTTACTGATGATTGCATGAGCTTAGTACCACTTACAATTCCTCAGATAATGTAACAGTCCATGCCTGCATTCAGCAAGACCTGGACAGCATTCAGGCTTGGGTTGATAAGTGGCAAGTAACATTTGTACCACCGAAGTGCCAGACAATGAGCATCTTCAACAGGAGAGAGGCTAACCACCTTCCCTTGACATTCAATGGCATTACCATTGTCAAATTCCATCAATATCCTGGAGTCACCATTGACCAGAAATTTAATGGACCAGCCACATAAATACAGTGGCTACTGGAGCAGGTCAGAGGCTAGGTATTCTATGGCGAGTGATTCACGTCCTGACTCCCCACAGCTTGTCAACCATCTACAAGGCACAAGTCAGCAGTATGATGGAATACTTTCCACTTGCCTGGATGAGAGCAGTTCCAAATATACTCAAGAAACGTGATACTATTCAGGATGAGGCACTCCATCCACAACCTTAAGAATTTGCTCTCTCCACTACTGGCACAAGATGGCTACAGTGTGTACCATCTACAAATGCACTGCAGCAATTCACCTAGGCTTCTTTGACAGCACCTCCCAAACCTGCAACCTCTACCACATTGAAGGACAAAGGTAACAGGGGTGTGGGAACACTAGCACCTCCTAGTACCCCTCCAAGTCATACAACATCCTGGAAGTATATCGCTGTTCCTTCTTTGTCACTGGGTCAAAATCTTGAACTCTCTCCCTAACAGCACTCTGAGTGTACCTACACCGCACAGACTGCAGTGACTCAATAAGATGACCCACCACCAACTTTTCAAGGGCATTTAAGGATGGACAACGAATACTTGCTTTGCCAGAGACACCTACATTCCATGAATGAATTAATTAAGAAAAGAGAAATAAACTGCAATCTTGAGACTTTTTTTCCTGCGAAGTAACTAGAATTGATTTTTTATCAGTTAAATTGATACACTGCACAATATTAAGCAAGTGCGATACACACATTTCTCAGCAGCACCCCACTGTTCTTTTGAGTTGAACAACAGAAAATTAGAACTCTGATTTTCACTGCAGGTAGCTGGTAATGCAAGATGATTTATCCGTACACAAACACACTTAAGTTTGTGATAATGAGGGTTTTGGTTCATTCAAAGTCACTGTAAGTGGTCTCCATTGTGTTCTTACCAAGAAATAATGTAATTCATGGAATAAATTACAAAGGCGACTTGCACAAAATCAATTCCTTATACTTCTACAAAAATAAGGCAAGATCGCTATGTGCAAAACAATGCAATTAACACCCAGCTAATGTGGCTATAAGTTTGGAGGGGAGGAATTTAAAGGGATAGACAGGGTAAATGCAGCTCAGATGTTTCCCCTGGTTGGGGAGTCTGGAACCAGGGGACACGATTTCAAAATAAGGGGGAAGCCACTTAGGACAGAGATGAGGAGAACTTTCTTTACTCTGAGGGTTCTGAATCTTTGAAAGTCTCTACCCCAGAGGGCTGTGGAAGCTCTGTAATTGAGTATGTTTAAAGCAGAGATTGACAGTGATATAAGGGGATATGAGGATAGTGTGGGAAAAAGGCATTGAAGTGGATGATCAGCCATGATCATATTGAACGGCAGGGCAGGCTCGATGGGCTGAATGGCCTACTCCTGCTTCTATGTTCCTATGAATGTATTTATACTAAAAAGAGTGATCATGAAGCCAGTTTATCCCAAAAGTACAAACCTGACCAGAGTGCTTGAACTGTCGAGGAACATTAATGTATTTGACTAAGCTACGAGGACTCAGACATTTGATTACTTGCTTTCCACCAGCACTTTCTCCTGGACTGCATGGGTCAATAATATTTACGCATGTCTACTATTAGACCATCAGCATTTGACTCTCGTCCAATGATAGATATGATCTAGTTGAGGATCTGGATTATATCAATATTCCTTGGGATTTCCAGTAGTTTTGCCATGTGGCCTGGCTTGTACTTTGACGATCAAATTAGTATCATGATACAAATATAATTGGACAATCAGGAATATTTAGCAATGTACGTGTTTAGGCAACTGGTTTAAACATAATTGCTTTAGCTGCAAATGTGAGACATCAACTGGCAGTGGGTAAGGATGGTGGTGGGAATGTATGCACTTATTTAGAACAATCCATGGATTTTTAAAGCAATATTCATGCAAACCAAAAATGGTTTGAATTTAGCCAAATGCATGCATTTGTCTACAAACCTAAATGGCCTAAGTTAGGTCACTTTCAGGTGAGAGTTCAGGCTCAAACCTTCATTACTTTTTTATATATAATACTTATACTTTATTTAGTGCTCTGTGTTTTCTAAAGATTGTAAATCTCTGGGCAGTATATTTTATAAGAGAACATAGAAATGTCAATTATCATCTATTGCTATTAAAAAGTTATTAACTGCTTCCATTTATATAAATGACTTAGATGAAGGGACCAAAGATATGGTTGCTAAATTTGCTGATGACAGAGATAGGTAGGAAAGTAACTTGTGAAGAGGACATAAGGGGGCTACAAAGGGATATAGATAGGTTCAGTGAGTGGGTAAAGACCTGGAAAACGGAGTGTAATATGGAAAAATGTGAAGTTGTCTTCTTTGACAAGAAGAATAAACAAGAAGCATATTATCGAAATGTTGAGCGATTGCAGAGCTCTGAGATGCAGAGGGATCTGGGTGTCCTTGGGCATGAATCACCAAAATGTTAGTATGAAGATACAGCATGTAATTGGGAAAGCTAATAGAATATTATTGTTTATTGCGAGGGGAATTGAATACAAAAGTAGGGAGGTTATGCTTCAGCTATGCAGGGCATTGGTGAGACCTCAATTGGAGTACAGTGTACACTACTGGTCTCCTTATTTAAGGAAGGGTGTAAATGCATTGGAGGCAATACAGAGAAGGTTTACTAGACTAATACCTGGAATGGGCGGGCTGTCTTACGAGGAAAGATTGGACAGGCTGGGCTTGTATCTGCTGGGGTTTAGAAGAGTAAGAGGTGACTTGATTGAAACATATAAGATCCTGAGGGGTCTTGATAAAGTGGATGTGGAAAGGATGTTTCCCCTTGTGGGAGAATCTGGAACTAGGGGTCACTGATTAAAAATAAGGGGTTGCCCATTTAACACAAAGATGAGGAGAAATTTTTTCTCTCAAAGTGTTGTGAGTCTTTGGAACTCTCTTCCTCAAAACGCAGTGGAAGCAGAGTCTTTGAATATTTTTAAGGCAGAGGTAGATAGATTCTTGATAAGCAAGGGGGTGGAAGGTTATTGCGGGCAGGTGGAAATGTGGAGTAATCAGTTCCAGCCATGAACCTATTGAATGGTGGAGCAGTCTCGAAGGGCTGAGTGGCCTACTCCTGCTCCTAACGTGTATGTTCGTATGCTCCCTTGTCTTCCCATTCATCTCCAATTAAAGTGCTGCAGTCATTCTTAATGATCAAATGAATGAAAGTAGACGAGTGTAAAATAACAGGTAGTCAGGGATCAGTTACAGATTGATGTGGGGAATGTTTTGTTTTTTAAAACTTGTATGCAATGTTCCCTGTAAGCTGGACAGCTGCATAGTCATGCAACAACCCAAAAATCTGCACAGGCTGCATGTAAGTTACCACACGTGCAAACATTTAAAAGGGTCACGCTCTTCAATAAATCACTTGTAAGGCTCCAAAAAAAAAATTAGAGGAAACATTACTTCTATGCACCTGCATCTTTGCTACTGATAAACATATTGGCTTAGAATAAATAAAGAGAATGGCTTACTCTTGTTCCCACGTTCTTTTTGCAACTCACTTTACATTATCGTTCAAGCTGCACATGAAAATGAGAATAGAATCCCGAACCCTCACTGAGCCACTTCTGTGTGTCATCCCAAACTGTATTTCACTCTGTATTTGTTTCCTTACAGCACCATGTGGAGGTCACCTAACTGCTCCAAGTGGAATGATATTATCTCCAGGCTGGCCAGGATTTTACAAGGATTCTCTGAACTGTGTGTGGGTGATTGAAGCTCAACCAGGATATCCCATCAAAATAACCTTTGACAGGTGATTTCACACCTTTTCCAATTATTAACTGGTCACCATGCTTGAATGCATTCAGTGCAATGAGGCCTGGGCTAATAATCCAGAAAATAAATCCAGCTATGGCAATTTGTATTCCGTTTTTAAAAGATAGAAATTAAAGTACTTATTGATAAAAAGTGACCAGTAAGCTATCGGATTGTCTTAAAAACCTAATTTGCTAATTTATTTTAGGGACAAAAGCTGTGATATTTATCAAGTCTGGCCTATATGCAACTCCAGACCCACACCAATATGGTTGATTCTCAACTGTAGTGACCGAGCAAGCCAATCTGATGCATATGGGCAACTAAGGATGGACAATAAATGCCAGCCTTACCAACTATACCCACATCCCAATAATTATTTTAAAAAATAACATCAGCAAACCTCATTGCTCATTTGCATTGAGAGCTTTAATGATCAGAAAAATGTCCATGAAATGCTTACGTACTCTTTCAATGCAACAATGATTTCTGTGTGAGGTGTGAAGCCTTGTAATAAAGGATATACACAGAGATCAGAAACTGTTCTATTTATTCAGTCATAGAACTTCTGTAATCATTGCTGAAAGACAAATCAAAGAGTTTGCAATCATGTTAGATTTTTCACATACTATGTTTGGCATCCAGTTCATATTCATGCTTATGTTCTGACAGCATTAAATGGTGTTGCAAATTAATTCATAGAATCGAAGAAAGTTTACGGCACAGAAAGAGGCCACTTAGCCCGTCGTGTCTGTGTCAGCCGAAAAATGAGCCACCGAGTCTAATCCCACCTTCCAGCATTTGGTCCGTAGCCCTGCAGGTTACGGCATTTGAGGTGCATTTCCAGACACCTGTTAAATGAGTTGAGGATTTCTGCCTCTACTACCCTTTCAGGCAGTGAGTTTCAGCGCCCCGTCACCCTCTGGGTGAAAAACTTTTCCTCGTCTCTCCTCTAATCTTTCTACCAATCACTTTAGATCTATGCCCCTAGTCACTGACTTCTCTGCGAAGGTAAACATCGACTCTATCCAGGCCCCTCACAATTTTGTACATTTCAATAAAATCTTCCCTCGGCCTCCTCTGTTCAAGGAGAACAACCCCAGCCTATCCAATCTTTCCGCATAGCTGCATTTTTCCAGTCCTGGCAACATCCTCATAAATCTCCTTTGTACCCCCTCCAGTGCAATTACATCCTTTCTGTAATGAAGTGACCAGAACTGCGCACAGTACTCAAGTTGTGACCTAACCAATGATTTATACAGTTCCAGCATAACCTCCCTGCTCTTATATTCTGTACCTCAGCTAATAAAGGAAAAGATTCCATATGCCTTCTTTAACCACCTTATCGATCTATCCTGCTAGCTTCAGGGATCTGTGGACATTCACTCCAAGGTCCCTCACTTCCTCTCAGTATTCTCCTTTTAATTGTGTATTCCTTTGCCTTGTTTGACCTCCCCAAATGCATCACCTCACATTTCTCCAGGTTGAATTCCATTTGCTGCTTTTCTGCCCACCTGACCAGTCCATCGATATCTTCCTGCAGCCTACTCTCCTCGCTATCCTCCTCGCTATCTACCACACGGCCAATTCTGTAGTGTCATCTGCAAACTTCTTGATCATGCCCCCTACATTTAGGTCCAAATTGTTAATATATACCACAAAAAGCAGGGACACAGTACTGATCCCTGTGGAGCGCCACTGGAAACAGGCCTCCAGTCACAAAAACAGCCGTCAACAATTGCCCTTTGTTTCCTGCCAATGAGCCAATTTTGTATCCACCTCGCTACATTTCCCTAGATCCCATGAGCTTTTTTTTTAACCAGACTGCCATATGGGACCTTGTCAAAAGCCTTGCTAAAATCCTTGTAGACCACATCACCTGTGCTACCCTCGTCTATCTTCCTTGTTACTTCTTCAAAAAATTCGATCAAGTTAGTCAGATAAGATCTTCCCTTAACAAATCCATGCTGACTATCCTTGAATAATCTGTGCCTTTCTAAGTGAAAGTTTATCCTGTCTCTCAAATTGATTCCAATAATTTGCCCACGACTGAGGTTAGACGAACTGGCCTGTAATTATTCAGTCTATCCCTCGCTCCCTTTTTAAACAGAGGTGCAACATTAGCAGTCCTCCAATTCTCCGGCACCACACCTGTATCCAGTGAGGACTGGAAAATGATGGTTAGGCTTTCTGCTATTTCCTCTCTGCTGCCTTTTAGCAGCCTGGGGTACATTTCATCTGGTCCTGGTGCTTTATCAACTTTCAAGGATGCTAATCCATTAATACTTTCTCTCTCCCTATGGTTACCACATCCAATACATCAGACTCCTCATTCTTAACTACAATATCTGCATTGTCCCCCTCTTTTGTGAGGACAGACGTAAAGTATTCATTATGAACAATACGAACATCTTCTGTCCCTACGCATAGGTTACCTTTTTGGTCTTTTATGGGCCCTACTCTCCTTAGTTATCCTCTTACTCTTCATGTATTGATAAACATCTTTGGGTTTACCTTGATTTTGCTTTCAATATTCTTTAATTCCTTCTCTTAGCTTTCCTAATTTCCTTTTTGATTTCACCCCTCCACTTTCTATACTCCCCTCGGCTTTCTGCAGTATGGAGTTCTTGGTTTTGGACATAAGCTTTCTTTTTCTGCCTTATCTTACCCTGTAAGCTGCTTGATATCCGTGGGGCTCTAGATTTGGCCATGTCTACTCTGAACCCCTTCAATCTCCCATTTGAATGGCTGCCACTGCTCTGACATTGATTTACCTTCAAGTAGCTGTTTCCAGTTGACTTTCACTAAATCATTCCCCAGCTTAGTAAAATTGGCCTTGCCCCAATTGAGAACTCTAACTCCTGTTCTATCCTTGTCCTTTTCCAGAGTTATGTTAAAATTGACTGAATTATGATCAATACCATCAAAATGCTCTCCCACTGCCACTCCTTCCAGCTGCCCAGCTTCATTTCCTAAAACTAAATCGAAAACTAAAAGATTTTCACAGACTCTTCCCTGAAAAAACCATAGTCTTGCTTTTAAAATATTACTTTTAGATTAATCAAGTGGTAAAATTATAAGAATATTTTTGTGTTTTTGATTAGAGAAATCAAGTAGAGAGCATTGGCAGAGGGATAGATGTTACTGCATGAAATTTTGGCTGAACAGCATTAGGGTTGCAAGGCACGGCACTTGTCACCCACACCAAAGATAGGATACTTGAGTTGGTTCAGCATTATACAAGGTATTCTAACTTATAGGTAAAGGTTAAAGAAATCGATCCTTTTCTCATCAGAAAACTAGAGGCGTACAGTGACTGAAAACATATTTTTACAGTTGCTGGGTAAAGAAGTGTTTTGTTCCAAAAAAGCTGAAAGAAGCAGTCACTCCCCAAAATAGCTAGTTTTGAAGAAATTGCACCAATAAAACTGTGTATATTAGTTCAAAAATGTCAAGCACTTTAACAGCAACTGACTATACAGTACAGAATTTTCCTGATGCCCATTTTAAGAAATGTTGTGATGAGTTTTGGAGTATATTGCAATTTACATCTAGTAAAGTTCCCCTTGGACAACATATAATTTTATCGTGGCTCCCCTTTTATGCTTTCACTATGCCATGCCTCAAGACGAACTCTGGGAGAGGTCTGGCTGACATGCCTTATGATTTTGTTTCCCTCTTTATCAAAATAGGAATATTTCACGAGTAACGTTGTTCTGTTTTCTTCACTCATAGAAGTGGCCAGATCAATAGATTTTGAAGAGTAGTACAATTGGCAACACAACCTTTTCAAAGCGAACACCTATTGGTGTCGGCATCATTATTTACTTTTCATTACATACGTGAAAGGATGAGAATAAATGCATTGTAGTAATGAGTGGTCTAACTGTTGCAAATATACTTCCTGCTGCACAGGAAGAAGTAGTTTTTCCCCCATTAGAAGCAGTTTCTAAATAGCTATAAAAGAAAAGGTTCTTCACTTTTAGTATGAATCACAGAGACATTATCACTTGAGTTTTCACATCATTGGAAAACAGCAGCCAATTAGCTCTGCAGTGTCTTGTAAAAGCTGCTGCAGTCCTTACCACCTTCAATCTACTCCTACTCAGTAGTTAATCTCCACAACCAGATTCAACACCACTATGTTCTCAACAAATTGCGTTAGCTTATGCTCGAGTGAGTGTTGCAAGTATTTACCTGAAACCTATAATATAAAATTCTTGTATAGGTCATAGGCTGTCTTGAATCCAACTCTGTAAGCATTTTGTATGGGAATTCCAATGTTGAAATGCCAACAACTGCCCATTACACTTACCTGCAAATATTATGTATAGTGACACTGCAATGTTAAATGTCAAGATTTTAATGATTGATTACCTGTTTCCCAGTCAGTGATGGCGTGTTGTCTTTTCTCCAGTCACTCAAAATGCTTCCTAAGAGAAAAATAATTAAATTTTTTTTCTCAGTAACTGAAATTTCTGCTGTCAAAAATAAGGTTTTAAGCAAAATAAAAATGGCAACTTGTCAGATCTCATAATAGTATGATTGCATTTGTCCACTGAATTACGTTTAGCATATTCTAATGATTTAATTCACAGCTCTTCCAAATGCCTGGCATTGGAATTTATATTTCTGCCCAGAGATGTATTTCTGTTAACTGAATGCAGATTGTGCAGTCTGAGGATTAGTCGCATGCCAATATCCGAAGATACATCAGTACTATTTCATCAGCTTGACTGCTTGAATACTTTTCTTTTCACTTCTAAAAACTTTTTTCTCATTTACTTCTCTAGATTAATGAAAGAAAAACTAGAGGGCAAATTTCAAAATCATTCGTTAGTTGGAGTTTATTGGAATTTTTTTTTGTCTAAAGGTGTGTGCATGTGTGAGAGATGGAGGGGGAAAGAGAGAAAAAGCAAGAGAGACTTTGCAGATTGCACCCACTGCTTTTGTACATTCAGCTGAAGGAGCGAAAGTGTTATCGTCATCCTAATTTGAGTATTTTTAAGTTGAATTTTGAAGCAAACAGAAAGGGCTGAATTCTATTCCCAGTGGCGGGCAAATAAAATGGAGGCCCACATGTGCGGGCTGTGCGCCACCGTGCTGCCGCGATCTAGCACATGGCAGCTCATCTGCATACATTGTCCGGTCCGCACCTCCATCACATGGCGGGGGCGGGCTCTGCGACATCGACAATAGCGTCTGCTGCCTCTGCGTAGGCGCTGGCGCTATTTTTAAAGGGCTGCCAAACCTGTACATTTCAAGCCCATTCCCTTCCCCCCACCACAATACAGAGGAAATAAATGACTGCCCAATCCACACCCCCAATAAAATATATTTAATTTGTGACCTCCCACCCCCCCCACCCCGCCAACTGCACAAAGAACAGAGGCCATCCCTTCCCCCCACCCCCACACTATGCTTGCAGATTTGACAGCACCCACCCCCCCCCCCCCACCACCCAATACACTAAAAATCCTAAGTTCCCGCCTTCCCCACCTTGGTGCACCAGCTTTCCCTGGATGGGAAAGCGAAGGCATGTCAGTGCTGGCCGTTGCACGCAAGATCGCGGACAGCCAGCACAATCTCCGTGAAAGGTCTGTTAATTTATTCATGTCCTTTATTTAAATATTTAAAGTGGGGTCCCATCGCCAAGCGGAAGGGGGGCCATCCTGGAGCCTCGCTGCCGCCAGGAAGATCGGGCCCAGTGTCATGCTCCATGGTGAGCCGCTGTTGGTGCGACCTTCTGGCCCCCCTTGCCACGGAGCCCGATGTCGCGACCTGAACAAAATTCAGCCCAATGTCTCTGTCATCTGTTTTTTATTGAAAGAAACTCTCATGCCCTCTCCATTTTCTTCACTGTCAGCTTCTCTTTGCTGACTCTCAAACCTATCATTCCTTTTTCCATTCTAATGAAAGGTCACAGACCTGCAAAGTTAACTCTGCTTCTCTCTCCACAAATGCTGCCTGACCTGCTGAGTATTTTTATTCCTTTTTCTGGCTTATGAGGAATAATTACTCTTCCCTGTCATCTCTCCCATTCTCTTCACTATCTTTTGTGGTCATCTGCTACTATTTCTGCCAGCCATTTTTATTTTACTGGATTACTGCTGTGATGTATAATTTTAAATGAGAGTCTTTGGCTCTCCACTATGTATCATCACTCTCTCTAACAGGGAAATGCAGACGCTTCACAAAAAAATTATTACCCAATGTTTCTCAAATTGAAAACAAAAGTAAATCAACAGAAACAGGACATTTCTTTTAAAAGTAGCAATTTTTAATCTTCTAATTATTTATGCAAATTTCATGTCTCCTGTTCCACTCCCACAGCTAACAGTTCACGAGAATTTAAAACAGCAAAAAATGCATTCACTTCTGCTCCATCTAAATTATATTAAATGTCATATAAACACACGATTAAATTATACATGTGATACATATTATATAATGCTGTACAATTCTCATTAGAGGGGAAAGTTCACTCCCCACCAGCATATAAGTGTCAAATTATGGCCAATTGAGAGTCTTTTCAACAACATCATGTCTGATTTTCTGAAAAGAGAGATATCCCTGGTCTTAAAGCTCGAGCACTGTTTCTTGCTATTGGTCTGTGCTGAATAAGGGTGAAAGTGCGTGAAGGTGTAAGACCACCATTTGTTTGGTTGTGCACTCGCTGTGTCAGGCATGCCACTGTGCTCTTTAATGCCTGCTGGTTCAGTGGTTTGGGATTTTTGCTTCTTGTTACATACTGTTTCATTAACAAAATTAGCTTTGAGGGCTATTTCAATGCTTTGCACTAGCACAGCCATGAAGGATTGTTAGGAGCTCGGATTGCAGGAGCAGTTGCCTCACACACTGAGTTACTGATGTTAGTTGGGTAGAGAGGAGTGCCTCCTGACCTATAAATCTCATCCAGCATCTAGGAGGGGGTCTCTGGAGTGAACATTGACAAAGCCTCCTCAGGTGGGCTTGTCCGTCTGCAATCTCAGCCAAGGAACGATTGCATTACATTTTGTGAAAGGCCTAAAATAACCTAAAGGTCACTGTTTTAATGAAAGGCATTGGAAAACAGAAGTAGAAAATTACTTTCAAACATGATGTGCATGCCTACAAGCGTTGTTGTTGGGGATGGCAAATATAGCTTCATAGAGTTGTGAAATAGCCTTAAAATCTTGGTTTTGTTTATGCACTCATTCTTTATAGAAAAATGTGTAAATAGTGCACAGTTTAATAAGTATATGTGATGATTGGAAAATCCACACTCGTGGAACACTTTATGTGCATACCAAGTTATCACTGAAAATTATATTTCACATTCTGATGGTAGCTGCTTTGTCCCTGTTTTCAGATTTAAAACCGAAGTAAACTATGACACCTTGGAAGTCCGGGATGGAAGATCCTACTCCTCACCATTGATAGGCGTCTACCATGGTACTCAAGTACCTCAGTTTCTGATTAGCACCAGCAACTATCTTTACCTTCTGTTCTCTACTGACAAAAGCCACTCAGACGTTGGATTCCAAATTCGGTTTGAAAGTAAGTCGCTTAGAATTTAGATACACAGCTGCAAGTCCCAGGTGATGATTTGATTACTGCCAGAAGATTCTCTACAATTTACATCAGTAACAATGGTCATCACAGGGGTGGTCCTATCAGACAATAATACCTCAATGATTAATCAGTGCTTTCGTTTTACCGTCGAAACATTGTTATGCCTTGATAACTTCCCTGAATAGCCACCCTGGGACGACTACCATTACGACAACACAATATGATCTGCATGTTTCTTCTCTTGAATAACATAGAAAATGTTAAGCTCTTTCTCTGTAGACTCGACACAATTGCCTGCTTGTGAGGACTGATTGCGATAATCCTAGTTAAAGCCATTTACATGCAGTTCAGGTAAAAGAAAAATAACTGATGATAAACAGTGGCTTATTAAAGAGGAGATGCTGCTGCATTGGAAAGTTTTTGGGCATGCTCAGTCCCTAGAAGAGCCCAAAACAGCAGGACTGAGAACTACAGAACTCATATCGGACGGTGGGGAGCACAAAAATGTTTTTGGTGTGATTATGATTCAGTTAAGAATAAGGCTTCCCAACATTTTTAACTTGTACTCACAGCAGGGAGGCAGTTTCCAGAAGCAGACTGAATACCCGAAACAATTAAAGTCACATTAATTGAGAAATGAGATAATATGCTTAAGTTGTATGATGCAACCAGCTACCAATGATAAAATTTAAATAAAATCAGCACAAAAGCCTTCCTAAAACATTTTTCTTGCACAGGACAATAATCCGTGAGGCTTTGTGGGCAAAACAGACTTCTGCAGACTTTGGAGTATAATGAGTGGGGTACCGCAGGGATCGTTGCCAGGACCACAGCTATTCATAATATACATTAATGATTTAGAACAAAGAACAAAGAAAAGTACAGCACAGGAACAGGCCATTCGGCCCTCCAAGCCTGCACTGATCTTGATGCCTGCCTGAACTAAAACCTTTTGCACTTCCGGGGACCGTATCCCTCTACTCCCTTCCTATTCATGTATTTGTCAAGATGTCTCTTAAACGTCGCTATCGTATCTGCTTCCACCAGCTCCCCCGGCAGCAAGTTCCAGGCACTCACCACCCTCTGTGTAAGGAACTTGCCTCGCACATCCCCTCTAAACCTCGCCCCTCGCACCTTAAACCTATGTCCCCTAGTAACTGACTCTTCCACCTTGGGGAAAAAACTTCTGACTATCCACTCTGTCCATGCCGCTCATAACTTTGTAAACCTTTATCATGTCGCCCCTCCACCTCCGTTGTTCCAGTGAAAACAATCCGAGTTTATCCAACCTCTCCTCATAGCTAATACCCTCCAAACCAGGCAACATCCTGGTAAACCTCTTCTGTACCCTCTCCAAAGCCTCCACGTCCTTCTGGTAGTGTGGCGACCAGAATTGCACGCAATATTCGAAGTGTGGCCTAACTAAGGTTCTGTACAGCTGCAAAATTTTTATACTCTATGCCCTGACCGATGAAGGCAAGCATGCCGTACGCCTTCTTGACTACCTTATCCACCTGCATTGCCACTTTCAGTGATCTGTGGACCTGTACGCCCAGATCTCTCTGCCTGTCAATACTCCTAAGGGTTCTGCCATTTACTGTATACCTCCCACCTGCATTAGACCTTCCAAAATACATTACCTCACATTTGTCCGGATTAAACTCCATCTGCCATTTCTCCTCCCAAGTCTCCAACCGATCTATATCCTGCTGTATCCTCTGACAATCCTCATCATTATCCGCAACTCCACCAACGTTTGTGTCGTCCGCAAACTTACTAATCAGACCAGCTACATTTTCCGCCAAATCATTTATATATACTACAAAGAGCAAAGGTCCCAGCACTGATCCCTGCGGAACACCACTAGTCACATCCCTCCATTCAGAAAAACACCCTTCCACCGATACCCTCTGTCTTCTATGACCGAGCCAGTTCTGTATCCATTTAGCCAGCTCACCTCTGATCCCGTGTGACTTCACCTTTTGTACCAGTCTGCCATGAGGGACCTTGTCAAAGGCTTTACTGAAGTCCATACAGATAACATCCACTGCCCTTCCTTCATCAATCATCTTCGTCACTTCCTCAAAAAACTCAATCAAATTAGTAAGACACGACCTCCCCTTCACAAAACCATGCTATCTCTCGCTAATAGGTTCGTTAGATGAGGGAACTAAATGTAATATCTCCAAATGTGCAGATGACACAAAACTGGATGGGAGGATGAGTTGTGAGGAGGATGCACAGAGGCTTCAGGATGATTTGGACGAGTTGAGTGAGTGGGCAAATGCATGGCAGATGCAGTATAATGTGGATAAATGTGAGGTTATCCACTTTGGTAGCAAAAATAGGAAGGCAGATTATTATCTGAACAGCTACGAACTGAGAGAGGGGAATATGCAACGACACCTCGGTGTTCTCGTACACCATTCATTGATGGTAATCATGCAGGTGCCACAGGCGGTAAAAAAGGCAAATGGTATGTTGGCCTTCATAGTGAGAGGATTCGAGTACAGGAGCAGGGATGTCTTGCTGCAATTATACAGGGCCTTGGTGAGGCCACATCTGAAATATTGTGTGCAGTTTTGGTCTCCTTATCTGAGGAAGGATGTTCTTGCTATAGAGGGAGTGCAGCAAAGCTTTACCAGACTGATTCCTGGGATGGCGGGACTGACATATGAGGAGAGATTGAGTCGGTTAGGATTATATTCGCTGGAGTTCAGCAGAGTGAGGGGGCATCTCATAGAAACCTATAAAATTCCAACAGGACTTGACCGGGTAGATGCAAGAAGGATGTTCCTGATGGTGGGTGAGTCCAGAAGCAGGTGTCATAGTCTAAGGATACGGGGTAAACCTTTCAGGACTGAGACGAGGAGAAATTTCTTCGCCCAGAGAGTGGTGAACCTGTGGAATTTGCTGTCACAGAAAGCAGTTGAGGCCAAAACATTGTATGTTTTCAAGAAGGAGTTAGATATAGCTCTTGGTTTAAAGGGATTAAAGGATATGAGGCGAAAGCGGGAACAGGCTACTGAGTTGGATGATCAGCCATGATCATAATGAATGGCAGAGCAGGCTCGAAGGGCCGAATGGCCTACGCCTGCTCCTATTTTCTATGTTTCTATATGTGAGCAACTTTTTGTTACTTCAGCTGAGCATGTGGGCAACACCGATAAAGGCCACAATTGTGCATTTCAATGCTCTTGAAAGGTAATGGTCGGCCTTCTGCTCACAGTTGTTTTTACAGCGTAAGAGGGAAACATAGTTTTGGTTTGGAGTTTCATGCAGTCTGGTCCAGCTGGGTAGGGCTGGTAAGCTCTTTTCCCTGAAGGATATTAATGAGCCAATTGGTTTCCCAAAACAATCCAGCAGCTTTCATGACCATTTGTTTCGGTGTTCTCTGGTGAGCCATCCCACTCGAGGTAAGTGTAGATCAATCAATTTCACTTCTTGACTACTCTCCAGACAATGAGATACTCTTAAAAATATAACTGTCTGACGACAATTTTAAATCACAATTGCCCTATCTAAAATCATAACAGAAATATAATACAAAAATGTTCCTATTTGTTTGCATCGCATTATTAAATCATTCCCCATGGCAGGTGTTTGTAAAATGCTTTAGCGAAGCCTTGGAGAACTGGGCTCGCATTTCCTCCAAATAAAACGTGTTGTTACGGGTACCCTCATGGGTATTAACTATGCCAACCTTTTTGTGGGATATATGGAATATTCTTTGTTCTAATCCCACTCAGGCCCCCTCCCTCACCTCTTTTTTCAGTACATTGTGACTGTATCAGTGCTGTTTCTTGCTCTCGCCCTGAACTGGAAGATTTCATCAACTTTCCTTCTAATTTCCACCCTTCACTTTCCTTCACATGGTCTATCTCCAACTCTTCCCTTCCATTCCTTGACTTCCCTGTCTTCATTTCTGGGTATAGACTATCAACCAATATTCATTTTAAGTCTACTGACTTGCACAGTTCACCAATATACTCTGACCTTACTTCCACCTTGCTCCGACTCTGACCTCTCTGTCCTCGGCCTCCCACAATATTCCAAAGAGGCTTAGCACACGTTTGAGGAAAAGCATCTCATCTTTCAGTTGGGCACTTCAGAACCTTCTGGTCTCAATGTTGAGTTCAACAAATTTAGTTTGTAACCTCTGAACCCATTACGATCAGGTAAGGAAGGGTCCCTCTCCTTGTTTGACCACAACAGGTTTATTTCTTTTTTAAAGTGTTTATACTTGCCAATTCAGTGAGTGTTTAACTATTTGCATGCTATGATCATAAAAAGAACCAATCAGACAGGTTTTCTTGAGTTTAACAAAGAAAGAGGTTAGCTTTATTGTACTTAAGCTGATTGAAGTAAAATAATAAACTATGCTCCAACTTTCACACAAACACACACACATACACTCTTGAGGTACACACACACACAGATTACAGAGTTGGAAAGGATAGATTGGTCAGATTAGTGTCCAGAGCAATATAAAAGGGGGAGACAGTCTATGGAGTTTGGTGACTCAGATGACTTCAGGCTGAATTCTGTGGTCCTGCAGCTTCTGGTTTGTAGATGTGGCCAGCTGATTTGGTGGTTCTTCTGGAGACAGCGATGCAGATAATTTCCGTCACAGGATCTCTGTCTGCAGTCGTGTATAGGCCTAGATGTTATGGCCAGCAGGCAGGGTTCAAAGCTGGCAAGATGGACGACAGAAAAAGAGAAGAGGGACTCCTCTTGGATCTTCTCTTGTTGGTGTCTAGCTGCTTGTCTGGTTGCTGCAGAGAAAACACCAGCTTAAACATACAGATGTGGTGGGCCTGTCACATGACTGTCACCCAGTGATTCAACATGATGCCTATCAGTTTATATTCCCTCTTTCAACTTAATCAGTTCATGTCTAGGAATTCCCTTCTCACAACCAGAGTTCTATTGTTCAAATGATTAGGATTGAGTGGTTCGTCTCTGCCAGTTTAATATCCCACGTGATTGCCTTAATGTCTTGCTAATGGGAGCAGGGTAGGTAGTTCACTGAAATTCCCCAGGTCATTGTTCTTGAGGGGACTGAGCAGACAACTCATCTCCATCTCAATGCATTGGAATATGGAATATAGAGATGCAAATTAGGGTGGCCATCTTAGCTGCTAGTCAAGTCTGCTTTTGTCTGTTACTTTAAAAAAAAATTAATCCAGGTTTCCAGCTGGTGGATTAAAAAAAATCATCATTTGGCATAACATGTTTTCGTGACACCTCATTTAGTTTCCTTTTTCTTTCACGGTTTGTTTTTCTCCTGTCGAGTCAAAGAATCATTACGGCATTCAGCCCATCAAGTCCATGCTGACTCTCCGTAGATCAAGCCAATTCATCCCATTCCCCTGCTCTACCCCATAGCCTTGCAGTCTCTTTTCCTCAAGTGTCCATCCAATTTCCTTGTGAAATTATTAATTGTCTCCACTTCCACCACCCTCATAGGCAGCGAGTTCTGGGTCATTACCACTCGATGCATAACAAAATTCTTCCTCATACCAACCCCACCCCCCCCCAATGTCTTAGCCAAAACTTAAATCTGTGTCCCCAGTCCTTGTATCATCAGCTAATGGGAATAGCTTTTCTTTGTCTACCTTATCCAAACCTGTCATAATCTTGTACACCTCTACCAAATCTCCCTTCAGTCTCCTTTTCTCCAAGGAGAACAACCCCAGCTTTTCCAACCTAATCTTGTAGCTAAAATCCCTCATCCCTGGAACCATTCTGGTAAATTTCCTCTGCAACGTCTCAAGGACCTTTGCATCCTTCTTAAAGTGTGGTGACCAGAGCTGGGCACAATACTCTAGTTGAGGCCTAACCAGATCTTTACAAAGGTTCAGCATGACTTTCCTGCTTTTATACTCAATACCTCTATTTATGAATCCCAAGATCTCAAATGCTTTGCTAATTACTCTCTCAATATGTCCTGCCACATTTAAAGATCTATGCAAATGAATGCCCAAGTTCCTCTGTCCCTGTACACGCTTTAGAACTGTACCATTCCGTCTATGTTTCCTCTCCCTACCCCTTCTACCAAAATGCATCACCTCAGACGTCTGTATTAAATTCTAGCTGCCACTTGTCTGCCCATACTGCTGGCCTATCTATGTCTTTTGCAGTCGATTGGTATCATCTTCGCTGTTTACCACACCTCCAAGTTTGGTATTATTGGCAAATTTTGAAATTTTATCTGTATTCCAATATCCAAGTTATTTTATAGATCAAAAAAAGCAGTTGCCATAGCACTGAACCTTGGGGAACTGTCTACCATCCTCCAGTCTGAAAAACAACCGTTTAGTATGACTTGCTGCTTTCTGTCCTTCAGCCAATTTTTTTATCCAAGTTGACACTGACCCTCCTATTCCTTGAGCCTCTGTTTTGTTAAACAGCCTTTTATATCTGGTACTTTGTCAAACGCTTTCTTAAAATTCATATCGACAACATCTACCGCATTTCCCTTCATTGACCTTCTCTGTTACTTCATCAAAAAATTCAGTTATGTTAGTCGAGCATGTTCTGCCTTTTACAAATCGGTGCTAGCTGTCCTTAATTCAGTCTTCAAGTGCCTGTTCATTTTTTCCCTGATTTTTGTTTCTAAAACCTTACCCACCGATGTTAAACTGATCAGCCTGTAATTACTGGGAATGTCCTTGCTTGAATAACATCCTGTGGCACCTCCCTCATATCTAGGGAAGATTGGACAATTATGGCAAGCCCTTCTGCTATCTCCACTCCCATTAGCAATCTGAGATGCAAGCCATCCAGACCAGGCGACTTACCCACTCTTAGAATAATCAGCCTTTCCAGTACATCCTTCCTATCAACTTTCACCCCATCCATTACCTCTACCGCCTCCGCTTCTACCAATATTTTGTCAGCATCCACCTCCTCAGTAAACACCAAAAAAAGTACTTAAATATTCTAGCCTTACCCTGTGAATCTAAGCATATATCACCCTCTTTGTCCCTAATAGGCCCCACCCCACCTCATGCTACCTGCTTACTATTTACATGCCAGTAGAAAATGTTGGTGTTTCATTTTATGTTAACTGCTATTCTAGTCTCATGTCAGTTGTATTTTCCTCTTCACTTCACTTCGCAACTTATTGTATTTGGCCTGGTTCTCACTTGAAGAATTCACCTGACATGTATCGTGCACCCTCTTTGTTTTCTTTCATCATTTTTCTTATCTCCTTCATTATACAAGGAGCCCTGGCTTTGACTCCCTTGCCTTTCACACTTGTTGGAATGTGCCTAGTGTGTACCTGAAGCATCTTCTGCTTAAAGATCATGCATTGTTCCATTACAGTTTTTCCTGCCAATCTTTGGTTCCATTTTAACCTGGCCAGATCTGCTCTCATGCCATTGAAGTTAGCCCTCTTCCAGTTTCGAACTTCTACTTTAGATTGTTCCAAGCTCCTCTTCATTACTAATCTAAACCTTATGATACAATGATCACTCTTACCTATTTGTTCCCCCACAGACACATGGTCATTTGGCCCACCTTGTTGTTTCTTTCTTATTTCCTTTTTTTTTGCTTTCAGATGGAAGTTATTCACACCTCCTCTAGACATATATTTTGCTTCTTTACTTGTCCGATTACCATTCCCTTTGGCTTTGCACCACCAACCATTTTGTCCTTTAATCTCACCTGCCCACCACCCTGCAGACCTTCCCTTTTGTTCTTTTTATCACCTTCCTCCCTTTCACTTACTGAAAACATATTACATTTCTAACTTTTCCCATTTCTGGTGAAAGGTCACAGACCTGAAACATTGGCTGGGATCTTGCCGGCACGCTGTGAATCTCAATGTCAGGAACGAGTGTGGTTCCTGAGCCAGTGCAGGTGGACGGCAGGACTGCAATGGCAATTTTACAGGTGGCGGCAAATTAAGAGGGACCACTGTCCAATTAAGGGTGGTGGCCTGCCTCTCCGAGTTGCAAGCCCAATCAGAGGGCTGGCAACTCTGCAACCCCAGCAGCACTGCTGATAGAGGGGAACGTTGCTGAAGTTTCAAGGAGAAGGAGAGTACTCCTCCATCTTGGTAAAAAATGTTTTCATGTGCCCGGGTCAGGCAGGCCAGCCCCAGCGATTGAAGGGTGAACACTCCAGTCGTGACATCAGGGTTGCAGGGCCAGCCATTGCCGCCGGGGGCCCAAATTGGGTTGTGGAGCCTCCGGACAGAAAGGCCGCTGGAGAATCCACTGGGAGGCTGCCTTGATGCAGCTGGTGAACTCCCCATGCAGCGGAGGGGCCATTCCAACATTGGTGAAGTGCCAATAGGCCAATTAATTGGTTGCCTGTCTCCAGTCAGTGTGTGGCCAAGCCTCGGCCATTCCCACCGCTGGGAATATCCTCTGGTGACGGGAACATTTCAAGCTTCCCTCCCAATGCCTTTTGCCATCATTTTACCACCTTCCTAGCTGCCTCAAATGGGATAGTAAAATGCCATCTGTTAACTCAGTTCCTCGCTCCACAGATGCTACTAGACCTGCTCAGTATTTTCAGCATTTTCGGGTTGTAGGCCAGCATCTTGCCTCAGTAAAAGAGGAAGTCCTTGAGGTGCTGGATGGGCTAACAATTGATAAAGAGGAGAATTTAGAAAGGCTGGCTCTAATTAAAGTTGATAATTCACCAGGGCCAGGAGGAATGCATCTGAGGATGCTGAGGGAAGTAAGGTTGGAAATTGTGGAGGTACTGTCCATAATCTTCCGATCCTCCTTAGATAAGGGGATTGTGCCTGACGACTGAAGAGTTGCAAATGTGATGGAAACCCCACATGCCAAATGGAGATATTAATTTCATAATGTGGAACTTTGCCTGAGAGTTTTACTGGACATTGTTGCAAGTAATTTTGAAAACAGAACAACTAGCAGCCAAGATGGCCACTTGCAATTTGCACATGAAAAAACCAAAGAATCAGGCTGGAGACAGATGTGATTATGCAGCCTAGCCAGAACAATGGGATGCTCTCTGATTCACTTATCTGGGATAGCCTTATCAATGGGGGTCATCAAAAGCATCGGCACCCGTGACTTTGAAAGCGCCAAACCCCCACTATGAAGTATGTCTAAACAGCCTTGAATTTCGAAGATCATTCCAGAAGCTGCTGATTCAAACTCAAAGAGGTGGTCACATCAAATGACTGCTTGGGCCACACTGGAGATTTGTGAGTTCTGATTCAGAAGTATACAGATCCTTATAATCAGCAACCAGGGGACAAGGATAAAGGCCCTCTTCTGCCTTCCAGAACCTGAGAAGCAAGCCCGAATTGTGCACGTGGCCCAACGAGGACTACAGAAATAAAATTTCAACTAAAGACACTGAGACTCAGTCTTTAAATTCCATTTTTATTGAGGACTTTTCTACAACTTCCCAAATCTGTTTTTTCCCCTCTGTAATCCAATTGTGTGAGTGTGGCTCTTGTGTGAATGTAGGCAGAGCATATTTTAGTAATTTTTAATCGATTTAGAGTGATAAGGTTAATAAACTTACATCTTGTTTAAACTCAAGAAAACCTGTCAGATTGGTTCATTTCCAATTATATTGGAGGAACAGGAGCAAGTGCTCACTGAGATGGTAAGTTAAATCACTGTGTTAAAAAAGGTCAACCCTGGTGCAGTCGAACCAGAGAAGGGGTGAGAGGGGAGTCTGAGACCCCTTCCTCACCTGTTAATAACAGAAATGATATACCCTTGTTCAAAAAATGGTGTCAGGATAAACCCAGCAACTACAAGCCAAACAGTTTTACCTCAATGGTGGGAAAACCTTTCACAATGATAATCCAGGACAAAATGAACAGTCATTTGGACAAGTGTGGATTAATTCTGAAAAAGCCAGCATGGATTTGTTAAAGGCAAATCATGTTTAACTAACTTAATTGAGTTTTTTTGTTGAGATAACAAAGAGGGTTGATGAAGTTAATGTTTTTGATGTGATAAAGTGTCACATAATTGACTTGTCAGCAAAATTGAAGTCCATGGAATAAAAGGGACAGTGACAGCAGAGAGACAAAGTTGGCTGAGTGACAGGAACCAGAGAGTAGTGGTGAACGAAATAAAAACATAAAATGCTGGAAATGCTCAGCGTGTCTGGCAGCATCTGTGGAAAGAGAAACAGAGTTAACATTTCAGATCGATGACCCGTCATCAGGACCAGTGGTGAACAGTTGTTTTTCAGACTGGAAGAAGGTTATACAGTGGGGTTCCCCAGGGGTTGGTACTAGGATCACTGCTTTTTTGATACCTAGACTTGCGTGTACAGGGCACAATTTGAAAATTTGCAGATGACACAAAACTTGGAAGTATTGCGAACTGTGAGGAGGATAGTGATAAACTGCAAGAGGAACTAGACAGGTTGATAGAATGGGTGAACACGTGGCAAATTAAATTTAATGCAGAGAAGTGTGAAGTGATACACTTTTTTAGGAACGACGAGAAGAGGCAATATAATTTAAAGGATACCATTCTAAAGGGGGTGCAGGAGCAGAGGGACCTGGGAGTATATGTGCACAAATCGTTAAAGGTGGCAGGGCAGGTTCAGAAAGTAGTTCAAAAGGCATATAGGATCCTGAGCTTTATAAATAGAGGCGTACAAAAGAAATAAAATGATGTTGAACCTGTATAAAACATTAGTTCAGCCTCAACTGGAGTATTATGTCCAATTCTGGGGACCCCACTTTAGGAAGTATGTGAATAGGATGCAGAAAAGGCTTGCAAGAATGGTTCTAGGGATGCGAGACCTCAGTTACAAGGATAAATTGGAGAAAAGGTTGAGAGGCGATTTGATAGAGGTGTTCAAAATTACGAGGGGCCCAGACAGAGTAAATAGTGAGAAACTGTTCCTATTGATGGAAGGGTCAAGAACCAGAGGACACCAATTTAAGGTGATTGCAAAAGAAGCAATGGCAACATGAGGAAAACTTTTTTACGTAGCATGTGGTTAGGATCAGGAATGCACTATCTGAGTGTGCGGTGGAGGCAGATTCAATTGTGGCTTTCAAAAGGTAATTGGATAAGGACCTGAAGGGAGAAGAACTGATGGGCTATGGGGAAAGGGGGGGTGAGTGGGACTAGCTGAGTTGCTCTTGCAACGAGCTGGCGTGGACACGATCTGCTGAATGGCTTTCTTCTGTGCTGTAATTATTCTGTGATTCTAGTGAGCTGCCTTGTTCAATATTGGTAAGTCTTTCCAGTTAATTTGTTCAATGAGACATGCAGAAACTTTCCTGACATTTTCTCTCTGCAACTATCTTGGTGCTTGACATCTGTTGTGAATTCATACACTGTGTGGCAAGCGACATGTGTGTTGCTTAGCCAGTGCTGACTTATCTTTGTTTGTCCTTTAGATGAACTGCCTTGCAAAAACAGAAGTAATGTGCAGTGCCAGATTTCATAACTTCATTACATCATATTGCCAATGGCTACATCATTCTGTTCACCTCCTATGAATGCCAAAATTGTAAAGGCTAAAATGAACAACACTATTTAATTAAACAACGTATGGAATAGGCAAAAACTACACAATGCTGTCTGCAGTAATGGGCTGGATTTTGCCAAGTCCACGACGTTAGGCTCCATGGAAGGGGATGCTGGAATGTGGGTCCAGCAGCGGCCCCTCACGAAGTCTGACGCAGGGACGGCCCAGTCCGATCCACCCGGCGGTGGCGAGGCTCCGTGGCGGCCCCCCGCCGTTGGGTGACAGGACTTGAATTTCGATACTTAAATCAATAAAATGAATACACCTAAATAAACTTAACTCCATCTTCCGGGCCCACCGCGATCCTCAGTGTGGAGGCTGTCACTCCCACACCTTCAATTCCCCATCTGGGGAAAGCTGGCGTGACACAGGTGGGGAGGGAGGAGGAGGTAAGATTCTCAGTGTAAGAGATGGAAACGGGCTCAAATAAAAGTAATGGGTGTATGGGTTGGTGGAAAGGGGTGAACTTTAAACTTTGTGCTGTCTTGGGGGTGGGGGAAGGTCAGATATAAAAAGTGTTTTGTTTGGGGAGAAAGGGCAAATAGTTAATATAATTGTTATTGGGAGGTGGGATAGGAGCATTGGAAATTTATTTGAGAACTTTTGGGAAGGTGTAGCTTTAAAAATTCAAATCTGCCGGCAGGGCTGGCTGCCCTTTAAAACTAACGCCATGCCTGCGTACAGGCAGCTGGCACCATTGCTGGCAATGGACAGCCCGCCCCCTCATCATGATTGGGGGTGCAAGCTGCTCCAGCTATTTAAATGAGCCACCGCACAGGAGATTGCAACGTCTTTTTGGCGTATTTTTGAGCTTGCTGCCGAGATCGGTGCTGACTTATCTTTGTTTGTCCTTTAGATGAACTGCCTTGCAAAAACAGAAGTAATGTGCAGTGCCAGATTTCATAACTTCATTACATCATATTGCCAATGGCTACATCATTCTGTTCACCTCCTATGAGTGCCAAAATTGTGTGAAATAGATTTGTTTTCTTTAATTCTTCCTATCATATAATGAGGACCTTGGTAAAATGAAATATTATATTGTGTCTTCAACGTATAAGATCATGGAACAGACCCCAAAATAGTAGAACAATTTCTCTTCTTTCCAACTCACAACTGAATTAGTGATCTATTTCTATACAGCTTTCCAGATATCACCGTATAATGAAACCTCAATTTTAAGCATAGTTTTCTTTGCCAGAACGGTATTACAAAGGAACAATACTATTTTGACATACAACAATAATGTAACCTCTCCTAATATTACTCAATGATTAAATACGATCTTAAAATATTCTGAAAGACAGACATGGATAGTTTAAATGCTGTAGCAAAAACATTGAATGCTGATGTGGCATTTACTTTGATTGTTTCAGCACTCCCTCCTGTTCTTTGAATACATTCACACTTATGCCATCTTGTTAATTGAACACAAGTTAACCAATTGAACCAAATCATCAGCCAGATTGATGGTATCTGTTTCAGAAACTGTGACAGGGCCAATTTTAACTTTAGTTACATAAAACATTTTTTTAAATGCACACACAATGGGATAAGTTTGTAATTTTCATCACAGAGTGAATAGAACACAAGACTTTCTGCAAGCTGCTGATATTGACCTGTTGAAAAGCACAAAATCGAAAGCATTTATTTACAATATTGCTTCTATTGCCACAGTATTATTTCCAAGCAGAATCTTCCTTTAGCAAACAGGTATGAATAAAACTCTTCAGATTTTAGGGCGGCACAGTGGCGCAGTGGTTAGCACCGCAGCCTCACAACTCCAGCGACCTGGGTTCAATTCTGGGTACTGCCTGTGTGGAGTTTGTAAGTTCCCCCTGTGTCTGCGTGGGTTTCCTCCAGGTGCTCCAGTTTCCTCCCATGAGCCAAAGACTTGCAGGTTGATAGGTAAATTGGCCATTAGCAATTACCCCTAGTATAGGTAGGTGGTAGGGAAATATAGGGACAGCTGGGGATGTGGTAGGAATATGGAATTAGTGTAGGATTAGTTTAAATGGGTGGTTGATGGTCGGCACAGACTCGGTGCGCCGAAGGGCCTGTTTCAGTGCTGTATCTAAAAAACTAAAATTTGGCAAGAACTTGCTCTTTGGAGTCATTGTTCGTTATCAACTTAGACTAAAGAGCTGTCGCCATTTTGTTTACAGTTAGCTTTGTTTCCTGCTCAAGATACTCTGGTACCTGAACAGTTCAATTCCAGATACTTCAAATAAAATAGACCCTGTCTGTTTATCAGTAAACCGCTTTTAATTCTGGCTCATTGACTACATTTTCAGCTGTGAAGCTACAATCTGATTCTTGCTTGGATCCTGGAATTCCTGTCAATGGTCAGCGCAATGGAAATCTCTTATATATCGGATCTTCCGTGACCTTTAGTTGCGATCCAGGATACACCCTAAGTGATGATGAAGCTCTTGTCTGTGAACCCAATTACCAATGGAGTCGTGCTTTGCCCAGTTGTGAAGGTATTTCTAGAATTTTCATAGATGTGCTGTGGGACTGGATCAAAATCTCAGCAAGCACTTCCATGCAATGCCATATCCGACAATGCCATTCTTGGCTGGGTGCTTGGGAAGAGGGAAGGACAATGAACTTAGTAGGGGCTTCTTTGCCACCTAAGGTCACCACCTGAAAGCTGACTAAGCAGTGATGTTGATGACATGCATGCAGTTATTTGCAGACTAAACTGTTCTCTCCTACCCTCTCCCTCGACTCATTTGATGGCTGGGATTGGGAGCAGAGGAGAGAATAAGGACAATATGGGTGTCAGGAAGCTTGAATTTTGGCGATTTAAAAAAAAACTCACATTACCTGTTTTTATCCAAAATGGCAATAAATTAAATTCAATCCACTGAAGTCTTTGTGGGGAATCCTTTTTCATAGGATGTGTTAGTTTGCATGTAAATGAAGTTTTGTTTAAATCTTGAATTGATACATTGAGGCTATTGTAAAGTATACCCTTTAAGTTAACATTGTCACTAGTGCAGAGTCTTTATTAAGCTTCTAGGTTAATGATTAATGACTGCCATGAACTCAATTCATTTTTAGCTTTGTGTGGAGGTTACATTCGTGGGTCAAGTGGAACCATCCTATCTCCTGGGTTTCCCGATTTTTATCGAAATTCTCTGAATTGCACCTGGACGGTAGAGACATCACATGGCAAAGGTAACATTAATGTACTTGAGGTAACTGAGGAAAATGTTAGGAAATATAAAAAAAAGCCTGCTCATTGTATAAACCAAAACCCTGCAGGATATTGAGGCTATAAATGACTGTGTCTGATACCAATTGCTGAATTGTTTACCTTCGTTCAATGCAATTTCGCTGCTGTTTTGTTTTATATAGTTTTACACCTCCTTTAAAATAGTGGGCAAATAAACATGTTAATAGTGATTAGTAGACTTTTTTCAGAGAGTCCATTTGCCACAGTTTTGTTAAGGAAGCTGCTTTCATTGCTGTTTATCTCCCTGATGTGATCGCTCACCAACACTCAGCTTGCAAAAGTGTTCTACAGCAGACGGTACTTCCAACAAGTAAAAGCAATCTTTTCAAAATATAAATAGACCAATTTTTAAGTGACCCAACTGCATTGGTAATCCAGTTTTTTTGGGGGTCTCCTAAGTTCTGTTGGGCCTCTAATTCAAACTTGGGATACACAACTTTCCAGTCTTGATTGGAGCAGCAACAAGAAGAGAGTGGAGACAGTATGTGGAGATTGCCTCTTAGTGCTGCACCACTGGGACAGCTTTGTCTATGATAAAAAGGTGGCTAAGCTAACAGTTGGAACTCCTGTCTTCATGATAATAATTGAGTTCTCTTCATGGGATGGGGCATTAAAATCTTGTGTGCAATGTTTGTGTGCCTCTAATAAATGGGCAGGCAGTGGGTGGAGGGTATATGGTACCTGTCCAGAGGAGATGGCATGGGATGCAATCAGTGGTTGGTCCTCATTATGATGCAATTGTCAAGCTGCCACTGTGAAATATATTCCCTATAGACAGCATGTCCATTGGAAGATGGGAAATCAGCGACACTTGCCACTAACGGCAATAGCTCAAAAAGATGTATTTAGTGTCAGGAATAGAAAGAAGCAACATTGTAGAGCAGGCAACATGACCTAGAGCAGCAACTGCATAAGACTTCAGATCTGTTACAGTGGAAAATTCACAAGGTCCTGCCAGAAAAATATCTCAAAAAGTTCCATCCAGTTTTACCAAACAGCAGCTGTGAATCCCTTTAACTATTATTCACTATCTAGGGCCAAGATAGAGTAGACAGGAAGGACCTGTTTCCCCTAGTCGAGAGGTCAATTACCAGGGGGCACAGATTTAAGGTGATGGATAAAAGATTAGAGGGGACACTTTTTCACCCAGAGGGTGGTGGGTGTCTGGAATTCACTACCAGGAATGGTGGTGGAGGCAGAAACCTTCAACTCATTTAAAAGGTACTTGAACATGCACCTGAGTGCTGTAACCTGCAAGGCTTTGGACCAGGTTTTGGAAGGTGGGATTAGATTGGGCGGCCAGTTTTGTTTTGGCTGGCGCAGACACATGGGCTGAATGGATTCCTCCTGTGCCATAATTTTTCTGTGGTTCTATTGCTCCAAATGGCACAGCTGCGATCAGCTGAATGGTCTCCTTCTGTGCTGTATGATTATATGATTCTAAATGGCCATCCGCCAGCATGTACTACCTACAGATGATTGTCACATCTAGCCACCGTTTGATTTTCTTTGTTACTATCCTGATTTTGCACACATAAGGGGCGGTAGCGTGATCACAATCACCCCCTAGTGTTTCTTTTGCTGGAGACAACGAAGGAATCATGTGGCAGGAATTTGAAGCTGTCAGAGCTTCCTTCTTTCTTCTCAATATCTCGTTTATGTTGGAGAGACATCTACTGGAAGTGTTTCTGCAACTCTAACTGGTTTCTTTGCTGCTAAACCTGTCCGTCCCATTTATACCATAAGATCAGAGAGCCATAGAGTTAGAAAGCACAGAAACAGGCCCTTCGGCCCATCGTGTCTGTGCCAGCCATCAAGCACCTATCTATTCTAATCCCATTTTCCAGCACTTGGCCCGTAACCTTGTTTGCTATGTTGTTTCAAGTGCTCATCTAAATACTTCTTAAATATTGAGGGTTCCTGCCTCTACCACCCCTTCAGGCAGTGTGTTCCAGATTCCAACCACCCTCTGGGCAAAAAATCTTTTCCTCAAATTCCCTCTCAATCTCCTGCCCCTTACCTTGACTCTATTCCCCCTGGTTATTGATCCCTCCACTAAGGGAAAAAGTTTCTTCCTATCTATCCTATCAATGCCCTCATAATTTTGTATACCTCAATAAGGTCCACCTCAGCCTTCTCTGCTCTAAGGAAAACAAACCTAGCCTATCCAGTCTCTCTTCACAGCTGAAATGCTGCAGCCCAGGCAACATCCTGGTGAATCTCCTCTGCACACTCTCCAGTGCAATCACATCCTTCCTATAGTGTGGTGACCAGAACTGTACACAGTACACAGTGGTCTGACCAGCGTTTTATACAGCTCCATCATAACCTCCCTGCTCTTGTATTCTATGCCTCGGCTAATAAAGGCAAGTATCCGATATGCCTTCCTAACCACCTTATCTACCTGTGCTGCTGCCTTCAGTGATCTATGGACAAGTACACCAAGGTCCCTCTGACTCCCTGTCCTTCCTAGGGTCCTACCAGCCATTGTATATTCCGTTGCCTTGTTAATCCTCCCAAAATGCATCACCTCTCACTTCTCAGGATTAAATTCCATTTGCCACTGCTCCACCCATCTTACCAGCCCATCTATATCGTCCTGTAATCTAAGGCTTTCCTCCTCACTATTTACGACACCACCAATTTGTGTGTCATCTGTGAACTTACTTATCATACCTCCTATATTCACATCTAAATCGTTAATGTACACTACAAACAGCAAGAGTTCCAGCACCAATCCCTGCGGTACGGATTCCACTCACAAAAACAACCCTCAACCATCACCCTCTGTTTCCCTCCACAGAAAGCAGTTGAGGCCAAAACATTGTATGTTTTCAAAAAGGAGTTAGATATAGCTCTTGGGTCTAAAGGGATCAAAGGGTATGGGGTGAAAGCCGGAACAGGCTGCTGAGTTGGATGATCAGCCATGATCATAATGAATGGCGGAGCAGGCTCGAAGGGCCGAATGGCCTACTCCTGCTCCTATTTTCTATGTTTCTATGCCACGAAGCCAATTTTGGATCCAATTTGCCAAATTGCCCTGGATCCCATGGGTTCTTAGCTTTTTAACCAATCTCCCATGCGGAACCTTATCAAAAGCCTTCCTGAAGTCCATGTAGACTGCATCAACTGCTTTACCCTCATTTACACATCTAGTCACATCCTTGGAAAATTCAATCAAGTTTGCTAGACTTGAAGATATATTTAACAACAACAAACTGTGTAAGTGTGAGATTCTTGCACATGCAATTTTTCAAGTTTCCAACTTTGTTAGTCTGGCCAAGCACTTCTTTAAAGCTGTTAGATGTTCCTATATTCCAGCGATGTAAAACGTTCATTTGTGGCCTACACAGATCAACTGGGAGATCAACCTGGATCTGGCCTACACAGTGACGTTGACACTTTTTGCAGTTGCCACAGGTGACATGCAGAGTTTAAAACACAAGGGTAGTCTTGGTTCCTCTGGTGATAATGACAATTAGTATGTTTACTTTTTCTGTTGCTACTGCCAAATGAAAACCTGCAATGTAAATGCAACCTAAGATCCTTCCTCTCCAAATTTCTTGCAAGATCATATCTAGTGATGGTTACAATAAATTTTTTATATCAATGTTATTCAATTATATTTATTTGCATTTGATCATTTGTTTTGTTTACTTGATCCTTGTTTTTTTATTGCTCTCCTATATTTCTGCCTCAAAGCTCACATCTTCAGCCTTGGAAGAAGGGTATTAAAATGTTAGAATTGCTCTTCACTGCTCTATCAATTGTCAAAGAGGAACAGAACTTGCATTTATATACTGACTTGAACAATTTCAGTCCTGAAGCACTTCACAGCCAATGATGTGTTTTTGAAGTGTAATCGCTGTTGTAATGTAGGAAACGTGACATAGCAATGTCCCACATGCAGCAATGGGATGATGACCAGACATTTTTTTTAAATGTTGACTGAGGGATACACATTGGCTGGACACTGGGGAGAATGCCCTTGTTCTCCTTCAAAATAGTGCCATGAGATCTTTTATGAGGGTATACAGGCCCTCACTTGAGCAGAACTCCCCACCCTGTGCAGGACCCATGCTAGTGGCACAGTTGACTGCAAGGTGATCGTAAATTTGAAGGAGAATAGCCAAGGAGGAAGGTTGGAAAGAGCCAGTGAAAATAGACCTTCGCAACTACTGGCCTGAGCAAAACCTGGTGAATTCATGATTGGGTTTTTGTGAGCTGTGCAAAGCATCAAGTCTTCATGCAATATGCTAACAGTTTTCCAGCTTACAACTCTGCCCTCAACTGGCAGAGCTTGGTGGTGTTGGAAAGATGTCCTGAACTGGGATTCAAACTTAAGCCCTCTGATTGAGAATGTAATGCTCGAATGGTGGAGCTACTGGACCACCCTGCATTTATTGAGGTTTTGGGAGAGACCAATGGTCTCTTGCTCTTTGACTACAATTAACAGAGAGAAAACAGAAGCTCTATCAAAAAATAACCATCTGTTCCCTCGTATCATGAAGAGTATTGTGTGTACCTGCTTACAGACCCATTTAGAGACAGTGCTCCAGCTTTACCTGCTTTCTAAGAGGGCCCTAGTGCTCAGTAACAGCTATTACAATGTAATCTTTTCTTTTAGTGCTTTGGGGAGAACAAAGAATATTATAAAATATTTATTTTGCAGTTAACTGAATACATTGTAAGCCTTTTGTGCTGCTTGAGATTGTGTGCTTAAAATTGCATGAGGCTAGAAACATTTCATAATGAAGCAACAACTCCTTAAAAGAACATTAATATCTAGTGAAGAATCATCAAAAGCACTGAACTAGCGATGTCACTGCATCAGCAACCAAGCACACTTGAAGAGGGAACTACAATTAGATATAAACTAAGTAATACCTTTTTGTGGAAGTTATTATCTTGGCAACAGAGCAGAAGTCCATAGCAACATAGGAACAAGAGCCATTCAGCCTCTCGAGCCTGTTTCCCCCATTCAGTTATATCATGGCTAATCTGCATCTTATTTCAAAGAAAGAGGTTGTGAAAGCTTTCCAATGAGAAGATGTTCCTTAAAGCCAGAAAAGGACATGAGTGAATGGATTCTGACCACACTCAGTCCATTGCAGTGAATGTGAAAGATGCAGCAAATAACAATAAAATTGCACACATGACCCATGGGGTAGAATGCACTCACTGTCTCATTCTGAAATTCCTCTCTTCGAACTTAGTTTGTTTGTCTTTTACTTTATATTCAATATTTTTCTGGTTTAAAAGCAATTCAGCTTTGGATTCTACTCATGTTTGTAACACTTTACCTTTGTGGATTATGATAACATTAGAACTATTTTATTAAAGTAATGGCCCCTAGTCAATGAGAAGGAGCATTTTGGACTCATTGAGTTTCCATCTCATGGTTTGAAGACAGCAAGGAAATTCCACCAGATACTTTAGCTCATTCCCTCAGCTTATTTTTTTTTCTGAATATCAGTTTTACCATTAATTCAGTCCTCTATTTAATCCCTACAAAGGATCCATGCATACACGTCCATCAGTAACACATAACTCATTTTGTCAATTCAACAATTGATCTCATCAAAATTCAATTCTGATCATAACATTTTTCCTCAAACACTGTAAATATACCCGTCTCTATATATTATATTTCTAGATATGATTGGCCTAGGAATTCCAGATAGACTGCTGTACCATTGGAAATATGGCAGGATGAGCCTTCCACCCTTTATTTACTGTCTTCCTGACCCTGTTCCAAATTCTGAGATGGATACTTCAGTCAGTACCCGTACTACTGAGTTGCTCACGCTACAGAACCAACAGGATTTCAGACTGACCTTTGCCACTCTTATAGGGATGTGCAGGACATTCTGTTATAAGTATTAAAATAGAAAATGGAAAGTTTCTGGCTGATCCATGTTCTCTCCACATTACCCCAAATTCCTCTCCCTGTGTGTGTGTGTGTGTCCTGGCCAATATTTATCCCTTAATCAACATCACAAAACAGATTATCAGGTCATTATCATATCGCTGTTTGTGGGAGTTTGCTGTGTGCAAATGGTCTGCTGTGTTTCCTACATTACAGCAGTGACTACACCTCAAAAGTACATCATTGGCTTTAAAGCACTTTGAGATGCCCGATGGTCATGAAAAGCATTTCTTTCTGTGCAGATCGTGGGAACTCTCAGCTAAAAACAACAAAGATTTTATGTTCTCAGACATCGTTGCATCGGTTATACGTGAAAGCAGCAAACACGGGTGTAACTGAAGTACTGCTATCCAGCAGCTTTGTGACTAGGCGAGATAGAAATTATGTTTGTGACCTTTGTTCAAATAGACAGTACACCAGGGTCTGATGTGCATTCACATACTGCTTCTTTGCAGAATCAGGTTAACCGCTGACTCCAGGTTCATAATGCAAATAATTGCAAGTTCTTAGCACAGGTGCAAAACAAAACTGGTTCATACTGATGCTGCAGTTGGTGTATTATTGTAGCCTAATACTCAGATTTACTTTTCACAAGAAAGCACAAATAACATTTTCTGAACAAACTTATAAAACTAAGCATTTCTTTCATAGTTTCCATTGTAAGGACCATCCCATATGATACATGAATTGAAGTGCATTAAAGCATTAGAAAGCACTGGATATGAAAAGAGCAGTTCGACTCTTAGCCTTTCTGCTTCTAGGACCAATTACAGTGTAGTCCATCATAGAGCTTACCAATTTAATCTCCCGAGGAAACATTCTGCTTATTTCTTTCTGATCCTCAACGGCAATCAGGCAGAATTTCCGTATTTCATCCAACTTACATCTATACTATCCAACTCTGGCCTGCTGTCCTTCATTGACAACTATCCTCTTCTAGCAAGAACCATTTGTATCCCGTGAAGTCATTGATTAGCTCAGTCTATAAACTATGCTCTTAATCTCCTATCTTGTTCACAATCTGATATTTATCTGGCTCTTTTTTTGAAGGAACTAATTAGGTTCAACCACAGCTGCTTTTTCTGGGCATCTGTTCCTTGTGTAAAAGCTTCTTTTAACCTCTGATCTCATTCAACATCCATTACATGAGAAAATTGATGAGAATTTCCATGCTGTTTTTGGTGTAATTCCAGCTTATAATTAGAGCAAATATTGTTCTTTGTTTTGGCAGCAAAATGGGTGCAAGATGTTTATGTGGTTTTACAGCCTGTATAATGCAGTTCATATTTGACACCAGTGCCTTGCCTTTCTCTACCTGCATCACTGGAACTTATACCTAGGCAGTCTGGTGTTTCCTTCTGTGTTCACTGTGTTAGGACCGAGGCGGGAGGAGTACACTATTCATTCAATCCCACTTCTCTACAGGTCACAACATATCAATAAATTTTCCCACTTACTGAAACAGCCAATTAGTTACTCTGTTAATCCTGAGAATAAAGCACACCAACCAGGATTCATTAATAAACAACAAAATTATCCGCTTATTATAAACCAAGTGTAAACCAATAATAAAGTAAATATATGCATGAATTGAGATATGAAAGCCCTGCATTTTTATCCAAGCCCTCATGCACACGCACAGACATCCAAAAACCAGTTAACCGGGGGAAAAAGGGATTTTTTTTTTACAGTTTTTACAAAGAAATAGAAGGAATTTAAAAAACCTAGTGTGCAAAGATATGGAAGGAAGTCCTTTGTTTTGGTGAGGTGTCCCAAAGTCGAATAGTTGTCTCCCATTCGGAATCTTTCCAGGCCAGTTTCATGAACAGTCTGTTTGGGTAGGCATTCAAAAAAATTCAACTGCAGAAGGCTTCACATAGGTCTTACAGCAGGTGGCCAGCAACAAAGGTGTCAGTTCTCACACATATTCAATGCAAAGTCCTTTTAAAGTTACAAGGTTTCTGCAAACATTCCGGATGTCTTCAAAATACAGGAGGCAAGAGTTAACTTCATACAGGCTTTTGCTTTTCAATAGCAGGGATTCTTCAAAGAGAGGTAACAGGGGCCTGGATGTTCTTCTGTTCTCCAACAACTCCTCTTGTCCAAATAAAAAGCTGGCTTTTAACAATTCAAAGTGAAATCAAAAACAGTTCAGCAAAAGTCCTGTGACAGCCATATATTGTGGTCTGTCATTTCCTTGTAAACATCTGTCACTCAGGTTAGAACCCCCGGTGGTGTTTACCTGAAGTCACATACTTTCCAGTAAAAATTTGTTTACCGGTCAGCCTTTTGTTGAACTTCCTTTGAAAAAAACATCACCCAAAGTTCAGCAATCTCCATATGATTCTTTGGCCATGAAATCCTTTTAGTTTCAGTTTTTTAATTTTAAAAAATATAGATTCCCAAATTTTAACACAAAAATGGAAACTCGTAACAACTGGCCTAGTGTTCTAAGAGGAAAGACAAATGGTTGGCTTTGATATCTGTATGAGACATTATTCTGAGATGCAGGAGTGTCTGGTAAGTTGACTTCAGCTAATCATTGTCATTCTACTGGGTCCTTGATCTGTGTCCCCATTAATAGGGGTGTGTGGCGGTGGTTGGGGCGGTGGGGGGGAAGGTGTGCGGTTGTGGCTGGTCTAATCATCGCTTTCAGATCCTGAACAAATGCAATATATACCACAACCTCCAGGGTCTGGAAGCCAGTGCTCAGGGTTTTGTCTATTCTCTTGTCTCTTGCCACCAGACCTGCAGCCTGTGGAAGTGGAGGCACTGTCTGGTGCCTTCTTAGTTGAGGATCTGCTGCCATTTCCAATGAAGCTGCCATGTGCTCAGTTACATCCTGTAACAAAGATAAAGCTTTCCTGGTGTCATAAAGGAAAACTATAGACTTAAGTTACATCTGCTAGCTGCTGCACATCCTTGGAAACGAACTTAAAGACCCTACACATAGATGTGGTGTTCCCCATCTTCCTTATTTTCTGGCACATACCCATGAGCTCTGTGTGTCATGATTCCAAAGCCAGGGGAAGGTGCGATATCCTCACCCACTTCCCATTCCACTGGCTATCTTGTGCACTGTGAATCATCCTGTGCTACATTCTCTAGTGCTGCTGTTACCCCCAAGTTTTCTGAGCTGGAACAAGGGAGTAATGCAGATTTTGAATTTAAAAAGGCTATAGTAGAAAAATATTAGGTATGATATTTCTGCAATAGTTGATGGGTAGGCTTGAATTCAGTTCCAGGTCCTTCACCTTGATTTTTTTTGGCCGCCTTTTTCTTCTTCAATGTCATCATAGGTAGTTATAGGTTCTCTATTTCTCCCCCTTATCCTCATGACCATCAGCTTCCCCCTTCTATGCCCTCTTGCTATCTGTTGGGTACTGCCTTCTCCCCCCACCCCCAACCCCATCTTCTGATGATTACATTGTAAAAGGTTAGTTGCACAACTGTTACTTTAGAGGGTGAAGAGTGTACAGGAGCCCCGTGTGTTTAATAGAGAGTCGCCAGTATGATATCTTTTCTGCCCTGATCAATTAATTTAACTTCTTATAACACTGGTCTGCCTGCAGTCCTGGGCACAAGACAGTTGTCACTCGATGCCTGTGCTACCTCCCTCCACATAGGACTTTTTGGCACATTTTCACCCACAAACACGTAGCACTCTGTATTTTGGACTTGCAAAATTGTTAATTTTCTTCTCTGCCTCTGTGCCATGCCCATGTCCCTTCTTTGGTTGCTTCTGCCAGGTGTCCTGTTAGTCATGCATGTAAAGTAGGCCAAAAGCAGGCATGAGACATCAATTATACCCAGCTGACAGTCAACTGACTGAGCCAAGCACTGTTGTTTAGTCCCCTGCTGTTCCTCCAGCCTGTTGCTTGCAAACTTCAGCCAAAACTGACTTCTTAAAGGTTGCTGTGTAATTTGCATACACCTCAGCACATTGCTCCCATTTGACTTGGGTTTTAAAGCAATCACTGCTGTAATTGATCTGCCAATGAGCTGGCCCAGAAAATTCTTGTGAAAAAAACCCTCTCGACCATTGATGGGTGCATCTCATTTTCCAAATTCAAATAAAAGTGCTGTAACAAAGCAGGGGGAATTTCAAGGTCAATATCTTTTAATGAAAGAAAATTGTCTGAGTTTACTCTATTTAAAAAAAAAAGTTTGTCTCACCTTTATCTCTAAAAAGGAAAAATTATTTTCATTCTGCTTTTACTTAGCGAGTGTATAAAGATGTATACAAATTCAAAGCATTGTAAATTTGAGGCACTCAGTCGTGAATTATTCATGAAGTATTCAACGATCAAGCAGGGATTATACTTATTATTCTGACACTTAAGCAAAAAAAAATAAGGGCAAGGAGAGCTGTTACCATTCAGAAATGTCTGATTGGAACATGGCCTCCTTTCTGATTGGCATTCTGCACAATATGGGTCATAAGGAGGTCAAGGATAGTGCATTGCTCTGACTCCACAAATGATTCAGTTAGTTATTCATATGTTTTCTGTGAACTGTATTAAAATTGGAAAAATTATACTGATATAAACAATTTGCTTCAAAAGCCTCCTGTTCTGGAAGATCACCAGGATGTAAATGATGTGTCAGTACATGGAGCTATAATGCTCTACTGTTGCGAAAATTGTATTTTTTCCAACCTATTAAGTAAAGCTATTAAATAAAACCAATTTTTAAAAAATTCTTCCAAGGGATTAAGCAAATTAGAACATCAGCTTTTTAAAAAAGAAAATTCAGAGTACCTATTTTTAAAAAAAACTTGCATGAATCCTGTTTCTCAAATGGTGTCTTTGTTTTATTTTAATCTGCATTGTATATTCCACTTCAACAACCTGATAAATATTTAAAAATGAACTGAATCCATTTCTGGTGAGTTGGCACTTGAGGGCCATCTGAATATTAGTGGAGAATACAGGGGAAGTATATGGTTCTGTAAATAACAGCATTGAGATCTGGCCATTTCCACTGTTCATACTACACTAAAAAAAAAATGCTGGTCAGGCTGCAGGGCTAAAAAGGGCAAATGATTTTTAAACATGACCCAGTATGCTTGTATTGCAACATTCTCTGCAAATACATCCAAAACAGAATACAAATGGGTCAAAACTAAGCTGTCAATAAAAAGAGTAATCTCAGTACATGGATGTGTTGGCTGCACACCAGGACTGCAAGTGGTTCTTCAACTGTGTGAAGCTCATTACATTCATCAATGTATTGGCCATCCTTTTCATACCAGTAGAAATGTAATTTTTTTTTTAATTAAGTTTTATTTTGGAACTTCTGAAATACCTCTATGGGTTCATTCAATGTTGCTGTCATTTTGAGATGTGATTTTATGCATGTAATATTACTTGTTCCTTTGGTGTGTGATCTATTGTAAGACTCACAGGACTACAAGTAATATCTAAAGAAACTGTGGGTTTTTATTACACTCTAAACTAGAACATATATACATATAAGTTACTGTATTAGCCACATCTAAACATATCTCACTCTGTCGGGCTACACCCACAACTCCCTGGTCATGTGTGACATAACATCACTTCGTCTGGTGACCGTCACTTACAGCTTAAGCTGATCCGCACTTTAGGTCATGCTACAGCATCCCTTTTTTTTGAAAGATAAAAATATATTTACAATATACAATGATGTTGTGGTTTGGACTAATTATACATGATTAAAACAAAACGTTATTTACAAGTGGGTAAGTTTAACACTCTCTAAAATGTAGAGGAGGTTTGCTTATTCATCCTGATCTTGTTATCGTAAACCTCTTCTTAGAGCTGAGCTCATCTTGATGACTCCTCTGAGACTCTGGTGACTCAGAACTCTGGTTGGCATGTTCTTTTTCTCTGCTCGTAGCCTATGTACATTCTTCTTCAGACTTTGTTTTTGAATGTGTCCGTGATGCCACATGGTTGTTGCATGTAGTTTTGTCGTTTAGCTCTCTGAGTTGACTTTTGTTCCATCTGAGAATCGCACCGTTGGGTGTCTGGACCTCATTCGATCTGGGCTGGTCACCACCTAGCAACCTCTGCAGGATACCAAGTTCCCAACGCATGATTAAGGACTCTGACCTTCTGTCCTACTTGAAATTGAGCTAATTCTGGTCCTGCTTGCCTGTTGTATGATGTCTTCATCTTCCCTTATTTGGGAAACTTAGAAAAATGATGACTGACAATATCACTGATCACCGCAATCTCTCTGGCCTCCGGGTTCTTGCTGCAACGAACTGAAGCCCTAGGCGACTCCTGGTCATATCGCCTCTTCATGTCAAGACTTCCAGCCTTTGATCATTCTTTACATGGACTGACCCAATATGATCGACCTGAGTATTTTCTACTATCTTCAGTGTTGCTGAATTCATGTATTGTGACGATTTGTAAATCTTGGCATATTGGAAGTCCTGCAACAGTTGGTCCAGTTGTGTCTACAATATAAAACATTTGTGGTAACCATTTGTAGCTCCTGTAGCTGCACTGTAAGCTTATCGTTCCAGTGCACTTGATTGGAGAACCATTGTAAGCAGTCAGCCTACATAGATTTCCATTCCTTTAAGTACATGTCCTTCAGTATATGGATGGGCAGATGTATGGATGTATTTGCATTTGCTCTGGTATTAATTTTTACTCTGAGCTTGTGCATGCCACTCTTCTGTGGACAAATAATCCCAATCATAGTGAATGCCTCAGATTGTGTCATAGCATTGGCATGTTGATCCAGGTTGACTATGTGAAATGCTTGCTCGCTGTTTACATGAATGTATTCTTCATCTGTGCCGTCCTGACAATCTGATTCTCTGCTGGCGTGATGTACCTGCTCGGACTTTTGTTGTGTGTTGGCATACCTTCTGTTGCATTTGCCACCCTATCTTGCGGGCATTCTCTCTGTATGTGATCTGTGACCATTGCTGTGTGCGGTATCTGAGCTTGGTCTTCACAACTGTCTTGCCCAATGTCCTTAAGTGCCTCAAGCTTTGCACTGGTCCTGGTACGATGGACAACTGTGAATTGGTTGGGTTCGGCCACATTTGCCAAAATGCTTAGCAGATTGTGAGATTTGGTTACCATCCCAATTGTTGTAGCTGGCCCCATTGCTTGTAACTGTTGGTGCCCAGCCATGATGGCTTCAAATTTCCTTCCATCATTAAGTAATGCATCTATGGTGTGCCCTTTCTTCTTTTCTAGCAGGTCTTCTTGAAAGGCCTCGATTGGGGTAGATGCAATTATGACTTCTATAACCCATTCTGACCATTCAATATCTGTGAAGTCACAATATTGAGCTTTGTCTCAGTATCTTGCAGCAACTGCTCAATGGACTCATCTTACCTGTGCCGGTAGGTCATAATCTTAAGCCTATGTACTCGGAATTTGACCTTTACCTCCAATTGCTGCACCAGGAATCTCCAAAGCTTGCTAGGGTCCTTCTGATCCTCAGCTGACAATCCTGATGTGTTGATCCATTGCAGGCCCTCATTGCCAGTGTGATCTTCATCCTGATAGCTTGTTTTTTCTGGTTCACACACTTCTTGATTCAGGAAACACATCAATTTGCTGTTGCAACAGTTTAAATTCAGACGCTATGTCTCATGCCTTCCAATCTATAACTAGATATCTGAAAGCCTTTGTCTTAATGATCCTGCTTTTTATTTGAGAAACATAGGACTTTTTACAGGTTTTCTTTTTCACAGGCACACTTCTTTTTTTCTTGCATAGACAGATTCATTTTCTGCAGGCCTGACCTTTCAGAGTGAGACTGCATCATTTATCTTCAAACGGAGGGCTGGATTTTAATAGCCTGCTGACAATCTCAGCAGTGAGCTCACAAAATGTTGGCCGCACCCATGGGCTGCATGCCAAAGAGCCACTGCAATCTCCTGCTTGGTGGGTCATTTAAATAGCTGGGGCACATGCTCCCCACCCCCCCCCCCCACCATTCAAGTTGAGGGGGCAGGCTGTCAGTCATTGGCAATGACACCAGCTGCCTTTACGCAGATTCTGGCAGTGTTTTTAAAGGGCAGCCAGCCCTGCCGGCATACTTAAATTTTAAAAGATACACCCCCGTCCCAAAATTTATCAAATAAATTTCTAATGCCTCTTTCCCAGCCCCAATAACGATTTCATTAACTATTTGCCCTTTCCTCCCCCAAAATACTTACATTTTAAATCTGACCTTCACTCTCTTCCCCCGCCGAGACTGCACAAAGTTTAAGTTCACCTCTTCCCACCTTCTCCTACACCCATTACGTTTACTTGACCTCATTTCCCCTGCACTGAAAATCTTGACCCCTCCCCTCTCCCCACCAGTGTCACACTGGCTTTCCCCAGACAGGGAATTAAAGGTGTGGGAGTGTCAGCCGCCACACTGAAGATCACGGCGGGCCTGGAAGATTAAAGGTAAGTTTATTTACATTTATTCATCCCATTTATTTAAAGATTGTAGTTCGGTTCCCGTCATCCAGCGGTGGAGAGTCACCATGGAGCCTCACCGCCACCAGGAGGATCGGGCCAGGCCTTCCTTGCATCAGCCTCCATGGAGGCCTTTTGTCGGAACAATATTCCGCCCCCTCTCCATGGAGCCTGGTATCATGGGCTTCATAAAATCCAGCCCAGAGAGGGCAATTCTTTATCTGTTGCCAGCTTCAGTTTTCAGTGCTGGCGTCTGCCACGACCTGCCTTTTCCACTGTGTTGTGGACCTCCAGTGGTGCTGTTGAGTTCTTCTATCTCTTTTGGCTTAGGCCCCGCCCATGAAGCAAAGAAAAAAGGAAAACTAAAACAGTAATGGCTGCAGCTGCAACTTTTCAAATTTTTCTGCCAGAACAGCTGAAAGCTCTGATCCCCTGGCAACTTGCCTACTGTACTCAGAGTTTCAACATGTCCTGGGATCCTGTCTGTAGCCTAGCTCACTACACTGTTGTGGGGTCTCCTGCCAGTTGCTCTCCCGGATCTTCAGCCACTCCTGGTGAGCAACCTGTTGTTCTTTGTTCCCTCAAATGTGCTCTTCAGAAAAAAATCAAACATTGGCCATGATGTAATATTTGGTGGTCTTCAGAAAAAATATATCCCAAACATTGCTATCATGTAATACTACTTGTTCCTTTGATATGTGGACTATTGTAAGACTCACAGGATTACAAGAAATATCCAAAGAAAACATAGGTTTTTATTATACATTAAATTAGAATGTGTGTATATATATATATATACACAGATAAACACATCTTACTCTGTCGGGTCACACCCACAACTCACTGCTCATGTGTGAGGTGACATCACTTTCTTCGATGACTTTAACTTCCAGCTACTTAAGGTCATCCCACAACAGTGTACACCACTATGACACTGCTTAAATAATTTGCCAATGGTACCCCAATTAGATGTTCTTCTGCATTTTCCAAGTGAAAGTATCTGACGTTGATGTTTGATAATGAACAGTGTTGCATAAGTCCACAAACCATTTCCATTTCTGTTTTATGAGCAGTGCGCGGTAAGAACAATGTATTCTGAATAATTTCTTCAGTCACTAAATTAACTAACATTTGAATAAATAGGATTTTAAAAATGATTGGCAGCTGCCTGAGAGTTGAAGATGGGTACTTTGACCAGGAAAGGGATGGCCCCTTTCCCTAGTATAGGTGTGGTCCATTACTGCTATTTAGTTGTTGTTTTAGCCATTAATTTATTATTTTGTTGATCTTGAATGATGACCAGGCTGAAACAGTTTGTAGCTGGCTATTTTAATCGGGATGCATTATAACACCACTGATAACACACTAAGGCGAGTGTTTAGCTGGTATACTCTCACTGATTACAATGCCTTGCAAAGCTATTAATCTAACTGGGTGCTCCTGAATTATGCATGATAGTACAGTACTCAGCCAGTGATTAAACTGTATTTTCAAGTATCATGATCACTGTATGTATATATGCTGAATGTATACATGTGTTTAATACATCTCAGGCTCTTATTCATCTTCTCATTCAGCTTTGAAAATGCAATAGCAATTCCCATTATTACATCTGCTGTCAGTATTATTTCCCATTAATTGTCTCACAGTCAGTCAAATGATAATCATTAACCATAATAGATATGACTGGCCAAAGAAATGGACTAAAATAGACTAAATTCATCCCCTGTGTGTTTGAGGTAATATAGATATTGGTGTGATTTCCTCATGACTTTCAAATCCTCTGATCCCTTTTATGTGATGATACTGCCTCGTAACCAGTTCACGTATCTGGTATTCAGCATTGATTGTCACAGTAAATCTCAGTCTTCAATCAATGTAATATCAATGCTGGTTGTAATTGTTTGAATTGTTTTCACTTCTTTGATAATGAACTATAAGTTAAACTATAAGGTCAAATCAAATCCTTAAACCACTTGAACCTCACTTGATGTGTGATCTTGCCTGAATGCAGGCTGAATGCTCATTCCCATTCATATTTTTGGAATCTTATAAACAAACATTGTAAGATTCAGTCTTGATAGTATATTTGGCTGTTAGAAAGAGTCTCACAGCCTTTACCACTCTATTTGTTCAGTATCTTATAGGGATTAGAACTCCTGACAGCTTGTACTTTTTTTCATTGGAAACTATAATTCCAGGAATACAGTTCACATTCCATACCTTTCACTTGGAGAGTCCCCATGATTATCTGCTGATCACTGAGAATGGAAGCTTCACGCATCCTTTGAAAAGACTAACAGGATCTAACCTGCCCTCTTCAGTCAGTGCTGGACTCTTCGGGAATTATACAACACAGATACGATTTATTTCAGACTTCTCCATGTCGTACGAGGGTTTTAACATAACCTTCACAGGTATAACACACTTTTAATTTCTTCATGTGACTATGTTAGTGTTTTTTGAGTTGACCACTTTGACACCAGTTTGGCCACAGCCTACTCGCATCTGTTCAATCCTAACCCACGTTTGACTACAAGTTTGCCAACCATCACTGATTTTCCATAGTTCCTTTTTATCCCAAATGAACAAAATGTTGGAAAATTGAACACTTTTTCACCCATTTTTGGTACCTATTGTAACTATCAAACACAACCAAATTGGGCATAATGCTACCTACCAGCAGAGGAAAGCTCTCTCTATTTGCTTAATACATATTTTGCAAACTCAAGCTCAGAAGAGCATGCTTTAGTACCAGTATGTTTCCCTCCCCCTTCTCTAATTCAATTTATAACAACCGTTCTCATGAGTGGGATTGCTAATTTGAACCGAATTGTGTAGCACAGTGCTTTGCTCACGAGAGGTTGGTGAAAACTACTGAAGCTCATTTCATGTCACACTCTTTCAAGAAGAGAGACATTGATCAGTCAGCTTAAGCCTGAACACAGATTCCAGAAATGAAAGGACAATGTCAGAACATTCTATAGTGGTTAGTTCCTAAAATAAATCAATAGTTAAACACATTTAACTCTTTGTGCTTTTTTTTCTTGTGTACTTTGGTTTGAACAGTTTGAATTCCAATCAACACAATTTTGTGCTTTATCTAGAACATGATTTGGAGCCTTGTGATGATCCCGGTATCCCACCGTTCAGCAGCAGAAGTGGCCGTCGCTTTGGAGTTGGAGATACTCTCACTTTTTCATGTTTTCCGGGATATAGACTGGAAGGTGTGTTCCAGATAACCTGCCTTGGAGGTAGACGGCGTGTGTGGAGTTCGCCTCTTCCAAGGTGTGTTGGTAGGTGGTCGTGTGCTTTCATTTCACTTGGACTGAAATTTCAACACAAGTTAGGAGCTGTGCAAAGACCTGAACCAATGCATTATTGTCAAGTTATCTTTTTACAGAAAGTAACTTGTGAACTACTATAGTTCAATGAAATATTTAACAAAAGATACAGCAGTCACAACGGTGAGTGCCTACAATTACCCCCACTGATTATTGTAACTGCCTCTGGTGGTGATGCCTTGAAGGAATATGTTGCCACACCAGTGCTCTGCATTATGGGGTGCTAGAATGAAGTATTGCCCTCCTGAATTTCTCACATCAGTCTCGACTTGTGCTATCTGGTGGTTGAGGGAGGGATAGGACTGGTGGCAGCTGAATGCTAGTTATAAACTTCTCAACAGCTCACGGGAAGATACTTGCATGGTATGTCAGGTTGGCATTTGTCATGCACTAATGTAGGACTAGCATTGACCAAGGCCTGGTAAACATGTCATCTGCACCCATTTCAATAGCGAGCTGCATGGTATGGGGCAAAATGAAGGATCAGTGAAAAAAGTATTCTTTTTAAAGTAAAGAAAAATCGCGATTTGTTTTATTCTTTGCACGTTCCTATCTAAAACTAATAAGGATATATTTTGTTCTGAATGTTCATGATAACAGCAAAATAGATGTAGTGAAAATGGTGAGCAAAACAGTAATGAACAACATTTATTGCCAAGAGTGGCAATTTTGCTCACGCCCTGAAATGGGTCATTATGAAAAATAAATACTTGTTAAGACCTTGTTAATAAATTTGAGGATTCTTTTAAAGGACTTGTTACGACCAGGTGAGAAAGAGGTCTAGGGTTCCCTTTCCGCCTTCACCTGGTCTTACCTTAACAGGGTTTAATTTTTAAACACACTGTTTTTAGCTCCCCCTTGGTGAATCCTTGTTCACCATTTTCCAATTACAAGGCAAAGAAACCAGCACAAACAGCCTTTCTTAGGTTTAAAGAAGAAAAGTTTAAATTTATTAAACTTAACTCTAATTCGGCTGACACCTACGGATAAACGACGTGCCACGCTAGCATGCATACGTGACACACACATGCAGATAGAGACAGAAAGAAAACACAAGAAATAAAGTGGAAAAGTTTGAGGCAATATCTGAGGAGGTTTTTTGTGTTACGGTTCTTTGAGCTCACTGTAGTGTCCTTTATTGTAGGTAGATCTTGCTTTTCGTTGGGGCCCAGTTTTCTTCTTAAATCTTGTTCGCTGTAGGAGACATTTCTCCCTTGGGGTTCATGTGTCTTCAGTGAATTTGGAGTTCTGTGAGAAAGAGATGGGAGCAGGCTGACAGGAGAGGCTGTGGCGAGCCAGCCAGGAGAGATCTTCTCAGTCCAGGAGCATTCTGCTTTCTGCCCAAACTGTTTGTACAAATTCAAAAAACTCAGGTTGCCCAGCAGGTTAGTCATGTGACTAGCTAGTTTGACCATGTCCGTTTGTGTATTCGGCCATCTTAGCAGTCAACCTGGAATGCGAGCTCCCCCACCTTCAACTTCAGGTGATCAAAAGTCCATTGTGGGTTAAATGTGTCAGGGAATGGTCCTTTGTCCTTTCCAAGCACTGTCTGTTAATATGCAAATGTATTTCCAGCCAAGGGTCCATTGTGGGTTGAATGTGTCAGGGAATGGCTGCTTTGTCCTTCCAAACACTCTCTGTTAATATGCAAATGCCTTTCCAGCCAAGACCTGGCAATTTTTTTTCAAGAAAGTCCTTTCTTCACTTCAACAACAGTTTGAAATTTAATGTCCATGTGGCGAAACTAATAAGCATCATGCTTGGCAGGTGGGGGCCTGCATGACAGACTGGATGAAGAATCATGGGCAAATTTCCGTGAAGGAAAGTGAAGAAAAACTGTTTTCTGAACTGCTATTCAGAACAGGCATTAGCAATAATGAGGTGAGGGCATGTAAATGTAAACATGTAACAAAAGTCAAAATACTGCAGACGCTGGACAACAAAAAAAATTAATGCTGGAAACATACAGCAAGTCACACACCGATCTGGTTCTGATGAAGGGCAATGCTTGAAATGTTAACTTGTCACTTTTCTCCATAAATATAAATCCCTCCTTTGTTTGTTGAACATCAGTATTTTCAGATTGTATGAACGTGCTTTCAAAGGGCATCCAAGAAGAGCAAAGAAAAAAATATTGCCCTGTTCTCATGCAACTTATGATGTAGTACTGGATCTGGCACTGATGTGTACAGATCCATTCATATGGAGGAGACAGGTTGGGTTTTGTAGAAGGCATGTCAGTATTCAGCACAGATGGGCAAATGGATAATATACTGCAGTTGGAAATAAAAAGCTTAATATATTTCCACTGGAAAATATTTAAAGTAGAATCCAAGGATGGTGGGAAGTGTGGGACATGGGATAGGTGATAAGAAAAGCCTTCAATGGAAACTAAGAAAACCATACAATAAGGTGTGTTAAGGCAAGTGATGTGCCGAGAAAGAAAGAGGTAAAAGAAATAACCAAGAGCCTCATAGTAAGGATTGCTATCATATTAATAAACTGATTTATGTTGACATAAGGGTCATAAGTTGGTTACTGATGCTTGAAGGTTCCATTTGAGAAAAGGTCCATAACAGGAGCATGGTTAATGGCTAAGGATGGGTAAGAATTTCAAATGGTTTGACTGAGATATTTTCATAGAATCATAGAAAGTTTAAGGCACAGAAAAAGGCCACTTGGCCCATCATGTCTGTGCCAGCTGAAAAACGATTCACCTTTCTAATCCCACCTTCCAGCACTTGGTCCGTAGCCCTGCAGATTACAGCACTTGAGGTGCATATCCAGACTCCTTTTGAATATGTTGTGGGTCTCTGCCTCAACTACCCTTTCAGGCAGTGAGTTCCAGACTGCCACCACCCTCTGCGTGAAAAGGTTTTTCCTCATCTCCCCTCTAATTTTTCTACCAATCACTTTAAACCTATGCCCCCCCCATCACTGACCTCCTTGCTAAGGTAAATAGACCCTACACCTCCACTCTATCCAGGCCCCTCAAAATTTTATACATTTCAATCAGATCTCCCCTCAGCCTCCTCTGTTCCAAGGACAACAACCCCAGCCTATCCAATCTTTCCTCATAGCTGCATTTTTCCAGTCCTGGCAACATCCTCGTAAATATCCTCTGTACCCTCTCTAGTGCAATTACATCCTTTCTGTAATGAGGTGACCAGAACTGCACACAGTACTCAAGTTGTGGCCTAACCAATGAGTTATACAGTTCCAGCATAACCTCCCTGCTCGTATATTCTGTACTTCAGCTAATTAAGGAAAGGATTCCAAATGACTTCTTAACCACCTTATCGACCTGTCCTGCTACCTTCAGGAATCTGTGGGCATTCACTCCAAGGTACTTCACTTCCTCTACACTTATCAGTATTTTCCCATTAATCGTGTATTCCTTTGCCTTGTTTGAGCTCCCAAAATACATCACCTCATACTTCTCCAGGTTGAATTTCATTTGCCACTTTTCTGCCCATCTGACCAGACTATCAATATCTTCCTGCAGCCTACAGCTGTCCTCGCTATCTGCCACACAGCCAATCTTTGTGTCGTATGCACACTTCTTGATCATTTACAGACAAATTGTTAAGATATACCACAAAAAGCAGGGGACCCGGTACTAACCCCTGCAGAACGCCACTGGAAACAGCTCTCCAGTGGCTAAAACACCCGTTAACAATTGCCCTTTGTTTCCTGCCACTGAGCCAATTTTGTATCCACCTTTCTGCATTTCCCTTGAACCCATGGGATTTTATTTTTTTAACCAGTCTGCCATGTGGGCCCTTGTCAAAAGTCTTGCTAAAATCCATGTAGACCACATCAACTGCACTACCCTCATTTATCTTCCTTGTTACTTCTTCAAAAAATTCCATCAAGTTGATCAAACAAGATCTTCCCTTAACAAATCCATGCTGACTATCCTTGATTAACCTGTGCCTTTCTAAGTGACAGTTTATCTTGCCTCTCAGCATAGATTCCAGTAACTTGCTCACTGCAGAATAGACTGACTGGCCTGTAATTATTCGGTCTATCCTTCGCTTCCTTTTGAAACAGAAGTATAGCGTTAGCAGTTCTCCAATCCTCTGGCACCACCACATCTGTATTCAGTGAGAACTGAAAAATGATGGTCAGACCTTCTGCTATTTCCTCTCTTACTTCTTTTAACAGACTAGTGTACATTTCTTGATTGAAACATATAAGATCCTGAGGGGTCTTGACAGGGTGGATGTGGAAAAGATGTTTCCCCTTGTGGGAGAATCTAGAACTAGGGGTCACTGTTTGAAAATAAGGGGTCACCCATTTAAGATGGAGATGAGAAATTTTGTCTCTCAGAGGGTCGTGAGTCTTTGGAATTCTGTTCCTCAAAAGCAGTGGAAGCAGAGTCTTTGAATATTTCTAAGGCAGAGGTGGATAGATTCATGATAAGCAAGGGGGTGAAAGATTATTGGGGTTAGGTGGAAACGTGGAGTAATCAGTTTAGCCATGAACTTATTGAATGGCGGAGCAGACTCGAAGGGCCAAGTGGCCTACTCCTGCTCCTAATTCATATGTTCATATGTGCTTATGTATTTCATCTGGTCCTGGTGATTTATCAACTTTTAAGGATGCTAATCCCATTAATACTTCTTCTCTCCCTATGTTTATCACATCCAATATTTCACACTCTTCCTCCTTAACTACAATATCTGCATCGCCCCCCCCTCTTTTGCGAAGACAGACGCAAAGTATTCATTAAAAACCATTTTGAAGAAATTAATAATTGATCGCATTGCTAATAAGAGAAGAACTCAAAATTAAATTATTTAATGTGACGCGAAGTGAGCAAAAAATCTAATTGAGTGGAAATCTGAAGCCTTGATAAATGACTTAATGTCATGGGTGAAAAACCAGCACAATGCAAGAAACAAAACGAAAACAGAAAATTCTGGAAATACTCAGCAGGTCAGGCAACATCTGTGGAGAGAAAAACAGAGAAAACGGCCGGGATTATATCCTGGCGGCGGGGGTCTTGATGTCTGGGAAGAGTGACGCCAAGAACCCAGCGTCGGCTCTTCTCCAGAAGGCCCGCTGAATCTAGTGCCAATCTTGCCCTTAAGTGGAAAGCAACGGACCTTCCACAGGATCAAGGACCCCATCGGCAGAAGTCCCTCCCTTTGAGAGCTGCTGGCCAATCAGAGGCTGGCAGCTCTTCCACTGAGCAGGCTGCTGCCGGAGGAGCAGCTATCGGAAGCCCAGGAGTGGTGCTGGACCCAGGTCAGAGGTAGGCCAGGCCCGTAGGGGTCTCGCAGGGTGGGGGTCTTGCAAGAGGAGGTATAGGGGGGCTACTTGCAAGGGCAGGGATGTGGCTCTCAGTGGGCCCCCTCCCCTTCCTGATGCCAGGTGCCTCGTTCAGGCACTAAGTACCTTTTAACAAGGGACCACCCCACCGCTCCCCACCCCATCCTCCCTATGGAGCCTGAAAGCAGCCCACAAGGTTTCTCGTACCACGCTTCCCATGCGCGACAGGGCCGCCCGCCACACAGCAATTGCGGCGGCAGCTTGATGAGGCCCTTCATTGGGGATTACTTGCCTAGTTAAGGGTCTCAATTGGGGGTGGGGTGGAAAGGCCGTTCACAGGCCTTCCTGCCTTGCACTTAATTTTGGTGGAGGCGGGATGGTGGCGGGAGCAGCCCCCACCATCACATCCGATTTTATGCTGTCCCCACCTTCAAATCTGCCACGCGAAGAGCATAAATTTCCCCCACTGTTTCAGGTCATGACCTTTCATCCGAACAACCTTGCTTCTTTTTAGTGGGGGTGGGAAAATACAAAAATTAATACGCCTGTTCTTCATCAATACTTCACTGTGTAAAAGCAACACTTGTTGTAATACCCCTGCTTAATAACACCTCACTGTAATAAAGAAGCAGAATGTTATTAAAGACAGTAACAATCATGCAGATATTGAAATGGCCTTGTTTTCACAGCACTGACAAGAAATTAAGCCTTTAACCTCCTACAACAAACCATGCTATTTGTTCTGCTTTCTTTTTAATGTCTAAAAAATAAATATTAGCAACATTCTTCCATGTAAGGGTTAAAAAGGTGACTGCATTCTGTACTTCAAAGATTTGCTGACTCTGTGAAATGAGATTAATTCACTTATCAGTGTGATTATGACCGTTTTCATGCAATTTACAACTTCCTGTGTTCTGTATATAATAATTGGTTTTCCTGGTTAAATCTTGCAGGTCCATTTAGCTGAATGGAACTCGTGTTTGTATACATGTCATTGTATGATCCAAGACTGCAGTGTGATTTTCTTGTGATAATGGTTGTTGAGAATGACTGACTGATGTGCAGGAAAGCAAACTGTATTTTGCCTCAAATTCACTAAATGCCATGCTACTGTATCTTAATATTGTTAAAGTTCATCTCTTTTCCTAGTTCCAAGATAATAATTGGATAGATGCCAGAACAAAGTGGTGTATAACAAGCAGCTTAAGTATTTTGTGTGAAAATCATGAGCTGAGGTGTACAACTCAAGATGTTAAGCTCGTACTGAAGTACCACGCAAAGAGACAGATCTTTTTACAGTGACACCAATCAGGGTGATGCTTGTTTAATTCCAAAAGACCATTCAATTTGCTTAAGTCTGTTTGAAGAAGAGTTTTCCTCCACTATTTTCTGCTTAAAAGTTAGTACCATAACCACATGATTCTCTTCACCTTGGAAGTGGTATTATTTCTGGCCATAAATATAATTGTTCTCAGCACCACACTGCTGAATCTAACATGAGGTGCATTGACCAGTATGGGGAAGCTTTGCAAACGTTTGTGGGATGGTGTGTGTGGTGTTATCTCACATAATGGAAGACAATATGGAGAAGCTGCAGCATATGCTTCAGGTACTTCAATGAAGTCAGAGCAAAATTATTCACAAGTTGAGAAAGAGGCAGTAGCAATCATATATAGTGTTACAAAGTTCCATAAATACAGTAAGAGGTTCACTTTATTAACTGACCACCAAGCCCTTATAATCATACTTGGTTCACAGGAGGGAATACCATCTCTAGTGGCAGCACGGCTTCAGAGGTTGATTTTGATGGCCCATCAGTATGATGTTAAATATCATAAATCAGCAGATCATGCAAATGCAGGTGTTCTTTTGAAATTTCCAATGAAGAGTGATTCATTTTTAGCAAATGAGGTGCCTGTGAATTACTCCACATATACAAATGACATGCCAGAGTCTGGCACAGAAATTAGTGAAGAAACTCGCAAGGATGTGGTTCTCAGTAAAGTACTCAATTATCTCATAAACGGCTGGCCTAAAGAGGGTTTTTTTTATTCGTTCATGGGATGTGGGTGTTGTTGGCTAGACCAGCATTTATTGCCCATCTCTAATTGCCCTTGTGAAAGTGGTAGTGAGCTGCCTTCTTGAACCGCTGGAGTCCATGTTGGGTAGGTACACCAATAGTGCTGTGAGGAAGTGAGTTCCAGGATTTTGACCCAGCAACAGTGAAGGAACGGTGATATAGTTCCAAGTCAGGATAGTGTGTGGCTTGGAGGGGAACTTGCAGGTGGTGATATTCCCATGCCTCTGCTGCCCTTGTCCTTCTAGGTGGTAGAGGTCGCAGGTTTGGAAGGTGCTGTTGAAGGAGTCTTGATGTGTTGCTGCAGTGCATCTTGTAGATCGTGCCTACTGCTGCCATTGTGTATTGGTGGTGGAGGCAGTGAATGTTTGTGGATGGGTGCCAGTCAAGTGGGCTGCTTTGTCCTGGATGGTGTTGAGCTTCTTGAGTGTTTTTGGAGCTCCACCCATCCAGGCAAGTGGAGAGTATTCCATCCCACTCCTGACTTGTGCCTTGTAGATGGTGGACAGGCTTTGGGGTGTCAGGAGGTGAGTTATTTGCCACAGGATTCCTAGCCTCTGACCTTCTCTTGTAGCCACGATATTTATATGGCTACTCCAATTCAGTTTCTGATCAATGGTAACCCCCCCGGATGTTGATAGTATGCCATTAAATGTCAAGGGGAGATGGTTAGATTCTCTCATGTTGGAGATGGTCATTGCCTGGCACTTGTGTGGCGCAAATGTTACTTGCCACTTATCAGCCCAAGCCTGGATATTGTCCAGGTCTTGCTATGTTTCGACACGAACTGGTTAGGTATCTGAGGAGTCGCGAATGGTGCTGAACATTGTGCAATCATCAGCAAACATCCCCACCTATGACCTTATGACTGAAGGAAGGTCATTGATGAAGCAGCTGAAGATGGTTGGGCCGAGGACACTACTCTGAGGAACTCCTGCAGTGATGTCCTGGAGCTGAGATGATTGACCTTCAACAACCACAACCATCTTCCTTTGTGTTCAGTATGACTCCAACCAGCAGAGTGTTTTCCCCCTGATTCCCATTGACTGCAGTTTTGCTAGGGCTCCTTGATGTCATACTCAGTCAAATGCTGCCTTGATCTCAAGGACTGTCACTCTCACCTCACCTCTTGAGTTCAGCTCTTGATGTTGGGTGGTCTGTCCGGTTTCATTGCTTATTGACTTCGTAGCAGTTGGATACAATTGAGTGGTTTGCTGGGCCATTTCAAAGGGGATTTAAGAGTCATCCACAGTGCAACCACGGAAACATAAGAAATAGGAGCAGGAGTAGGCCATTCAGCCCCTGAAGCCTGCCCTGCCATTCAATAAGATCATGACTGATCGGCCACAGACCTCAACTCCTCATTCGTGCCAGCTCCTCATAGCCCTCAACTCCCCAATATTTCAAAAATCTATCTACCTCCTCTTTCAATACTTTCAGTGATCTAGCCTGCACAACTCTCTGGGGGTAGAGAATTCCAGACATTCACTAGCCTCTGAGAGAAGAAATTCCTTCGCATCTCAGTTTCAAATGAGTGTTCCCTTGTTCTGTAACTATGTCCCCTAGTTTGTGATTCCCTCACTAGTGGAAACATCTTCTCAACATCTACCCTGTCAAGCCCCCTCAGAATCTTGTACGTTTCAATACGATCACCCCTCATTCTTCTAAACTCTAATGAATAAAGGCCTAACCTGTTTAGCCGTTCTTGATAAGTCAACCCCTTCATCCCAGGAATCAGCCTAGTGAATCTCTTTTGAACTGCCCCCAATGCCAGTATATCCTTTCTTAAATATGGGGACCTAAACTGTAAACAATACTCCAGGTGCAGCCTCACCAACTCCCTCTAGAGCTGTAACAAGACTTCCCTATTTTTAAACTCCAAACCCCTAGCAATAAAGATCAAAATTCCATTTGCCTTCTTAATTACTTGCTGCACCTGTATGCTAACTTTTTGTGTTTCATGCACAAGAACACCCAGATCCCTCTGTGCTGCACTTTTTTGGAGTCTCTCTCCATTTAAATAATAGTCTGCCTTTTGATTCTTCCTACCAAAGTGCATGACCTCACACTTTCCTACATTAAACTCCATCTGCCAAGTTTTTGCCCACTCACTCAACCTATCTATATCCCCTTGCAGATTCTTCATGTCCTCATCACAACATGCTCTCCCACCTATTTTTCTATTGTCAGCAAATTTGGATATATTGCACTCTGCCCCCTCCACCAAGTCATTAATATAGATAGTAAATAATTGAGGCCCGAGGACTGATCCTGATGGCACTCCACTAGTTACGTCTTTCCAACCTGAAAAAGACCCATTAATCCTGACTCTCTGTCTTCTGTGAGTTAACCAATCCTCAATCCATGGGAATACATTACCCCCAATACCGTGAGCTCCTATCTTGTGCAATAATCTTTTATTGTGGCACCTTATCAAATGCCTTCTGGAAATCCAAATACACTACATCTACCGGTTCCCCTTTATCAACTCTGCTTGTTAGATCCTCAAGGAACTCTGGCAAATTTGTCAAAGATGATTTCCCTTTCACAAAACCATGTTGACTCTGTTTGATTGCATTAAGCTTTTCTAAATGTCCTATTTCTTCCTTAATAATTGACTCAAGCGTTTTCACAATGACCAATGTTAGGTTGACTGGCCAAGAGTTTCCTGCTTTTTGTCTCCCTCCCTTCTTGAACAGGGGCGTCACATTCGCGGTTTTCCAATCGGCTGCGACCTTCCCGGAATCCAGTGAGTTCTGGAATATTTCAACCAATGCCTTCACCTTCTCTGCAGCCACTTCCTTTAAAACCCTTGGATGCAGGCCATCAGGTCCTGGCAACTTGTCTGTCTTTCATCCCATTAGTTTGTCAAATACCTTGTCCCTCATGATAGAGACTGTTGCAAGATATTTCCTCCCCTTAGATCTTTGCTTATCTGATATCTGTGGGATGTTTATAGTGTCCTCCAATGTGAAGACCGATGCAAAATATTGGTTTAAATTATCTGCCATTACCCTGTTCCCCGTTATCAATTCTCCAGTCGCATCCTCCAAGGGTCCCACGCTCACTTTAGCTACTCTCTTTATGTACCTATAGATGCTCTTGCTGTTTGTTTTTATATTTCTTGCCAATTTACTTTCATAATCATTTTTCTCCCTCTTTGTTAGCCTTTTTGTCATCTGCTGCTGGTTCCTGAAAAATTCCCAATCCTCTGGCCTACCACTAGTTTTCGCCACTTTGTATGCCTTAGTTTTTGATTGGATACTCTCCTTGACCTTACAGGTGGTTCATCCTTCTCATCGAGTCCTTTTTGACCAGGATAAATTTTTGCTGTGCTTTATGAAATATCTGCTTAAATGTCTGCCACTGCTCATCCACTGACTTTCCCCTTCCTCTATTTTCCCTGCCCACTTTAAACAACTCTTTCTTCAGACCTCTGCAATTGCCCTTTCTTAGGTTGAGCACATTGGTTTGAGACCCGAATTGTTCGCCCTCAAACTGAATTTGAAATTCTACCGTATTGTGATCACTAACTCCGAGAGGATCCTTAACTATGATATCTCTTATTAATCCTACCTGATTACACATTACTAGACCTAAAATAGCCTGTTCCCGGGTAGTGGGTCTGGACTCACATGTAGGCCAGACCAGGTAAGGTCAGCAGATGCCCTTCCCTAAATGACATTAGTGAACCAGATGGGTTTTTCATGATTATCATTAGACTAGCTTTTAATTCCAGATATATTAATTGAATTCAAATTCCACCTTCTGCCATGGTGGGAAACGCACCCATATCCCCAGAACCCTACCCTGGGTCTCTGAGTTATTAGTCCAGTGACAATACCACTACACCACCGCCTCTCTGTGTAATGATAAGAAATTGCAGGAGTTTTTCACATGTAGAAATGAACTGATTGTTGATCAAGGCTATCTTCTTTGGGATTTAAGAGTCATTATTCCGCCAAATTTTAGAGAGAGATTGTGAAAAGGAACCTCATTAAGAACACATGAGGATAGTCCTTATGAAAGCAGTAGCAAAAAGCTATTTTTGGTATCCAAAGGTGGATAGAGATAATGAAGAGTTGGTGAAAAGTTATGAAATGTGTCTCAGAATGATAACTGATCCAACCAAGGTTCCTTTAATTCCATCGTCAACACAAAAAAACCATGGGAACGAGCAAATGTCAATTTTTTTTAAGTGGAAGGGAAGGAGTATTATGTTTTGGTCAAAAGTGGATAAATGTTGAGTATATGCCCAATACCACAAGTGCCAAAACTTTTGAGGTTTTGGGAAGTTGGTTTGCAATTTATGGCTTGCTAGAAGTGTTGGTGTAAAATAACTGTCCACAGTTTACCTCAGAAGAGTTTGACTCCATTCTTACAAAGAAATATTTCAAACAAACTCAAATACCACCGTATCACCCAACATCGAATGGTGCTGCAGAAAGAAGTTTACAAATTGTAAAGAGGTCTTTGCAGAAGTATTGGCTAGGTGACAAGCTAGGTAGTAATATCGTTTCTCTTCACATCAGACTACCCAATTTTCTATTCTCTTTCAGAATAACCTCATAGTCTACAACATGTTGCTCACCTTACGAGTTAGTGTTTAAACACGCTCCGAGGACAAGGTTTATTTTGCTTAAGCTTGACATCAATAACAAAGTAGGAGAAAAGCAAGACAGAGTGAAGATGAGTCATGATACTCGAGGCATGAAACTTCTAAGCTGGAATATTACACCACCCCAGCGAGCCGGATGGTGGTTGAGGGGGTGGCATAAAATGGAGCGGGAGGCTCCAGGAGGCCTTCCTGACCCGCTCCCGCCTCCGCCCCGCCATGCATCTGCATTTCCTCTCAGCTGCAACATTCTTGTTCCCCTCCCCATGCCAAATTTGTTTAAACCATCCCCACTGCGTTCTCTGCGAGGACATTGGTCCCAGCCCTGTTCAGGTTTCTCTCTCCCCCCTCTCTCTCTCTCTCTCCCCTCTCTCTCTCTCTCTCTCTCTCTCCCCCCGGGGGCGATAAATTGGCTGCCCGCCCCAGGCCAATCAAGGCCCTTAAGTTGCCAATTAACTTTCAGGGCCTTTGTCCACCTCCACGGAGCCAGGAAAGGCCTCCCGGTGACAGTTGGTGGCCTCTCAGTGCCCCGGGGCAGGGGGGAGGGACCCTGACAATCAGGCACAGGGTGCCCTTATTGAGGGCCTCCCCTGCTTCCCCAACCACCCCCAGGACCCAAGACGCCCTCCTTCCCGCAAACGTCCACTCTTGCCTCGCTGGGGCCCCACTGACTACCCCCGGCGAGGCAACCCAAATTTACCTGCACTCCTGGCTCAATGTCCTCGGCTGGGCTGCAGTCCCAGCAGTGGCCACCACTCCTTCAAGCGGGTGGAAGTCCCGCCTCGGAACAATTAAAGCCCGGGGACCTGTAAAATGCGGGATAGATTCCTGGGCTAGTTGGAAGCGGGTTCGCCACTGACTTTTACGTCTGTGGCCAGCTCCCGTCCACCCGACGTTAAAACAAGCCCACAGTGTTTAGTGCTGGTCAGAAAGTCATAGTGAAAAACTACTGAGGTGATAAGCTGAAGTATGTAATAAAAACAGAAAGTGTTCGAAATACTCAGTAGGTCTGGCAGCATCTGTGGAGAGAGAAGCAGAGTTAACGTTTCAGGTCTGTGACCTTTCATCATAACTGGCAAAGGTTAGAAATGTAATAGGTTTTAAGCAAGTAAAGCGGGGACTGGGGTGGGAGGGGAAAGAGAACAAAAGGGACGGTGTGTGACAGGACAGAGGGCCGGAGAGATTAACTGACAAAGGAGGTCATAGGGCAAAAGCAAAGAGAGTGTGCTGATGGTGTGGTGAAAGACAAAGCATTAATGCAGAGAGAGTGTTAATGACAGAATAATGAACAACCCTAGCCAAAAGCACAAACATGAAAACCCAGTTTAAGGCAGGCTCATGGTAAAAAAAAAAGTGATAAAACAAAATAAAATAATAATAAAAAAAGAGTCAGTCATGCTCTGAAATTATTGAACTCAATATTCAGTCCGGAAGGCTGTAGAGTGCCTCATTGGAAAATGAGGTGCTGTTCCTCGAGCTTGCGTTGATTTTCACTGGAACAGGCGAAATGCAGGTATGAAAGCAGGGGAGTGTGTTGAAATGGCAAGCAACCGGAAGCTCAGGGTCATGCTTTCGGACTGAGCAGAGGTGTTCCGCAAAGCGGTCACCCAATCTGCATTTGATCTCCCCAATGTAGAAGAGACCACATTGTGAGCAGCCAATACAGTATGAACAGCTGAAGTATGTGTTTGGAGTTGTTGTAAGACTAGGTGCATTCACATATCAAATGAAGATTAGAGAGAGTCAGTGTCATGTAGATCATTTGATTAAAAGAGGAAATCTGATGGAAGGAGCCCATGAGAAACCTCCTATAGTCCAAGTTCTTACAGTCCTAAGAGTGTCCTCAGAATGAAAGTGAAAGTCACAAAAAAAAACTGAAGGTTTGCCAATATCACAGAATCCACCGGTACAGTGATGTGAGTAAGGGTCTTTGATTCAGACCAATCAATCAATTTCACAATCTCAACCATTAAGTGGAGTTGGTAGTCAAAGTCATTGTTCAGGGTCCACACAGTCCGAGATGTTGAGAGAGCAGAATTAAGCTAATGGAAATGGAACAAGATACCCAGACAGAAGGAGAAAGAAGCCAGATAGGTTAATTAAGAGTATATAGGAAAGAAGAAATAAGTTGTTCTTTTCATTACTTTTTGTCAAATGATGATATTTTTGTTTAAGACTTACTGGTATTGAAGAAAAATAGCTTTTTAACATGTAAATTACTCTGAAAATATTGGCTATATATGATTTAGTTGTGAATACAGGAATAACAAGCATGCAGCCCAATCTGTTAAATTTCAGGTATTATTGTATTCTGGGAAATTATGTACATGTACTATTTTACATTTTAATGAACAATTTTTTTTACGTGGGGAGGGATTGTAGTATATATAATAGCTGAGCATTTTGTTATACTGCCCTCTCTGGGGAGATATAAATCAAGTTAGTTGGTGTCATGTTAGGCCCCCACCTGTCAAGAACGAGGCACATTAATTTTGTCATGAACATTGATTTTAAACTGTTGCTGGAGTGGGGAAAGTACCTGTTACCCCAGCCATGGCTGGAAAAGGCATTTGCATATTACCAGACAGTGCTTGGAAGGACAAAGGACCATTCCCTGACACATTCAACCCACAATGTGCCTTGATCACCAGGTATTGTGTGTAAGAGGAGCATTCCAGAGACTGCTAAGATGGTATAATCCAGGACTGGCTGGACCAACTGGTCACATGACTAACTGGGTGTTCCAGGGGGTCTTTTGAACTAGCCACAGAGATTTGACCTAAGAAAGACTGTTTGCTCCTAGACTGAGAAGATTTCTCCTGTCTGCTCTCATCTCTTTCTCACAAGCCTATGAATCCACTGAAGACACATGAATCCCAAGAGTGAAAGGTCTCCTATAACGAGAAAGGTTTAAGAAGACTATTGAGCCCCAACGAAAAGCAAGATCTACCGACAATCAAGGACTCTACAGTGAGCTTGAAGAACCGTAACAAAAACTCTTCAGATATTGCCTCAATTTTCCACTTTATTTTTCTTCTGCTCTTTTCTGTCTCTATTTGCATGTATCGCGTATGCGTGCTTGCATGGGTGCGTCGCGTATCCGTAGGCGCCAACCGAATTAGAGTTTTAAGTTTAATAAATTTCAACTTTTCTTCTTTAAACCTGTTTGTGCTGGTTTCTTTGAAAAAGCAGGAACAGGGTACTGAATTAGATGATCAGCCATGATCTTTTTTGAATGGCGGAGCAGGCACGAAGGGCCGAATGGCCTACTCCTGCTCCTATGTTCTATGTTTATAATTGGAAAGTCGTGAACAAGGATTCACCAAGGGGGAGCTGAAAACACAGTGTGTTTAAAATTAAACTCTATTATGGTAAGACCAGGTGAAGACTAAGAGGGACCCCGAGACACCTTCCTCACTGGGTCCTAACAGTTGGACAATGGCTGCTTGTACTATGAGACCTTGGCGGGGATTTTATCCAGGTGATTGGAGTCTCGATGTCTAGCAAAAGAACCCCGCATTGCCCTTTTCATGAAAGGCCCATCGAATGAAGTGACAATTAAGCACTTAACTGGACATCAGCGGGCCTTCACAGGATCAAAGACCCCAGCAATGGAAGTTACGCCCTCAGAGCTGCAGGCCAATCAGAGGCTCTTTAACTGAGCAGTGCCACCGCGCAGGCAGTGCTGCCGATGGAGCATCTACCCGAGGCCCAGGAGCGGCGCTGAACCATGGCCACAGGTAGGTCAGGGCAGGAGGAATCTCGCGGGAGGGGAGTTGCAGGGGAGTGGGTGTAGGGGGCTCGACAGCAAGGGCAGGGGGTGGCTCTCAGTGGGCATCCCCTTCCTGATGCTGGGTCCCTTGTTCAGGCACTAAGTGCCTTTTAACAGGGCCCCCCTCACACCAGGGAACCTGCAAGCAGCCCGCATGGTTTTCGTGCTGTGCTTCCCGTGCGGCGATAGGGCCGCCCACTGCTTGGCTAATTATGGTGGCGGCGGCATGAGGCCTTAGTTGGGAATTACTTGCCCAGTTAATGGCCTTGATTAGTGGCAGGACCTGAAGACCTCTGAATGGCCTTCCTGCCCTGGACTGAATTTTAGTGGAGGCAAGAAGGTGGCAGTATCCCTCCGCGCCACCATCCCAGCTGATTATGTGCTCTCCCCACCTCCAAATTCACCGCATGACAGAGCATAAAATCTCCCCACCCCGTCATGTTAGACTAACTCAGTGAATACACAACAGTGTGACTGGATTGTATTTGTGCATAAAGAGAAGTTATGTGTATCTGGCCACTTAAGGAATTGAAGTATAAGAGTAGATGTCAGACTAAATTCAGTAGAACAACCTAGCTGAGCAGATGTTAGTTCCATTCTTAACTTCACCATGGTTTCCTGGCAAAACATGACAGTGCTGTTAATAACAACATCCTCCTGATGATGAAAAGCAAATATAAAGTTCTTGTGATATATATAATGGGAGATAGTCTTACCTCAAACAGATATCCTCACTGAAATCATAGAAATTATAGAAAACTTATGACCCAAGAAGAGACCATTAAGCCCATCATGTCCATATTGGTCGATGAAAAGCTATCCAGCTGAATCCCACCTTCCTGCACTAGTTCCATAGCCCTACAGGTCACGGTTCTTCAAGTGGACATCCAAGAACTTCTGAAATGTGGTGAGAGTTTCTGCCTCTACCACCCTTTCAGGCAGTGAGTTCCAGGTCCCTACCACCCTTTGGGTGAAAAAATGTTTCCTCATCTCCGCTCTAATTTACCACCCCCTGCAAGTTCCCCTCCAAGTCACACACCATCCTGACTTGGAACTATATCTCCGTTCCTTCACTGTCACTGGGTCAAGATCCTAGAACTCCCTTCCTAACAGCACTGTGGGTGTATCTACCCCACATAGACTGCAGCAGTTCAAGAAAACAGCTCACTACCACCTTCTCTAGGGCAATTAGGGATGGGCTATAAATGCTGGCCTAGCCAACGATGCCCACATCCCGTGAATGAATTTAAAAAAATTGTTCCCCCAATTAAAATATATGCTCCCTGGTTTTTGACCCCTCTGCTAAGGTAAATAGGGCATCCCTATTTACTCTATCTGGACTCCTCATAATTTTATATGCCTCAATTGAGTCACATCTCAGTCTCCTCTGTTCCAAGGAAAACAACCCCAGACTGTCCAATCTTTCCTCACAGCTAAAGTTATCCTTCACATTTACTTAAATTTGGCAACATCCTAGTAAATCTCCATTGCACTCTCCCCAGTGCAATCACATCTTTCTTGTAATGCGGTCACCAAAACTGTATGCAGTACTCAAGCTGTGGTCTAACTAGTGTTGTATCCAGTTCTAACATAACCTCCCTGCTCTTATATCCTATGCCTCAGCTAATAACAGAAAACATGCCATATGTCTACTTAACCACCTTATTGACCTGTCCTGCTACCTTTAAGGATCAGTGGACATACACTCCAAGGTCTCTCTGTTACTCCACACTATTAAGTATCCTTCCATTTATTCTGTATTCCCTTGCCTTGTTGCACCTCCCAAAATGCATTTCCTTACATTTCTCCAGATTGAATTCCATTTGTCAAGTTTCTGCTCAATTGATGAGACCACCTTTATCTCCCTGCAGTCTAAAGCTTATCTCCTTACTGTCAACCACATTGCCAATGCAAACTTCTTTTCATGCCCCCTACATTTGAGTCTAAATCATTAATATAAACTACAAAAAGCAAGGAAACAAGTACTGAGCCCTGCAGAGCTCCACTGGTATTAGCCTTTCAGTTGCTAAAACACCTGTCAACCATTACACGTCGCTTCCTGCCACTAAACCAATTTTTGATCCAATTTGCCACTCTCCAAGGGATCCCAAGGGCTTTTACTTTTTTGATCAGCTTGCCATGTGGGACCTTGTCAAAAGCCTTTCTAAAATCTATGTAGACCACATGCATCGCATTGCCCTCATCAATTCCACTTGTCACCTCCTCAAAAAAATTCAATCGAGTTTGTCAGCCATGACATTCCGTTAACAAATATATTATACTCTGCCCCCTCCTCCAAGTCATTAATATAGCTAGTAAATAATTGAGGTCCTTGTGGCACTCCACTAGTTACATCTTTCCAACCTGAAAAAGACCCATTAATCCCAACTCTCTGTCTTCTGTGAGTTAACCAATCCTCAATCCATGCTAATACATTACCCCCAACACTGTGAGCTCCTATCTTGTGCAATAATCTTTCATGTGGCATCTTATCGAATGCCTTCTGGAAATCCAAATACACAACATCTACCAGTTCCCCTTTATCAACTCTGCTTGTTATATCCTCAAATTTGTCAAACGTGATTTCCCTTTCACAAAACCAAGTTGACTCTGTTTGATTGTGTTAAGCTTTTCTAAATGTCCTGCTATTTCTTCCTTAATAATGGACTCTAACATTTTCCCAATGACCGATGTTAGGCTGACTCGCCTATAGTTTCCTGCTTTTTGTCTCCCTCCCTTCTTGAACAGGGGCATCACATTAGCGGTTTTCCAATCTGCTGGGACCCTCCCGGAATCCAGTGAGTTCTGGAATATTTCGACCAATGCCTCCACTATCTCTGCAGCCACTTCCTTTAAAACCATTGGATGCAGGCCACCAGGTCCTGGCGACTTGTTTGTCTTTAGTCCCATTAGTTTGTCAAATACTTTGTCCCTCATGATAGAGACTGTTACATGGTCTTTCCTCCCATTAGCTCCTTGCTTATCTGATATCTGTGGGATGTTTATAGTGTCCTCCACTGTGAAGACCGATGCAAAATGTTGGTTTAAATTATCTGCCATTACCCTGTTCCCCGTTATCAATTCTCCAGTTGCATCCTCCAAGGGTCCCACACTCACTTTAGCTACTCTCTTTATATACCTATAGATGCTCTTGCTGTTTGTTTTTATATTTCTTGCCAATTTACTTTCATAATCATTTTTCTCCCTCTTTATTAGCTTTTTAGTCATCTGCTGCTGGTTCCTAAAAAAATTCTTATTCCTCTGGCCTATCACTAGTTTTCGCCGCTTTGTATGCCTTAATTTTTGATTGGATACTCTCCTTGACCACCTTTATTAACCACAGGTGGTTCATCCTTCTCATTAAGTCCTTTTTCTTGACCGGGATAAATTGTTCCTAAGCGTTATAAAATATCTGCTTAAATGTCTGCCACTGCTCATCCACTGACCTTCCCCTTAGTCTATTTTTCCAGCCCACTTTAGACAACACTTTCTTCATACCTTCGTAATTGCCCTTGGTTAAGTTGAGGACACTGGTTTGAGACCCAAGTTGCTCGCCCTCAAACAAAATTTGAAGTTCTACCATGTTGTGATCACTACCCCCAGAGGATCCTTAACTACGATATCTCTTATTAATCCTACCTGATTACACATTACTAGATCTAAAATAGCCTGTTCCCGGGTTAGTTCTGTAACATATTGCTCTAAGTAACAATCCCTGATGCACTCTGCAAATTCATCTTCCCTGTCAGCTCTGCCAATCTGACTTGTCCAGTCAATATGCAGATTAAAATCACCTGTGACAATTGTAGCTCCCTTCTTACACGCCTCCATTATTTCCCGATTTATACTTTGTCCTACAGTGAGGCAACTCTTTGGGGTCCTATAGACCGACTCCCACTCGTGACTTCTTCCCCTTGCTATTCCTTATTTCCATCCAAACTGATTCCACATCACGATCTATTGCACCTATATCATGACTCACCACCGCACTGAAACCTTCCTTTATTAACAAAGCTATAGCCACTTCCTTTTCCTTTTTGCCTATTTTTCTGGAACGTCAAAAAACCCTTGCATATTGAATTCCCAGTCTTGGTCACCCTGCAACCATGTCTCTGTAATAACAATCAAGTCATATTCATTTATTTCTATTTGTGCTGTCACTCATCTATCTTGTTACCAATTCTGTGTGCACTCAGATAAAGAGCCTTAAGCTTTGACTTTTGACCATTATTATTCATTTTGGTTCCAATTTCTGCTGCACACTTCTGCTTATATTTCCTGTCCCTTCCTGATATGTGAATTTGTGCAATGTGGAACTTTGCTGCAGATTATCTATGCTCCTTTACCAATAGTTTCCTCTTCCCAAAGTCAAAATCACATCCATCACATTTTAGATTTAAGCTTAAACAGCAGATCTTTATCCTTTGAAAGAATCAATAGTCTTTGCGCTGGATAACAAATTATTCCACAAAGTCAGCTAATCCTGTGTGAGAAGAAGCTCCTTGTCCTAATTTTGAAAGCATGTCCTATGAATCTACTTTTCCTATTAAGCTCAGAAAATTGCTGTGTCATCTATTCAGTCATTATTTGGAAGCAGCTGAATCACGTCACCTCACTTCTTATCAGTGTAACTCCATTCATCTGCCTTTGAAGCACAAGGTATTGTGCTCTTAGATATAAACCTGATCTTACCAAATTCTTCTTAAACTGTAAGATGTAATGTTATGGGATGATGACTGTTTCCATTACATCAGAAATGTATCAGTAACAAATAATAGATAAAGCACAAGAAATTCTTAATTAGTCGCTATTTATTAATTATATTCAAGAAGCCTTTAATTATTTACCTGGACTAGCAGAGCACAGTCTATAATTAAATTGAACATTTTACAACTAAAGCAAGCTATCAGTTTTGTGGTAAAAACATGCTGCAATACAATTTATTGATATATTTACCATAAATATATATATATCTATATCGATACTGCATGATTAAAACAACTTCATCTTACAAAGAGGCCTTTTTATATTTACAACAATAGCAGAGCCTAAGTGCTCAAAGTAAGCATTTTTGAAAAACGTGTAACTTTCTGATGGAAGGTTACCAACCTGAATCGCTAACTCTTGTTTCTCTCTCCATGGATATTGCCTGACCTACTGAGTGTTTACAACATTTTCTGTTTATATTTCAGATTTCCAGCAGATGCTGTATTTTTCCTTTGTAACTTCCTGGTGCTTGTCTGGATGGGTTTGCCTGCCAAAAATTAGCTTCAAAATTGTCAGTTTTTTAAGTAATATTTTGCAACTTGCTGTGAATGTTTACTGTGTATTAAAGTTTGAATGACAGGAAAAAAATATACAGCTCCCTCTGTTTCCAAAAATGATCTCTGCTGTTTGGAACATTATACTAGCAGAACAGCATTCAGTGGGAAGCAAACCTCCTGCCAGAAGAAAGGGTTGTGAGCATTGTAAAGGGGATTTATTTTGAAGGTAGTAAGGTAAAGTGCGTTTTTTTCATGTTGATCCTCAAAACAAATCTGTTGGGTAATTTTTGTGTTTGCCGACATAGGGATGCCCATCCTGGCGGATGAAATATTTGCTCTCAATTGCACAACCAATGTGCTTGATCAGGTGTGGCACAGTTCTGTTTACTCTCTGTCCAACAATGCATTTCACCCTAATCTCAGAAGAGCACCATTTTTTTTTATTTTCAACTGCTATCCTTTCAGTACTGAATGAGAGTGCCAACTGAAACAGTTTTATTATTTCACCTCATGTCTCTGCAAAGTCGGATGAGTTGGTCAAAACTAAGATCCTTAGAGCAGATCCAAACATTTTTCTGCCCCTCTCTAATTTTCACTCAAACTCTCCTTAAGGTACTGAGTGAGGTGGTACTGGATGGGGATTGAAAAGAAGTACACAATTCTCTTGTAAATCTACACACTAACTTGTTGCACTGTGTCATACTAGAGGATTTTTTTCGTCCATTTTTCTAACAAAGGATTTGGAAAGAGTTACATTAAAGGGTTTAGTTTTAAAGCAAAGTGTATTCATAAAAGCTCTATTAAAAAAGACACTGAGATAAGAGGCGGCTAAATTGCTAATTTTCCCTGGACGATCTGCAATTCATTAGCTTGTCTCAGTAATGCATGAACACACCCAGCTCCCTGGTCCCAGGAACTCAACGTGCATTGTCTGATATAGCTCTTGCAGTCATGTTGCCAATACAAGGAGATAAACAGCAGAGACAAAGGTGCATGTCGTCAGTGTTTTTTTTTAATGAAAGTCTTCAAAGTCAGTCAGCTCCAGTAAAGGCTGTGACAAAGTGCAGTTTTTTAATCTCTTCCTTCAGCGTAGGAATACTTGATGGGGGAGGAAGCAACTTCTTTCACTGAGGATTGGAATCTTTTCATGTGTTTTGCCTTTATATTCTCTCTTGGATGTCATAGGAAAATAGGAACAGGGGTAAGCCATTTAACTCCTGAAGCCTTTTCGGCTATTCAGTGAGATCATGACTGACCTGTGACCTAACTCCACATACCCGCCTTTACCCCATATCCATCAATACCTTTGGTCAACAGAAAGCTCGCAATCTCAGATTTAAAGTTAATAATTAACCCAGCATCAACTGCCATTTGTGAAAGAGTGTTTCAAATTTCTACCATGCCTTGCATGTTGTTGGACTGCTTTCTTGTTCTAATTCTTCTCATTACTTTAAACATCGAAATACAGACACATGATGAGGATGGCTGATTCTTCACAGACTAAGATCCTGGGAATGCTTCTCTCTGGTAGTTGGCATGAGCTATTGGTGACCGTATAGGCCGATTCTTGAACTACAGGCTCTTGAGCAGTTGGGGCACAAGAACTCCTGTTTTGTTGTGGCTCTGGTATAAGCAGACTCCTTCTGTTGTCTGCACCTTTCTTCAGCAGCCTCACGTCTGTTTGTTCTGAACTTGTAGGTTGCTTTCCTGGTTGTTGTGTGCCAGCTGTCTGTCAGCAGCCTGTCTGTCTGTTCCCACATCCATTGGTCAATGTCAGCCAGGGAGAGCTGTCTTTTCAGCTGGTCTTTGAAGCGTTTGTGAGCTGCACCTCAATCTTATCGGAGTGTAGTTCACCATAAATCACTGCTTTTGGCATTCTGGAATCCTCTATGTGTGACACATGTCCTGCCCAGTGCAATAGGCATTGTTAGGGAATTCATTCAATACTGAGCAGATTGGCTATGTTGAGGACTTCATTGTTTGTGATGTCGACCTGCTATCTGATGTTCATGATGGATCAAAGACAGCGTTGATGGAAGCGCTCCAGCAGACACATTTTTTTTTCTGTACAGAACCCGTGATTCTGCCCCGTACAGGAGGGTGGTGATGACAACCAATCTGTATACTTGAATTTCCGGTCGAGATGCATAGTGAATGGTTTTGCCAGAAACACTTTGAAAGGCGGCCAAAGGAACTTTGGCCTTGGATAGTTGATTGTCTGTCCTTGTTGGCAGTGGCGTAATTTGAGATAATGCTACCTAGATAGGTAAACTGTTGTAGTGTACTGGGGTTCCTGCTGTCAATACTGATCTGCAGTGGATTGTAATTTCCTCAGGCTGTGGCTGGTACAACACTTCTGTTTTTTTTTTAGGCTAGTAGTAAGGCCAAAGGCATTTGCTGCCTCAGAGAAACATACTGACACATACAAAATCAGATTTCATGAGACATCGCACGTCGCAGTCCAATAATTCTGCTCAGGTACATCATACTTCACGATTCCAGTATGAGTGCAGCATGCAATGGTTCACACAACTCTTATATTAATTCTGCCTTTGAACTCTATATTGAATGCCTACTCCAATTAAATCATAGTGCATCAAAGATACATACAAGTGACATAAGAATAATAACATTGAGCCAGCAAAATGCACTTAACACTTCTCAATCCCTTCTAATCATCCTGTTACCATTGTAATATTGCCATCTTAAACTCCATGGTTATATTGCCCTCATAAACCCTTCCGATCATTTTATTACTATAAATATGATTTACCAGATTAACATTTGAAACATAGAATCACAGAATCGTTACAGCACAGAAGGAGGCCATTCAGCCCATCATGTACACACCGGCTCTCTGAAAGAGCAACTCCCTCAGTTCCACTCCCCTGCCTTCTCCCCATAACCCTGCACATTCTTATCATATCACTGTCTAGTTCCCTTTTGAATGCTTCAATTGAACCTGCCTCCACACTTTCTCAGGTAGTGCACTCCAGACCCTAACCACTCGCTGCGGGAAAAAGTTTTTGCTCATGTCACTTTTGCTTCTCTTACCAAATACTTTAAATCTGTGCCCTCTTGTTTTCGATCCTTTCAGGAGTGGGAACAGTTTCTCTCTATCTACTCTGTCCTGACCTCTCATGATTTTGAATACCTCTATCAAATCACCTCTCAGCCTTCTCTTTTCCAAGGAAAACAGTCCTAACTTCTCTAATCTGTCTTAATAACTGAAGTTCCTCATCCCTGGAACCATTCTCATGAATCTTTTCTGTACTCTCTCCAATGCCTCATGTCTTTCCTCAAGTGTGGCGCCCATAATTGGATGCAATACTCCAGCTGAGGCTGAACAAGTGTCTTATACGAATTCAACATACTTCCTTGTTCGTGTACTCTATGCCTCTATTAAAAAAGCCCAGGATGCTGTATACTTTATTAACTGCTCTTTCAACCTGACCATCAGGGACATGGCTGAGTGAATTTAGAACCATAGAACAATTACGGCACAGAAGGAGGCTATTCAGCCCAACGGGTCCGTTCCGGCCAAAAAAACTAGCCGCCCAATCTAATCCCACCTTCCAGCACTTGATCCATAGCCTTGCCGGTTATGGCACTTCAGGTACATGTCCAGGCACTTTTTAAAAGAGTTGAGGGTTTCTGCTTCCACCACCATTCCTGGCAGTGAATTCCAGACACCCACCACCCTCTGGGTGAAAAAGATCTTCCTCATGTCTCCTCTAATCCTTCTACTAATCACTTTAAATCTGTTTCCCCTGGTAACTGACCTTCCTGCCAGGGGTAACAGGTCCTTCCCGTCCACTTTATCTAGGCCCCTCATAATTTTGTACACCTCAATTAAGTCTCCCCTCAGCCTCCTCAGTTCCAGGGAAAACAACCCTAGCCTATCCAATCTTTCCTCATGCTGCAACTTTCAAGCCCTGGCAACATTCTTGGAAATCTCCTCTCTACTCTCTCCAGAGCAATTATATCCTTTCTGTAATGTGGTGACGGGAACTGTACTCCAATCAACTGTGGCCTAAGCAGCCATTTTATACAGTTCCGGCACCATATCCCTGCTTTTGTATTCTATACCTCAGCCAATAAAGGAAAGCAATCCCTATGTCTTCTTCACCACCCTATCTACCTGTCCTGCCACCTTCAGGGACCTGTGGACATGCACTCCAAGGTCTTTCATTTCTTCTACCCCTCTCAATATCCTCCCATTTATTGTGTATTCCCTTACATTATTTGCCCTCCCCAAATGATCTCTCTGCTAGGGAAACAGGTCCTTTCTGTCTACTCTATCTAGGCCCCTCATAATTTTGTATACCTCGATTAAGTCACCTCTCAGCCTCCTCTGTTCAAAGGAAACCAACCCTAGCCTAGCCAAAGCTGCAACCTTCAAGCCCTGGCAACATTCTTGTAAATCTCTTCTGCAATCTCTCCAGAGCAACTATGTCCTTCCTGTAATGTGGCGACCAGGACTGGATGCAATACTCCAGCTGTAGCCTAACCAGCATTTTATACAGTTCCAGCATTACATCCCTGCTTTTGCATTCTATACCTTGGCTAATAAAGGAAGGCATTCCATATACCTTTTTCACCACTTTATACACCTGTCCTGCCACCTTCAGGAACCTGTGGACATACTCTCCAAGGTCTCTCACTTCTTCTACCCTCCTCAATATCCTCCCGTTTATTGTGTATTCCCTCGCTTTATTTGCCCATCCCAAGTGCATTACCTCCACACTTCTCTGGATTGAATTCCATTTGCCACTTTTCCGCCCACTCAACCAAACCATTGATATCATTCTGGACTCTACAGCCATCCTCTTCACTATTAACTACACAACCAATTTTTGTGTCATCAGCAAATTTCCCAATCATGCCTCCCACATTTAAGTCCAAATCATTAATATACACCACAAACAGCAAGGAAGGCAACACAGAGCCCTGTGGAATGCCACTATAAACAGCTTTCCATTCACGAAAACATCCATCGACTACTACCTTTTGCTTCCTGTCCCTGAACCAATTTTGGATCCAACCTGCCACATTCCCATGTATGCCATGGCCTTTCATCTTACTGACCAGCCTACCATGCGGGACCTTGTCAAATGCCTTACTAAAATCCATGCAGACCATATCCACTGCACTACCCTCATCAATCCTCCTTGTTAGTTCCTCAAAAAACTCAATCAAGTTAGTAAGACACAACTTTCTCCTAACAAATCCATGCTGACTATCCCTGATCAATCTGTGCCTTTCCAAGTGGTAGTTTATCCTGTACCTCGGAAGGGACCTTCTGACTGACCCTGAGAGAGCCACATGGTCCATGTTTACAAGGAGTGGGCCATCCATGGCTCCTGACCAACCCGAGAAAGCCAGACCTAAAAGTGGGAATGAGTTCTACTTTTATATTATAATACAACCTTACTCTGTGCCCACAACAACCACAACAGCAATAACTTGTATTTATAAAGCACCTTTAACATAATGCAATGTCCCAAGGCACTTGACAGGAGCATTGTAAATCAAAATTAGACACCGATCCACATAAAGAGATATGAACACATGATAGAACATGGAACAAAATACAGCACAGAAGGAGGCCATTCAGCCCATCGTGTCCACACCGGCCGAATAAGCTATCCACTCAAACTAATCCCACCTTCTAGCACCTAGTCCATAGCCCCGTAGGTCACAGCACCTTAGGTGCATGAGGGTCTCTGCCTCCACCACCGATCCTGGCAGTGAATTCCAGACACCCACCACCCTCGGGTGAAAAAGTTTCTCCTCATGTCCCCTCTAATCCTTCTAGCAATTAACTTAAATCTGTGTCCCAGGTGAGGTCTCAAGGGATGGGGGTCGCCAGGAGGGGAGGGAACGGGGGGTTGGCAGCAAGGGCAAGGGGAGCGGCCCCCAGTGGCCCCCCGCTTCCCAATACTGAGTCCCTCGTTCAGGCACTATGTGCCTTTGAATGAAGGAACTCCTCCTTCCCGGAGCCAGGAAGCAGCCTGCACGGTTTTTTGTGCCATACTTCCCATGCGGCGACAGGTCCGCCCACCGCACAGGTAATTGAGACTGCGGTGGGAAGAGGCCCTTAACTGGGGGTTAATTGGCCAGTTAAGAGCCTCAATTGGCTGCGGGGTGGGATGGTTGATCACAGGCCTTCCTGCCCCAGACTAAATTTTGCCAGAGGCAGGATGGTGGCAGCAACCCCCACCCCCTCAGCCCCCTGCGCCACCATCACACCCAATTTTATGCTCTCCCTGCCCCCAAACCTGCCATGGGGCAGAGCATAAAATTCCACCCTAGGGGTAAAGTTGGTCTACATCAGCAGCCCACAGCAGGCACGTAGCGAATTGGTTGTCTGTTTTACTGCACTCCCAGTTTTGGTTAAGTCAATGGAAAATTAGGCACTATATTGAACAGATTGCCGATTCACTATGAGCCCATTTCATGCGACTGGCATAGACCAGTTTTGCCCCCAATGTTTCTTATGACTTTAGTAATCGAGTTTTCCAGCAGTCTGCATGAGCGGCCTAACTGATTTCCATTAGACAAAAAACATTTTACCTTGTTGATGCTTATAACTATGTAGATTCATGCTACCATGGTTACATTAACAGTGATGGGGCATGTTGATCATGATCAGAGTGTCCAACAGATTAGTTCTAATGTGCAATAAGGTAAAGTAATCATGAGGTGTACTGATAATCATTTCTTGTGTCTCAAAGACGCTTCCCTGCACTTCTGTTTTAAGTGAACCTGGCTGAGACATTTGTTGGTGCTTCAGGTGCCGTTTTGTATCCAAAATGGCATCGTCACGCGCACACACACTGTTGCAGTGCAAGTCATGCTGGTGAGGGTGTGATGTGTGTGCAGGGATCATCTGCTGCAAGTATACAGAGGTAGCAGATTGTGATCTCAATCAGCATGTAACATTGATTTGATGTGAGCGCTGTCAGTTTGGAACTCAACGCTTCAGCTGGCATCCTCTGGTTAAACACAACACAGCTGAACAAGCGTCCTGCAGCAGGAAGGACACCCCCTGCCAATGCTATTTAAAGGGATCATCAACTACTTTCAGATTAATAGCTGATTGATTTGTAGTGCCCGTTGTTGCAATTGTAGGAGTTCGTGGTGGTTACCAAAGTTGCTAAAGTCAACAGCGAGGGCTGGGACACATGCTGAAGGACTTTGTCCTGACTTCAAGGATTTTGCACAAACCATTTGCTTCCACGTATGGGTACAGTAGTTTCATCTCCTTCGGGCCACAGCACAATAGGCAGAATGAGCAGAGGTGGCACAGAGTAGGGCAAGCTGCTATAAGATGGAGGAGGAGGGGGAAGAAGGGCTCTCAGCAGGAGGCCTTACACATTCAAGTATGTAGGGAGCAATTTTCCTACCTGAACCTCAGCAAGAAACAGAGTGTCAGAAGTCTCCACTTCACTAAGGACGTCGTCACTGAAAACTGCCACCTACTGCAGTCACAACTCCATCCTCGAAGCAGGGTGAGGACGGCAATGCTAGTGGCTGTGAAGGTAACTGTGGCCATGAACTTGTATGCGTCTGGTTCCCTTCATGCTGGAGCAGGCAATATTTGCAACATCGCCCAGTTTGCCGTCCATTGTTGCATAGGGGAGTTCATTGAGGCTCTGTGTATTCCAAGAGAGCTGAATACATTTAATTCTCTCTTACCAGAGAGAAGTGGACAGAGCAAACACTCAGCATCACGAGGATTGTAGGCTTCTCCATGATGCAGGGTGCCATTGACTGCATGCCTGTACTTTACGGGCACTGCATGTCCATTCTGTGATGTACTGCAACCGAAGGGGATACTACTGGGGCGGCGCAGTGGTTAGCACCGCAGCCTCACAGCTCCAGCGACCCGGGTTCGGTTCTGGGTACTGCCTGTGTGGAGTTTGCAAGTTCTCCCTGTGACCGCGTGGGTTTCCGCCAGGTGCTCCGGTTTCCTCCCACAGCCAAAGACTTGCAGGTTGAAAGGTAAATTGGCCATTGTAAATTGCCCCTAGTGTAGGTAGGTGGTAGGAGAATGGTGGGGATGTGGTCGGGAATATGGGATTAATGTAGGATTTGTATAAATGGGCGGTTGTTGGTTGGCACAGATTCGGTGGGCCGAAGGGCCTGTTCCAGTGCTGTATCTCTCTATGGCTCAATGACTACTCCATCAACACCCAGCTTGTGCGTGACCATACTCAACGTCTCATGCAGATCAATGCCCAGTATCCTGGCGCAGTCCTGATGCCTTCATTCTGTGCCAGTCTGCTGTGCACATCTGCATTTGAGCCACCGTGACAAACCAGCAATTGGCTACTGTGTGATGAGGACTATCCTTTGATGACTTGGCTCCTGACTCCAGTGTGCAACCCATGCACACATAGGCGGCAGGCATGTTGCGAAAGCCATGCGGCCACATGAAATGTGATAGAGCAGATTTGGGTTGTTTAAACAACGTTTCCGCTGCCTGGACAGCTCTGGAGGCACCCTGCAGTTCTCGACAGAGTGCGTGTCAAGATTTTTCATGGTCTGCTGCCTGCTGCACAATCTCTCCATCACAATGGCTTAGCGTTTGTTGGCAGCTATATGGCGAGCAGCTGAGGAGGCGGAGGCAGCCATCACAGCCCTTTTCTGGCTGCATCGTCCGTGATTAGCTCATCCAATGTAATACCAGTGAACCCAATTACAATTGCCTATTCACCGACAGTCCCAATACCTTACCATCCCTCTGTTACTGACAAATACACAGTTCGCATGGCCACAATGCAAAAATAAAAACCACCACAAAACAAATGTTCCAAACCAAATTTAAAAATCATATATTCCCATATTGCATACAAACATCAATGAATCATGCTTGTGCATTTCCTTAGTGCCTGTCTTCCATGTGCCTTCGCCCGTTCTAGTGCTTCAGCACAGTGGCTGCAGCATGACTGGTGGAAGGCTGCTGATGTTCAGTGGAGGAGATTGCAGATAGTCATGCTAAATGACCTCAAGCAGCTCTGGCCCGAGAAGGCCTGGCTTCAGACTGTCGCATCTCTCCAAGACTGGCAGCAGTCTGGCCTGGCTGGCTGATAGGCTGATAGCAAGGGGACTGGTGGAATGGCAGTAGTGGAAGAACCAATGTTGGCTTCCCAACAAAGGACAGCATACTCCATTGAGGCAATGCCACTACCCTGGGTGGCAGCTCAGTAATCCTAGTAATCTGTTGGAGAACAGATTGCTGGACTTCTGTGATACCCTGCAAGCCCCTTCAAACACTGGTATCCTCAGGCATGATGCAGCAGTCTGAACATTTGTGGCAGCAAGCTGATCTTGCAAGACTTCAGTCTGAGCTTCCACTGCAGCACCCAGACATTGAATGCCTTCTGCTTGTGCTGCAATGGAAGCTGAGACACCAGCCATCGGACCCTAGATCATGATTGGATCTGCAAGTTTTCTTATGGAGTTGGCCACAATTTCCACGCTGGGAAGAATGGGCTACAAGTTCTGCACAGAGCCCAAGTTGGTGCCGGACTGCTCCATGCTCATTGATATTGAACATAGGCATTCTGGCAGGCCTGCCAATGCACCAAGCCTTTCATTGTGTATACCTACTGGCCTTTTTCTATCGGCAACACCATCGAAGTCCTGATCGAAGTCGTTTACAGCAGAACCTATGTGCAATTTTGTTCTTTGGTGAGTTGGCACCTGGGCTACCTTTGACCACTGTCCTGGTTGGAAGCCACTCGTGCCTGTGTCTCACCATGTGCAGATCCTGCCTGGAAGCTGTCCTTTAAAGTATGTATCAGATTCTGAGCTGGTGGTTTGAGTGTGTGAACGAGTGATGATATTTCTTCTTTATCACTATCTTCCTGCTTTTCCAGTTCTTGCTGCCGAGCCACTGCCTGACCAGGTTGCAGTTCTTGGACATCTGAAAGGAGAAAGGCACAGGAGTGGAGTTGTGGTGAGGGTGGGGGAGGGGGAGACGCAAGAGGTGCAGGCTTACACCAGCTGCAACTTGTGAATTGTGGGATGATGGGACAGTGGGATGTGAGGAGGAGGATTAGGCGTCAGGTCAGGTTAGGCTATCTTCAATTGTTTCAGCCCCGCCACTGGCCATAGCCTCAGTGATGGCCGCTGCAATCATGGCAACCATTGTCGCTTCAATAAATGTTAGGTCCTGCAGCCATGCCCGTTACCCACTGGTTAGCTCCTGATGCCTCCAGCTGTGCATCATTTTGTCATGCTAGAAAGAGGGATGTGTGTCAGTGAGTGTGCTGTAATGTGTTTGGGTGATGTGGCTGTCATGCTTAAATAGATATTAGTCTGTGTGGAGATGTGGGTGCGAGACCTGCAGCAGTGCTAAGTGCTTGAGGGTGAGGTGAAGCTATGCATGTTACATATGAGTTCTACCTGTTGGAGATTGTTGATAGGTGAATGATGGGGGTGTGGTGCATTGAGCAATGTGTGATGCTCGTGGTGCATTTGGTGGGATATGACATTTGAAGATGAATTCACTGACCTTGACCATTCGTGTGAGGTCATTGAATTTCTTGTGACACTACATCCATGTCTTTAGGGCTCGGCTGCTGGCATTGACTGCAATGGCTAACTACCACTGCCTTTGCATAGCTTCTGTGGAGAGCCTCCTGGCTCCCGATGGATAGGACCTCTCTACTCCTATCCACCTCCTCTAGTGCAGTGTCAGAGAACCTTGTTCTCTGCCCCCTTGTGCCATAATTCAGTGTTCCTCTTGCTCTCTCACTCTTCTGTAAGCATTTCCAGCACCTGCTCCAGCCAGAATGCACCTCCCCTTTGAGATTTAAATGGTGACAGCATCACACAAACTTGAGCCCTCTGCTGAGGTGTGCAGCCACTCACCAGTGTGTTGACTGCTGGATGCAAGCAGCAATCATGCAAATCAGCAGGCAGCATGAAGTTTGTGAGCTGCTTGCAGCGGTAGCAATGTGCATTCATTAATTTTGCATTTTGCTACCCACATCTGTTTTTAGGCCCTATCCAATTTTGCAACCACTGTTTTGGATTTTATAGATGTAGCAAATAAATATAAGTCACACATGAATACAAACAGCACAACCTTGTCACTTACCAGAAATATTGGATCACATGAGCAGGAGTAGGCCATTTGGCCCATCAAGCCTGCTCTGCCATTCAAACAGATCATGGCTGATCATCTACCGCTACACCGTTTTCCCCCACTATCACCATATCCCTTGATGTCAATGGTATTCAGAAATCTATCAATTTCTGTCTTGAACTTGTTCAACGATTGAGCTTCCACAGCCCTCTGGGGTATGAATTCCACAGATTCACCACCTTCTGAGAAAAGAAATTCCTCCTCATTGCAGTTTTAAATATTCTGCACCTTATTCTGAGACTGTGTCCCCTGGTTCTAGACTCAGCAGCCAGAGGGAACATCTTATCCACATCTGCACTGTCACGCCTTGTAAGAATTTTGTAAGTTTCAATGAGATCACCTCTCATTCTTCAAAACTCTCGAGAATACAGGCCCAGTTTCTGCAATCTCTCCTCATAAGACAATCCTGCCATCCCTGGGATTAGTCTGGTGAACTTCTGTTGCACTCTCTATATGGTAAGTATATCCTTCGTTCGATAAGGAGACCAGAACTGTACACAGTGGTCTCAGAATTGTGGTCTTACCAAGGCTTTATACAATTGAATAAATACATCTTTATTCCTGTACTCAAGTCCCCTTGCAGTGAAGGCCAACTTACCATTTGCCTTCTTAAATGCTTGCTACACCTGCATATTAGCTTTTAGTGACTCACAAGCAAGGACACCCAGGTCTCTTTGGACATCAGCACTTCTCAACCTCTCACCATTTAAGAAATACTCTGCCTTTTCTGTTTTTTCGACCAAAGTGGATCACTTCACAGTTATTCACATTATATTCCATCTGCCATGATCTTGCTATTTATTTAGCCTGTCTAAATCCCCTTGAAGCCTCCTTGCAACCACCTCACAATTTACATTCCCTCCTAATTTTGTGTCATCTGCAAATTTGGAAATATTACAACTGGTCCCCATAGCCAAATCATTTATATAGATTCTGAACAGCTGTCGCCCAAGCACTGACCCTTGCGGTACGACACTAGAAACAGCCTGCCATCCTGAGAATGACCCATTTATTCCTACTGTCTGCTCTCTGTCTGTTAACCAATTCTCAATCTTTTGCATTATATTACCCCCAATCTCATGTGCTGTAATTTTGTTTACTAACCTCTTGTGTGGGACATTATCAAAAGCCTTCTGAAAATCCAAATACACCGCATCCACTGTTTCTCCTTTATCTATGCTACAAGTAGCATCGTCAAAAAACTCCAACAGCTTTGTTAAACATGATTTCCCCTTCATAAATTCATGTTGACTCTGCTCATTCATATCATTATTTTCCAAGTGTCCAGTTTTCTCATCCTTCGTAATAGATTCCAACATTTTCCCTACTACTGACATCAAACTAACAGGTCTGTAATTCTCTGTTTTCTCTCTCCCTCCCTTCTTAAATAGTGGGGTTACATTTGCTACTTTCCAGTCTGCAGGAACCGTTCCAGAATCTATAGAATTTTGAAAGATAACCACTGATGCATCTACTATCTCTATATCCACCTCCTTCAATACTCTGGGATGTAGCTCATCTGGTCCAGGGGATTTATCAACTTTCAATCCAATTAGTTTTTGGACTACTACCTCTTTATTGATACTAATTTCTCTCAGTTCCTCATTTTAACAAGTTCTTTGGTTCCCTAGTATTTCTGAGAGATTTTCTGTGTCTTCCTCCGTGGAGACAGACACAAAGTAATTGTTTAGTCTCTGTAATTTTCTCATTCTCCACCGCAAACACTACTGTCTCAGCCTGCAATGGACTCACATTCTTCCTTGCTAATTGTTTCCTTTTCATTTACCGAAACAAGCTTTTACAGCCTGCCTTTATGTTTCTAGCGACCTTAGATTCATACTCTCTTTTCCTTTTTTTTATCAGTTTCTTAGTCCTCCTTTGTTGGACTCTAAATTGCTCCCAATCGTCAGGCTTAGCACTTTTTAGTTTAGTTTAGAGATACAGCACTGAAACAGGCCCTTCGACCCACCGAGTCTGTGCCGACCATCAACCACCCATTTATACTAATCCTACACTAATTCCATATTCCTACCACATCCCCACCTGTCCCTATATTTCCCTACCTATACTAGGGGCAATTTATAATGGCCAATTAACCTATCAACCTGCAAGTCTTTGGCATGTGGGAGGAAACCAGAGCACCTGGAGAAAACCCACGCAGACACAGGAAGAACTTGCAAACTCCACACAGGCAGTACCCAGCATTGAACCCGGGTCGCTGGAGCTGTGAGGCTGCAGTGCTAACCACTGCACCACTGTGCCGCCCCATAGCAACCTTACAAGCCACTTCCTTTGACCTAATGCAATCCTTAACTGCTTTTGTTAGCCAAAGTTGATTCACCTTTCCTGTTAGGTTTTTGTGTCTTAGAGGAATGGAAATTTGTTGTAAACTGTGTAACACTTCTTTAAATACTAGCCATTGCCTGTCTACCATCAAATCTTTCAATGTATTTTCCCAATCCACCATAGCCAACTTGCCCCTCATACCCTCATAGTTTTCTTTGTTCAGATTTAAGACCCGAGCTTCAGAATAAACGATATCTCTTTCAAACTTAAGATAAAATTCGATCATATTGTGGTCACTATTTCCTAATGGCTGCTTTACAGGAAGGTTGTTAATCAGTCCTTTCTTACTGCATAAAACTAAATCTAAAATGGCCGGATCCCTAGTTGGTTCTTCAAATTACTGCTCCAGAAACCCATCTCATATACACTCCAAGAATTCACCCTCCATAGCATTAGTGCTAATTAGGTTTGCCTAATCTATATGTAAATTGAAGTCATCCATTATTATTGTATTGCCCATGCTACATGCAGCTTGAACTTCCTGATTTGTACCATGCCCAACACTACAGTTTGGTGGCCGATAAACAACTCCCACCAATGTTTGCTGCCCCTTGTTGTTCCTCAGCTCCACCCAAACTGATTCTACATCTTTCTCCTTCGATCTAAGATCCTGTCTCACTAATGTACTGATCTGATTCCTTATTAACAGCGCTACCCCACCTCCTTTTCCCCTCTGCCTATCCCTCCTAAATGATGAATAACCTTGAATATTCAGTTCTCAGTCTGGATCACCCTGTAACCACGTTTCCATAATGGCAATTAAATCATACCCATTTACCTTTATTTGTGCCTTCAAATCATCTACCTTGTTGTGAATGGTGTGTGCATTCACATAGGGTCCCTTAACTTTGTCTTCACATTATTCCTCATTCTGATCCTACTGGATGTTTGCCTTCATCTCGTCTGCCTTCCAATTTTGCTTACTACTTCTCTGTTTCCTGTCACCAGTTTTGCTTCCCTCCAATCTGAGCTCCCGCTTAGGTTCCCAACCCCCTGACAATTTAGTTTAAACCTCCCCCAACAGCACTAGCAAATCTAGCAAATCTTCCTGCGAGGATGTTAGTCCTGGTCCTGCTAAGGTGCAACCCGTTCATCTTGTACAGGTCCCACCTGCCCCAGAACAGATTCCAATGCCTCAGAAATCTGATGCCCTCTTTCCTGCACCAATTCTCCAGCCACATGTTAAATCGCTTAATCCTTCTATTCCTATGCTCACTGGCACATGACACCAGGAGACTTCGGAGAGATGGGGGTCTTTGAACCTGGTAACTCACTGGGGGTGGGATTGGTGGAGGAGTGGAAGCAATCAGGTATCACGTGGGGAACCTGCCAGTTACCCGCTCAGAGGTCAGCCTAATTGACAAGCTTGGCTTCCAGTCTGGTGGGAAACACTCCGGAGGAGGCCACAGGACCAGGTAGGTCTGATTCCTGAACCCACGGGGGAAGGGTATGATCTGCAAACCTGGTGGGGGGTGGTGTACGGTGTTTATGGGTCTTATTTTTTTTTCATCCATGGGATGTGGGCATCACTGACCAGGCCAGCATTTATTGCCCATCCCTAATTGCCCTTGACAAGGGGATGGTGAGCTGCCTTCTTGAACTGCTGCAGTCTATTTGGGATAGGTATACCCACAGTGCTGTTAGGAAGGAAGTTCCAGGATTTTGACCCAGCGACAGTGAAGGAATGGCGATATAGTTCCAAGTCAGGATGGTGTGTGACTTGGAGGGGAACTTGCAGGTGGTGGTGTTCCCATGTATTTGCTGCCCTTGTCCTTCTAGTTGGTAGAGGTCGCGGATTTGGAAGGTGCTGTCTAAGGAACCTTGCTGCATTGCTGCAGTGCATCTTGTAGATGGTACACACTGCTGCCAATGTGCGTCGGTGGTGGAGGGAGTGAATGTTTGTAGATGGGGTGCCAATCAAGCGGGCTGCTTTGTCCTGGATGGTGTCGAGCTTCTTGAGTGTTGTTGGAGCTGCACCCATCCAGGCAAGTGGAGAGTATTCCATCACACTCCTGACTTGTGCCTTGTAGATGGTGGACTAGCTTTGGGGAATCAGGAGATGAGTTACTCGCCTCAGGATCCCTAGCCTCTGACCTGCTCTTGTAGCCAGGGTATTTATATGGCTACTCCAGCTCAGTTTCTGGTCAGTGGTAGCCCCTAGGATGTTGATAGTGGGGGATTCAGCGATGGTAATGCCGTTGAATGTCAAGGGGAGATGGTTAGATTCTCTCTTGTTGGAAATGGTCATTGCCTGGCACTTGTGTGGCGCGAATGTTACTCGCCACTTATCAGCCCAAGCCTGGATATTGTCCAGGTCTTGCTGCATTTTGACATGGACTGCTTCAGTATCTGAGGAGTCACGAATGGTGCTGAACATTGTGCAATCATCAGCGAACATCCCCACTTTTGACCTTATGATTGAAGGAAGGTCAATGATGAAGCAGCTGAAGATGGTTGGGCCTAGGACTCTACCCTGAGGAACTCCTGCAGTGATGTCCTGGAGCTCAGATGATTGACCTCCAACAACCACAACCATCTTACTTTGCGCATGGTATGACTCCAGCCAGCGAAGGGTTTTCCCCCTGATTGCCATTGACCTCAGTTTTGCTAGGGCTCCTTGATGCCATACTCGGTCAAATGCTGCTTTGATGTCAAGGGCAGTCACTCTCACCTCACCTCTTGAGTTCAGCTCTTTGGTCCATGTTTGAGCCAAGGCTGTAATGAGGTCAGAAGCTGAGTGGCCCTGGCGGAACCCAAACTGAGTGTCACTGACCAGGTTATTGCTAAGCAAGTGCCGCTTGATGGCACTGTTGATAACACCGTCCATCACTTTACTGATGATTGAGAGTCGGCTGATGGGGCGCTAATTGGCCGGGTTGGACTTGTCCTGCTTTTGTGTACAGGACATACCTGGGCAATTTTCCTCATTGCAGGGTCGATGCCAGTGTTGTAGCTTGGCTAGGGACGCGGCAAGTTCTGGAGCACAGGCCTTCAGTACTATTGCCGGAATATTGTCAGGGCCCATAGCTTTGCAGTATCCAGTGCCTTCAGTCGTTTCTTGATATCACGCGGAGTGAATCGAATTGGCTGAAGTCTGGCATCTGTGATGCTGGGCACTTCAGGAGGAGGCCGAGATGGATCATCAACTCGGCACTTCTGGCTGAAGATTGTTGTAAATGCTTCAGCCTTATCTTTCGCACTGATGTGCTGGGCACCCCCATCGTTGAGGATGGGGATATTTGTGGAGCCACCTCCTCCAGTTTAATTGTCCACCACCATTCACGGCTGGATGTGGCAGGACTGCAGAGCTTAGATCTGATCCGTTGGTTATGGGATCGCTTAGCTCTGTCTATTGCATGCTGCTTAAGCAGTTTGGCACGCAGATAGTCCTGTGTTGTAGCTTCACCAGGTTGACACCTCATTTTGAAGTATGCCTGGTGCTGCTCCTGGCATGCCCTCCTGCACTCTTCATTGAAGCAGTGCTGGTCTCCTGTCTTGATGGTAATGGTAGAATGGGGGATATGCCGGGCCATGAGGTTACAGATTGTGGTTAAGTACAATTCTGCTGCTGCTGATGGCCCACAGTGCCTCATGGTTGCCCAGTTTTGCATTACTAGATCTGTTTGAAATCGATCCCATTTAGCATGGTGATAGTGCCGCACAACACGATGGACGGTATCCTCAATGTGAAGGCGGGGCTTCGTCTCCACAAGGACTGTGCGGTGGTCACTCCTACCAATACAGTCATGGACAGAAGCATCTGCGACAGGCAGATTGTTGAGGACGAGGTCAAGTATGTTTTTCCCTTGTGTTGGTTCCCCCACCACCTGCTGCATACGCAGTCTAGCAGCCATGTCCTTTAGGACTCAGCCAGCGCGGTCAGTAGTGGTGCTACCGAGCCACTCTTGGTGATGGACATTGAAGTCCCCCACCCAGAGTACATTTTGTGCCCTTGCCACCCTCAGTGCTTCCTCCAAGTGGTGTTCAACATGGAAGAGTACTGAGTCATCAGCTGAGGGAGGGCGGTAGGCGGTAATCAGTAGGAGGTTACCTTGCCCATGTTTGACCTGATGCCATGACACTTCATGGGGTCCAGAGTCGATGTTGAGGACTCCCACGGCAACTCCCTTCCTACTGTATACCACTGTGCCACCACATCTGGTGGGTCTGTCCTGCCGGTGGGACAGGACATACCCGGGTATGGTGATGAAAGTGTCTGGGACATTGTCTGTATGGTATGATTCCGTGAGTATGACTATGTCAGGCTGTTGCTTGACTAGTCTGTGGGACAGCTCTCCCAACTTTGGCACAAGCCCCCAGATGCTAGTAAGGAGGACTTTGCAGGGTCGACAGGGCTGGGTTTGCCATTGTCATTTCCGGTGCCTAGGTCGATGCCGGGTGGTCCGTCAGGTTTCATTCCTTTTTATTGACTTTGTAGCGGTTAGGTACAACTGAGTGGCTTGCTGGGCCATTTCCGAGGGCATGTAAGAGTTAACCACATTGCTGTGGGTCTGGAGTCACGTGTAGGCCAGACCAGGTAAGGACAGCAGATTTCCTTCCCTAAAGGACATTAGTGAACCAGATTATTCTAAATAGGAGTCCGATTCCTGATCCCGGGTGGGGTGGTGTCTGACCTTTGATCTCAGGGCGGGTCCAATCCTATGGAGGGGTTTGTATTGGGGTGGGGGGGTGGTGGTGGAGGGGAGGGGTGGTTTTGATGGTGGAGGGAGCTCCTCCTTGCCCTCAAGTTGTGCTGTGAAAACACTTGCCTTCTCCCAAAGCTAACTTTGCTTTGCTGCAGCTGCTGTCTTTACTGAGGCCACAGTTAAACTAGCATAGTAGGTTAAATCTGAGGTTTCCAGCCTTATTCACATATTTACAATGCCATCCCACCACCTGGGAGCGGGTTGTCTGTCTTCGCCTAAGTAAGACCCAGAAGTTGACAGGTTGGAGCCGGCTTCCTGATATGCTTGCAGTTTTTCCCCATTTATTCCCCGCCCCAAACTCAATTCCATCTGCTTGCCCATGTTAAAATCTCCCCCACATTAACAGTTCAGGAAAAGAGGTTCCAATTTTTGCTTCAGAATTTCACTATTAATACTTCTTGTGGGGCTATCCATGTTGAAAAACATTTTGTTGGTGACTGGTATTAATGGTAGAATTTACTGGTAAAGAGGCCGATGAGAAAGTTGAATTAGCAGCAGTATTGAATTGGATGCAGCAAAAGATGCATTGCTTTTTCTTGTGGTTACATAAGGGTAGTGAAATAATGCAAGTTATCATATACTTAAACAGCTGAATGAGTCAGAAATAAACAATTTTCCTCCTCCCTCCCATATCACATGTATGACCCCAACTCTAATGTTGCTGAGATAAGCATTGAAAGAAAGAAGAGTGACTTGTACCAAATTAGTTGACTTCATCAGAGCTTTCAATCCAGTGGGCCTTGATCTTTTAAATGCTACTGGATTTTAGATGTCAGAGCTGCATGAGGAGGTAACAGGATAGTTAAACAGGAAACATATGAGTGGAAGGATGTTAGTAAACATTTTAACAAAAGAAACTGGCCGAGGAAAATACTGCGTTCAATCCTTGACAGTACATTGAGAAGAAATGTGGAGATAGTGTCGGAGGTATATTTCAGTTGTATAGTTGCAATACCATTTGTGAATTTATATAACCAACTCCTGGCTCTACTGTCTCCACTATAGCTAATTCTGCTATCTCCCTTATCACCATTGCAGCCCGTCTCACTGTTAAATATAATCTATGTCTGCCTGAAGACAACTTGTTGTGTGGAAGTAGACCACTTCTGAAACCATCTTTTCCATTATCACATTTCACCTCCTCCATCACAAAGACAAAATACTCCGACATCAGACTTTTGCCTGTCTTTCCATGGCAACCTGATTTTTTGTCAAATATAACCTTCTCCATTTCCACCACGGTCTGTCTTCCTTTCAAATGGCATTCCCTCTGTCATTCAGGTCGCCTTTCCCCATTTTCAGTTATCATCTCCTCCATCTTCAAGACAGCCTGTTTCCAATGTCATCTACCTGCTCCTCCATCAGTAAAACAGACTGTTCCTCTCAGTAGGGTCAGATTAGATATACATGGGCAATCAACCGACAAACTCAACATGGCCTGAAGGCTAGAGCCTAAGGCAAATCACAAAATGAATGTAACCAAATTGTACACAATTGGAGATTGCAAACTGTTGTTTAACACCTGTGAAATAGTTCTCTGCATTTTTCATCTCTGTCAAATAACTTTCCTGCAGGCAATGATACTGTAGATCATGGGGTAGAATAAATAGCTCCATTATTGAGGCTACATTGCTAACCAGTTTGAAGCTTATGAGAGTGGATCTCATGCTCTTCGCATTTAGTGCAGATATATTCCAAATGTGCCAAGGTCTCTCCTTCCTTACTGACTGAGATTGACAAGTAGGTCAATCACTTTAAAGTTTTGCCAGGAGAGTGACCATTAACAGAAATAATGTTCAATAAAAACAGCAAATTCTGAAAATTCGCAGTCAACATAGGTTAGTGCTTCAGGTGGAGGTTTGTCTCTGGTGTTATGTCCAGTAAAAACACATCATCTTCCTAACTTTAAAGATATCAACTTTATCTAGTCTGGACTCTTGGAAATTTACTGTCCACTTTTTTAAAGGAAAAATGTGCTGCAACGATGGCATTGAAGGTCAGATGACCTGGCCTGTGTACTCAAAAACTGCCTCACTGTCTCGAAAGGACAGAGATGTCAACTAACCCCATCCTGCAACTATCAAGAGACATTCCTAAATTGAATGAGTTTCTTCTTGAAAGAAAGGTGATTATCTTAACCCCCCCTCCCCCGCCCCCAGGGTAAATGTCTTCCAACAAAACCAGAATAAATAGGTGTGAAGTAGCCACATTAAAACAGGATGGTAGCATATTTAACATCAATCGGTAGCCATGAATTCCACATCCTGGTCCATTGTGTGGTTACAACAGGGAAGAAGGCCATGTGTCAACTAACAGAAACTCTAATGCAATAGATTTTGACCTTAAAAGATAGTCCTCTGGAGAGAGAGGAGACATCCAGCCAACACCTTCAGAAAGGACTGGGGAAGAGATCTAGCCAAGCAAGGAAGGACCCCTGCTGCTAATTCTACACTTCAACTTGATGCAGCAGAGAATGTCAAGGGACCACCATCTCCAGTCTGAAGTCCTAACCACCAGAGATCTACAACACTTTAACAAGTTCAAGACTACAAACATCGAGGCCTGCACCTTTAAAAGAGACTCTCCTCCTGAAACGTTTCACCAGAATTACCATAAATCACAAACACCTACCTCACTTTGAACCACATCCTACCCTTTTCTCTCTATCTATCTATTTTTGTGTATGTGAGTAAATGTGTGTGTGAGAGTGAGGTTGCAACCATTTCAGGAATTGTGTAAAAATGAACAGTTATTTTTTTTAACCTATGAGGAAACCTGTCATTTGGCTGTTTGACCCTAAAAAACACTCAGGGACTAACTCATTTTTAACAAAACACGATTGTGGTCATTTGGGAGGTGAACAGTGGGAACCACCCATACCCCTTACCACCTGTTTGTAACACTAGAATGAAATCAAGGATGACTATGAACTATGCTCTCATACCTACTTACAGACATTCTGCACTGGATAGGAAAATTAGTCATTATACTTCTCTGGTTGGAAAAATCATATTCCTTGCTGCTTCTAGCAGGTTTTCTATTGATAAGTTTCATACTTGACTTCCAATCATGACTCTCATCATACAGCAATGTAAGGCTCACAATCCATAAAGTCATAACATGGCCAGAAGGATACTGGGTCAGCTTTATATTCATATTGTTCATTCACTGCCTGACTGACTTATGTCTCTTTTCACAGTTTCTCACAGCGATCCCTGTTAATGAATTGCCTTTCAGAGAACACATATGTCCCCACATAGGTTAGAAACAAGAAACTGACTCCTGTAACGACAGGATGGTAATCTCATTCATGTGGTTATTTAAAAGTTATTTTTGAGTCTACTGGTAAGAACCGCTGAGTTTTTGCATGTGGGTTATGTCATTATTTTGTTTTAAAGCCCCAAATCATACAGCACAGCCTAAATTCAATTCATTCTGATTGATCTAGATAAGCTTGGGTCCATGAAGATCTTCATCCAGGTTCCATATTTACCACTTATGTTGTGCTGTACTTCTAAAAGATGATACTGTTGTGATGCCTCATTAATACAACTGTCAAAATGCAGCTTACACATTTAGATTTGGGAAATCTGTATTTTAGTCATTGTGGCCAACCAGTTACTCCCTTATTTTTCATATTTCTATTTTTGTAACTTAAAAACCATTTAGAATCTTGGACCTCTTGGTACTTAAGTTCAAAAATGCTTCCTTTGATTCTCTATTTTAGCTGAATGCGGGGCCTCTGTAACTGGAAATGAAGGAATTCTCCTTTCACCCAATTACCCAGCTGATTACAGCAACAACCACGAATGCATCTACTCAATTCTCACACAGCCAGGTAAAGGAATACAATTGAAATCCAGGACATTCATGCTCCAGCAAGGAGATATTCTAAAGGTAAGCATAGCATTGTACTCAATGGCAAATTTAGAAGCACAAAGATCTTTTGAAAAGCTCTAAATATCTGCACAGAGCTGCATTTCAGCATCTTGCTTGTGTCCGGTGACAGCTGATGTTTTTGCAAGCTATTAGTTAAGTGATTGTTGCTTTGTCATTTGATGTAATGAGGTAGAGAATGGACCTTTCTCATGGAGACACAGTAAAGTGAAATCAGCTTATGGGAATCTTTTTATTTCAGGATGATTTGATTGCTTTAAGTCAATGATTCAATAAGTATGAAGAGCCAAATGTGTTAAGATAGTAGTAAAATCGTATCAGAGTACAAGCTGTAGAGAAGCATCAGGAGCTGAATGTACAAAGGGAAGTGGAAAGTGATTTGTATAATAAGAAGCCAGGCAATAGGTCATACAGAAATAGCTGGACAGTAAGCTGCAGAGACATTCACATCATTGTACTCAGCCATGGAAGAGCTACAAGTGGCTTGGGAGAAACCAGGGACAGGGTACAAATAATCTTACTAATGGTATATGAGTAAATTCTGCTGAAGCTACCTTACTGAGGGGGAAGCTGGGACAGCTATTACTTCTTACAAATCATGAGCACTGAGTTACTGTGGCATTTGCACGTGTGAAAGGAGCAGATTGAATTTGTCATGCTGGTGACATGTTGAGGATTGCCTGTGGCAAATTGATAGGGTAGGATGTTTACACAATGAGTATAATCAAGTATATAGCACAGAGCAATGAAGCTGTTAGTGTACTTAAATCCAGCTAAGGTCCATGAGTCATTAGAATATGCTACCTAGGCAGTGAAATTATTGGAGGACGATAGTACCTCAATTTTATATTTTGTGGTGAATTTCTGTGTTCATTTGGCAGGGCATTTCAGCGCTGGATAACAGACTTCTTCACTCTTTTGCATCCATTGTTTGCATGACGTATTCCCTTTACAGGTTTACTGCACAGGCTAGATGCAGAATAAGATTCCTGCTACTCTATCCCACCAGTGCAATTTACTCCCAACCCAATCTTAAAGGAAGGAAAGAAGTTGAATTCATATAGCGCCTTTCAGAACCTTAGTATGTCCCAATGCATGTGACAGCCAATGAAGTACTTTATGAAGTGTAGTCATTGTTGCAATTTAGGAACCATGGCAGGCATTTTGCACAAAGCAAGCCCCATAAATAGCAATAAGATAAAAGCCCAAATAGTCTGTTTCAGTTACATTGATAGTTAACTATTGGCCAGCACATTGGGAGAACTCCCCTGCTCATCTTTGATTAGTGCCATTCAATCTTTTACATCTACCTAGAGGACAGTTGGGTGGTTTGGTTTAACACCTCATCCAAAAGACAGTCAGAATTTTGAACTTTGGCAGTCTGAATTCGTAGTCTAGATTAAGTACTCAAGATTCTGGATTGGGGATCGCACCTATAACCTTCTGACAAAGTGCTACCAATAAACCAAGCTAGGTCCCACATCTTAGAAACGTGCCTGCTATTTCACCAGTAAGAGAAAAAGAGAACATTTGCACACTAGCTTCCTTCTTTGAGTGACATATTATGAGATGTTATGTGCTGTGGACTCATGCTAACCAGTAAGTGGATTGAGCTGAACACATTTCAGTTGGCTTTATAATCAGTAGTCAGCAGAAAGCTTTGCCACTCCGGGTTGGAATCAAACCCTGATACCAGAAGAGAAAATAACCTGTTCAATCCACAATGACAGCACATTCATTAAATTGATCGATTTTCCTTCAATATAGCTTATTTCTAAGTGTTCATTGTTCTCCTTATGAGTACACGGTACAATGGAGCCAGAATGCAACATGACATACCCATGTGACGAAGTCTGATGTAAGCATAACATCATAATACTTGGGTTTATTTAGTGCCTTATTCTGTTGAACTTCTCAAAAGTGCTTCACTGCATCACAAACACTGAATTAATTTTTGGCATAGACTGTTCTGCTTGCAATGTCTCACTGACAGCAATGAGATAACAGTTTAAAATTCTGGAATGGGCAATTAAGAATTGGTTAATTTGTCAGATTTAGGCCTTTCACTAGAACAGAAATCAACAGATAGATGATGGTCATGGGCTTGCCCCCACACTATTAAACCATGTATTTTTGTCTCCAAGGCTTTGCTTACATATATAAATGCTCAGATATACACAGTAGATAGCCTGTTGCTTAATCCAGGGTACAGGAGCAATCTGCTCTTCATTGCCTAGGCAACTATTAGAAGCTTAAAGTCAACCACCCAACCAGTTCTGTGATCAAAGGAAAATATTCTTTTAGATCTTAAGAAATGCTGCTACTTAAAAGGAGCAAGAAATGAAATATTTTCAACATTTCTTCCTATCACTGTCAGTATCGAAAAATAATTCTTCATAAAGTGTCCTTGATGGAGGTTTGCTAGGTCCAGTGACAGGTGCAGTTTGACAAAGACAAGATCATTTCAGTTGAGGGGAATTTCTTTACATATATTGAATAATGTAATAGCTGTGTGATTCAAAGAAGTGCAACATCATATTTGATGTAAGATTTAAAATGAAACTTTACTTTTCCCTCAATCCGAGTTTTTTAAAATATATTTCATTTTCAGAACTTGTTTTAAGCTGATTGCAACAGCATATCCATAACATAGCTGGGCTCTGGGTTAAGTATGTCGGCAAATGAGATGGTGGGCCAATCATTCCTGTTGTCCATTATCTGTTGCCACCAAAGTGGGATCAGAGCAATGGTCGGAAACATACAGACACATTTCCTTGTGCCCATCTATATCGAGAGTGGTAACTGAGGAGTGACTGGAGCACTTCTCCATTTTAATTATTTTTTTAAGTATAAAATACACAAAGTATGAAGACAAAGATCACATGGTGGTTTTCACCTCTGGTTATATTCCAGGTTAGACTGATGGGATGGTAGTTCAATCTCTCTGTTGGCTGTGAGGGTCTCCAGTGAAATCTGTTTAGATACCTTAAGTCCAGTTTCCAATCTTTTTAATACAGGTCCAAAGTGAAAACCTATCCAGAAGTTGGCAATAGTTGGCAAAAAGATATCTAGCTAATATGGGAATTAGAAATCTGATACTAGTGCAGTAGGGTTTGTCCTTTAAAAGTTGAATGTAAAGCTTATTTTAGAGGGAGTATAGAGAACTTATCTCTGCCTCTAACCTGATCACTTCCCCACCTGTGTATGGCTAATGCCAACATTAACTGCAAAAAACTAACAATTCAACTCCCCAAAATTAGATTCTTCATTTTGGTGACCATAAAAATAGGCACCCAAGGACTTTGTTTTTAATACATGTGCTCTTCAAAGTTAAAAGATGTTAGCGCTGGAAATGTGAGCATGCTTCCACATTGGGCAGCACACACCCATATCGAGCATTGCTAAGTCAGATATTACCAATTTGCTACTGAGTATAATTTTTGAACTCCAATAATCCCATAGTAAGGTACACCACAGTTTAAAAAATACATACACACTGCTGAATTCCAGTTTAAAAAAAAACACTTGTAATATTGAAAATATATAAAATGTACAATGTTGGTTTCAATTTAATTTGTAAGATTAGTGGTGTTATGCTGGTGAGGTGTCTGGCAGATCCCAGTTTCTGGAAGAATTTTCTTTGTGAATCTCATTGTGACATTGTCACATTGGCTGATGTGGCAACTCTAAGCTGCAGCAAAAGTTACATGGGCCACAGTTGATATTGTATGGGGTGCAGCAAAGTTTCAATCCAGTTTGACCAATTGTCTTCTGATTGCTGCATTCTTAATAAAGAGGTTGGCAATGTGAGGGGAAGATTTGCTCTGTGCATCTTGTGGAATGAAACTATAAACCCATTTCTAAATTTACAACTTGCACACATAGGTAAATTGCATCCGGTGATATGCCTTAATAATGTTCCTTTTCTTGGATTTCCAGATTTTTGATGGCAAGGACAGCTCCTCTCGGTTGCTGGGTACTTTCACTGGATCAGAGATGCTTGATATTATTCTGAACAGTACATCAAACAGCCTGTGGCTTGAGTTCATCACAAATGCAGAAAATACAAGCAAGGGATTTGAGCTTCTTTTTTCAAGTAAGTGTCAGATTAAGGATGGTCAAAGAACTGTGTTGGATTGGAGCCCATAGGTTCAAGTGATTTTGAAGATTCTTCTTACTTCATTGTGATGTGATTCTTGCAGATACTGAATGATATTGATCTTGTGACGCAAAATGGTAAATCTGCAACTCTTAACACTGTGAATTTTCCTTTCTTTTTCTGATTATTAAGGTGAAGGATATCAGTGGTGGGAAATTGAACTTTTCATTTTTTGCTCTCTGTTGTTATGTACTCTGCAGTCAGGCAACACAGACACATGCAAAGTAAAATGTATTCTGTTATATCCCAACAATATGCTTTACTTTATTCTAGTGTGAATACTGTGGTCAAACATGAAACTGAGGGGTAGAAATCCATCACGGATGATGAGGCAACACAAGCCACATTAAATCTGCTGCCTGTTTTCTGCCCTGTCAGATATCAATTCCATTTCATAGAACTGAATATTGGATGAGGCCTATAATGGGTAGCTGATGTGGTACTGCCCATTTTACACTAATGCCCAAGGTAAATTTCTACCTCAGAGTCATTGAAAATTTGGTTGTCCAAGATTTGTAATTGAAAATGTAAAAAATATTGAATATCTGTATGGGCGGGTTTCACGCCATGTGTACTGATACATTAATCCACAGAGAGTAAGGATGGACTTTCCTGCGAGTAATTTAAGCACCCAGTTTATTTTTCTGCTCTACTGTCAGCATAGGACCTATATGGAGGCTGGGGTTTTCATTGTAAAGTAAAATGAACTCATCTGGAATGCTGTCATGCAACCCTTGGTAGGAATAATGTTTTGCATTGGATAGCACTGAAATGATGAGGAATAAATTGAAAATGGGGAAGGTTACCAGTTGATCTGTGTCTTTTGTTGGTGGGAGTTTTTTGATATAGGGTGGTGATGTCATGTTGAGCAATAGGCTAGAGCGATACTTGCCAGCAGTGGGAAATGAGAGGGACAGTGGGGAACAAGGTTGTGTCCAATCAGAGGTCAGCTTTGAGGTCAGTGGGGGATTGTGATGGGGCTACTAGAGGGTTTATACATCCAAATAAGAACCTGGTCCCATCTACAGCTAATTAGTAACCCACATAAGCAAAAGAAAAGTCTTGCATTTATATAGAGCCTTTCATGACCACTGGATGTCTTAAAGCACTTTAAAGCCAATGACATATTTTTGAAATGTAGTCACTGTTATAAAGTAGGAAATACAGCAAATGATTTAGGCACAGCAAGCTCCCACAAACATCAATGTGTTAATGACCATATAATCTGCTTTTATGATGTTGATTGAGGGATGAATATTGACCAGGACATGTGGTATTTTATGCCCACTGGAGAGGGCAGATGGGGCCTCTTATGAAGAATTGTATAGAACCCTCAATGCATTTATCTGTCATTACCATATAAACTGCAAACAGCATGCCACATTAAAGGTGCTATATAAATGTAAGTTGTTATTATAAATGAGTTTACTCATTCTCAGTCTTTCTCCAATGAGATCACAGTATAAAAATCACCCCCCATCCCCCTCCCCTGGCCCCGACTCATTAACTGGCACTAGATTGTTCCTCTAACTCAGATAACCTGCAAGTATGGTTGTTACCTAAATGGAAATGTTCGTCACGAGTGCTTTTCTAACTTGGAGTGTAGTCTTACAGCTCTTTGTTATGGTAAAGCAGAGAAACGCACTGTAATCTAACCCTTGGTATACCGATCAGGGAAGCATTAATGATGACATCAGTGGCAAAGGTAGTTTTAAAAAAGACAATGAATCCATAGCACTGACAATTCCTCAAATTGAGGAGCACAAAGATTATTGATAAAATACTATTTCCATCTCTTCATTGCGCATCCTACAGTTTGTACATTCCACTTGCTTATTTCCATTCCTGTCGGCTGGGATACGCTGGTGATATTGGAGTTACAGGTGGTTTCATTGTAAACTTTGCAGTTAATTTTTTTCCACACATGTTTCCAATTGACTTTGAACAATTTTCAGATGTTTAGGTTAAGTGTTTATTGTGTTATGACTGAGGAGGGAGGAGTGCACTGTTAATTCAGTCCCACTTCTTCACAGGTCATAACATAGTCTTTAAATTTTCTCTCTTACTGACTCAGTCAACCAGATGCGCTATTTTCCCTAAAATAGAACACATAAACCAGATTTCTTTACTGAACAACAAAATTAACAGTTTATTATAAAACAAGTCCTTATTAGTAATGAAGTTAAACAATATCACATAGATCAATATTTTTAAAAATCCAACATTAAATTTAAAAAAGTCCCCTTTATCATAATCCCTTCACGTTCTCACACACATATTATATATACCAGTTAACCAAAAAAGTGAAAAAAGGATTTTTAGATCAGAGCTCTATTACAGACAAAAACACCTCCACTCACCGGGAGATCACTTTCCCACCCCTGAAAAATAGCAGATGAGACACACTGCACCAAACTGGCACACAGTCCAACCTCTGAGCGCACATAGACAGAATCTTTAGAATCTTCCAGAATTAGCTCTCTTCAAGTGGTGTTGAAAAGTAATTTAGCAGGCCTTCTTGAAATACAGGAAACAAGATGAATTTACAGTGTGCTTCATGGTCTTGAAGGGAATTACAAGAAAGCGAGCTGGGTTGTAGTCTTCTGTTCTTCCTTGGAATTCTCTTCTTTTTTTCTGTCCCTTTTTGACACTACAGCAGCACTTGTTTTTTTTAAAACATTCAGCAAGAATCTGGTCTCTTCTTCCAGAAGATAAAACACACACACTGACTAACATCCAAACAGCTTGGCAGTTTTCTGCCCACCCAGATGTTCTGTGCCTGCTACTGGGCTTGTCCAATCAAAGGATCGCTTGCCAATTTTCTGCCCTTGTTGCCAGGGCTTTTCCTCTAAGCCTAGCCCAAGCCAATCTGTCTCCTTCAGTTCTCTTGATGGCTTTCTTTTTAAGACAAAAAAAACCTCGTCCACATTTATTTAGCGTAACTATAAATTCCTTTAAAAAATATTTTTAACAAAACAGAATCACTTTCATAACAACTGTGTGTAAGAAACTATAGTTAATGTAGCAGTTAGTAGTGACAAGTGATGTTTCATCCATTTTTCCTGTTGTTCCAGGTGAACAAATTCCAATTGAGTCAGCAACCCATGGACTCAGTTGAATTATTTCTAAGAACACAGGGAAAGTTTGTAAAATTGAAATTATAATATATACTGACAGTGTTATCTTTCTGGCTTTTAACTGTAGGTTATTACTTGATAAACTTGGATAGATAATGTCAGAGTAATTAGTCCTGCAGAATGAACATTGTATTCGTCATTTTCTTTTCAAACATGCCGAAAGCGGAATCATTTTGTGCATTTTCAGCTCAAAGTAAATTCCAATTATTTTTGGCAGGTTTTGAACTGATTAAGTGTGAAGATCCAGGGACTCCACAGTTTGGTTATAAGATCCAGGATGAGGGACATTTTGCTGGAACTAGTGTTGTCTTTGATTGTAATCCTGGATACACTTTGCGTGGGGACTCTGTGCTAACTTGCTTAACTGGAGATCGCAGGGCCTGGGACAATATGCTGCCTTCCTGCACAGGTAAGAAATCAGTTTTCGACAATCCATTCTGTAAAAGTCAGTGATGTTGTGGCTGAAAAATTGTTGCATTCTTTTGATATTTTTCCTTTCTCTGTCATTTCTTGTTGGCAAGTGGCAAAGCCTTTTGGTGAAATCAAGCAAATTCTGTAAATCTCAAAGTATTGCCTACTGCTTAACTTGCATCTGCATTCTCATTGACCAATTCTTCAGACTCTGTCTTTTTGATTCTCTTGGAGTTAAATACTGTCCTGCTTTGGACTGACACCCATCCACTGAGCAACACTATTACACTTTAAGATGGTAACCTTGTGCATTGACAGTACATATGACATTCCGACTTGATCTGCTGAGCTGTATCCCTGCAGTGGTCAATATGTTGATTTCAGCTGTCTCAGTGAGTCAAGAAACCTACTGAATTTTTAAAATCCTTGGATGTCTAGAAGTGTAAAGGCTGGAAAGAGTTGAATTGTATCTGTGCTGCTTCTTACAGGTGTGCTTGAAAATATACACTTGCCAAATATATGCTCAGAAAGGTGCAATGATACAACTGATGCTTAGATATATATTGCTCACTGGGTTTTAACTTTGGTAGGAAAGAAACTAAATGTGTAATAGCAAATTCCACTATTTTCTAATGTTATGTGAGGTGGTGGGAATGCGGGGGTGGGTGGCGCGGTGCTGGGTGGCATGGTTAATCCCTCCTCATAGTTTTACCATAATGTTACAATACTGGTCCCTGAAAATAAGACTCTTAGAATTATCATAACCGTTGGAAGTTTCACATTTTGTCTCTCTGTATATCTATCTCAATGATTCTTTGCTACCTCAATAATGACTCTTAAATGGCTGAGGAAGTGTTGTAAATTATAATCAGGATTGTGAAATACTGTAGGAGAACATACAGAGGCCAGCAGGATGGACAGAGAGAAGGCAGGTGCATTTCGTTTAAGAGAAATATGAAGTACCATAGTTTGGAAGTAAGAATAGGGTAAAGGAAGTACACCTTAAATGATTCGATTTTAAATTTTGCATCCATCTGAGAGAGCAGACAGGGCCTTGCTTCGAAGTGTAATCTGAAGGATGGCACCTTTGAGAGTGCAGCACTCCCTCACTCCTGCTACATAGATTCAACAACAATGGAACCATCAGAGTTAGGGAACAATTTCATCGGCAGCAGCAGTAATGTAGTTAAACTTGTGATTCATTGCCTAAATCAACATCAAATTGGCTGAATGGTTGAAATAATCAACATTAAGAGTGGATAAATATGATCAGTTGAGGAACCACCTCACACCATTTTCATCTCCCTCTTGTGTTAGATCAAAAGTCACTTACTCCCTATGGAATCAGAAATCTATTTACTTAGGAATATTTCAACCAAGACTATAAGGCATTCTTTTTGGTGACAGTCTATTCAAGTATTTAATTTGATGTGTGAAAAATGGATTCCTTAAGTTACATTTAGTTAAATGCTTCCATTGCTTATAACCACATCCCTTAGTTATCACAACAAGAATCCATCCTGTAGAATCCCATCACATTTTAGAAACAGGAATCACGTTTTCCTATCTCTGCAAAATTATTTTATTTTATAATTTTAATTTCCCATTTTGTCTCATTAATTTACTAATAAGTACCATCCTGGTTTGGACCCTTTTCAAAATCTCGTACCTCGTATCACAAAAACATAAGAAATAGGAGCAGGAGCAGGCCATAAGGCCCCTCGAGTTTGCTGTGCTATTCCATAAGATCATGGCTAATCTTTAACCAAACTCTATCTCCCTGTTCAGTCCTAGTATCCCTTGATTATCCTAAAATGCAAGAATCCATCTATCTCAGCCTTGTATATACTCAACGATTGAGCATCCACCACCCACTGGGGTATCTTTCTCTATTTTCTGTCCTATCTCCCCTCATGCCCTCTCTGAGCTCATCTTGTCCATGAGACCCACCTCCTGTTACCTCAATCTTATTCCACTAAACTGCTGATAACCCAACGTCCCTTCCTGGTCCCCATGTTAGACAACATCGTAAATGGTTCTCTCTCTTCAGGTGTTAACCGTCCCTCCTTTAAATCAGCCATCATCACCCCTGTCCTCATAAAGCTAACCCTTGACCCCACCACCCTTGCAAACTACCGTTCCATCTTCAACCTCCCTTTCCTCTCCTAAGTCCTTGAATATGTTTTCGCCTCCCAAAACCGTTCCCATCTTTCTTGGAACTCCATGTTTTAATCCTTCCAATCAGGTTTCTGCTCCACCACAGTAACAACATAGCTCTGATCAAAGTCACAAATGACTTCCTCTGTGACTGTGACAAAGGTAAACTTTCCCTCCTCATTCTTCTCTGCCTGTCTGCAACCTTTGACATGGTTGACCACAGCATCCTCTTCCAACGCCCCTCCAATGTCATCCAGCTGGGTGGGACTGCTCTCACCTGGTTCCATTCTTATCTATCTAATCGTAGACAGAGAATCATTTGCAATGACTTCTCTTCCTGCTCCTGCACTGTTACCTCTGGTATCCCCCAAAGATCTATCCTTGAACCCCTCCTATTTCTTGTCTACTTGCTGCCCCTTAGTGACATCATCAGAAAGCACAGAGTTAGTTTTCACATGTCTGCTAATGAAACTCAATTCTACCTCACCACCACTTCTCTCAACTCCTCCACAGTTCCTAAGTTATCCAACATCCAGTACTGTTTGAGCAGAAATTTCCTCCAATTAAATATTAAGAAAACTGAACCATTGTTTTTGGTCCCCACTCCAAACTCCCTTCCCTAGCTACTGACTCAATCCTTCTTCCTGGCAAAAGTCTGAGTCTAAACCAGTCTGTTCACAACCTTGATGTCATCTTTGACCCAGACGTGAGCTTCTGGCCTCATATTCACACCACCATTAAGATTGTCTATTTCCACCTCAGTAACATCACCCAACTTCGCCCGCATCTCAGCTCATCTGCTGCTGAAACCCTCATCCGTGCCTTTGTTACCTGAGACTTGACTATTCCAATGCAATTCTGGCTGGTCGCCAACATTCTACCATAGTAACCTTGAGGTCATCCAAAACTCTGCCCAAGTCTTAACTTGCACCAAGTCCTGTTCCCTTATCACCCCTGTGCTTGCTGACTGATATTGGCTCACAGTCAAGCAATGTCTTGATTTTAAAATTCTTAACCTTGTTTTCAAATCCCTCCATGGCCTCGCCCCTACCTATCTCTGTAGTCTTCTCCAGCCCCACAACCTTCCAAGATATCTGTGCTTCTTGAATTCTGGCCTCTTGTTCATCCCTGATTTTAATTGCTCCGCTATTGGTGGCCACACCTTCTATTGCCTAGGCCCCAATTTCTGGAATACCCTTCCTACACCTTGCTGCCTCTTCACCTTATCTTCCTCCTTTAAGACACTCGTTAAAACCTACCTCTTTGACCAAGTTTTATTCATTTGACCTAATATCTCCTTTTGTAGCTCGGTATCATATTTTGCTTTATAATGCTTCTGTAAAGCGCCTTGGAATGTTTTATTCGATAAAAGGTGCTATATAAATATATGTTGTTGTTGTTATTGTTGTAGAGAACTCCAAAGATTCACAATCCCTGAGTAAAGCTAGTCCTCCTTATCTCAGTCTTAAATGATTAAATGATTGACCCTTTATTCTGAGACTATGCCTCCGAGTTCCAGAGACTCTCCAGTCAGGGGAAACATCCACTCAGAATCCACCCTGTCAAGCCCAAGTTTCAGAGTTGAATTGAGATGGTCTAATGTTGCACAGCAGCTGCAAAACCTGGGACATACTTGCGGATGGAGGCAACTATGTGAAGGCTGCATCTGGGTTTTCTAATCATCTGGGGAAAAATGGAGGAGTTGAGATTTCTGTCTTCTGTACGGTGTAGCTAACATTGAGGCAATGATCCTTCTTATTTAAAATATTATTCCTCACCTCCCAGGCCTTCTAATTCAGCACCGAGTCTTCTCTGCGCTTCTGGGCATTGTTCTCATGTGATTTCTGTGTTTCCAAGACAACCGTATCAACACTGTACACTGTAAGAATTCAAAATGAGCAAGGATAGATCAAATGAAAGGATCTCTACCCTCTAATTTGCTAACCTCTTCTACTTCTGCAGCCCACTGCATCTCCCAAGGGTGAAATCGTGTATTTAAAATCAAAAGGTGACCTGCATTTTCTGTCAAGCAATGATTGATGCATAGGAGTCCTCTTGAGTGCAATAGAGGACAGACTGAAGGTTGAGAGGCTATAACGTGGTCAGAGGTTACAATATTAAATTGTAGCTTTCTTAATAATTAATAATGACTCCTCTGGCAGTTTTTAAATATAAAAATATGTTATTAAAAGAACAAAAATGGAGTATTACATTAGTCCCTCTGGCCATGCTGAACTGCACCATTCCGTAATGGATAGTGTTGCGAATGCTTCCAGTTTTTTTGTTAAATTTTGAAGATTTGTAGTTTAAAACTGAAAGGGAGTCCATGGATTTTATTTCCGAGGGTCACTGAGAGGTCTGGACTGTAAGCAGTTACTGGAAGGCATCTGCCTTCAAATAATTACCCAACAGGGGTTGTTTTTGACTTGCAGAGAAGTGAGGGATCAAGATTTATAGGGGTCAGGAGGCTTGACTCCTGACCTTGTTTATGGTTTCACTTTGGACAGTGGGTTGGGATATGAACAGTGGTTTGAAAAGACTGTTGGATAAAACTTGCCAAGAGTGCAGCATTCAGCTCAATGCGTTCCAGCTTTGAAAAAGCCTGCCAGTTTTCCATCTCTTGAGAAGGTGAGAAGCAACTGTAAGAAACTGCCTAAAACCCTGCATTTTCCCAGGAAAGCCTACCCAAACTGATCTTCAATGTCACCTGTCAAGAACTGTTCTAGGAAGATCCCAGTGACAGCCATCTATATGCACTTGGGATGCCAAACCAAAAAGAACTTCTGACATCTTTTCATATCTTCTGTTTTTTTCAAGAATTAGCAAGTATTTTGGCCAAATTATTTTTTAGGATTTTTTGTGATAGAGCTCTAAAGAGTAAATCTCTTTTTTCGGTTTGTGTTGTGTGTGTGTGTGTGTGGCTAAGGTAAAAAGGGAACTTTTAAATTTCGATGTGTGTTTATTTTACTTCATTATTTGTTAAGACTTGCTTTCTAACTAATAATTTTGTTGTTTATTAAAGAAACCTGGTTGGTATGTTTTATTCTGGGATACAAATAGAGTATATGATTGACTGTTTAGATAAGTGTGAAAAAAATTAAATATGTATTGTGACCTGTGGAGAAGTGCAAGTATAATAAACAGTGCACTCGTCTCGCCTCGGTCATAACAATAGCCGTGCAAGGGAAGGAGATCCCCAATTTTTGAAGTTATGAACTGAATTCAAGGACAGTCCGAGAGTCAAGTTTATGTTCATGTAAACCATCTTCCTGTGATGTAAGGAAAATACCTGTCAGGTTTTTGGAAACCAGAAAGATTATTTGACCCTCCAAGTTTTAAAGGACTATCCAGAATGAGTGGCAGGGTAAGTGTAATTAATTGTTCCCACAGTGTTATAACAGTGCTTCTATATTTTTTGTGAAGAGAGCTCTAAAAAGTAAATCTCTATTTTTTCGGTTAACGTGTGTGTGTGTGCGTGTGTGTGTGTGTGTGCGCGTAGCTAAGGTAAAAAGGGAACTTTCATATTTCAATCTGTGTGTTCATGCTTTGCTTCGTTACTGGTTAAGTCTTGTTTTATAATAAACTGATAATGTTGTTATTAAAGAAACTTGCTTGGTGTATGGGTTATAGAGTATATGATTGACTGCATCAGTAACTAGGTAAACATTTAAATATGTATTGTGACCTGTGGAGAAGTGGAACTAGAAAAGACAGTATACTCCTCCCAACTTGGTCATCATAACAGTAGAACAGAAATTATAAATGCAGGATTTATGATGTGGTCCAGCAGCTCTCTATGGTCATTGTCCTTCATTGACATTTCAATTAAAGCAAATTGATTGACTCCTCTTTAAGGTTCTTTAGTGTTATTTCTTTGATGGAGCAGCAGGAACCCTCTTGTAGCTTTTATTATCAGATTTTTCTGTTGTCTGTGAATCATTCAAACATTGCTTTCTCATTCCATATATTTTCAGCTGAATGTGGAGGTCATATCATCGGAGAGACTTCTGGAAGAATCTTTTCACCTGGGTACCCGGCACCATATGATCACAATCTTCACTGCACCTGGTCTGTTGAAGCGCATCCTGGCAGCACAATCAGGTAAGAAACCCATTCCAGCTAATAACAAAGAACTCTTAATTGAAAATTACTCCATGGGCATATAATTAAAAGTTTTTTGTACATTTTCTATGTTATTTCTGCTTTTAAAGCCACAGTTTGGAACAAATTAGATTATTAACCCTCATTTATAGCAACATTAAAATGTGGTTTGCATGTAAATTGTCTGATGAAGCAGATGTGTTTTTTTGCTTGAAGTTATGTTTTGGCTTTATGAAATGAAAAATTTTCAGAGAAAACTCATTCAGTAGGCTATTCTCAGAATGAGCTTTGGGCAAAATGTAACACCTTCAACCACCCCTTAAATGTTTGATTAGTTATATATTTGGGATGCATTTGCTGTCCAATTGTATGGGATTGATGTACAATATCAACAATAGTTAATTTTAAATGGTGGCACTCCACTAAATCACTATAAATAGGACATGAGTCTATGCTCATGACCCTTTACAATCTGAGCAATACCGTGGTGTGGGGCAGAAGCAGAGCGGAGAAGGGTGAGGTGCAAAACTGAGATAGCAGCTTCTTGTTGGGAGTATGTTAGAACAGCTTCCTTGGAGAATGTCACATCTGTACCTTTCAGCTTTGGAAGTGGAGTGCGATGGAGGCAACCTGAAAGGGAGAGAGGCACTAAAATAATTTCTAAATGATTTTTGTTTTAAAAGCTGTGGTTGTTCATATTGATCAGAGTGATGGCTGGGTTCTTCTGAATTTAGAATTCATTTTCATTGATCAAAGCATTTACACTCTTTTCTGTAATACCTTGTTTTATTTATTGCAATCTGAAACAGTTTAAGGTTTGATTGCAGTTTTGGTCAATAAAAGCATTACTGCAAAAATGAATTCCTGGAAAACGAGTATTCGGGCATTGGGATATTGAAGAAAAGATAGCAGAGTAAATACACCTGGAGTAGGGCAGTAATATTGAGTAGCAGCTGTAAATTATTACCTCATACATCCATGTGACAAATTAGGAAAAGGAGTAGGCCAGTCAGCCCCTTGAGCCTGTTCTGCCATTCAATTAGAACATTTTTGATCTCTATCTCAACTCCATTTTCCTACCTTTGCTGCATGTTCCTTGATATCCTTATCTAACAAACATCTATCAATCCCAGTCTTGTAAGTTCCAATTGTCTCAGCATCCACTGCTTTTGGGGCAGATGATTCCAAACTTCTACTGGTAGGGGAAAGTATTTTCTGTAAGCAAGGTAACTTGTAGATCTTTAACTACGGATGGAATACTGACAAAAAAAATAGAAAGACTAGCATTTCAATAGTACTTTTCACTACCTCAGAATGTCCTAAAGTACTTTACAGCCAATGAAGTACTTTTGAAGTGTGGTCACTGTTATTCTATAGGAAACGCGGCAGACAATTTGCACAAAACAAGCTTCCACAAACAGTGATATGATAATGACCAGATAGTTTGTTTAATTGATGTTGATTGAGGGATAAATATTGGCCAGGAAACTACAGATGACTCCCCCACCATTCTTCAAAATAGTGCCATGGGATCTTTTACATCCACCTGAGAGTGCAGGCAGGGCTCATCTGAAAAACGGCACCTCCGGCAGTGCAGCAATCCTTTAGTACTGCACTAGAGTGTCAACCTAGACTTTCATATTTAAGTCTCTGGGATGGAACTTTAACCCCTTACCTTCTGACTAAGAGGCGATAGTGCTATTACTTGAGCCACAGCTGACACTGTGGGGATAGGAAAGCGATGAACAAAAATCGGCAGACTGGAAAGTTCTTTGAATTAAATAAAGGCTGAACTTTCAACCTGAAGGCCTCAATTTTGGCCTTGGATGGAGGTAATCAAGGCGGTCACAATGCCCTCAAGATATCATCAGCGATGGATTCATTTTTCGGAATATTTTTCAGAGAATAACTTCTCTCCACATAAAGCATGTATGAAAACGTTGGATTTTTTTTGTGATAATGATCTGTGATGCGCATCAGGAAGGCTGTTCATGTCTTCTTGCAACTCACAGGATAAACATGATGTGCAGATAGATAATCCAGTGGAGGATAATACTGAGATTGGTCCTCTGAATGCGATTAATTAGAGCATTTGTCTGTCCACACATAAGCATTAAGAGTCTCTCCAGGCTTAGTGCAGTGAAAATTCATTAAAAAATTAATGAGATACTTACAGTTGAGTCGACAGACATGCTGAGAAGCAGCTTAAATATGCTGATGCAGCCATGGTTTAAACTCTTTTAGGCTAGAGTGGTCTTTTACAAGACTAAGAAGAAGGTTTGTTTAGTAATAATAAAAGCACAATACCTCCTAGATACAGTTGGGGCTGAGATCATTATGCAGAGCATTAATATACAATTAAATTTTGCTTCCCAAATTTAGAAGTATTTTTTTGTTCTTCCCCTCTGTTTCAATTACCCTTAGATTTTTTAAAAATTCATTCAAGGGATGTGGGCGTCGCCTGCTAGGCCAGCATTTATTGCCCATCCCTAATTGCCGTTGAGAAGGTGGTGGTGAGCTGCCTTCTTCAACCGCTGCAGTCCATGTGAGGTAGGTACACCCACAGTGCTGTTAGGAAGGGAGTTCCAGGATTTTGACCCAACGATAGTGAAGGAACAGTAATATAGTTCCAAGTCAGGATGGTGTGACTTGGAGGGGAACTTGCAGGTGGTGGTGTTCCCATGCATTTGCTGCCCTTGTCCTTCTAGTTGGTAGAGGTCGTGGGTTTGGAAGGTGCTGTCTAAGGAACCTTACTGCGTTGCTGCAGTGCATCTTGTAGATGGTACACTCTGCTGCTACTGTGCGTCGGTAGTGGAGGGAGTGAATGTTTGTGGATGGGGTGCCAATCAAGCGGGATGCTTTATCCTGGATGGTGTCAAGCTTCTTGAGTGTTGTTGGAGCTGCACCCATCCAGGCAAGTGGACAGTATTCCATCACACTCCTGACTTGTGCCTTGTAGATGATGGACAGGCTTTGGGGAGTCAGGAGATGAGTTACTCACTGCAGGATTCCTAGCCTCAGACCTGCTCTTGTAGCCACGGTATTTATATGGCTACTCCAGTTCAGTTTCTGGTCAATGGTAGCCCCTAGGATGTTGATTGTGGAGGATTCAGCGATGGGAATGCCACTGAATGACAAGGGGAGATGGTTAGATTCTCTTTTGTTGGACCTGGTCATTTTCTGGCACTTGTGTGGCATGAATGTTAGTTGCCACTTATCAGCCCAAGCCTGGATATTGTCCAGGTCTTGGTGCATTTCTACACAGACTGCTTCAGTATCTGAGGAGTCACGAATGGTGCTGAACATTGTGCAATCATCAGCGAACATCCCCACTTCTCACCTTATGATTGAAGGAAGGTCATTGGTGAAGCAGCTGAAGATGGTTGGGCCTAGGACACCACCCTGAGGAACTTCTGCAGTGGTGTCCTGGAGCTGAGATGATTGACCTCCAACAACCACAATCATATTCCTTTGCATTAAGTATGACTCCAGCCAGCAGAGAATTTTCCCCCTGATTCCCTTTGACTTCAGATTTGCTTGGGCTCCTTGATGCCATACTCAGTCAAATGCAGCTTTGATGTCAAGGGCAGTCTCTCTCACCTCACCTCTTGAGTTCAGCTCTTTGATCCATGTTTGAACCAAGACTGTAATGAGTTCAGGAACTGAGTGGCTCTGGCGGAACCCAAACTGAGCGTCAGTGAGCAGGTTATTGCTAAGCAAGTGCTGCTTGATGGCACTGTTGATGACACCTTCCTTCACTTTACTGATGATTGAGAGTAGACTGATAGGGCAGTAATTGGCCGGGTTGGATTTGTCCTGCTTTTTGTGTACAGGACATACCTGGGCAATTTTCCACATTGCCGGGTGGATGCCAGTATTGTAGCTGCACTGGAATAGCTTGGTTAGGGGCACGGCAAGTTCTGGAGCACAAGTCTTCAGTACTGTTGCTGGAATATTGTCAGCGACCATAGCCTTTGCGGTATCCAGTGCCTTCAGTCGTTTCTTGATATCACATGGAATGAATCGAATTGGCTGAAATCTGGCATCTGTGATGCTGGGGACTTCAGGAGGAGGCCAAGATGGATCATCAACTCGGCACTTCTGGCTGAAAATTGTTGCAAACGCTTCAGCCTTATCTTTCGCACTGATGTGCTGGGCTCCCCCATCATTGAGGATGGGGATATTTGTGGAGCCACTTCCTCCAGTAAGTTGCTTAATTGTCCACCACCATTCACGGCTGGATGTGGCAGGACTGCAGAGCTTAGATCTGATCCGTTGGTTATGGGATCGCTTAGCTCTGTCTATCGCATGCTCCTAACGCAGATGTGCACCATTCCCTCGTTAGGAGGTTGGATAATCCACCGTTGAGATGCTTGCACAAAGAATGTGAGGGCTCCAATGATTTTTCAACTCCATGCCTCCATTTAGTTTCTCTCTCTGGCAGTATGACCGAATGTGGCGAATCTAGGGTGTGCACCTATGCTGTGCCACAACGTAACACTGTGTGAACACAGTAAGAGGGTTCTGCTGAACAACCTTCAAATCCATTTACCTATCTTTGATCCAGAACCCTTGGTACCCTTAACTAATAAATATCTATCAATCTCAGTTTTGAAATTTCCAATTGATCCAGCATTACCACCCTTTTGAGAGAGAGAGAGAGAGAATGAGTTCTGGATGTCCGTCACTCTTAATGTGGAAAAAGTGCTTCTTGATTTTACTCTTAAGAGACCTCGCTTTTTAAGATTTTGCCTTGTTCTGGATTTCCAAGCCAGAGGAAGTAGTTTATTTCTGTACCTACCCTATGGAATTTCTTTAAAATTTTAAACACCACAATTAGATCATCCCTTTTTAGAAAATAGTTTAAATTGGTCAAAAGTGTCACAGTCTGCTTTATTTCAGCACTTTCAGCCAGAGAATGGATGTGTTTTTCTATGAATAAAAATGAGCTGAGCCATGAGAATCGGCAGTGAGATAAGGGGGCAGCTGCTGAGACACCACGTACCAGAGTCGGCAATAGCACAAGGCAGTCAAAATTAAACAAAGATTGTAGAACTCCTCAACTTTCTAAACTCAAGTGAATACAAGTCAAAATTCCACAACCTGCCCTTAAAATTCAAACCAGTACCATTTGGTGACTGTGCAGTACACCCTTCAAAGGTGTAATGTCCAAAACTGAATGCAGTGCTCCAGATGGATTGTGATTAAGGCTGTGTGCAAGTGAAGCATCATTTGTATTCCAATCCTCTTGAGATAAAGGCCAGCATTCCATTAAACCTTTTTGATTACTTTTCCCCAATTAACATCTTGCTCAATAAAGTTGATGGGAACAAATTGAAATAAGCCAGTTTGCAACTCCTTTCGTTTTTCCCTATGATTCACAGGACTGTAGAAGATATAGATGTGGATATATAGAACAGTCACAGCATAAAGTGCACTTTGCCTTAGTAGGGCATGAATTAATGTGCTCAGTTTGGCACACAGCATAGTTCTTGACCAAATCATGAAAAGGTGTGCGAGAGTCCCGGCAGTTTACATTTTGGGGAAATTGGTGGCCCAGTAATCTTTGAAACCCCTTCCCCATTATGTGGCTTCTTGGCACAGAGCTGATGGCACCTCAGAGCTGCATGCTCAGAGCTGGGAGGTGGCTTTTGAAGGATCACTGAATTTATCCTCAGTGATCATTTCTGTTTTGAATATGATTGAGCACATTAGTGCATGGGTGCAAAATCTGATATGGATTTAGCTTTGTTGGATTGAAGCAAATTAATGTTACAATCAGTTTAATTGGCAGCCTCAGGAATTCTTTAAAATCTTCAGCTGCTTGGCAGTGAACTAAGAGGCAACCACTGTCCACTTATCAAATTAAGAAAGAAATCTGACTTGCTGTGCTTAAATGTCGCAGTACAGCAGAGGCACCAACAGAGACCAGGGACAAGATTTTCAAATCTATATCAAGAACCCGATGCCTGGATGAATTTAGAGTCCTGACCCCACGCCTCAGCTGCGTCACTCTTGCGACACTATTTTTAAATGTATGTGCTAAATGCCCTAATTGGACAGAGGCGAGCTCAGTGCCCAATTAGTGGTGCTGAGTGTCTCCCAGAGGCAGGAGCTAGCTGCGAGCTGCCTGGTGCTCGTGGCAAAAACAGGCAGCAGCCAACAGCATCAACAAAGATGAAAGGGGCCATGTAGCAAAAATAAAGGTCCAGCACTAGCACCGGCGCATGGAGGTCCATTAAAAAGCATTTAAGACAAAGACAAAGAAACTTTATTTGGCACCCGGCAAACCTGACTGCTGAGCACTAATCAGACAGGCCTCTTAACAAGATCTTTAAGGAGCTTAAGGGGCCACTAATTGGCAGAGACTGGGTTTCCCATTCCTCCGCCCCCCACCACTGCCCCTTTGAAAATTAGAAACTGTCCTGGAGGTGTTGGGATCCTGAGATGACCTCCGAGACCAGGATTTTCAAATTATGCCTGCACTGGGTCCTACAGCCCTTTGAAAATTCAGCTCGAGGTATCGCCTCATATAGGAGGGAATGAACCAGAAATAGTTTGTCACAACGGACTATGAAGCACCATTCTCAGACACCAGTCTATCCACTTGACCCATGGAAGTGTACAACACAGAGAAAGAGGGAAATTAAAAGAACTAATAGATCGTGATAGATCTATTTTGCTTAGTTCTGATTGTAAAGAACCTTAAATCTCATGGCTAATTTACATCGCAAACAAATCATTTTCACATCAATACTGACAGCACAGGTCTTAAACCAGGGAGGTAAATTAATTTGTAATGAGAAGAAGTCAGTTAAAGGTTACATTTTTAGCATTGATGAAACAGTGGTACATGGCAAATGAATAATAAGAGCATGATAGAAAGGCTTCTCACTAAAGATTAATGTCAGTTGTTTTCTATTTTTCAAATTCTGATTGATAATGTTGGGGAGAATTAGTTTTCTGGTTGGATTTTATCTGTCTAAACAGCTACTCACTATGATTTTAGTAAATAATTGTCATGTGCAGTATTTTTGACTATATACTTCAAAACAAAATCTTTAAAGATACTTTTAAAAAATCCATGTGTCTGTAGTGAGGGAGTTTGAAACAATCTAAGATGGATGCTACATTGAAGGACAATTCTTGTCCACAATCCCACCCAATTTCAGGAGGAAATGTGAAAAACTTCTCTGGTTGGATTTCCATCCCTTAGTCCTGCCTATACCACCAATGGCCATCTCTTCTTCATCCTCCACATGCAAGTGGTTGTGACAGAATGGGTCTTGAGACCGTGGAAGATTTTCCTTCTGTCCACCCCACTTATTGCCAGGACTGCCATGTGAAAGGAGGATTGGGGAAGGGAGAAGGAACAAAGAAGAGGATGGAGAGATGAGTGGGAAGGAGTGGTTGACAGAGGTGACTGGGGTCATGCTAAGAATCCCTTAATGATGGGGAGGCTGCTGTAAGATCTCTCTCAGTGGAGGTGGGTAATTCCTAAATGTCAGCCCATCTCCAATTGAAAGACAAAATTATTTCAGTGAGTGGGAGGTGGTTTGTAAAATTCTGCCATAAGGGTGGCCTTTTGGTGCTGGGTAGGTTATCCTTGGCATCACTTACTGCAGTCCATCCCTGCAGGCCTAATGATTTTCCCCACAACCAGTTTTACTAACTTGCTACTTCTTTTCCACCCTGGTGTCTGAATTCCTGGGGGTGGTGGTGGGGGGCTGGGGGTGCAATTGGGGCGTGCCTCTCCGGTCTTCTAACCATAGTCGAATTGTTCATGAGGTTGCTACTTCCTCAAGATCCTGCTTTAACAAACCCCTGTGGGTTCCTTTACCAATGCTCCCTGAATATAATAGTCAACCAGGCAAAATCACTAAGCAATGGAGCACTTAGCATTCACCACAGGTAAGCTATCACAAATATTCAGGAGCTGCAGACAATAACTCACTTTCTAGCTGGCCAACATGGTGCAGTGGTTCATGGCTCTTGGGAATTTCACAGGGGAAGTTTTAGAGGCTGTGTTGATACTTTGGAGAGGCAGCATCAACAACAACTTGTATTCATAGAGTATCCTTAACATCGTAAAACATCCAATGCACTTCACAGTAGTACCAACAGACAGTAAAACTGATGCCCAGCGAAAGAAGGAATGCACATCCTGTGCTATGTGGGAACAGCAGGACACTTCTCACGTCCTGGATAACCATATGCACAGGAAGTTCTGTCAGTTGCAGCAGCTTGGGGTCTGGGTTTCGGAACTTGAGCAACAGCTGGCACCACTGCAGTGCATCCGTGAGGTTGAGAGCTTTGTTGATAGCATGGTTTTAGATGCGGTCACCACACAGATTAAGAGTATGCAGGGAAGGGAGGGAATGGGTGACCACCAGGCATCAAAGAAGAACAGGCAGGTAGTGCAGGAGTCCTCTGAGAGCATCCCACTGTCCAACCAATATTCAATTCTGAATACTAGTGAGAGTGATCATTATCTGGGGAATGCAGCAGAGCCATGTCCATGGCAGCTCAGGTGGCTCAGCTGTACAGGGGAGTACAAGGAAGACTGGAAGAGCAATAGGGATAGGTGATTCAATTGTTAGGGGAATAGATAGGCATTTCTGTGGCTGCAGACATGAATCCAGGATGGTGTGTTTTCTTCCTGGTGCCAGGGTCAAGGATGTCACTGAGCAGCTGCAGAGCACCCTGAGGGGGAAGGGTGAATAGCCAGCAGTCATGGTCCACATCAGTACGAATGACATGGGAAGAAAGAAGAATGTGGTCCTGCAGTCAGAATTCAGGGATCTAGGTAGGAAATTCACAAGCAGTACCTCTAAAGTCATAATCTCAGGATTATTCCCAGTACCACGTGATAGTGAGTATAGAAATAGGAGGAGACAGCAGATGAATGTGTGGCTGGAAAGATGGTGCAGAAGGGAGGGTTTTTTTCTGGGGCATTGGGACCGGCTCTGGGGGAGATGGAGCCTGTATAGGCTGGGTGGTTTGCACCTAAATAGGGCCAGGACTGAGTACCTTGCAGGGCTTTTTGCTAGTGCTATTGGGGAGGGTTTAACCTAACTTGGCAGGGGTGTGGGAACCAGGAGATGATATCAGAGAAGAATACCAAGGTGCAGAGAATACTGGGTGAGCTAGATAGTACTCTAGTAAGGAATACTAATTTCATAGGTGGGATCAGAGTAAGAGAGAAGGTAATAAAGTCCAAATTAGGGTTATTGTGCATGTATGTGAATGCACGGAGTGTGGTAAATAAGATTGGTGAGTTACAGGTGCAGATTGTCATGAGGAAACACAATGTTTCGGCTATAACAGAGACCTGTCTCAAAGAAGGGCAGGACTGGGTGTTAAACATTCCTGAGTGCAAGGTGTTCAGGAAAGATAGGAAAGGGACAAAGGGGGAGGGGTGGTGGTATTGATTAAGGAAAGCATGCAGTGCTGGAGAAAAAGGAGGTCCCAGAGGGGTCAAGTTAAGAATCTATTTGGTTAGATCGAAGGAATAAAAAAGGTGCAGTTACATTGCTCGGTGTTGTCTATAGGCCACCAGGAAGGAGGTGGAGGAACAAATTTGCAAGGAAAGTACAGAGAGATGCAAAAATTATAGGGTTGTTATGTTAGGGGGCTTTAATTATCCAAATATAGAGTGGGATAATATTAGTGTAAAGGCAGTGAGGGGCAAGAGTTCCTAGAGTGCTTTCAGGAAATTTTTCTATATCAGTATGTTTCCAGTCCAATGAAAAAGGAGGCACTGTTAGACCTGGTTCTTGGGAATCAAGTGGGCCAAGTATCAGTAGGAGAACATTTAGGGGATAGTGATCATTGTATATTGAATATTTTTAAGACAGAGGTAGATAGATCCTTGATAAGCAAGGGGTGAAAGGTTATTGGGGGTAGGTGAGAATGTGGAGGAATCAATTCAGCCATGAACTTATTGAATGACGGAACAGGCTCGAGGGGCCGAGTGGCCAGCTCCTGCTGCTAATTCGTATGTTCGTATGTTCATATGTTCGTATAAGGTTTAGGCTGACTATGGAAAAGGACAAAGAACAATCCAGAGTAAGAATAAGTAACTGGGGGAAAGCCAACTTTAATGGAGTAAGAACAGGATCTGGGACAAATAAATTGGAGCCAAATTTGCAGGAAAAACAGTAGCTGAATAATGGGCTACCTTCAAAGAAGAGGTATTTCAGGCAGTCAAGGTATGTTCCCTCAAAAGGGAAAGGTAGGGGAAACAAAGCCAGTGCTCCCTGGACAAAAAAGATAGAAATTAAGATGAAGAAGAAAAAGTCTGCTTATGACAGATGTCAGGAAGAAAATATTATTGAGAACCAGGCTGAATATAGAAGGTTCAGAGGGGATGTGAAAAAGCAAATATGAGAAGTAGAGAGAGAGTATGAAAACAGACTCACAGCTAACACAAAAGGGAATCCCAAAGTCTTCTATAGACCAGATAAATAGTAAAAGGGTGGTAAAAGGAAGAGTGGGGCCAATTAGGAACCAAAAAGGGATTTAACTCATGGAGGCAGAGGGCATAGCTGAAGTATTAAATGAATACTTTGCATCTGTCTTTGCTAAGGAAGAAGATGCAACCCAGGCAATAGTGAAAGAGGAGGTAATTCAGACACTAGAGGGGTTTAAAATTGTTAAGAAGGAGGTATTGGATAGGTTGTCTGTACTTAAATTGGATAAGACACCAGGACCAGATCAGATGCATCCAAGGATACTGAGGGAAGTGAGAGTGGAAATTGCGGAGGCACTGGCCATAACTTTTCAGTCTTCCTTAGACTCGAGGCTGGTGCCAGAGGACTGGAGAATTGAAGCGTTACACCCTTCTTCAAAAAAGGATGTAAAGATAAACACAGCAACTACAGGCCAGTCAGTTTAACTTCAGTGGTGGGGAAACTTCTGGAAAGGATAATTCAGGACAAAATTAATAGTCACTAGGACAAATGCGAGTTAATTAAGGAAAACCAGCATGGATTTCTCAAGGGATAATCATGCTCAGCTAACTCGCTGGAGTTTTCTGAAGAGGTAGCAGCGAAGGTTGATCAGGGCAATGCAGTTGATGTGGTGTACATGGACTTCCAAAAGGTGTTTGATACAGTGCCACACAAAAGACTTGTGAGCAAGGTTATAGCTCATGGAATAAAAGGAACAGTCCTGCAGATATATGTGGACACCTTTAACATGAGACCCACAGTAAGGACCAGGGTGGCATAAGGATTTCCAATGTATTTTGACATGGAATGTCAAGACTCACATGCCATTAATAGAAATATGTCTATCCCATGAAATGCTTGTATCTAAATTGCTCCTGTCTCAGGCACCTGGCTGAGACAAAACACCTTATTTACAACTATTATATCAAAATGAACTCAGGCATTTTCTTTTTTGTGAAGGAAACTGGTCTTAAATCCATCATGTATCCTGACAGAAGAAACCAATAGCTTGCCATATTTTAGACAGAAATACTTCATGGCTGTCATTGTGCGATTATTGTATTTACTAAAGTGATTCTAATTTGTTTTTCAGTTATTTGTTACTTTTAAGAGTAGAATATGTAAAAGTTTGCATGGGGAAGGGAGGGAGTCGTGGATTTTGTACTCTTTGTTGCTCGCAAAGGGAACACTTTCTGTTTCTTTCAGCATTTTCTATGTTAAACACTCCCCGTTCTGGTGTAACACTGGATTAGGTGCAGAATAAATATCCTTCAATCTAAACTTAAGAGGACTGACCTCTGCCCTATCTCATCACATTTTCTGTTTTCCAACTAGCTATTTTTGTGCTCAAATTGTCTGATTGCCTATGTTTCCATTCTTTTTCCACAACTAAATAGAGAATGACATGTGATACCACGTTTAACAGGAGATGGACATATTTGTGTAACATATTATCAACAGTAAAAGCAGAAAGTCTTTGATCTTTGGTCTGCATGGTCTCAACTGGGATAGCAAGGGTTTGCTCCAGTGATCTCAATGCCCAGAAGTCTGGGAGATCAGGTTTTTGTCCAGTGGCCCCTTCTAAAAAGTGTATGTGATATCTCATAAGGCACAGGATTGGCATGACCTGAATGTTCCTGTAGAATAGCTGCTGACACTCAGTTGGTTCACACATAAAGAATGGCTATTTGAGCTGCAACTTCAGGTGAGGAGGAAAAAATGGTTAAAAAAAACTATAAAATGTATTTATGCATCTTTCTGCATGGGTTCATGCTGTCTGCAATCAAGGTCACTCCAGATGATGTTTCGTAAATGCCATAACCACTTTAGTGCATTTGGTAGCAAAATAGCAAATGGGCATTAAGAAGTGTGGGTTTTGTGAAGAAAAGCTGCCTCTTGTGTTTCACACGTTTAGTTCTGGGTTAACAGCACAAGTGATATTGAAATCATTGTACTTGACTTTTATTTATTTAGAGATACAGCACTGAAACAGGCCCTTCGGCCCACCGAGTCTGTGCCGACCAACAACCACCCATTTATACTAACCCTACAGTAATCCCACATTCCCTATCACCTACCTACACTAGGGGCAATTTACAATGGCCAATTTACCTTCCACCTGCAAGTCTTTGGCTGTGGGAGGAAACCGGAGCACCCGGCGAAAACCCACGCAGACACAGGGAGAACTTGCAAACTCCGCACAGGCAGTACCCAGAATCGAACCCGGGTCCCGGAGCTGTGAGGCTGCGGTGCTAACCACTGCGCCACTGTGCCGCTTATGATTGTGAATTTACTCAAGGATCACAATCTTTTGCAACAAGTGCTTGGCAGTTTTCTTTGCTTTGCCAAACTTTGAAAGCTCTCTATAAAGCCTGGCTTGGGTATAAAATTAAAACCCGACCCGGGCCCGACCCGACCACAGCCAATCTGAACCCAACCCCAGCCCGAGCCCTTTAATTTTTTTTGCACCCGACACGAATCTCCTTCATTTGTTCTGGCAGCAGGCTATTCCTGCAGCTGGAGTTGTGGTGAATCATGGGTAAGCCTGATCCCGTGACTTCCGGGAAGCAGTGTCCAGCCCGACCCGACCCCGAATGCTGGACTCGGAATTTCGACCCGGGTCTAGTCGGGTTCGGGTTGGGTAGCCAGGCTTTAGCTCTCTGTGCCAATTTTAATCCTCAAGATAGCTAACTGTTAAATCCTCTGTTTCTTTGCGATCATCTTTGCTCTTGTGTTTTGTGCTCCAACTAAAACTAAAAAAAAGCCATTGAGCCAATTTCTTCCAACAGACCATGTAGAGTTTGTGCTGACATGGACACTCCCCAACCTGTTTACGGAAGGAAATAAATCAAAAAGTAACAAAAAGTAAAATTTCCAGGAAGATGAGTTCTCTGAAATTCCTTTCAGAACTCCAAAGGTAATCAAGTAAGAGGCTGGATATTAATTTTATATCAAAGTCTGTGTTATTCACTCCTGACTGTTACATTTCACAGATGATATTCCCATGGTCCCAACAGGAATGCAACCATCATAAACCAGAATTGAGTATCTATGCCTGTTCTCCTTCTTAGAACCATCAGTCCTGTTCTTAGTCATGTCGTTTCCAACTCCCTTATCAAAGGCATTAATTAAGAGAACATTATTATAGGGAATAAAAAATTGGCAGTACATTTTCCTGATTTCACATTATATCTGTCCTTTGCATCAACTTTATCACTCCAGAATCCCCAAAGATCAGGCAGATATTGATGAAATTTTATGTATTTCCAATGCTTCTCTATCATGTGACAAGGCTTGCTCATATTCTATTGGAGGACAAATGAACAGCTTTTTTCCTTGCAAAAGTACATATGTAATACTTGTTTACGATGAATCTTGAAAATTATGGAAAATTGTGAAGGAAAAAATAGAATTTTGTTGTAATTTTCAACACAACAACAGTATAGCAGTCTTGCTTCAATGTTTTTTTCCTACGGAAATTTGTATCTGGGTCACTGCACTGACTTAGTCCAAAAGCTTGCTAGACACACATTTCCTTGATTATTTGGGTTGCTCCTGAGTTATGTCAGCCAAAACTCCACTTAATAATTAATATTAGCTCTGCTCCACCATGAAAAATTCAGAGAACTTGTGTTTGCTGCATTTGTAAGCATTCTGGATGGGGTTAAATTTTCGTCCAAAAAATTTAAGCACAGCATGGCCTCAATCGGCATGTCTGAGTTTTCAAGAATTCGATAGCAATTTCAAAAATTATTCTTACCGAGATGTGCACTTAACCAAAATGTCAGTCTCAGTGCACCCAAGATATTACAAGCCTCTGCCAACACGTCCCCCCATGAATTTAAAAGGACTAAGGCTGGAATGTCACACCCCCCCCCCCCTCCCCACCCCCGCTGCAGGAGTGGTCTGGAGGCAGGAAGTGCCGTTCCTGTCGCCTTCCTACCCCCTTCCCACCCCTGCTGCAATTTTATGAGCGGCGTCAAACGGCCTGTCGCCCTAGGCCAATTAATTGCCACTTATGGGCTGCCTCCTGCCGCCACTGATCTATTACCAGGGTGGGTAGGCAGCTCAGCACTCAAAAGGCCGCCCAGCAAAACCTGGCTGCCTCCTTGTGGGCTGTGGGAGGGGGGCCCTCCTGATCTGGCACCCTGTGCCTGATGGGTTTTCCCCCAATCCCCCCACCGCCACCGCGACACAAGCTGTCCCCACTGGAGCAGCCCCCCCACCCCCACACCTTGCCTCGCCGGGGACCAGCCAATTGTCCCCGGCGAGGCCCAACACTCTGAGCTGCAATCCGGGGCCTCATCCATGTTGCTGGTCATGGCTGGGTGCAGTCCCAGCAGTGGCACCCACTCCCGGTGGTGTTGCTGGAACTGAAAAGCTGCTAGCCCGCTGATTGGTTGGAAGCTCTTGGAAGCAGGACTCACTGCCTCAGCAGAGCGACGTCCCACCCGAGGCCAATTAAGGGTCTGGACGATGTAAAATCATGACGTGGCTTCGGGCCCAGTGGAGGCGGGCTCGCCACCGACTATTTCTGTGGGGCGGGGCCTCTGGCCCGACGTAAAATTCCAGCCTAAGTTGCTGAAATGGCCTTCCATCGGGCAGACCACTCTTCTGCATAATAATAGAGAAGAGCAGGAGAGGCAAGAGGATCTGAGAATGAAGTGCCATCACAGTAGACATCTTTTTACATTCGCACTGTACAAGACTAATATCCTCACGGGGAGATTTGCTAGTGCTGTTGGGGAGGGTTTAAATTAGCTAGTCAGGGGGTTGAAAACCTGCAAGGGAATTCAAATAGGAGAAAAACAAAGCTGGTTATGGGAAACAGAAAAGTTGTGAATGAAAGTGGAAAGCAGCAGAAACAAATGCGAGAACCAACCAGGGTCAAAATACAGAATAGTGTTCAAAAGGCAGAATTACAGGCACGCTATCTGAATGCACGCAGCATTTGCAACAAGGTAGGTGAGTTGATGGTGCAAGTAGAAGTAAACGGGTATGATTTAATTGCCATTACAGAGACGTAGCTGCAGGGTGACCAAGACTGGGAACTGAATGTTGAAGGATATTAGACATTTAGGAAGGACAGGCAAAAAGAAAAAGGAGGTGCGATTGTGCTAATAATAAGGGATGGGATCAGTGCATTAGTGAGAGAGGATCTTCGATCGGAAGAACAGGATGTAGAATCTGTCTGGGTGGAGCTAAGAAACAGTAAGGGGCAACAATTATTGATAGGAGTGGTTTACAGGCCACCACACAGGAGTGTTAAGGTAGGGCATGGTAGAAATCAGGAAATTAGGAGTGCATATAGCAAGGGCAATGCAGTAATCCTGGGTTACTTTAATTACATATAGACTGGGTAAATCTAATGAGCACCAATTCTGTGGAAGAAGAACTCCTGGAAAGTGTCCAAGATGGTTTTCTGGAGCAATATGTTGAGGAACCAACTGGGGAACAGGCTATTTTGGATCTAGTATTATGCAATGAGAAAGGACTAATTAATAATCTGGTGGTAAAAGAACCTTTAGGGAAAAGTGATAGAATGTTCCATTAAGTTTGAAAAAGACGTAGTTCAATCCAAAACTAAGGTCTTAAATCTAAGCAGGGACAATTATGAAGGTATGAGGAGCAAGTTGGCCGTGTGGATTGGAAAAATACTTAAAAGGTTTGATGGTCGATAGGCAATGGTTATATTAAAAAAATCATTGCATGGTTTTCAAAAAACATACATCAGTGGTTGGGAAACTATTGAAAAATATTCTGAGGGACAGGATTAATCTCCACTTGGAGAGGCAGGGAATAATCAGTGATAGTCAGTAAGGCTTTGTCAGGGGGAGATCGTGTCTAACTAACTTGATTGAATTTTTTGAGGAGGTAACTAGATGTCTAGATGAGGATAAAGCAGTTGATGTGGCCTACATGGACTTCAGTAAGGCTTTTGATAAGGTCCCGCATGGGAGATTGGTTAAGAAGGTAAGAGCCCATGGGATCCAGGACAATTTGGCAAATTGAATCCAAAATTGGCTTAGTGGCAGGAAACAGAGGGTAATGGTCGAGGGTTGTTTTTACGAGTGGAAGCCTGTGACCAGTGGTGTACCACAGGGATCGGTGCTGGGCCCCTTGCTGTTTGTAATGTACATTAATGATTTCAACGTGAATATAGGAGGTATGATGAGTAGGTTCGCAGATGACACGAAAATTGGTGGTATCGTAAATTGTGAGGAGGAAAGCCTTAGATCATAGGATGATATAGATGGGCTGGTAAGATGGGTGGCACTGTGGCAAATGGAATTTAATCCTGAGAAGTGTGAGGTGATGCATTTTGGGATGACTAACAAGGCCAGGGAATATACAATGGATGGTAGGACCCTAGGAAGTACAAAAGGTCAGAGGGACCTTGGTGTACTTGTCCATAGATCACTGAAGGCAGCAGCACAGGTCGATAAGGTGGTTAGGAAGGCATATGGGATACTTTCCTTTATTAGCCGAGGCATAGAATATAAGAGCAGGGAGGTTATGATGAAGCTATATAAAGCGCTAGTTAGGCCACAGCTGGAGTACTGTGTACAGTTCTGGGCACCACACTATAGGAAGGACAGATTGCACTGGAGAGAGTGCAGAGGAGATTCACCAGGATATTGCCTGGGCTGAAGCATTTCAGCTATGAAGAGAGGCTGAAAAGGCTAGTGTTGTTTTCCTTAGAACAAAGAAGGACGAGGGGGGACATGATTGAGGTAGACAAAATTATGAGGGGAATTGATAGGTTAGATAGGAAGAGACTTTTTCCCTTAGCAGAGAGGTCAAGAACCAGGCGGCATAGATTTACAGTAAGGGGCAGGGGATTTGAGGAAACATTTTTTCACCCAGAGGGTGGTTGGAATCTGGAACACACTGCCTGAAAGGGTGGTAGAGGCAGGAACCCTCACAACATTGAAGAAGTATTTAGATGAGCACTTGAAACGCCATAGCATACAAGGCTACGGGCCAAGTGCTGGAAAATGGGACTAAAATAGTTAGGTGCTTGATGGCTGGCACCAACATGATGGGCTGAAGGGCCTGTTTCTGTGCTGTATAACTCTATGACTCTTTAAGACAAAAGAACCCTATAGGGAAAGCAAGTCAGCAGTGGCTAACAAAGGAAGTTAAAGATTGTATTAGATCAAAGGGGTAGGCTTACAAAGTTTCCAAAAAATGTCGTATGCAGGAGGATTGGGAGAATTTTAGAATGCAGCACTCCTAATTTCCTGATTTATACCATGCCCTATCTTACAACTACTTTTTGATGGCCTGTAAACCACTACTACCAATAATTGTTGCCCCTTGCTGTTTCTTAACTCCACCCAAACAGATTCTATATTCTGTTCTTCCAATCAAAGATCCTCTCTCACTAATGCACTGATCCCATCCCTTATTATTAACACTACCCCACCTCCTTTTTTTTGCCTGATCTTCCTAAATGTCTAATATCCTTCAATATTCAGTTCCCAGTCTTGGTCACTGTCAGGAAAGCCCCCACCTGCCAAGAATGAGGAAACGTAATATTCCACATGAATGTTGATTTTAAACTGCTGATGGTGAAGCAAGAACAATTGGAGACTTTGGCTGGAGAGAGACATTAGCATGTCCACAGACAGTACTTCAAAGGCCAAAGGGGCTATTCCCTGCTCCAATTGAATCCACAATGGACTTTTGATGACCAGACATTGAAGGTGGAAAAGCTAGCATTCCAGGTTAACTGCTAAGATGGCCAAATACACAAACACACATGGTCGGACCGGTTAGGTCACATGGCTGGCTGACTGTTTGGAGTTTTTTGAATTTGAACTTCCAAAGGGAATTGAAAATCAGAAGGCTGTTAGCTTCTGGACTGAGAACACCTCTTTCCTGTCTGCTCTCATCTTGCTCTCATCAGCTTGGAAAACCATTGAAGACAACTGAACCCCAAGAGAAAAAAGTCCCCGACAGTGAACAAGGTTTAACAAGATACTGGGCCCCAATGAAAAGAAAGACTACTTACAAAAGAACTACAGTGAGCTCAAAGCACAGTAAACAAGAAACTCTTCTGATATTGCCTCAAACCTCTCCATTTTATTTTTCTTCTCTTTTCTGTCTCTAATTGCATGTGTGTTTAATGTGTGCATGCTAACGTGGGCGTGCCGTATATCCGTAGGCGTTAGCTGTATTAGAGTTTAAGTTTAAGGTTTAATAAATTTCACTTTTCTTCTTTAAACTTAAGAAAGCCTGTTTGTGCTCATTTCTTTGCCTTATAATTGGAAAATTATGAACAAGGATTCACCAAAGGGGAAGCTCAAAACATTGTGTTTAAAATTAAACCCTGTTACAATAGGGCCAGGTGAAGACTGGTCGTAACAGTAACCCTGCAGCCACGATTCTGTAATGGCAATTAAATCATACCCATTTACGTCTACTTGCACCATCAACTCACCTACCTTGTTGCAAATGCTACATGCATTCAGATAGAGTGCCTGTAATTCTGCCTTTTTAACACTATTCTGTATTTTGACCCTGGTTGGTTCTAGCATCTGTTTCTGCTGCTTTCCACTTTCATTCACAGCTTTCCTGGAAATTGATATAAAAAGAGCGAATACAATATGAATGTAAACCGGCAAGAAATATAAATATGGATTGTAAAAACCTCTATATGTATGTAAAAAGGAAAAAAATGGCAAAGACAAATGTGGGTCCATTACAGGCAGAGACAGGAGAATTTATAATGGAAAATAGAGAAATGGCAGAGAAGCTAAATAGTTACTTTGTGTCTGTCTTCACGGAGGAAGATACAAGAAGTCTACCTGAAATACTTGAGATCCAAGAGTCCAGTGAGAATGAAGAACTGAAAGAAATTATGATTAGTAAAAAAGTAGTATTGGAGAAATTAATGGGACTGAAAGTTGACAGATTCCCGGGACCCAATGATCTCCACCCTAGAGGGTTGAAAGAGATGGCTACAGAGATAGTGGCTGCATTGGTGATGATCTTTCAAAATTCTATAAATTCTGCATTGATACTTGCAGATTGGAAGATTGCAAATGTAACCCCACTGTTGAAGAAAGGAGGGAGAGAGAAAATGGGGAACTACAGACCTTTTAGCCTGATGTCGGTAGTAGGGAAAATACTAGAATCTTTTAGAAAGGATGTGGTTACTGGACACTTAGAAAATAATGGTAAGATTGGGCAGAGTCAATATGGATTTATGAAGGAGAGATCATGTTTGACAAACTTGTTAAGGTTTTTTTGAGGATGTTCCTAGCAGAATGGATAAGGGGGAACCAGTGGATGTGGTGTATTTGGACTTTCTGAAGGCTTTTGATAAAGTCCCACAAACGAGGTTACTAAGCAAAATTAAAGCGCATAGGATTGGGGATAATATACGAGCATGGATTGAGGATTGGGTAACAGGCAGCAAACAGACAGTAGGAATAAATGGGTCATTCTCAAGTTGGCAGACTGTGACCAGTGGGGTCCCGCAAGGATCAGTGCTTGAGCTGTTCACAATCAATATCAATGATTTAGATGTGAGGACCAATTGTAATATTTCCAAGTTTGTGGATAATACAAAACTTGGTGAGAATGAGAGTTGTGAGCAGAATGCAAAGAGACTTCAGGGGGATTTGGACAGGTTGAGCGAGTGGGCAAGAACATGGCAGATGGAATATAATGTGGATAAGTGTGAAGTTATCCACTTTGGTAGGCGGAACGGAGGTGCAGATTATTTCTTAACTGGTGAGAGATTGGAAAGTGTTGACGTCCAAAGGGACCTCGGTGTCCTTGTTCATAAGTCACTGAAAGCTAGCATGCAGGTTCAGCAAGCAATTAGGAAGGCAAACAGTATGTTAGCCTTTATCGCAAGAGGATTTGAGTACAGGAACAAAGAAGTCTTGCTTCAGTTGTTTAGAGTATTGGTGAGGCTGCACCTGGAATATTGTGTGAATTTCTGGTCCTCTTGCCTGAGGAAGGATATACTTGCCATTGAGGGAGTGCAGCAGAGGTTCACCAGACTAATTCCTGGAATGGTGGGATTGTCCTATGTGGAGAGATTGAGGAGACTGGCCCTATATTCTCTAGAGTTTCAAAAATGAGAGGTTTTCTCATAGAAACTTACAAAATTCTTAAAGGGATAGACAGGGTAGATGCAGAAAGGATGTTTCCCCTGGCTCTGGGGTCCAGAACCAGGGGACACAATCTCAGAATAAAGGGCAAGCCATTTAGGACTGAGATGAGAAGAACTTCTTCACACACAGGGTGCTGAATCTTTGGAATTCTCTGCCCTAGAGGGTGCTGGATGCTCAGTCACTGAGTAAGTTCCAGACAGTGATCAATAGATTTCTAGGTGCTCATGACATCAGGGGGTATGGGGATAGTGCGGGAATATGGCGTTGAGGTAGACGATCAGCCATGATCTAGAATGGCAGAACAGGCTCCAAGGGCCGAATGGCTGAATGGTGCTCCTATGTTCCTATGTAGCACAGCACTTGAACTTGTTTTTTATCAGTTTTTACAAACAGAAATTGGTTAATGTTCTCCGCAGGAAATTTGTGTGTAAGCTCATGTCGGCATTATTGTCACAAGAACTGAGATACATTTTGGCATAGTTGGATCATGGATATTCTAAGCAGTATTGTTTAAAGTTTCTCGGTATTTACTACTGCAGTTGTTCAGCTGGCACACATGAATCATGCGGCCAGCTGTATCTGGGACTGAAATTAGTGGTAAGAAACTGTGCACATACATGCTTGGATACAGTCTTCGGCTCCTGAGCAATTAATTTCTGCTTTGGAGAGCTGATAGGAACATTTGCTGTCTAATAACTTCTTAACAAATTAAGGAGTACATTTGGAAAATTCTGAGAAAGGGTCCTTTTAAAATGTCGCTTTGGACCGGCTGGAGTTAGACTGCACTCAATGGAAGTGGCGTGTGTCTCCCAGCTGGAAGTGATCGCACAGTTTGTACTTTAGCGCCCTCAACAGTTAGATCATTGAACTGCACCAGAGTGGGACTTTCACTTTCAATTAGTGAACTGGAATTGCTTTGCTTAATGCGAAAGTGGCAGCATAACTGCATCCTTAATATAGCTTGGAATACTTAACAGACATGCATGGTTAATGGGAGACTTATAGTTGATTCTCAGTATATTTGAGTCAATGCTGTAGGGTTTTGCTTACTAGGAGTGAGCTGATAAATGGGACATTTCCATCCCTGTCAAAACACTCCAATTAATAGGTCTTCACTGTGCAGTTGTGTTGGAATTCCTTGGGGAAAGAAATTAAAGTCTGGAGGTGGATTTCTGTATTATGAAATTGGCGCAATCTTGTATTTTCATTTTGTTTTGGAGAATATCTGGTGCTGAATATTTGTTTGTTCACACCACAGAACATGATATTTACCATGTTATGTACCTCTGCACTTTATGAACATTGACTCCACCTAGTCCACATACGGCGAGCTCCCAGTCTCAGCCTAGCTGTCGGGGTGGCAGTGACAATAGAGAAGATGAAGAAAAATAAAGAACGTGGTGAGGGCAAATGACTTTCCCTGCAGGAAAGGAGGAGAAAGGAGTTGAGTGAGTTGGTGTTATCCCCCTTCTGCACCTTCCAGTAGACAACAGCAGCGGACTATTGCGTATTAGGACATTCTTCTCTTGGTGGAAAATAATGGGCTCGATTTTGTTGTCAAAAAATGAGACTAATGGTGCTCATCGTTATTTGTGCGTCAATGGTACAGAAACTTCAGGCGAGGATAGGTTAAAAGTGAATATAAAAAAGTGTCTTGCAGGCCCTCATCTGCCAAGAATAAGGCACATTGGTTATGTCATGAGCATTGATTTTTAGCTGTTGCTGGAGCGAGGAAATGATTTATTAAACAGATCAACCATGGCTGGAAAAGAACATTTACATACTAACAGACATCGAAGGTGAGGAAGCGCATTCCAGGTCCTGCTAAGGTGGATACAATCCACAAGGGCCAAGACTGGTTAGACCAGCTGGTCACATGACTAACTGGCTGTTGCAGGGTTTTCTTTTGAATTGACCACAGAGAGTTTGAACTCCGAAAGACTGTTTGCTCCCGGACTGAGAAGATCTCTCCTGTCTCTTCTCTTTCTCACAAGACTCTGAATCCACTGAAGACACATGAACCCCAAGAGAGAAAAGTTTCCTACAGTGAACAAAGTTTAAGAAGAATACTGGGCCCCAACGAAATGCAAGATCCCCCTACAATCAAGGACTCTACAGTGAGCTCTAAGATCCATAACAAAAAACCCTCTTCAGAGATTGCCTCAAACTTTTCCACTTTATTTTTTTCTTCTGCTCTTTTCTGTCGCTATTTGCATGCGTATCACGAATGCATGATAGCGTGGGAGCATCGTGTATCTGTAGGCATTTACCGAATTAGAGTTTAAGTTTAATAAATTTCAACTTTTCTTCTTTAAACCTAAGAAAACCTGTTTGTGCTGGTTTCTTTGCCTTATAATTAGAAAGCGGTGAACAAGGATTCACCAAGAGGGAGCTAAAACACTGTGTGTTTAAAATTAAACCCTGGAACGGTAAGACCAGGTGAAGGCTGAGAGGGACCCCTAGATACCTTTCTCACCTGGTCATAACAAAAGTTTTTGTCTGACTTATGCTGCTCCGCGCTAGCTTCCCAAAAAACAGCATCTCGCTATCTGCCCACCATTGAAATACATGGAATGGCATGATGTTTCTGTGTTTGCACAGTAGATAGAAGCTAAACTTAACGTCAAGGGACAGAATTTGATGTAGCCAGCCAATGAATGCCACCATTCATTAAACTTGCTCTTGCCCTTTTAATTTCTAAGACCTTTCGCACTGGAAGTTGCTGTAAGTTAGAGATCCAAATAGCATGGATCCCTCAGAGCATTTGGGACCTGTGTGAACAGGGCAAGAAACTGTGTACCTCCTCAGCTAATCAGATTGAAATACTGTTAATGAAGGATTCAGAGTCTGAAATGGAAAGTGTAAGTTAGAATAGTGAATTACATGTCAAATTAGGTGCAAAAAGAGAAATAAAGAGGGAAAGAAAGATTGGAGTACGAGTGAAAGAAATGATAAAGATAAATGTAAAAAGTTTGATTTAATATATTTTAAATCTCCAACAATTAAAAGCTAAAGGAATGATGTATGTATATTATGTACATGTAAAAGTTAATTTTCAGTGTCAGAGATGTTTAAGACTTAACACTCAATTAAAAAGAACACCTAGACTGAAATGGACAAGCCCTAACTTTTTGTGATGAATTTAATTCATATCTACTGCACAAGTACAGGAACATCATGTCATTCAAAGCCTTTGAATGGGAAACCAGACAGTGAGATGCTGTTGTTATGAAACTAACGGTGGACCAATATATCTCCAACAGCGATTTCCAGTTTTTGCATTCAAATGCCTCATGTTATTTTTACATTAAATATTGGCCCAGAAAGTTTAGTCAAGTCATTTCAATTCTTAGTACCCTTTTAACAATGTGATAAGTGTTAATTACTGCCAATAAACCTCTCTGGCACTGAAAATTACCTATTACATGTGTGAAGGCTCTTTGCTTCAGGTTTTTTTTATTACTTTTGCTTTTCCTTTCTGTCTCTCTCTTCTCTCTCTCTTAATCCAATCTTTCATTCTCTTTATATTTCTTTCTCTACGTGATTTGACATTGGAATCACCCACTTTAAGTTACACTTCCTTTTCTGTCCCTGCCCTGTTACTTTCACAATCCTTCAATCTGATTGGTTGAGGAGATACCCTGTTGGTTGCCTTGTTCTCTCAGGTCCCAGATGCCTTTTCCCTTGCTGCACCATTATTAGCTCACACTTTCAGCAACTTGTCATGTAAAAAATGTAAAAATCTAAATGTGCATGGGCAAATCTAACCAATAGCAGACACCATTAAATGCCCTGCTATGTGGGGTTGTCAGCATTGCTTTTTCCAGATGTCCAGACCCCCATCACCCAGATAAAATCTGACCTATGTTTTTCTTTTCAATTGAAATGCTGTTCGCTTCCTTCTAATAAACCCGAGAGATGACACCAATGTAAGGTCTTCAGTGCAGTATTCCTTTAAGGTAGCTGTTACAAAATACCTGCTGGAAGTGTTTCAAGTGCCAGACTGTGTGTCCTCCAAAGCACTATCTGTACGACAAGTTTGAATTAATGATTCACGTGAATTAAAAAAAAAGTCAGCAAAGTGAGTGAAAGTGTAGTTTGCTTTTGAAGTGTTTTAATAAACAGAAACTTAAAGGGAAGGTCAACTGTGGTTGCTTTGTCACAATAATCAGCCTGACATCAGTTTAGCAATTCTATTTCAAGATACAGAAAAATAAAAGGGGTTGCTACAATAAATTATTACTTGAAACTGGGTTAGCTGGCAGCCTTTCACAGTGTGTATGATTTCCATGCAGAATCTGAATCTGATGAATCATAAATAACCACTATTTCGATGAAATTTTCAGAACAGCAAAAAGTACCAATCGGCATGAATTTAATTAACTGTATACTACAACAGGCTGAAAACAGCATTTCCTGATTCTCGTACTCTGCAGACGACAGCAAAAATATTATCTCCATTTCCCTAAATTGCTCTTTTAAAGTGCTGTGTTCCTGTGTCAGCCATGGCTGAGCTGGTAACTGTTATTATTGACCGCTCAAGTCAAAGCCCCCAATCAAAATATACGATTCTGATTGTGGTGGGAGAAATGCACTGTTGATTCAGTCCTGTCCCTCCACAGATCACCTAACATATTTTTAAACTTTCCAAATTAAAGAAAGACCCAGCTAAATTGTACCATCTATTAACCCCCGAATGAGGTTAACTAAATCAGGTGTCTTTCGATCAACAAATTAACTGTTTAATTAGAAAAACTAAATTCTTAAACACTACTAAGATATAAACAACATTTAAAATAGAAAAAAATAGAATCCTTGCATATTTACGCTCCTGTCAAAGTGAAATCTTCCAATGTGGAACAGTTCAAGGTTGCTTGAAGTCCTCACAGCCATTTGATAGGGAAGAAAAAGGCTCTTCAACAGTAGAACAGTCCGTAGTCTAATTCAGCAGTTGAATTGATATGATGATTTCCAACAATTACAGTTTAGTAGTTAAAGGAATTTGGTTGTTTACTTTTAAGAAATTAATCTGGCTTGACATCAGAATTCTGAGAGTATAATAAATAGGGTTTAAATAAACCGAGAGAGCTCTCATTTCCTTCAGTATATGCTGGTCCAGGTGTCTGTCTGTTTCTCTGTTAACTGTGTCTCAAAAGCCAGTTTTTCAACTAGTTTCAAATGTCAATCGGCAACTATGTATCTCATGTCTTTGGTCCTGAGTGGCTGTATCCTAAGGCAACCAGAATATACTCTTTGAATCACAGTCCCTAAGTAGCTATATCCCGGGGCAACGAGAATGCATTCTTTGACTCAGTCTCTGGAGCTTGTTGCCTTAAAGCAGTACTGCTCCTTTTTCAGCCTTAAAGGCACACCACATTCTTCCTGGAAAAGAAAAACTACAGGATCATAACAGTAGCACTCTTATCTCTAAGTCATACAGTTCTGAGTTCAAGTCCCATTAGAGGCCTTGAGCACAAAAATCAAGGCTGATGCACCAGTGCTGTATTGAGGGAGCAGTTGCATCTTTTGGATGAGATGTTAAGCTGAGGCCCCATCTGCTTGCTCAGATGGATGTAAAAGATCCCATAGCACTATTTTGAAGAAGAGCACGGGAGTTTTCCCCAGTGTCCTGGCCAATATTTATCCCTCAATCAACATCACAAAAACACAGATTATCTGGTCATTATCACATTTCTGTTTGTGAGTGTTTGCTGTGTGCATACTGACTGCCACATTTCCTGTATTACAATACTGACTAGACTTCAAAAAGTACATAATTGGCTGTAAAGCACTTTCAGATGTCCAGTGGTTGTGAAAGGCATTATATAACTGCAAGTCTTCCTTTCTTTTCTTTTCTGTACTTGGATCCAGCTCATTCTTTTACTTTTGATCATCTTGCATATTGAACTTCTATTTCTATGTGTCTGTGATGCTCTCGTTCCTATTGCATTTTCCTGTTTCTTTGCTGGTTCCGTAGATATATTGTTCGGGTACCTAATAATCGGCACTGAATGATACAAGAGAAAATATTATAGTTAAAAACAACCTGTACAGCAGCATCTTCTCAACTCTATTTCACAGACTGCCATACCATTCTACTGTAGACTTAACTAGTTGCTACTTAATGGAAAAAATAATGAGAAGTATTTCTGATATTTTAATTTGCATTCTGAATTTTAATGCAGAGCCAGAAGGAGCAGGAGTGCTTCTCCTGGTCCCATAGCACAATGGCATGGGTTCATATCCCACTGCTGCCTCCATATAATGAGAAGCCTTTTATGTTGTCTGCTGCAACATAAATGAGATGCATGGAGTTCAGTTGATTGAAGATTTCAAACAGGTTTATTAACCAGCTAAACTATTATGCAGTACAGAGTTATCTATTATTAAGACTTGCCTCTTGGTGTTACAGTAACAGAGTGAGACTGGCATGTGACCATGTCCTGGTACTTAGCTCATTAGCATACTAAGATCTTCAAGGGGCATCACTCTTAAAGGCATCCACACAACACCAGCCATGATCAGACCCCTTCTGCTGTCTACCCTTCATTTTCTTCCAGGGATTTAATTGAGGCCAGTGCTGACTAGGCAAACAGCCCAAAATTCAACCCTCCTGGAGGGCAAGCTGTCTGTGGAGGGGCAATAGGCACTAGCAAGTCACCCCTACTATTTAGAAGAAACCTCAGGCCCAATTTCAGGCCAGCCTCAGGTCTCTTAGCTCAGTTGCTGAGCCTGGGTCCAAAAATATATTACCACCCCTATGACTGACTTTATAATGAGGCAGGGATGTGTGAAGTATGACATGTACTTTACAAGTGTTCTTTACCTGCTCTGCTGTGTTTCTGAGGATGATGAGGAAAGATTTAAGCAGCTTACAGACTTCCAATTTGGGGGCAGGCGCTCCTTCCAAGACTCCTGGGGCCGGATTTTGAAAGGGCCGTGGGATCAGGAGCTGGTGCAGATACGATTTAAAAATCGTGGTCCTGGAGGTCATCTCAGGAACCTGCGCCTCCAGGAGAGTCCACAATTTTTAATGAGAGAGTGGGGGGAGGGAACGGGAAATCTGCCCACCTCCGATTATGAAAACTCCATTAGGAGCTCGTTAAGGGGGCGGAGAAGGGGAACACGGTATTCTGCACCACAATTTTCAAAGAGGAATCCAGTGAGCCTGACCAGTCTGGTGCACAATAGTACATAGCTCTCAGCCTCACAGCAGACAGGGGACTAACTTTATTGTTTGAACAAGAAATTTTTTCAGCCCATGGGGATCTTGCGCCGGGCCCAGCGCAGGGTATTTTTTTTTTATTATTATAGAACTGCTGCCTCACGTGTTTATTCTGCTGTTCCTCTGAGGAGCTGCCTGCTCGCCTCAGCAAAGCAGTGGCAGGCCACATCATGTCTGCCACTTGCCTTTGCCGCTGGCACCAGGCAGACAGCTCCCACCTCCTGCAGACGCTTGGCGCAACTAACTGGGTGCCAAGCTCACCTCCTGTCCACTTAGGGCACTACCATTTGCACTGATAACACAGCTGAGGCATGGGAAAATCGTCCAGGCGTTGGGCTCCTGACCCAACCCTGTTTTGAAAATTCAGCCCCTGATGTTGGAGCATAAGGAACAGGTGTGATTAGTTGTATGGCATGCTGAGACACAAGATGAAAGGTAAGTACAAAAGCTATAGTACTATGTCTGATACTGTGGTAGAGCATGCTTTTTTCAATTACTAATGACCTAAAGTGGTATAAAATATTGGTCTAGATTTTCCACTTTGCATAATTCCTTCCTGTATCCATTTAACAGATTCGTAAAACTAGAGGCAGTAATATGTCTGAGAATTAACTTCACTTATTGTTGCTTCATATAATTCATTATTTAACATTTCATACAGAATAGTATACATCTGGTACCATATCAGAAACCATGGGCAGAATTTTGTGCGGCCATTTGAATGGTGGCAGGGTGGTGGTGCGGGGAATGGGGTTGCAGCGAATTGCGCCAGAAGCGTCCATCCGGAAATCCAGCGTTGTGACTTCGGAAAAGCACAAAGGCGGCATTGCTACCACCCGAGCGATGGGAATCTAGTTTAAATTGCTGAGCAGTTAATTGTAATGCATTTGCATCTAATTCACATCGATTTGATGGTAGGCTTGTGATTTAGTGGATGGTGGGTGGCGCTCACGTGCCTTCGCATTCATAACCATTAAAAGCTGGTGGCACCGAGGCGTGAGACTTCAGTGCTGTGACAGGTAAGCAGCCATGAACAGTCCTGCATAAGGGAGGAGGTGATGCTGAGGCCATTGTTGGACTGCAGTGCTGTGCGCTCTGCAAAGGGTGTTGAGGTTGGGGGGTCTCTGCAAGGGGGGGTGGGGAGGGGGCGGGGGCGATTTTGTGTGGCTTTAATCAGATGACCAAACAGTTGGGTGAGATGTGTAGTTGCCCATACTGCTCGTTGAGAGGAATGGCCATCAGCAAGGCTGGGCCCTGAGAGCCATCAGGTGTCTGCTGAGAGAAGTGCAAAAGGTCAGTTCACAGGGCAGGGTCATCTCTGCATCAACAGCACTCTGTCGGCATACTGGTCACCTGGCATGGGTCTCATACACCCTGTATTTGTGGCCGCCTCATGGTGTGATTCGGCACCTCCGACAGAGGGCGGGCCAAGAGCAGCTGTGCCTGCCCGTGAAGCTCCACGATGAGAGCAGCAGCAGCTGGCCATGCCAGAAGGGCCCACCTGTGTCAGAGATTGTACCGGACTCGAATCAGCTACTTCCAAATGCTCGAGCAGCATTGCCAGTGAAGACTATGCTTTCCAGAGAGGGCATCACCGATTTATGTGCCCTGTTGCAGGATGAGTTACGATCTATGGGATTTGGAGGCCACCCGATGACAGTGGCCCTGAAGATCACTATGGAACTAAATTTTAGGTGCCTGGATCATCCCAAGGTTCCATCGGGGACATGTGGGGTCTCACAGGCAGCAGCCCACTGTTGTGTTAAGGAGGCGACCAATGTCCTGTTCAAGAGAAGCTGCAACTATAAGCTGAATTTTATGGGCCCCTTGAGACTAGTTCGGATGCAGGGAGACCCAGAGAATTGCGTTGGAAGGCGGGCAGGGGGAGAGTGGTGGCGGAGGGCTTGTCACCTACCCGCCGCAACACAATTTTGTCAAGGGTGGATTCGGCCAATGATGGCCTTTCCACCCAGAGACCCTTAAGAGGCCTATTAACAGCCACTTAGGGGCCTCTGCTCTGTCCCGTTGGCATTAAGCCAGTGGTGGTGGTGGGGTGGAGGGGGCCTCCGCCACGCAGGGAGGTCGCCCAGTAAAACAAGGTAACTCCCTGCCTGCCTGGGGGGAGGCCCATCCTCCATGGGCAATTTGTGGCCCATTGAGGGCCCCCACCAGCAAACACAACACCTCCCTGTACCCACGTTCCTCTGTACACAATGCTCACCTTCCCACCGCAAAAAATCCCACAGGGTGGGGGTGTCAATAGGGCCAGTAAAGATTAAAGAGGCTAAAGGAAAAGGAGTGGATTTTAAAGAGACCAAGATAGAGCCAGAGGAATTTCAAGGAGCTGAGATAAAAGCAGCAGAGGTTGAAGGAAAAGTCCCAGAGGTACAGTTAGCAAAAGCCTTCTTAAAAGATTTAAATAGGGGCAAGGAAAGTTCCCAAACAGGCAAACCAAGAGTTAGGGTGATGCCTCACCCCGCTGGAGTGCCACTGGGAGTGTACAGCAGAAGGTGGACGCCACCCATGAGCAGTAGTGTCTCGGAGGACATGGGGCAGACTGTGGGAGGGGGACCATTCCAGAAATAAAAAGGAAAAAGGAAGGTAAAATACCCTAAGGTAAACAACACTTGTGAAAGCCACAAGGGAACTAAAAGTGAGGTCAGTGTGAATGTGCCAAGGCAGCTCACTACCACCATCTCGAGGGCAATTAGGGATGAACAATAAATGCTTGCCTAGCCAGTAAAGCCCACATCCCATAAATTAATGTTAAAAAAAAAGCAGTGACGCCCCGACTTCCAGTTCTGCCACTGGGACTCGCAATGTTTTCACTAAATCTGGCCATCCGTGCAGGGAGCTTCTAGAGATAATTCATAAGAATGGTTTATCCAAGACTATTCACATACCTGGTCTTGTCAGCAAAGCAAAGTTCCTACTCCATCAAAGGCTGAATCTCTTTTTACGCTATTTTCAACTCTCTGATGGGTGCAGCATCTAACAGGTGATTTCTGACCTCCAGTTCTTTGAACAGATTGTCAGATGGGGCAAGATATTGACCTGGATTAACGATGAGGCTTTCAGTGCTCACCATTATTAAGGAGTAAACTGGAGAGCAACTTCTGGCATATGCACATGCGCAGTTAAATGTGGAAATCAGGAAGTTTCTGTCCAATTTGCCCTGCTACTCGACAAGCTTTATTACATTGATACCTCGCCAAGAAAATTGGTATTGAAATACATGAAGGGTGTGAAGTTGCAATACTACCCACTAGATACCCACAAAATATGGCAAAAAAGGTTAAGCTTTGTCTATTCAAAGGTCAGTTAGGTAAGGCATCACCCTAACTCTTGGTTTGCCTGTTTGGGAACTTTCCTTGTCCCTATTTAAATCTTTTAAGAAGGTTTTTGCTAACTGTACCTCTGGGACATTTCCTTCAACCTCTGCTGCTTTTATCTCAGCTCCTTGAAATTCCTCTGGCTCTATCTTGGTCTCTTTAAATGGAGTAGGAACTTTGCTTCGCTGACTTTTTAACAACTTGATAAGTATTTATTACTACCAAACAACCTGTCTGGCACTGAAAATTAATGTTTACAAGTGTGGATTTTCATTCATTTTAATTATTGTTGGAGATTTTAAAAAGATTAAAATACATTTTTTGACATTTTTGTTTTTTTGTATCTCTCTCTCTCTCTCTTTAAAGGTATCTTTCTTTCCCCCTCTGTCTTTTGTTTTCTGTACATGGACAGACATTCTATGGGAAAATGTAATGAATGGCGAGCAATGTTCGCCACTGACTGCAAAATCCAAACTATGGTCTTTTCGTACCATATTGTTACCTAGTATCATCTAGAGTCATAGCTTTGTGGCACAAACCTTTGATGTCTGCTGTATAGGAACGGGATGAATTTCACCAGCCCCTCAACGTCGTGGGTCATGGTGGGGTGGCCCGTAAAATACTTGCAGGAGAAGACCTCCCATGACCCATGACGCTGAGAAGGCCCTGCCGTATTTTACCGGCGGTGGCAAAGCCTCTGTGCACACCCTTCCCTGCCACGCCCCCCCCGCCCCGCCCCCCCCCCCCCCCCCCGGAGGTGCCGATTCACACCATGTTTTAAAAGCCTATGGGGTTATTCTGGTGAAAAGATAGAAATAGGTGCTAAATGGGTGCTGTGCTAATAAGACATGCCGGTTTGAAAGTTTGAGTTTAGCACACCATTTTGGGCCTAGTTGCTGATTACCATAAGTTGAACTTGCCTGCAGGGATAAAAGAGCCACTTGTGGATTCAGCACTCAAACGCTGTTCAGAAGCAATTTTCATGGAGCCTATGTGGACTCCACAGAAACTGTACAGTGTGCTGCCTGACACACAATAGTATGTTTCAGGATGACTCAGGGACCAAGGGAGAGGCTGCACAGGTTGTCTGACGTGGCATAGGAGGTCCTGGTGGAGGTGGTATAGAGGAGGAGGGACATCCTGTACCCGCAGTGGGGAAAGAGTCCACCTTGCTCTCCTATTCCTCCTATCCCTCTTTCCTGCAGCAGTTGGTGCTGCTCTGCCTGGCCTCATGTCCTCCTCCCATCCTCCTGTAGACCAAGGGGGACCCATAGCAGAATACCTATCATCAAACACTCCCTTTCTCTTGGTCATTTCTAAAAGGTGTCCAATAAGATAGAGTTGCACAGCACTTACTCTTTTTTAGGTGATGTCCCCAGAGAATTTCTGGAATAAATATTGATAGAGCATTGCTGTCGTCTTGACAAAGTGTCCCAGAAAGTCTCTGGTTGAATTTCAAATGTCCTCTTCAAACCACCAGCAGCAAGTGAACAACATAAGAGGTGATATTTCTTTTAAATAGCGCTCAAAAACTTGAGCAGCTGTTTGTTTACTCCCAGTCAGCTGATCGCTGTTGAGACTGGGTGTTAGGCCAAAAGCTGTTCACCAAAATGCCATGCAGCCTCATTAATGAGCATTCGCATGCAATTTAAATGCCAATTAGCCCCTTACTGATCCTCCTGGCGGCCTTTCCCAGCGTGCACTTCAACTCCTTTAGCAAGATGGTATCTTGTGCAAAATGTGGGTTTAACCAGTGTTTCAGCTGAAGACCCTACCTTGGCTACCCCTTTAGCATCTGAAGGAGCCATTGAAAAATCGCCTGTATGTGTTTTAATCCTAACAACCCTTTTTTATCCACTTAGCTTATTTATTCAATGATCTATGTTGTTATATATAAAAGTAATGTAAAAACATATCTGTAGTCTTTTTTTCTTTTGATAAGAGAAGGCTAAAGGATGGCCTACTAGAGGTCTTTAAAATTATGAAAGGTTTTGATAGAGTAGATACAGAGGGAATAGGAAAGTGCAAAACCTGAGGTCATTGAATTAAGATAATCACCAAGAAATCAAATAGGGAATTCAGAAGCAACTTCTTTACCCAGGAGGTGTTAGAGTGTGGAACATCTGACCACAGGGAGTAGTTGAGGCAAATAGTATCAGTGCATTTAAGAGGAAGCTCAGAGAAGCATTCGAGGGAGAAGGGACTTGAGGGTTTTGCTGATAGTATTCGATGAGGAAGGATGGGTGGAGGTTTGAGTGGAGTATAAATGCCAGCATGGACTGATTGGGTCACATGGCCTGTTTCGGTGCTGTGTATTCCATGTAACTCTTACACACTCATTCATAGTCATTTGTGGAATGTCTAGCCCATTGTTCTATCTGTCTCAGCTGTATAACAAGCTGTGCTCCCTTACTTGAGAAAGATTGGTATAATTCATACACTGCAGAATTTATGGCATTGTTTTCAGCGCAGTGTGAACATTTGTCACATTTACCAATTCTGTTGTCTTATGTTCCATGCCCCGGAATATTTGCTGTAGATGCTAATTTAGGAGTTATACTCCAAGGAATGGCTTCTCGTTTCATTATGATCCTCCCTGCTAAAACTTCCATTGATTTAGCCATTTATAACCACTCTTTTTTTTTCTCGGGGGACATTTTCTAACTTCCTTGATTATGACAGCTTGGCCTCAGTGCGTTCATCTTGCTGGATCTTAATCCTAACAAAAAGATAACCACACATTTTGTACGAGAACTCCTCCGCTCAATTCACAAACATGACCCCGAGCTTTCAGTTGTTTGCCATTTTAATTCACCACCTTGCTCTCACGCCCACATTTCTGTCCTGAGCTTGCTGCAGGGTTCCAACGAAGCTCAATGCAAGCTCGAGGAACAGCACCTCATCTTCCGACGAGGCACTTTACAGCCTTCTGGACTCAACATTGAGTTCAACAATTTCAGACCATGACACCGATTTTGACTTTTTTTTTTACCATATGCTGGTCTTAAGCTTGTTTTCATATTTTTGTTTTCTGACAGTGCTGGTCAAGATTCTGCCATTAACACTCCCTCTAGACAAATGCATTGTCTTTTACTTGAACTATTATCACTGCCTTTGCCTTTTTTTTTTAAGAGTCTGTTCCATGAATCTTTGTCATTTAATTCTCCACCCTGGACCCTATCACAGACCTTCCCTTTTGTTCTTCCTCCCCTCCCCTCTTTCAATGTCAAAAAACCCATCACATTTCTACCTTCATTTGGAACTGAAGAAGTCATATCTGTCTCAAAATGGCAACCCTGTTCCTCTTCTCACAGATGCTGCCAAACCTGCTGAGTATTTCTGGCACTTTCGACTTTTATTTTACATTTTGTACTGTTCAAGTACACTCAGCACAACTAATATATCTGCTCTGTCATAGACACAAGAATATCACCTCTTGGAGACTTCACAGCCCTTTACCGTTATAATGCATTCTACAGAAATTAAGATATCCATTGCATGTGTGCATAGCCAGAATCTGTAAAATTCTCATTATTTTTGTTTGGTGCACTTGTGTTTAATAGATGGCTTTAGAGTGTGCTTGATGAACCTTTTGAGGTGCAACTGAAATAGGCTCTTCAAATCAAGAGACATGAGAATGGTGTTCGGAATATTCAGAGCAGGCACAATTAGAATTAATTTGGGGATGTGTGCATCAGCAATATACTAACATGTAGATCAAATACGGTGAACAGTATTTAACCATTGGTACAAACAGCAATAGTGCCATGTCAGTGGGTTGCAGGAAACAGTTTGCCATTATCGTGCCCCTGTTGTCTTGATGGAGCTGTTGACATTGTTGAATCTCACAATGCTAGCACGATGCTATACACCTCTGATGCTCCTATCTTCTCTAACAATCGCATAAATGCTCCCATACCTATATCAAGGGGCATTGTAAGATGATCAAAATAATGTCCGATGTTCTGTAGAAGAAATAGTGACAATTGTAAGAGCTCTACTGAACTTGAATGAGTATTAAAGTTACAGTTTTATCAACTGAGTAAAAAATGAAAATGAAAATCATTGAAATAATAGAGCAAAATGATTAATTATGCAATGTCATAAAGCAAAATATTAAAATTATGATCTATAAAATTAATTGGAAGATGTAATGTGTATGCTGTTACGACCAGGTGCGAAAGGGGTCCAGGGGTTCCCTCTCAGTCTTTGCCTGGTTTAACTGTAACAGGGTTTAATTTTTAAAATGCTGTGTTTTAGCTCACCCTCAGTGAATCCTTGTTCACTGCTTTTCAATTGTAAGGCAAAGAAATTAATACGACAGGTTTTCTTAGATTTAAACAAGAAAGGTGGAATTTTATTAACCCTAAACTCTAATCCGGTTAATGACTATGAGTACGCGATGCGACCATGCATATGCGATAAAAACATACGCAGATAGAGATGGAAAAAGTAGGAAGAATAAAGGGGAAAGGTTTGAGGCAATAGCTGGGTTGTGATTACAGTCCTTTGAGTTGGATGTGGAGTCTTTGGTAGCCAGTATGTCTTGCCGTTCGTTGGGGTCCAGTGTACGCTTTAACTTGTTTTGATGTAGGAGTCTTTCCTCTCGAGGTTTAAGCAAAATCATTGGGTCCGGAGGTTTGTGAGAAAGCGAGAGAGATCCAGCCAGGAAAGAGGCTCTCTTATTCTAGGTTCAGTTGCAATCTGCAGTCTGTCTTAAAACTGTCCTGTGTCTAGTTCAAAAAGCTTGGGCCAGCATGTTAGTCATGTGACCAGCTGGTTTAACCACTCCTGCATTTGTGGATTCCCCATCTTAGCAGACACTGGAATTCGAGCTTCCTTCCACCTTCAACGTCTGGTGATCAAAATCCATTTGGGTTAATTGGACCTAAAGGCCTGCTACCTGACCCGAACCCGATGGGACCCGACAACATGCGTCAGGTTCGGGTAGGGTCGGGCCCCTCTTCCGGGCCTGGCTTTCGGGCTCAGCTCGGGTCAGGTCGGGCCGGGTCGGGTCGGGCCTGACACACACGGTAAGTGCTCCGCTGGTAAGTGTTGAAATTAAAAAACTTACCTGTGCTGGGAGTCCGGGACGAAACTAAGTCTGTGCAGTGAGCGAGTGAAATCACTATGACATCATCACGCCTGCGCTGCAGCTTCCTGGAGCTTCCCAGTCAGTAAATAAGTAAAGGGATGGTCAGGTCGGGCTCAGGTCAGGTCGAGGTCGGGGGCGGGCTTGCGTCGGATCAGGCTCGGAGCAAAATTGGAGGGACTGAGGCCAGGTCGGGCTCGGGGCGGCTGTGGGTTGGTCGGGTTCAGGACGGGTTCTTTTTCCCGACCTAAGCAGGCCTTTAATTGTGCCAGGGAGTAGTTGCTTTGTCTCTACAAGCACCGTCTCTTAGTATGCAAATGTCCTCCAGCCAAATGTCTGGTGATCTTTTTAAACAAGACATTTCTTCACTCCAGCAACAGTTTATAATTAATGTTAATATGACAAAATTAATATGCCTCATTTTTGGCAGGTGGGGGACATCATGACAATGAATTTAAATAATTTAAGATCTATATTATACGTTATGAATTGATTTTTTTTTTAAGTTAGATCGATATGGTAAAGGGAATTGGATATGGTAAATATAATTGAATGAATAAACATTTGTTAGTGTCGTAACACTGGAGAGAGGCCAGACACAGAGAATTTAGGATCTCGAAGGCCAAATCCAGGCTACTGCAGTTGAGGTGAGTGAAAAGAGTGTTGGACCTGGAGACCCAATCTCAAATGCTGTAAAAATAAATGTTGGAAAGGGGAAAGGAAGTAAAAATGCACTGGGTTGGAACACTGTGAGGGAAAGAAATTCTGAAGGATGGTTGTCAAAGTAAGAGGTTAAGTAGGAATAATTTAAAAGTTGATGATGGAAGAGAAAATCAATAAAAATGTGCTGGATAGGAATAATACAAGTGAAAAATAAAAAGATAGTTAAAAGGAGAAGGCAGGGTTTGGCAGGTCTGACATTGGAATGAGGTTTGAATTATTCTGATGGGAATGGGCCTCGAGGGCATGTGTTGAAAACATTTTATGACATATTATATTAAGTAAAATGATTGTAATTATTTAATAACATTTCAAAAGTAAACTGATGAGGTGAACAAGCAACAACTCTAATTGGGAAATTCAGAATAATGAGCCTTATAAAAAATTAACCTAGAAAAGAATTCTTCACTAAAAGCAGTTATAAAAATGTAGGATTTGTTGAGGCAGAAGGCTATGAATGCAGAGTCAGTTGAAGTGTTTAAAAGAAAGGTGGATACGCTTGGAAAGTAAAGGTATTATGGGATATAGAGAAAGTGTGGGGAATTGAGCTGTAAAAGATAACAGCTGCTGCAGCTGACAAAGTGATGGAGCAGTCTTGATGGTTCAAATGGCCTAATCCTGTTCCTATGATAAACTAGTCAAGTTCATAATTAAGCCTCATGGCTCAAATATTTTAAAGAAAACACTGAAGTTAGGACCATTTATAAGATGAAATTGGCATCAGTAAAAGACAGTTTCAACATCAGGAACCCTTAATCAAGTGAACGAGTGACAACGCATCATTTTGTGAAAAGGACTCTCTAGTGAGATGGCACTTATTATATCAGCAGTCCATCGTTTTACAGTACAGTCCCTAATACTTGTAATGTCCCCTCTTATCCTGGACAGCTGCCTATATTGGGCATATGGTGCTAACCATTTGCCATCGCGATTGCGTCACTGACAAAAGTGGCTTTTAAACTTTGTGAGCGAGCATGATTTTTCTGCTATGTGCAATGGCAAATGTAACCTGACGGCCGAGACCCTGGAGATGGCTGGGCAACGTGGGGTAGGAGAACAAGAAATCCATTCAAAATTGTACATTTGTTCCAAAGATGTAGAATCATTTAAAAGCAGAGACCGTGCTATCTTCTGATGCTTTTGTCATTGAAGCATAGATGTGTTTTTTCTGTGTATTTACTCAGATGATTTACAAGATCTCTGTTAATCTTGTTTCTGCATCCACCCAATGGAGTGCTCCTAAATGGAGAGATAGTAACCTTGATTTGTTGCTATCAGTGTCTCAAGACAAGGAGAGCATGAGGCTCATTTTCTTTCAAGGCAGTGCCACGCTATGAAGGGAATTACGTATGTCGATGTCTGCATTTGGAACCTGGAATGTTGAAACTCGCATAAATTAGCAATCGGATATATACTCAAAGTTTGTTGTCAACTTGATTGTAAAACAGAGCCTAAAAATGATGATGTGAAATGGAGAATTGTAAAGAAATTGGCCTTTATTGAGGAGCAAACAGCTGCTTGAACTGCCCAAAATGATCGACGTGCTTACTTCAGTGTAAACAGCGCAGTTATAAATTATAGAATCTTACTGCACAGAAGGAAGCCAATCAGCATGTCGTACCTGTGCCAGCTGTTTGAAAGACCTGTCCAATTTCGTCGCAGATTCCAGTTTTTCCCCCATAACTCTGAAAATTAGTCCTCTTCAAGTACATGTCCTATTGCCCTTTGAAAGTTCCTATGAAATCTAATTCCACCACCAAATCAGGTATTGCATTCGTGATCTCAACAACACTTTGTGTGTAAAAAATTGCCCTCATTTCCCTTTTAGTTCTTGTAACAAGTATTTTAAATCTTGATACTGATCCACTTGCCAGGGGAAATAGTGTCTCTCTCGTGTCTATCAAAACCCTCATATTTTGAATACCTCTATTCGGTCTCCCCTTAGTCTTCTCTGCTCTAAGGAGAACAATCCTAGTTTCCCCAATGTCTCCAAATAACTAAAGTCCCTGATCCCTGGTATCATCCTGGTGAACCTTCTTTGTATCCTTTCCAGGCCTTCACTTTCTTCCTAAGATGCGATGCACAGAATTGTACACAGTACTTCAGTTGAGGCCTATCAGTGATTTGTTGAGATTTAGCATGGCTTCATTGTTTTTGGATTTAATGCTGCTCTTTGCAATGCCAAATATCCCATACTCCCCCCTCCGCTATTACAACATCAACATCACCCTCTTTTATGAAGATAGATGCAAAGTACTCATTCGGTGTCTCAGTCATCCCCTCTGCCTCCATAAGATTTCTTTTCTCCCCTATTTGGCCCCATTATTCATTTAACTATACTTTAACTTTTTAAATGTTTATAGAAGATCTATGTTGTCCACTAATTTTGTTTCATATTTCTCTTTGCTCTTTTTATATTCTTTATCAATTGCCCCCCTGCACACTCTATATTCTGTCTGGTTTAGGATATCTGACCTAAACCTCCTTTCCCTGTTTTATTTCAATAGCTATTTCCTTAGTTATCCAGGGAGCTCTCGTTTTGGATGTCCCATTTTCCTCCTTATGGGCAAAATGTTTGGTTTTTACCTGCATTATGTTTGACTTGAAGGCCTGCCATTGTTCACACTGCTTTCTTGGCCACCTGTGCTGCGTCTCTACTAAAATCACTGAAATTAGCTCTCTTCCAGTTGGATATTTTCACCTTTGATTTTTTTTCCCCCTTTCAATAACTACTTTAGGGGCATCAGGATGCAGCCTTAGAGAGGAAAGACGAAATGTGTAGAAAACTAGGAGGGACAAACAGCAACAGAACAAGAATAGTGCAGAAAGAGAACAAGGCTAGCTCACATGTTTTTGGAATGCCTGTGTGTTAATGCGAAGAGCATTAAAATTAAGGTTTACAGACTACGGGCACATGGAGTTATGAGATATTGTGGCTATAATGGACACTTGGCTTAAACATGGGCAGAAATAGGAATTAAATGTTCCTGGCTGTAATATATTCAGGAGGGATACAGAAGGGGAAAAGAAAGGAAGTAGTGGAGGGTGTGATGGTGGCGGTTTTGATCAAGGATAATATTAGAGTTCTGCAGAGGGATGACACACTAGAGGGTTTAAGAACTGAATCTATCTGGTTAGAGTTAAGGAAGAGAAAAGGAGCAGTTCATTTGCTAGGTGTTTACTATAGATGCCTAAATAGTAAGACGGAGGTAGAGGAGCAAATCTGTAGGCAAATTTCAGAGCAATGTAAAAATGGAGCAGTAATAATAGGGAACTCCAATTACTCTGATATAGACTGGGGGATGGGTCGGGGGAAACAGAGCAAAAGACAAAGGGATGGAAAAATTCCTAAAATGTGAACAAGAGAACTTTCTTAATCAATATATTTCTAGCCCAATGAGGAAGGAAGCAGAGCTGAATCTAGTTCAGGGGAATAAAGTAGGGCAAGTGGAGTGCATTTCAGTGGGAAACCATCTGGGTAATAGTGATCATCATATAATTTAGGTTTGTAATTGACTCCTATGGAGGGACAAATGGTTTGCAACATTTGCACGATTTAGGTGGCTGCCTGGCAGAAGCTGGCATGGTGTAATTAGAGGGTCTATATTTGCAAAATGGAAAAGCAGCTGCTTCAATCCTCTTTTACAGCTAATATGATGAAAGGAGAGCAGAACAATCTGTCAGAATCGGTTTGGGTAATGCCCTGCAATTGTGAGATGTTTCATTATGAACTTTCAAAGGAGAATAGTCTTTGAATAAGGATTGATAAAAATGAATTCTCAAAGACGACTTTCTGAGCCGACACATTCTTAAGGATAGATATAAATTCTTCCTCATTATTCAGAAAAGGCCAGAAAGGTTTCCAAATAATCCCTTACAATGAAGTATCAAGAGACTATAATAAAATGGGCTGTCAGGTAAATTATAGTATTTGCAGCAGTGTGATTGTCCATGTATTTCAATAAAAATCTTTTGTGAAAAGATATATTTAAATTTGCGAAATCTCTTTGAATGAGGCATGCTGTCTTTCTTTGGCACATTAATAGATCAGTGAGTTCCATTAGTTTGTATTATTTATCAAGCCAATTTCACTTTTATGCATCCTGGTTTTCTGGTTGTATGTTGTTATTTGATCCCTGTTATTACATTGTTTATATTGTGGTTTTCAGAAAAGGTACATGATTTGTTGTTAATGCTGATGAGTCTTCCTCTTTGCTGCAAAATATATATTTTTCCAAGATAGGTACCACATTAAATCCCTCCTCAATGAAATATCTACTGCAAATTGCTGTTGGTTGATGTGCAAGCACATTGGAAATATGGGAAGATCAATTGAAAACCATTGATAAATGGTTTATTCTGAGGGAGTTGATGGTAGCACTGACCAACTATACCAGAAATAACTTGTAAAGTATTTTTCTGTGAGGCAAAGAGAAAACTAAACCTGTGATGTTTTTCTGAAAATTAAGATTCAATCATGGAAGGCAAATTGAAACCTCCAGTCTGGAGTGTTCCTTTTAAACATCAAACATTTTTTTTTCAGTCCTGTAGTGGCCATCATATCTTTGGGGTTGGAGGTCATGAAATGAAAATAATCTCAGTGCTCACTGTTGACTTGAAGAAATATGCAATTGAAAACTCTAAGCAACAAAGGGTGGCAAAGGGGTAATTTCACTGGACTAGTGGTCCAGAGCCCAGGCTAATGCTCTGGGGACATGGGTTCGAATCCCACCACGACAGATGGTGAAATTAATTCACTTAATAAATCTGGAATTAAAAAGCTAATCTAATGATGATCATGAAACCATTGTCGATTGTTGTTAAAACCCATCTGGAAGGAAATCTTCCATCCTTACCTGATCTGGCCTGCATGTGACTCCAGACCCACAGCAAAGTGGTTGACTCATTTAAAAAATGCCCTCTGAAATGGCCTAGCCACTCCATTCAAGGACAATTAGGGATGGGTAATAAATGCCCATATCCCACAAATGAATAAAAAAAAATCTGTAACTCCACACGTGTGCATAATAGTTTTTTAAAAATCAGTGAATCCCCTAATCTTATTCTTCATTTCTCTTTGGTTTCTTCTTTTAGCATCCACTTTCTAGTTTTCCACACAGAAGCGGTTCATGATGTTCTGAAGGTTTGGGATGGACCGCTGGAGAGTGGCATTCTCCTGAGGGAGATGAGTGGCTCTGCACTGCCACCTGATATCCACAGCACGTTCAACTCCATCACACTTCAGTTCGACACAGACTTCTTCACCAGCAAGCAGGGCTTCGCCATTCAGTTCTCAAGTACGTGTCAATTTACTGAGGTCATCAGTTCCTATTCTGGGCACAGTTAAAATATTGTCTGGAATATTGTGCAGAATTTTCATCTGGAGATTCAGTTTATGCCCATGGTAAGGTAAACTGTAAATGGTCTGTGAAAGGAGCAGACTTCATGGCTCAAATGGCCTTTTCAGGTTTCAGGTTTAATATTTTATAGGTTCTTATTATCTAAATGTTTTCAATGACGGTTAGAGCCATTTAGAGAGACCATTTTATTTCTCTGAGGATCCCTTCACTTGAAATTAGTTTTAAGGTGCAGTACTCCCTAATTGAGAGTAAAAGCACATTAAAATTTGAATTGGAAACCTGGATTTTAAACATCTCGCTTTCCAAGTCTGCAAATTACAACCTGATTAGATTTATGTTCTCAGTTTAATTCAATAAGCTTCAGAACCAGGTTGATTCAGATTAACTACTTTCATTGCATCACTTTATGGGGAATAAGAAATCTACCTTTGCAGCCTTTAATAAAAAGCACTACTGACTCTTTTAAAGCAGCATTGATTTGCAATTGCAGAAGCTCATATTTTATTTAGCATTTTATAGTATATGTTTTATGTAACTTCAGATTATTTAGATGTGTAAAGATTTGTTGCTGATACCTTGAGCAGTCATTAGCATTTGCTCCTGAGTTCTCCTTGATGTTTATGAAAATAAGGAAAATGAAGGTCACTTGGGCCATTGAAGCACATCCCTCCAGTGCATGAACCCTCCCATCTTGGCATCCAACAGTGTTTTGAATTCCCTTGCTCTACGACCAGACTTGCTGTATCTTCCAAACATTTATTCTGTTTGCGTCATGCATTTCTTCCTAAGATGTGTTTTCAACGTAACTTCCACAAAAATGTAAATTATTGGGGACATTAGGGATGAAACAATTTTCTCTTCTATAAAAGTATGAAAAATGCCAGTTTCAAAACTGACAAAAGAACGTGGAGCCAGAAATGAGCACATTCAGTGTTGAATCCTAGTCTTGGCCAATCCACAGGATCTGGGAATGGACCATCTGTGAGAGTCCAAAGTATGTTCCTTCCTCCATCTTCAACACCCCTCACTACCTCACACTTTGTCTCTCACATACTCATGCCCCGTTTGGAAGCACTTTCACCACTCTTTCTTCTCAGTCAGAAGATTCTAAATTCAAACCTTGCTCGTGGCTTTGAGTATGTAAATTAGTCTAACACTCCAGTGCAGTACTGAGAAACTGCTGTGTTGTTGGAGGTGTTGGCCTTCAGATGGGACATTAAATCCCCAGTTTGCTTGATCCAGAGATTCAGGTAGATATTGAGTTCTTGTGTTCATTTCAACAGTCCACTCGCAACCAACATCACCAAAATCAGATTAGCTCATTATTCACGTCATCCTGTTTGTAGGATCATGCTGTTCCAACGTTACAACAATCACTACATTTAAAAGCAATTAATTATTTATGAAGTACTTTAGAATGTTTCTGGGGGCCATGAAGAGGTGCTTTATCAATAGAAATCTTTTTTACATGCACATGTGCTCACTTGTAAGATTACCATCATCATTCCTATTTCTATTGTAGTTTTTTTATTTCATGAAGTGTAAAGAAAAAACCTGAAAAATAAGTTTACAATTTTCACTATAATTCTAAGAATGAAGTAGCCATTTCCCACCCACTTGCACCAAGAGCTCCCACCTGCATGGGATCTGTATATTATTAATATCCTGCGCCTCTTACATTCTGGAATTTAATGGGGCCCTTGGGAGCGGGTTGGGAGGCGGGGTGGGTCCATAAAATGGCAGAGGAAGGCGGGGGATGGAGTGCCCCTTGCCTTCATGACACCATGGAATTCTGTCAGAGACAGTGAAAGTGGAGTACGGCCTTCCTGCCCAGAAACAAATTGAGGCCCTTAATTGGCCAATTATGGGCCTCTTCCTTAGTTGCCAACATTTTACCAGTGACAGGTGGGCCCTACGTTGCATGGGGAGATGGTGTAATAAACTCTGGTGGCCTCCCTGCAGACCCGGTGGGGGGAGCCCTCCTAATTGTTCACCCTTTAGCCCATTGGGGAGTGGGGCCCTCCTGCTAATGCCCACTGCAATGGCAATACTCCCCCTGCCCTCACTAACTAACCCCCACCTGCCTGACTGATCCCACCAACCCCGACCCCACTTAACTTCTTCCAAGGGCGGCGTCCATGCAGCTTCTCCATGCTGGGTGCAGTCCCAGCAGTGGCCACCACTCCCAGCTCTTAAAGGGCTCGGAGCCCCAATGACAGCTGAAGAGTTGCCTGATTGCCACAGAATCCACAGGTCTCCCTGAAGAGATCTAGCTCCCGTTGGGACCGCTGTCGCCCCAACAAAATCTATCCCTCTGACTCCTAATGGTATTAATTGCTTGCCCAAAATTAATTTATTTTCTTTCTTTCTTGGAGACCTCCTCTTGGAGATACCTGTCCCTTTCACAAGTCTGAGATCCCTGAGCCCTCAACTTCCAGATTCCTGTGCCTTTCATGTTTCTAAGGTCCTCCATTTTTAACCTCCTTGAGGTTCCACCACTTTACATGCCTCTAGGCTGCCTCAGCACTCAATACATCCAAGATCACTGCACTGTCCATGCCTCTGTGCTCTGAAATCCTTCTAATCTCCATGGTTCTGCATTCTCTACATTGCTACAGCTCTAAGATCCCAACACTGTCCAAGTCTCAGAGTTCCCTGAAGTTAACACATCTCTGAGGTCCATAATTTCAACACATCTCTGACATTACTGTGTGTCTGTGTCTGCATGTCTGAGGTGACTGCACTGTCTGTTATTAAGGATTCCAAACTTAATAATGTTGTAAACAACATACATTTGCATCCTCAGTTATCACTACCTAAATGTGTGTGGACATGAGCACAGTTCTCAATAAATACTTTGCATCTGTTTTCATCAAAGAGGGGAACAATGCAGTCATTGTAGTCAAGGAATTAGAGTTTGAAATATTGGATAGGATAAACTTAGTGAAGAGGAAATATTGAGGGGTTTGGGGTGTTCAGTGTCTTTGAAAGTAGATAAATCACTAGGCCTGGATGAAATGTATCCCAGGCTGTTAAGAGAAGAAAGGGAAGAAATAGCGAAGGCGCTGACCGTCATTTCCCAATCCTCTCTGGCTACAGGCATGGTGCCAGAGGATTGGAGGACTGCTAACATGGTATTGTTGTTTACAAAGGGAGAAAGAGAGAGGCTGAGTAATTACAGACCAGTCAGCCAAATCTTGGTGGTGAGAAAACTATTGGAAAAAGTTCCAAGCAGCAGTATTAATCATCATTTAGAAAGGCATGGATTAATTTAGGACAGTCAGCATGGATTTCACAGAATTGTTACAGCGCAGAAGGAGGCCATTTCCAAAAGAGCCATTTACTTAGTGCCACTCTCCCACCTTCTCCATGTAGCCCTGCACATTATTCCTTTACAGATAACAATCCAATTCCCTCTTGAAAGCCTCGATTGAACCTATCTCCACCACACTTTCAGGCAGTGCATTCCAGATCCTAAAAATCTACTGCATGTTTTTCCTCATGTCACCATTGCTTCTTTTGCCAATTACCTTAAATCTGGGCTTTCGTGTTCTCGATCCTTCCATCAATGGAAACAGTTTTTCCCTATCTGCTCTGTCCAGACCCCTCATGATTTTGGATACCTCTATCAAATCTCCTCTTTACCTTCCCTTCTCCAAGGAAAACAGTCCCAACTTCTCCACTCTATCCACATAACAGAAGTTCCTCATCCCTGGAACCTTTCTCATGAATCTTTTCTGCACTCTCTCCAATGCGTTCACATCTTTCATAAAGTGTGGCACCCAAAACTGGATGCAAAACTTCAAATGCAGGTTTGACATAATTTCATTGTTCTATACAGGTTTGACATAGTTTCCTTGCTTTTGTATTATATGCACCTATTAATGAAACCTAGGATGCTGTATGCTCTATTAACTGTTCTCTCAACTTGTCCTGCCACCTTCAATGATTTATGCACATCATATCCAGGTCCCTCTGCTCCTCCACCCCTTTAGAATTGCACCCTATATCTTATATTGTTTCTCTGTGTTCTTCCTACCAAAATGATTCACTTCACACTTCTCTGCATTATATTTTATCTGCCACTTATCTGCCCATTCTAACCATCCTGTCTATATCCGTTTGAAGTTCTACACTATCTTCCTCACAGTTCACAATTTTTCCAAGTTTTGTATAATCCGCAAATTTTGAAATTGTGCCTTGTACATCAGGGTTTAGGTCATGAATATATATCAGAAAGAGCACCAACCCCTGGGGAACTCCATTACAAACCATCCTCCAGTCTGAAAAACATTGATTAACCACCACTCTCTGTTTTCTGTTACTCAGCCATTTTTGTAACCATGTTGTTACACTTCCTTTTATTCCATGAGCTATAACTTGCTCACAAGTCTGTTGTTCAGCACTGTATCAAAATGATTTTTGGAAGTCCATGTACACCACATCAACAGCATTACCCTCATCAACCCTTTCTGTTACCTCATCAATAACTCCAGCTAGTTAGTTAAACATGATTTACCCTTCCCAAATCCATGCTGGCTTTCCCTAATTAACCCACATTTGTCCAAGTGACGACTAATTTTGTCCCGAATTATCATTTCTGGAAGTTTTCCCACCACCAAGGTTAAACTGATTGGCCTGTTGTTGCTGTATTTATCTTTGCACCCTATTTTGAACAAGGCTGTAACATTTGCAATTCTCAAGTCCTCTGGCACCACCCCTGAATCGAAGGAAGATTGGAAAATTATGGCCAGTGCCTCTGCAATTTCCACTCTCACTTCCCTCAGTATCCTTGGTTGCATCTCATCCAGTCCTGGTACCTTATCAAATTTAAGTACAGCTAGCCTATCCAGTGAGATCGTCCATGACTATCTTAATTGAACTTTTTGAGGATGTAACAAAGAGGGCCATTAAGGGTAGCGCATTTACGAACATACGAATTAGGAGCATGAGTAGGCCACTCTTCCCTTCGAGCCTGCTCTGCTATTCAATAAGTTCATGGTTTAACTGATTACTTCACATTACCACCTACCCCCGATAACCTTTCACCCCCTTCCTTATCAAGAATCTATCTACCTCTGCCTTAAACATATTCAAAGACTCTCTTCCTCAAAAGGCACTGGAAGCAGAGTTCCAAAGATTTACGACCCTCTCACAGAAAAAAATTTCTTCTCATCTCTGTCTTAAAGGGGTGACCCCTTATTTTTAAACAGTGACCCCTGGTTCGAGATTCTCCCACAAGGGGAAACAGCCTTTCCACATCCACCCTGTCAAAACCCCTCAGGATCTTTTATGTTTCAATCAAGTTGCCTGTTGCTCTTCTAAATTCCAGCGGATACAAGCCTAGCCTGTCCAATCTTTCCTCATTCGCTAGCCCATCCATTCCAGGTATCAATCTAGTAAACCTTCTGTGTACCGCTTCCAATGCATTTACATCAATCCTTTAATAAGGAGACCAATACTGTACACAGTACTCCAGATGTGGTTTCACCAATGCCCTGTATAGCTGAAGCATAACCTCCCTGCTTTTGTATTCAATTCCCCTCGCGATAAATGATAGCATTCTATTCGCTTTCTTATTACAAGCTGTACCTGCATACTAGCCTTTTGTGATTCATACATTAGGACACCCAGATCCCTCTGCATCGCAGAGCTCTGCAATCTCTCACCATTTAAATAATATGCTTCTTTGTTATTCTTCCTTCCGAAATGGACAACTTCACATTTTCCCACATTATACTCCATCTGCCAGATTTTTGCCCACTCACTTAACCTATTTATATCTCTTTGTAGCCTCCATATGTCCTCTCCACAACCAACTTTCCTATCTATCTTTGTGTCATCAGCAAATTTAGCAACCATACCTTCTATCCATGCCAATATGTTACCCACTACACCATGAGCTTTTGTTTTTTGCAATAAAGTTTGATGTGGCACCTTATCAAATGCCTTCTGGAAATCTAAGTACAATACATCCACCGGTTCCCCTTCATCCACAGCACATGTAACTCCCTCGAAGAGCTCCAATAAATTGGTTAAACATGATTTCCCTTTCACAAAACTATGTTGACTCTGCCTGATTACCTTCAATTTTTCTCAGAGCCCTGCTATAATGTCTTTAATAATAGCTTCTAACATTTTCCCTAAGACAGATGTTGTGCTAACTGGTCTGCAGTTTCCTGCTTTCTGTTTCCCACCCTCTTTGAATAAAGGAGTTACATTCGCGATTTTCTAGTCCAGAGGAACCTTCCCCAAATCTAGGGGATTTTGGAAAATTAAAACTAACGCATCAACTATCTCACTAGCCACTTCTTTTAACACCCTATGATGAAGTCTATCAGGACCCAGGGACTTGTCAGCCTGCAGCTCCAGCAATTTGGTGTCATCTACATGGATTTTAGCAAATCATCTGATAAGGTCTCAGATGGCAGACTGATCAGAAATGTAAAAGCACATGTGATCCAAAGGAAAGTGGCAAGTTGGATACAAAATTGACTCAGTGGCAGGAAGCAAAGGTAATGGTCAACAGGTATTTTTGTGGCAGGAAGGCTGTTACCAGTGGGCTGCCACAGGGTTCAGTATTGGGTCCTTTGCTTCATGTGGTATATCTCAATGACTTAGATTTAAATGCAGGGGGCACGATTAAGAAATTTGCAGATGATACAAAAATTGGTCATGTGGGTGATAGTGAGGAAAAATGCTGTAGACTGTAGGAAAATAGCAATGGACTGGTCAGGTGGGCAAAAAGTAGCCAATGGAATTCAATCTGGAGAAATAATGCATTTGGGGAGGACAAATAAGGCAATGGCATACACAATAAATGGTAGGATTCTGAGAAATGTAGAGGAACAGAGGGGCCTTCCACTGCATATCCACAGATCCCTGAAGGTAGCAGGACAGGTAGCTAAGGTGGTCAAGAAGGCATACTGGAATATTTTCCTTTATTAGCCTAGGCATAGAATATATGAGCAGGGTGGTTATGCTAGAACTGTATAAACTGCTAAAACAAAAGCAAAATACTTTTGAAATGGGAGAAAGGGGTGGTGGTTGATGGGGAAGAGAACAAAAGAGAAGTATGATAGGGCAGAGGGCAGGAGAGATTAAATAACAAAGCTGTCATAGGACAAAGACATAAAATGTGTATAAAATGCTAGTTAGGCCACAGCTAGAGTATTGCTCACTGTTCTGGTCACCACATTCCAGGAAGAATGGGATCGCATTGGAGAGATGAAACAGAGAAGATTTACAAGGATGTTGCCAGGAATGGTGAATTTAAGCCATGGGGAAAAATTGGATCGGCTGGTGTTGTTTTCTTTGGAACAGGGGAGGCTGAGGGGAGATTTAAGTCAAATGTATAAAATTATTTGAAGGCTGGATAGAGTGGATAGGAAGGACCTATTTCACTTAGCAGAGAGGTCAATAACCCGGGGGCATAGATTTGATGTAAGTTCAGGAGACCAGGACATAGAAGCAGTTTGAGTCGAGATGAGAAATGATAAAGGCAAGAAGTCACTTATGGGAGTGATGTACAGGCCACCTAACATTAACCACACTGTAGGATGGGGTATAAAGGAAGAAATAATGGCAGCTTGTCAGAAAGGTACAGCAATAATTATGGGGGATTTTAACCTACATATAGACTGGAATTTCAGATGGGCAGAGGTAGCCTAGATGAGGAGTACATAGAATGTTTTCGGGATAATTTCTTGCAACAATACTTTCTGGAGCCGACCAGAGAGCAGGCTATACTAGACCTGGTATTGTGCAATGAGATGACCTCATAGTTCAGGCACCCCTAGGTAGCAGTGATCATAGTATGATTGAATTTTACATTCAGTTTGAGGGAGCGAAGAGTGGGTCCAAGACTAGTATTATAAACTTAAATAAGGGCAATTATGAGGTCATGAAAGCAGAGCTAGCTAAAGTGAACTGGCAAATCAGGCTAAGGGATAGGTCAATAGAGATGCAGTGGCCGACATTTAAGGGGATATTTCAGAATATACAGAATAGATACATTTCAATGAAAAAGAAAAATTCCAAGGGTGGGACCCGCCATCCGTGGTTAAGTAAAACAGATAAAGATAGTATCAAACTTAAAGAAAAGGCCGATAATTGCGCAAAGATGGGAGGCAGGTCAGAAGATCGGACAGAATATTAAAGACAGCAAAGAAGGACTAAAAGATTGATGAGGAAGGTAAAATTAAAATACGAGAGAAAGCTAGCTAGAAATATAAAGACAGATAATAAGAGTTTCTATAGATATTTAAAAAAGAAAAGAGTTAAAAAAGTGAGCATTGGTCCTATAAAAAGTGAGTCTGGCGAATTAATATTGGATAATAAGGAGATGGCAGATGAATTGAACAGATATTTTGCATCGGTCTTCACTCTTGAGGATACATTCCCCGTGTTAGCTATAAGTCAGGAAATGGAAGGGAGAGAGGAACTCAAGAAAATTACAATCACCAGGGAAGTGGTACTGAACAAATTGTTGGAGCTGCAGGCTGACAAGTCCCTGGGTCCTGATGGGCTTCATCCTCAGGTGTTAAAAGAAGTGGCTAGTGAGATAATTGATACGTTAGTTTTAATTTTCCAAAATTCTCTAGATTTGGGGAAGGTTCTGTCAGATTGGAAAATAGCAAATGTAATTCCTTTATTCAAAAAGGGAGGGAAACGGAAAGCAGGAAACTGCAGACCAGTTAGCTTAACATCTATCTTAGGGAAAATGTTAGAAGCTATTATTAAAGATGTTATAACAGGGCATTTAGAAATATTGAAGGTAATCAGGCAGAGTCAACAGAGTTTTGTGAAAGGGAAATCATGTTCAATCAATTTATTGACCTTTGAGGGAGTTACATGTGCTGTGGATAAAGGGGAACTGGTGGATGTATTGTACTTAGATTTCCAGAAGGCATTTGATAAGGTGCCACATCGAAGGTTATTGCAGAAAATAAAAGCTCATGGTGTAGGGGGTAACATATTGGCATGGATAGAAGATTGATTAGCTAACAGAAAACAGAGACTAAGCATAAATGAGTCATTTTCTGGTTGGCAAGATGTAATGATTAGGATGCCACAGGGATCTGTGCTGGGACCTCAACTTTATACAATTTATAAAAATGACTTAGATGAAGGGACCGAAGGTATGGTTGCTAAATTTGCTGATGATACAAAGATAGGTAGGAAAGTAACTTGTGAAGAGGAAATAAGAAGGCTACAAAGGGATATAGATAGGTTAAGTGAGCAGGCAAATAACTGGCAAATGGAGTATAATGTGGGAAAGTGAAAATTGTCCACTTTGGCAGGATGAATAAAAAAGAAGCATATTATCTAAATGGTGAGAGATTGCAGAGCTCTGAGATGCAGAGTGATCTGGGTGTCCTAGTGCATGAATTGCAAAAGGTTAGTATGCAGGTACAGCACGAAATTGGGGAAGCTAATAGAATGTTATCGTTTTCACGAGGGGAATTGAATACAAAGGTAGGGAGGATATGCTTCAGCTATATAGGGCATTGATGAGACCACATCTGGAGTACTGTGTACAGCACTTGTGTCCTTATTTAAGGAAGGATGTAAATGCGTTGGAAGCAGTACAGAGAAGGTTTACTAGACTAATACTTGGAATGGGCGGGCTGTTTTATGAGGAAAGATTGGACAGGCTAGGCTTGCATCCACTGGAATTTAGAAGAGTAAGAGGCGACTTGATTGAAACATAAAAGATCCTGAGGGGAATTGACAGGGTGGATGTGGAAAGGATGTTTCCCCATATGGGAGAATCTAGAACTAGAGGTCACTGTTTAAAAATAAGGGCTTGGCCATTTAAGGCAGAGCTGAGGAGAATTTTTTTCTGTCAGAGGGTCGTGAGTCTTTGGAATTCCCTTCCTCAAAAGGCGGTGGAAGCAGAGCCTTTGAATATTTTTAAGGCAGGGGAAGATAGATTCTTGATAAGGAAGGGCATGGAAGGTTATCGGGGGTAGGTGGAGATGTGAAGTAATCAGTTCAACCATGAATGTATTGAATGGCGGAGCAGGCTCGAAGGGCAGAGTGGCCTACTCCTGCTCCTAATTTGTATGTTCATAATTGGTAGAAGGATTAGACGGGAGTTGAGGATAATTTTCTTCACCCAGAGGCTGAAACTGCCTGACAGGTTATTCGAGGCAGAAATGCTTATCACATTTAAAAAGTACTTGGAATGCACTTAATGTGCCGTAACCTACAAGGCTGTGGACTAAGAGCTGGAAAGTGCGATTAGATTGGATAGCTCTTTTTCAGCAGCATGAACAGTATGGGCTGAATGGTCTCCTTATGCGCTGTTAATTTTGCTGATAAACTGAACAGTGTATGTGTGAATCCTTAGATTGCTGGCAAGTCCAAGGAAATATCAAGATACTTTGGCAGGCTAATTTTCCAGTAAAATTTCAGCTCACAGATTGTAGTGCAGTAGGAGTTAAGTTTCTATGCACTACAGCTTGGTCTGCACATCTTATGCATGTTGCAGATGTCTTCCATTCAGTACACTGTACAGATTTTGACCTTTAGGCCCTGATGTATGATACAAACATGAGTGGGCACTTAATGTTCAACCACTGAGCCGAAGTTTTGTATTCAAGTCTGGAGCCCTGAAATTCTCTCTTTTCATTGTAGTGTTTCTGAAGCAGAGATTCAATTCATAGTTTTTATTATTTTAATCAGTGTTTTGGAAGCCCTCACAGAAGAGCTGCTAATTATGGTAATGACCTGGTGCTTGAGGAGGATAACCTAATGTTGCAGAGTCTGAATCTGGGAGTCGCAATAAATTAATTTTAATATTTAAATAGAACTATTAACCTATTGTTGTGCAATAGATTAGAATATAATTAGGTGGAATGTTTTAACAAATACTTGTATATGCCAAAATTGCTTCCGATTACACAATTGCTATCATGGTAAATTCATGTTTGCACTTTTCAGGAAAGCTTTTCAATATTTGGATTACAAATCAGTCGTAGTGAACCTATATAATTGGTAAAAAGCTGTAGCCCTTGTTTGGGCAACAGAAAGGATAATGAAAGTAAAAGAAGGACAGAAAATTTAAGAGGATTAAATTTTCCTCACCTACTCTATTACAGATTTCATTCAGCACAAGTGGTCCCATTCAGTTGAAGCTGAATTTGCCTAAGTAAGTCTCAAGGGAAATACAAATAAATAAGCTTAAAATTGAAGCACGTGAAAAGCAATACAGTTTAATCTGAATTGAACCACGTTTTTATGAGGGAACACATTTTAACATCCCAGTTTTTTATTAGTGCTGGAAGAACCATTCATTATTGTATGCACATAAAATGCGAAGTTGTAGCATATTGCAAGAGGAGCCCTGTTCTACCATGTGAGAGTACAGTACACCTTCCCATTTATAATACACAAGCAAAATACTGCAGTTGCTGGAAATCTGACATAAAAACAGAAAATGCTGCAAATGCTCAGCAGGTCAGGCAACATCTGTGGAAAGAGAAACAAAGTTAATGCAGGTCAATGACCTTTCATCAGAACTGGAAGAAGTTGGAGATGAAACAGGTGTTAAGCAAGTACAGAGGCAGGGAAAGGAGGGAGGGAAGGAAAGAGTAAAAGAGAAGTTCTGTGATAGGGTGGAATGCAGGAGATATTAAATGACAAAAGGGATGAATGTGCCAGGCCACAGTGGATGGTAATGGGACAAGGAAAGACACAAAAGGTGGGTCTGGAGGAGGTGTAAAGGGAAAATAGCAGAATCATTACCAACAGTTGCTATCTGAAAAAATGGGAGCAGTAATTATGAGTTGAAATTGATCCACTCAGTATTGAGTCTGGAAGACTGTAAAGTGCCTAATCGAAAGATGAGATGCTGTTTCTTGAGCTTACAGTGAGCTTCATTGCAACAGTGTACGAGGGCAAGGTGAGAGATGTCAGATTGAGAAGAGAGTGGAGCATTAAAACAAAAGGCGACCAGAATGCTCTCTACAAAAGAACCCTTGCAATTCTTTTAAATATTTGGGTTTTCGCCGGGTGTTCCGGTTTCCTCCCACAGCCAAAGACTTGCAGGATGATAGGTAAATTGGCCATTATAAATTGCCCCTAGTATAGGCAGGTGGTAGGGGGGATGTGGTAGGAATATGGGATTAATGTAGGATTAGTATAAATGGGTGGTTGATGGTCGGCACAGACTCGGTGGGCCGAAGGGCCTGTTTCAGTGCTGTATGTCTAAATAAATAAATCTCGGAGTTATGCTTATGGACTGAACAGAGGTGTTCAGCATTTATTGTTGTATTTGTTACAACCAATATCCATTATCAAGGTGTTCAATTGCTGATAATACATTTTCGCAGAGATGCCACTCACCATAGAAAATAAGGTACAAAGCAGATCAGGTAATTACTTAGCATATTGTGTGAGCAGCTTCATAGTATAGCACCATAACAAGATTCAGCTTTTAATTTAAAAAAATAAATTTCCTTCTAGTTATGCATGAAAAGACCTTTGACTTTCTTCTTTCCAAGTAGTGTTATTTTACTGAGCCTTCCTTTAAAAACCAATATCTATGTCTTAAAGAACACCCTAATTTGGCATTGTTTTCAAATGTGGAACAGTGTTTCTACTACTGAAAAATAAACACCCTACAAGTAACTCTTAATAAAAAAAATACTGTGACAGATGGGACAGTACTCCTGCTATCATACCAGGGACCCAATATTGAATATGAATGGGCTGAATGGTCTGCAGAATGGCCCCAGTCTGGCTGGTTTCTGAGGCAGCTTGTGACCAGATGTGATAGACACAAGATGGAGGGAAGTGAGTTGGCTGGACTAAGCTGTAGAAGAGACAACCCAATTATTTAAATATAAAATACACACAAGGCGATGAAGGTTCATGTTTCATTTTATGAAAAGCATAGTTTCTATAACAGTGTATATGAGAAGGTTATATTTAAAAGTGTTGAATTTATAAATTACACATTTACACTACAATAGGAGGATGACCAATAGACAGAGGAACAACAGAAAGCATGTAAGGGAGAATTCCGTGATCCCATGCAGCCTAGAAGAGGGTTTGGAGAATTGGGCCGATGTTGTTGTAGCCCTGTTACCAACTTGTGCTCTGCGCAAGCCTGACTTCCCCACTGAAAGTGAGAGATTTTGGAATGACCCCTGTACTTGCAGCAAGGGCAGGAGATTATAATATCATAGGGTAGGCTGACTCTAAACCGTTCTGCATCACATATATTTACAAGGATAGGTTAGTGCTCAGATAGCCAGTATTACAATTTCATTGCTAATAATCTGCCATTTTCAGGCTACTTTCTCTCCAGTGGAAGTGATGAATAGCTGGAGACGGTTCTAGCTGTCTCTCACGGACCATTATTTTCCAGTGAAGATGGACATAGGAAACTGCAAGTGTGTGTTAGCCCTTGAATAATATTCAGCAGTGTTTCCACGGCAGCAGATATACGTGACCCTGAGGAAAAGATGTCATATTTAAAGCTAGTTTTTAAAAATATACTCAAAAAATGCTGTCAGATGGAATGGATAATTAAGAATTACATTTCCTGAAGATATTACACTGTGACAACCCAGTGGGCTCCTGTGCCAATACCTGCCATCGAGGGGCAGAATATGGATTTATGATAACAGTGATTCCCAAATGCAGAGATTAGATTTTGCGGATGTTGTCAGATGATTTTGAGGAGCTTCCTGCCAAAGATGAAAGGCAAATTGGAGGAAAGGCACCTCAAGATGCTCTCCTGCACTTCCTGATATTAGCAGAAACTGGGAGAAGTTCATTCCACTACCTTTACAGTGAGGCAAAAGTAGGCATGTCATGAACGTGTTTCCATTATTAATATTTTTGAGGACTTGTATTTGAAAGACTGTGGAAAATACCTGAGGAGATGCTGGACTTGTTTTTTTTAAAGGGTCACTGGAAGGACACTTGGGACTTTGTTTAAAAACAAATACTTACGGGACGTCACATGTCTTAAGCTAAATAAACAGTCGGAGCCTTATGGACTATGGAACTGTCTGGAGTTGTTTACAGAGAAGTCACATGTCTAGATTTATGGCTCAGGAGTTTTGTTTTTGTTTTTGGAGATTGTTTGGAGTGCAGTTGGTGTGTATCCTGCTAAGAGAGAAGCCACCCAACTCATCCTGTTCTACCTCTTTGAGAAAAACTGAGAATCCAGTGTGAAAGCTGAAGCCGCGAATATGGTAATTCTCCTGAAAAGCTTGCAAGACTACTACTCAACATCTCCTGAACGATCTGCTTCTGAAAAGATCCCAGTGACAGCCATCTACGTGTACCCAGACACCAGACCGAAAGTCATCTGGAACATTTCATGTCTTGTCTTTTTTTTTCAAGAATTAACAAGTATTTGGCCAAAGTATTTTTGTTTTTGTAAATTTGATCTCTGCAGAGAAAGCTGCTTTATTTTTTTCTTTAACTGGTTTGTGTGTGTGTGTGTGTGTGTGCGTGTGTGTGTGTGTGTGTTGGATTATTTAGAAGGGAATATATTTATACTTTCATATTTCAACCTGTGAGTTAATAAGCTTTGCATCTTTATTGATTAAGTCCTGTTTTATAATAAATTAATTTTGTTTATTAAAGAAACCTGGTTGGTGGATTTGTATTCAGAAACAGATAGATAAAAGTATATAATTGGCCATATCCATAAATGGTTAAAATAATTTAAAATATATGTTGTGACCAGTGGGGTAGTGGGACTAGAGGGAGACCGTGCACTCCTCCAACTTCGGTCATAACAGGCAACACCAGTAGAACTAACAAATAAAACTCAGCAGTGGGGGAAGGGAGGAAATGACGCCTTTAAGAATAAATCTGACTATCAGAATCATACTTGAAGAACCTTTTTTACAGTTAAATCATCAGGCTTGGGGAGTTTCTGAGCCAGATTGTGCAGGAGTTTAATTAATAGCAGTCGTTAAATCTGACAATATGGTCCAGTATGTATTGTACAAGTTTGTCATTGTATCACTTGCTGATGACATCAACATGATTGGTCTCTTATCAAACAAATGATGGTTGGCAAACACATTTTTGTGAAGACCATACCCGCTGAAAATTTTTTAAAAATTATCACCAGAAAGATTTTTTTTAAGCAGCTGTGTTTCTGTGAATGCACAGTAAATAGCAGAACTGGGGCATTCTGGATAGCTTCCAGTCCAAACGATAGGTTTGCTTTGTGAGTCCTCACCACATTGCCGCATCAGTGCAAGTTCAGTCACGCTTGAAGCACAGAGGAAGCAAAAGAAAACAATCATTAAATTCACAGTTGTGTGATGAGGGAGACAGCCCCCTTACCAGAAAAAGTGTATATAATCATTTGTATTGTGTTCCTGACAATGCTGTGCTTGCATTAGATATGCCAGCTGTGCCTAATTAATTCAAAGATGGACCATGCCTAGTGCTGGTATTCACTCTCCTGTGAGACTCAGCCAGCAGGAGCAACAGCTGCAGTCTTCTTAAATAGTGGCTTAAAAATCGACCAGAAATTCTGACAACATAAGACTTGGGAAGAACCAACCACAGTATTAAACTGTGCATGTACTATAGTAATAATAGGTCCTGAGTGAACATTGGGAAATTGTTTAACCCAGTATAAGAAAGCCTAATAATTTTTAGTAAAGCACTCCCATTAAAGGGCTGATATTTATTGTTCCCCTGTGAAACTTGCCTTTTGACCAGCTTAACTTGACATAAATTCCTGTCACTCTTTCGACACGCCTTCAAAGTGCACAGCAAATGTATGATGATATTGGTAAAGAAATATGGGTTAGAGGAACAGGCAATATGAGGACCAACAGCAAATCAGGTACAGGAAGGTTTGAAAAAGATATCTGTGTGTATTCAGGCTGTAACATACTTTCAAGGTTTAATGACTGCATAAACAGTCATTTGGCAATGCCTCCCAAACCCACAATCTCCACCACGTATAACGATAAGGGCAGTAGGCTCATGGAAACACCATCACCTCCAAGTTCCCCTCCATGTCACACACCATACCAACTTGGACATGTATCATCTTACCTTCATTGTCACAGGGTCAAAATCTTGGAACTCCCTAACAGCACTGTGGGGGTGCCTTACACTACATAGTCTGCAGCAGTTCAAGAAGGTGGCTCGCCACGACCCTCTTGAGGACAATTAGGGTCAAGAAATGCTGGCCTTGCCTGTAAGCCAAGAATAAATAGAAAGAAACCTTTTGAACTTCAATCCATGTCATGTGTACTCCTCTAGTCTTGTGACACCCACCTAAACCAAATGTTGTTGTCAGTCTAATATATGCATAATATGTTTTTATGTTTAATGTCAATTTACGATTAAAAATGTGTTCTCCCTCAGTGTGAACCACAGGGGATTTTAACACCCCAGGGTATCTCAATGCAACAGCAGTCAATCCGCTCCAACACATCTACGATAAAGTAAAATCTGTTAGCAAGCTCAATGGTCACAATGTGTGCACACCCACGTGTGATAAGGTGTTAAAGCAGGCATGTTGGAATTAGCAGTACTGTGGGCTAAACAGCATCTACAGTAAGTTTGAAAGTATTTTGGCTGAGATCTTTAACCATTGCAAACTGTTAACAGTTTCCACAGCTACTTCGTGCAATGACCCTGGGGTTCCTCAGAACGGCACTCGAAGTGGAGACAGTCGGGAGCCTCAGGATTCAGTCGTGTTTCAGTGTGACCCTGGATATGCCCTACAAGGAGCAGCTGTCATCATATGTGTCCAGATTGACAATAGATTCTTCTGGCAACCTGATCCGCCCACGTGCATAGGTATTGATTTTTTTTGTCTTATTTTTAAGCGGATGCTGTGCTTTTCAGACTGTTCATAGAATTTTTTCAAAACAATTTTTAACACAGTTTCTGAAATTGATTACTGAAAAAGAACTCGATGTAATCAGACAGAGGGTTGTTTTAAAGCTAACACCGTATTTCAGCAAGCTGGTTCATTTTTAAGTGATTTACCTAATGATAAAATAATTGAGTTGAAATGATCTGGGAAAAATTAGCATGAATGTCTTAAAGGGGACACCACCCTGCTGAGATAAATGTGCCTATTAGCTGGTTGTTCTTATCAAGCAAGCTGTGTAATATAAATAATGACTCAGTCAAGTGTTGATGTCTTTAATTGTGCTTTCTTGTTAATAATGCCACCATTAAATTGCAGGTAGAAAATTGAGATTGAAAAAGAAAATAACCTATCCTCTGCTTTCTCTAATTACTTCCTGACTCCTGTCCAGTCCTCCACTTGTTTGTGAATTATATTTCTAATCCAGCTCCACTCTAACACTAGTATAGCTAAGGGGAATTCATATTCACATTCAGTTGGGAGTCAATAGTTTCTTCACCCAAGAGAGTTATTTGCCAAACCTATTGCTTTGTTTTTAAGCCAGGATTACCTTTGGCCTTGTTAATATATTTAATTCATTCACTAGCTGGTGTAGTTAGTCACATTCTTAAATGCTGAGTTCTGAAGTGAAGAATTTTACAGATTCACAAAGATGATACCATTCAGTCTGTCATGTCTTTTCTTCCATTGAAACTCTTTATTCCTCTCCAGTTCTATAGCATTTAACTATATCTTGAATGATTTGGGTTTTGCTTCCATAGCCATACCTGGAAGACTCTTATCGAGTCATAGAGTTATTTATGCCATAGAAGGAGGCCATTCAGCCCATCAAGTCCATGCCAACTCTCTATGGAGCAATCCAATCAGTCCCACTCCCCCGCTCGATCCCGAAAGCCCTGCAAGTTTATATCCTTCAAGTGCCCATCTAATTTCTCTTTGTGGGTTTGGTATGTTAATAAGAGCGCATCCCAATTTCAGAGTAATTCCACTGTTGAAATAGTAACAAAGAATTTAATTTGAGCACGTTAAGTGTTTATGTGCTAGTTTTCAAAGTGCACAATTTTAAGGCATATGTCCTTATATGTGATAATTGTGTGTGATAGTTGTGTGATAATTGTCTGTCCCAAGTGCCTTTGGTACTTCTTCTAAATATGGTACAATATACTTGTAAAATGTGCTGGTGACATCTTACAGAACATCAGTACAGATGCACCTGCTTATTAAACTCTCAGTTTGGATATGCTGCTTCCTTTTGTCCATGTCCTACATGAATGCCAACAATTGATTGGTCACTTCGTTAAATCTGACAAAAGTTCTGTGTCAGATTTAGTGTCTGGCAAATACTAATCAGCAAGGGGAAAATAAGACGAGGATTCCTTAGTCAATATTGAATTCTCTTCACATCAACTGTGCATGCACAAATAAGATGATTCGAGTGCAAAGAAGAGGAGGATTAATTTTCAGGAACACCTTTAACTTCACTGAGGTGGCCCCAAAAAACCATGAGCTGTTGAGAAATTTATAGATTCCATATAATCCTTCTTTTCAACTGCACTGTTCTATAAGTTCTGGGGCGGGAGCAAACTAGATAAACCAAGCTTCTATGGAACAGAGAGACACTTGAGAATTTGGCTGCAACCTGAAAGTACCCCTGTGAATAGTGTTGTACATTTCAGTGGATACTGCAATCTGGCCCATTAGGATCAGCTGTCTTTTTCATTCTTTTAGTGACTGGCTCTTTGCTTTTAATCAAAAAGTAAAGTGTCATAAATATCTGATTCCGTTGTTTGGATACTTTTTGCTTATCAGCTTGCTTTCGAAGGTCCTATACCATGCAGCTAGTCATTTATGAGTTGTGCACAACAGGGGCTGAAATTTACAGGGGCATTTGGAACAGCTTCGGAGTCAGCGTGGGGGAGTGCATAAAATCAAAATGGAAGACGTTGGACCAGAAAGGAAGGTACTTTACAGGCCAATTGACTGCAATTTTCTGACGCATCTTGACTTTTAGTGACGGCGCACAGAAACCATGGGACTTCAGAGCCCTGCCTGGTTAAAGGAGGCGGCAAACAAGCTGCAACTTAGTGCTGGCTGTCTCCACCAGCCATTGAGAGAGCCAGAATGCCATACCAGGGAGGGTGCAGCAGCGTGGGGACCAGAAATTGAAGGCAGGAGGATGGAAAAGGTGCCAACACTGCAGGGGCATGCTGCCAGGGTGCCATTGGCCAGTGGCACTTGATCCAAGGAAAGAAGTGAGGGAAAAAGTGGTGGGGCCCTCTGAATAGAAGGCCATGCACAAGTAGAGAGGCCACTGGCCATGGGCCTCATCCACCCAGGATTCAGGGGGAGAAGCAGAGAGGGAGGGAAGTCCAGACACTGGCTGGGGGACATCAGCAACCTCAGGGACAAGAAGAGAGCTAGGCTCAGGGTGTGGACGCTGGAGAACAATTCAGAGGGGTACGCGAATTGCATCATATACACAAAAGAGACTACCCTCATGAGAGGGTCTACTGTCCAAGGTTCGACTACCTCCAGGGAGGCCCTCACTGCGGCTCTCCAGGAAGGCCCTCACTGATCTATGCACCATGTTACAGGACAAACTGAGACCCATAAGGAGTGGACAAAAATCCAGTGGCACTGAAGATCACCATGGCACTGAACATCTACACCTCCAAGAATCCACTGTTGGATCTTGCAGTCTGCAGTGTATTGGTGCATCAAAGGGGTTCCGAAGGCCCTCATCCTCGCCATGGAACCTGCGCAATAAGTAAGAAAGGGTCGATCAAAACAGGGTGAAGTACAGTGGGTACTTTATCACCTCGGCTACTTCAGTTACGTGAAGGCCTGTTAGGAATACTCAGCAGACAGGGCTTTGGCAAACAAGTCCTTAACAGTAGAACAGGTGGAGGAAGATGTGCCATCTGAAATATCAGACGAATGCTGAACCAGAATGAAACCCCTAATTGTCTCGGTTTCCTTGCCATTGGATCAAGGTGTTGTTCTGTCAAGATACATATGGAAGCTGGCGTGCAACGGTTAAAAGATGTCACACACAGGCGTCTTCCTTTCCGAATAATCCTCCAAGCCCTTTGGCAACCAGCAAATGACGATGCGAGCAGGATTGTGTTGTCTGGAAGCTTCTAGTCATTATCTGGCACAGAGGTGGCAGTTACAAGATGGCTGTCTAGCACTTGGATGAGGCAAGGGTGCCTTTTGGAAACTGTAATTGCGACTGAGCAGCCCTGTTTAAGATCCACTCTGCTCACCCCTTATTGGGAGGGGAGTAGAAAAGGTGCCCTAAACATAGGCCTCACCTTCCGACTGGATAGCCACATCCAGACAGATCACCTTCTGTGGTAGAAACGCACAAAGGACACAAATAGTAAAGTTTGGGACCTGGAACATCAGGACACTAGTGCCGCCCGAGAACTCCAGCAATATGGCATTGACATCGTCACTCTGAGTGAGACCCGGCGAGCTAGAGAGGGGCAGCTCAAGGAACAGCGAGGTGGCTATACTTTCTTCTGGAAGGAAAATCAGAAGAACGCAGAATTCACAAAGCTGTATTTGCTATCAAGACAATTCATCAACCAGCTTCATGAGTTCCCTCTTAGAAGCAATGAGTGCCTCATGACTCTTCGTCTCAAACTAGCAAGGAGCCAATATGCCACCGTGATCAGTGCATATGCCCCAACTCTGGAGCCGACGATGAATCCAAGGAAAATTTCTATGCCAAACTTGACCAAGCCCTCTGTGGAGTTCCGAAGGAGGACGGGCTTATTCTTCTCAGAGACTTCAATGCCAAAGTTGGAAGAGATTCCAATCTCTGAAATGGAACCATTAGCAGGGAAAGAATTGGAAATGTCAACTCCAAAGGCATTCTTCTCCTTATCATGTATGCAGAACATGGACTTATCATCACCAATACCCTGTTCTGCCAGAAGAACAAATACAAAACGTCATGGCAACACCCACGGTCCAAATACTGGCACCTGATCGATTACTTCATCATCCGTGCCCTGAATCGCAAAGATGTTTGCACCGCCAGAGCAATGGCAGGAGCTGATGACTGCTGGACCAATTACTGACTTATTCGTTCAATCATGTCCACCAAATTGGCTTCCAAACGACAGATGCAACATTTGAGATGCCCACGAAAGATCAATGTCGAAGCTCTGAAGGATCCAATCAAAACAGACCGATTCTAACATTGCCTAAGGGAAAAACTTTCAAACTTCAGTGAAGAACAGAAGAAGAGTTATCCACAGCACTTGGGGTGTCCTTAAGTCCAATATCATCAATGCCTGCAAAGATACACTTGGATTTTCTGTCAGGAAACATCAGAACTGGTTTGATGAAAATGATCAGGACATCAAGGAACTGATTGATTACAAACGCAGGATTTTCTGTGCCTGGCAGAATGACCCAAACTCAAAGCAAAAGAAACTTGCTTACCAACAAGCAAAGGCAGAGTTACAAAGGAACACCCGCAACAGGAAGAACAGGTGGTGGGCAGACAAGGTAAAGGAAATTCAACATCTCGCTGACATGAATGATGTCCATTGCTTTTTCACTGCCACAAAGACTATTTATGGTCCAAGTACTCAAGGACAAGCTCCTTTGAGACCTCAGGATGGGGGGGATCTGATCAAGGAAAAGGAAGCTGTCAACGCCCATTGGAGGGAGCATTTTGAAGACCTTTTCAATCAAGAATCCATTGTTGACTAAAGTGTTTTCAACATCCCACAACATCCAGTTAGAGATGAGCTCAGAACTCTACCAATACCTATGGAGGTGATGAAAGCCATCACACAAATGGAGAACAACAAAGCGGCAAGAGGTGATGGAATCCCGAGTGAAATCTTTAAGCTCAGAGGAGAGGAACTAACATTATAGCTGTACGCCCTGATCCTACATTTTTGGAATAAAGAGGAAGTCACGAATGATCTCAAGGATGCTATGATTGTGACGATCTTCAAGAAAGGGGACAAATTCAACTGTGAAAATGACAGAGGCATCTCCCTGCTCTCCATTGCAAAAAAGATCATTACAAGAACCGTTCTGAACCGACTCGTTACACTTGCTGAAGAGCTAATCCCTGAATCTCAATGTGTGCTTAGGCCATCAAGAGGCACTACTGACATGATTTTCACAGTTCAACAACTACAAGAAAAATGTCGTGACTAACATCAACCTCTCAGCAGAGCATTTTTTGACTTGACAAAGGCATTCGACTCGATAAATCGTGAGGCACTCTGGAAGATTCTGTTGAAGTATGGATGTTCTCCACTATCTTTCGCCTGCTTCATGATGTGTGAACGGTGATCCTTAGTGATGGATCCATCACAAACCCCTTTGAGGTTAAGACAGGAGTCAAACAAGGTTGTGTCATCGCCCCAATTCTTTTTCGATCCTCCAAGCAGCTGTGCTCTGTCTGACTAGAGATGAGCTCTCTGCTGGAATGCAGCTTATTTGTTGAATGGATGGTAAACTATTGAAAATGTCACTGGACTAGTGACTCAGAAACCCAGGCTACTGCTCTGGCGACATGGGTTCAAATCCCCCCCATGGCAGAAGATGAAATTTGAATTTAATTAATCTGGGAATTTGAAAAAAGCTGGTCTAATGGTGACCACGAAACCATTGTCAATTGTTGTAAAAACCCATCTGGTTCACTAATGTCCTTTAGGGAAGGAAATCTGCCGTCCTTACCTGGTCTGGCCTGCATGTGACTCCAGACCCACAGCAATGTAGTAGACTCTTAAAGTGCCCTTTGAAATGGTCCAGCAAGCCACTCAGTTCAAGGGTAATTAGGGATGGGCAATAAATGCTGGCTTAGCTAGTGACACCCACATCCCACAAACAAATATTTAATCTCAGGCGACTCCAATCAAAAACCAAGACCACCCCGACTTCAGTCATTGAGCTCCAATACACTGATGACGCTGCAGTAAGTGCTGTGCTGGAAATGGATCTTCAGAGAATCGTCAATGTATTTAATGAGGCATCTGAGAAGATGGGACTTGCACTTAACATTCCAAAGTCCTTCATCAGCAAGCTCCAAATGCACACGCACCAGCCCCATTGATTAGGATTCATGATGAGTGCCTGGAAAAGATGGAATACTTCCAGTATCTTGGAAGTTATCTTTCACAGAAGCCTGACATGGACGAAGAAATCCAGCATCACCTGAAATCTGCTGATGCAGCCTTTGGCCACCTGAGGAAGCAAGTGTTTGAAGATTACAACATCAAAACTGAAACCAAGCTCATGGTCTACAATGCGGTCGTGATCCCTACCTTACAGTATGGGGCTGAAATATGGACAACGTATAGGAGGCACTTGAAAGCACTGGAGTTATTTCATCAATGCTGCCTGCAGAAGATCCTTCTTATAAACTGGGAGATCAGGCGCATCAACGTCAGTGTCTTCTCACAAGCAGGCACCATATGCATAGAACAAAGAAAATTACAGCACAGGAACAGGCCCTTCGGCCCTCCAAGCCTGCGCCGATCCAGATCCTCTATCTAAACCTGTCGCCTATTTTCTAAGGGTCTGTATCTCTTTGCTTCCTGCCCATTCATGTATCTGTCTAGATACATCTTAAAAGACGCTATCGTGCCCGCATCTACCACCTCCGCTGGCAACGCGTTCCAGGCACCCTCTGCGTAAAGAACTTTCCACGCATATCCCCCCTAAACTTTTCCCCTCTCACTTTGAACTCGTGACCCCTAGTAATTGAATCCCCCACTCTGGGGGAAAAAGCTTCTTGCTATCCACCCTGTCTATACCTCTCATGATTTTGTACACCTCAATCAGGTCCCCCCTCAACCTCCGTCTTTCTAATGAAAATAATCCTAATCTACTCAACCTCTCTTCATAGCTAGCACCCTCCATACCAGGCAACATCCTGGTGAACCTCCTCTGCACCCTCTCCAAAGCATCCACATCCTTTTGGTAACGTGGCGACCAGAACTGCACCCAGTATTCCAAATGTGGCCGAACCAAAGTCTTATACAACTGTAACATGACCTGCCAACTCTTGTATTCAATACCCCGTCCGATGAAGGAAAGCATGCCGTATGCCTTCTTGACCACTCTATTGACCTGCGTTGCCACCTTCAGGGAACAATGGACCTGAACACCCAAATCTCTCTGCACATCAATTTCCCCCAGGACTTTTCCATTTACTGTATAGTTCACTCTTGAATTGGATCTTCCAAAATGCATCACCTCGCATTTGCCCTGATTGAACTCCATCTGCCATTTCTCTGCCCAACTCTCCAGTCTATCTATATTCTGCTGTATTCTCTGACAGTCCCCTTTACTATCTGCTACTCCACCAATCTTAGTGTCGTCTGCAAACTTGCTAATCAGACCACCTATACTTTCTTCCAAATCATTTATGTATATCACAAACAACAGTGGTCCCAGCACGGATCCCTGTGGAACACCACTGGTCACACGTCTCCATTTTGAGAAACTCCCTTCCACTGCTACTCTCTGTCTCCTGTTGCCCAGCCAATCCTTTATCCATCTAGCTAGTACACCTTGGACCCCATGCGCCTTCACTTTCTCCATCAGCCTACCATGGGGATCCTTATCAAACGCCTTACTGAAGTCCATGTATACGACATCTACAGCCCTTCCCTCATCAATCAACTTTGTCACTTCCTCAAAGAATTCTATTAAGTTGGTAAGACATGACCTTCCCTGCACAAAACCATGTTGCCTATCACTGATAAGCCCATTTTCTTCCAAATGGGAATAGATCCTATCCCTCAGTATCTTCTCCAGCAGCTTCCCTACCACTGACGTCAGGCTCACTGGTCTATAATTACCTGGATTATCCCTGCTACCCTTCTTAAACAAGGGGACAACATTAGCAATTCTCCAGTCCTCCGGGACCTAACCCGTGTTTAAGGATGCTGCAAAGATATCTGTTAAGGCCCCAGCTATTTCCTATTTGAGGCTATGATTATCTGCCATCAGCTTCGTTGGGATGGTCATGTAGTTTGGATGTCAGATACCAGACTCCCAAAGCAGGTCATCTTCTCCCAGCTCTGTCAGGACAGACGCACCAGAGGAGGACAGAAGAAGCGCTTCAAGGATGTGCTGAAAGCCAACATGAAGAAATTCAACATTGACATCAACTCCTGGGAGACCATCGCTCTGGACCTAACCAGATGGAGGCAGAGTCAGTGGGAAGGATCCCAGCATTTTGAGACCCAACAACGACAAAATGAAGATGAAAAATGAGAGCGGCGGAAAGAACAAGCCATGACCCAAACTAATAATACACGACCAAACATCCCACATGACAACAAATGCCTGACGTGCCGTAAAGTCTTTAGATCCCGAATCGGCCTCATCAGCCATCTTCGGACTCATTGAAGACAATCATCCTCGCCTGCGAAGTATAGCCAATATATGATATATAGGTGTATCAAGGAGGTGACCAATGTCCTGTTCAAGAAGACCAGTGACTATGCGCGCTACCGGACCAATCCAGACTGTAAAGCAGAGAGGTCCATTGGGTTTGGTGCCATCACTGGATTCCCCGAAGTGCAAGGTGTGATCGACCGCACACATGTGGCCAGCAAGGCTCCTGTAGTCCAGCCAGTGGCCTTCACCAAGAGGAAGAGCTTCCATTCCATTAATGTCCAACTGGTCTGTGGCCACTGCAGATGGATCATTCAGGTGTATGCACAGTTCCCAAGAAGCACCCACAATGCCTACATTATCAGCAGTACCAGGTGTCACGGCTTTTTTGGCCCTCAGCGCACCTTCAGGGATGGATACTGGGTGACCAGAGCTGACCAACCGTAGCTTAGACTATTGCTTCCAAAACATTGATGGAGCCAGGATGTAAATTAAGTCCCAAACGGCAGCAAGAATTGTAATGAGATGCTACAACAATAGGTGAACCCTTTATCACGTGGCACAACAAATGTGTGGCTTAACATCTGCATACTGTTTTCACCCATGAACCTCCAGTACAGCTAGGTGCTCAGCTTAAATCTCTTACACGCTCCCATGTGGTGCTCCCCTTACACTTTCAACTGAGGTGGAGACAGGCTGCTATCCTTGCTGCCCCATGGCTTAGGATGACCTCGGCAGCCTCCTTTAGCTGCCCAGAAGTGTCAAGAGCCCTGGCATGTTGAGGGGCTCCTGCACAGATACAGGACCGTCCTCTGTCATTGCTGGTTACACTGGCAGAGGGCTGAGGAGCCACTGTCCACACCAGGAGTGCCCTGAGAGGAGCCCCCAGATGCAGAAGGCAGCTGCTCCTGCTCTCTTGCAAGGCACACTTATACCTCCCTGCTGACCTGAGAGGCACGAGGTCCTGTTGCAGACTCCAGGTGCCTTGTCCCCCCTCTCAATTTGCCACTGTTGCTCAGAGCTCACGGACAAGATGATGGAATGCATGTCTGCATGCATCTCTGGCATCCATTGAGTGGTCTGCTGGATCAGGCTCTCCATGAGGGTAACCATGGTGTAAGTCAAGAGCGTGCATGCCGGAAACATGACAGCAATCATGGTCTGGAAGGACTCCTCTGCCATCCATGTAGGGCTGTGCATAGCCTCTGGAAGCTTTGCCAGATATTCCCTTACCTCTCACTGCAGCTGAATCATTTGCCAAATTGCCGACAACTGCAGAACCTGTCATCAGCCTGGGGCTCAGTATTGGCCTGGCCTCCCACATCCTCCAACTGTCAGTGGTCTCGGGTGTTGCAGGCTCCATAAGCTGCTTGTGTGCGTCTATGCTGTGCTCACCATCTTGTGTCCCCAAATCTAAGCTCGACAGATACCCATCGACATTAGAGTATCTGTGCTAGTGGAGGGTGTGGGGGAATGAAGTGACAGTGCACCCTCTGAGGTCCCCTGCTCCTGACGCTGCCTCCACTGCCTTGCTTCTCGCCTCTACATTCCCATTCTTAATTAGCCAGCTGCCGTAAGATTATGTACAGCCGGGCGCTCAACCCTTGAATGGTAGCAGCACTCGCTTCTATTCCCAACATCGGGACTGTGCCCTGGCTGCGGGATTTAAATTCTTCACGATCTTCAGTCTTTTATGCTAAATGCACCTAAACTGTTTGGCAAAATCCTGAATTTCTGCTTGTCAGTTAAAGGGACACTTTTTTTTTCATTAATAAAAGCACTTTAAAAATGTTATAAACATTTATTTACATGAACTCATGGTTTAATTCTCAATAAATCATATCAATGCATTACTTGTGTTGGATCAGGCCAAAAATCACATTGAGACTTTTTTCTCTCCCTCAACATGACATAACATGAACAGGGTACTCTTTTCAACCCATCATAAAATTCACATTTTGGGAACATAGGAACAGGAGTAGGCCTTTCACACATTTTGTGAATTCCTTAAGTGCAAATGGTCTGCTTCAAGAAAATTAAAAGTAAACAAACAAAATTGTTCCTTTAATTACTAGTAGAATCTATCTACAGATAATGTGTACAATAGTATTTAATTTTACAATACCACTCCTTCATCAACCTTCCTCTTGAATGTGTTGTCTAGCAGATCTAGGCCTGTCTCTCCCACAACTCCCTGTTTGAATCCCTCTAATCTGGTTCACACATCAGTCACCATGTCAAAACAGTTCTAAGCAAAGTCATGAACAGTATTCTCTGTTACTGAGACTGTGGTGCTTGTCCTTTCTTGTGTTCTCAATCTCAGTGCAGGCTTTGATATCACGATTGGTCACTTCATCCACTTACACTGAATCGCTGTAATTGTCCAGTCCTCACTTGATTCCACTATTGATTATCTAAACTTATTGGAAGAATATTTACCAACGCTTTGCTTTCCACTCCACGCTGTCATCCTGGGAGTATCCCAATCATCTATCTTTGGTCACCTCTTCCTCATTTACTTGCTGTTCTTTGGCAACATGATTTGCAAACATTGGCTGAGTTTTATCAGCTCTCTAAGGACAGGCAGGGAGACTGGTGGAGCTTATAAAATAGCAAGAGAAGGGGATGCAATGCCCATCGCCTTCCTGACGCCATTGAATTTTGTCAGGGGCGACGAAGGCTGAGGATGGCCTTCCCAACCCAGAGGTTAATTCAGGCCCTTGAGTGGCCAATTAATGGCCACTTAAGGGCCTCTTCCTGCCGCCACTGGTATTTGACCAGCAGATGGTGGGAGACCCGCCTCTTGGGGAGGCCACCCCTGTGGGCTGGGGGTGGGAGGGGAGGCATCCCCCCTGCTTTAGCAAGCTGTGGCTCTCTGAGGGCCCCCAGCAGCAAAGACTGCCCCTGCATCAAAACCATGCCCCTGCTCTCAACAATCCACCCCCTCACCCCTTACTGGTGCCTGCCCAACTGGCGCTGGCAAGCCTGCCTCCTTACCTTCACTCTGGGCCTCCACTGCTGCTCATGGTACTGGATCTACCGCAGTACCAACAGTGGCCACCATTCCCAGTGGCACTGCTGGGACTGCTGAGCTGCCTACCTTCTGATTGGCTAGCAGCTCTTGGAGTTGTGAATCCTCATTCTTAAAGGGCCGGCGACCCCGGCACCAGGCAGTTACCTGCCCAAGTGCCGTAAAATGCAGCCGGGGTCCCCCAAACAGCTGAGGTGGTGTTCCTCTCACCTTTCTAGCTCAGGAACCCAGCTGTTTATATAAAATTCAGCCCATGGAATTAGTTTCCACATGTGTGCTGATGACACCCGAATGTATCTAACCCCCACCTTTCTTGACTGTCTCTGTACAGTCGCACTGGAATAATTTCCAGTCCTGAAAGTGCTGCAGTTTCTTCCAACTAAACATTGGGAAGATAAAAGCCATCATCTGCAGCTCCCACCAAAAACATTGTATCCTCAACACTGATTCCATCCCTTTCTCCAACCACTCTCTCATGCTGAACCAGACTGTTTGCAACCTTGTGTCCTACTTGACCCTGAGCTGTACTTCAAAACCTATATCCTGTATGTCACAAAGATTGCCTCTTTCCACCTCTGTTAACATTGATTATCTCCACTCCTACCTTAGCTTATCTTCCAATGAAACTCTTAACAATGCCATTCTGACCTTCAAATTTGCATTTTCCAAAGTTATCCTGGCTGGCCTCTCACTCTGCGCCCTCGAAAATTACAACTTATCCAAGACTCTGCTGTCCTTACTCTATCCCACATCTTCCCATTTACCCATAGTTCCTGTTCTTGCACATCTGCATTGTTTCCCAGTGCTTCCAACTTAAAAGTTTCTTTAATAAAAGCAAAAAAGTGCAGATGCAGGAAATCCGAAATAAAAACAGAAAATGCTAGAAAAACTCAGCAAGTCTGGCAGCATCTGTGGAGGGAGAAGCAGAGTTAATGTTTCAGGTCCTGGGCCTGCTGCAGTGTTCCAGTGAACATCAACGCAAGCTCGAGGAACAGCACCTTATTTTCCGATTAGGCACGGTACAGCCTACAGGACTGAACATTGTGTTCAATAATTTCAGAGCATGACTGGCCCCTGTTTTATTTTTATTTTATTTTGTTCCACCTTTTTATTCACCATGTGCCTGCCTACTGCTTTCTCATGTTTGTGCTTTTGGCTAGGGCTGCTCATTATTCTGTCATTAACACTCCCTCTACGCTAATGCTTTGTCTTTCATCACAGCATTAGCATACTTTCTGTCCTATCACATACCTTCTCTTTTGTTCTCTATCGTAACCCCCCCCCCCCTCCCACTCCACCTTACTTGTTTAAAACCTATTACATTTCTAACCTTTGCCGGTTCTGATGAAAGGTCACTGACCTGAAACGTTAACTCTGCTTCTCTTTCCACAGATGCTGCCAGACCTGCTGAGTTTTTCCAGCACTTCAGGTTTTTACTTAAAATTTTGTGTTCAAATTCTTCCATAGCCTCACCCTATCAGTGTCAGCTATGGCTAAGTTGGTAGCATTCTCACTTCTTTGGTTGTGGGCTCAAGTCCCACTTGAGGACTTGAGCACAAATGTCAAGGCTGACTCTCCAGTGCCGTACTGAGGGAATGCTTTCCTGTTGGAAGTGTTGTCTTTTGGATAAGATGTTAACCCAAAGCTCCATCTGCCCTCTCAGGTCGGCATAAAAGATCCCACGGCACTAATTCAAAGAACAGGGGAGTTATCCCTGGTGTCCTGGCCAATACTTATCCCTGAATCAATGTTACAGAAAGGAAATTATCTGGTCATTATCACATTGCTGTTTGTGGGAGCTTGCTGTGTGCAAAATGGCTGCCATCTTTCCTACATTGCAACTGTGATATTTCAAAAGTACTTCATTGACTTTAAAGCACTTTGGGAGATCATGTGGTTGTGAAAGGTGCTATATAAATGCATGTCTTTCTTTCTTTTCATACTATCTCTGTGAAACCTTTCACCCAACTCTTGACAACCATGCTTTCACCCATCATGACCCCATACCCTGGAATCTCATTGTAAATTCCTCTTCCTCTAACCTTCCTCCTCTCCTTTTAAAACTGTCCTTAAAACCCACCTCTTTGACTTTTGGTCATACCTCCAAATGTATCCTCCTTTGAATTGGTGCCCATTTATTACCTTTATGCTTCCATAACACATGTTGCAATGTTTTTCTACCTTAAAGGCACTATATAATTACATGTAGTTGTTTTTAAAGGCCTTCCCCATTTCTAAAGGGCATTGTGTCACAATATTAAACAGACCTGATATTTAGGCCATTTGGAGACGCCCTAGAATGGGCTGAGCTAACATCACATTGAATGTTGTTAACTCATTGTTTACATTGATTAAGCAGCAGCAGCTCCTTTCTGTCAATCCAAAACATCCAGCCATTAAAAATTCCCTGCATAAGTTGAGTGCTTACCAGTAGAGTATTCATACTGTCAATGTTAGCGTCAGTACAAATGCTTCAGATTTGTATTAATCAGTTACCAAATTAGAAAATCCTTAAAGCTACAACCAATAGTATTGTTGAAACAAGACACTAATTGCCTATTAGCTCAGGACCCCATAATCCTGTAGCTGCAGCATAGTGTTTTTATACAGGTCCATCCCTAGTGCAAATCCTGGTCAATTTTGGGATTCCCATGTATACATTGGCTGTGCCAGTCCCACTTTCCCAACTGAGGAGGAGAACTTGGATGTTGATCAAGACCTTGGAGGGAACAAGTAAGATGGAAAATGTTACTCAAAAGAATGCAAAAACATTCTGCCTGCACAGAAGATACATTGTTTCTAACATACATTGTCTTACAAAATTGTCCTCTCTATAGGTACCGCAAGGTCATAGATAGACCCAGATGTACATACTCCCCAGTAGAATTGAGGCCTCACCATGTGCATATGATAGTCACTTATCCCATGCCCCTCAGGAGGCTTGGAACTGCTGCATTGCTCCCCTTTTCCCCATTCCACATACAATTCCCAACCATAGATGAGCAAGACCAACCTGCTAGGGCTTCAGTGACAACTTTTAATAAAAATGCAATTCCCAGTGTTATGCTGGGCCCCCTCCTGTAAAGATTGAGGCATATTAATTTCGCCATATGGACTTTAAATTTCAAATTGTTGCTGAGAAGAAGAGAAGGCCTGTTACAAGGGCTGCCAGACTTGGATGGAGGACATTTGCAAGCCCACAGGGACAAGCAAGGTTACTTCCGTTATCCACTTATCATAAAATGGTCTTTGATCACCAGGTATTGTGTGTAAGGTGAGCATTCCAGAGACTGCAAAGGTGATACAATCCACAAACTGATTAAACCAGTTGGTCACATGACTAACTGGCTGGTCCAGGGTTTTTGGAACAAGCCACAGAGTTTGAACTCAGAGTGTCTGTTTGCTCCTGGACTGAAAAGACCTCTCCTGGCTGGCTCATTACAGCCTCTCCTGTCTGCTCCCATCTTTTTTCTCATGGAATTCCAAATCCACTGAAGATACATGAACCCCAAGAGAGAAATGTCTCCTACAGTGAACAAGGTTTAAGAAGAATACTGGGCCCCAATGAAAAGCAAGATTTATCTAAATTCAAGGACTCTACAGTGAACTCGAATATCTGTAACAAAACCCCTCTTCAGAGATTCTCAAACTTTTCCACTTTATTTCTTCTGTCTCTATCTGCATGTGCGTATCGCGTATGCATGCTAGCATGGGCAAGTTGTGTATCCGTTAACTGAATTAGAGTTCAAGTTTAATAAATTTCAACCTTTCTTCTTTAAACCTAAGAAAACCTGTCTGTGTTGGTTTCTTTGCCTTATAATTGGAAAGCGGTGAACAAGGATTCAGCAAGGGGGAGCTAAAAAAACCATGTGATAAAATTAAACCCTGTTATGGTAAGACCAGGTGAAGGCTGAGAGGGACCCCGGACCCATTTCTCACCTGGTTGTAACAGAAGTTTGGGTGCTACTGTCCAGAATTGACCCACAGACAAATGAGAGAAATTGGAAGTGGGGAGCCAAATTGTTCCCAAGCAAAAAAAGAGCAAGATTTCAATACAGGTTTTCTTGTGGTTGTGTGTGATTGAATACTAACATGTCTGCAACTGAAGTTAGTAGCTCCCCAAGCCAGGGTGAAGTAACTTGGGATAAGCTAAAAGCACTGTCTATGGAGGAGTTGAGGAAAATGGCAGAGCAGTGTGGGTTCACAAGGCGAGGAAGTCTGAATTCCTAAGACTAGTGGCCAACAATGTTTCCCTTGAATCTGAAGAAGCATAAATAGGGTGAGAAGCAGACTCCAACAGGGTATTGTTAGCAAAGATACAGTTGGAACAAAGGAAACTTGAATTGGAAGACAGAGAAAGTGAGAGACAGCAAAAAGAGGGAGAGAGGCAGGAAAGAGAGACAGAGAGCCTTCCAGAAGGGACATGAAGAAAAAGTAAGACAGGAGAAGGAACGAGAGAGAGAGAGAGAGAGAGAGAGAGAGAGAGAGAAAGAACTTTCCAGAAAGAATGTGAAGAAAGTGGCACAGTGGCGCAGTGGTTAGCACCGCAGCCTCACAGCTCCAGCGACCCGGGTTCAGTTCTGGGTACTGCCTGTGTGGAGTTTGCAAGTTCTCCCTATGACTGCGTGGGTTTCTGCTGGGTGCTCCAGTTTCCTCCCATAGCCAAAGACTTGCAGGTTGATAGATAAAGTGGCCATTGTAAATTGCCCCTAGTGTAGGTAGGAGAGTGATAGGGAATATGGGGTTAATGTAGGATAAGTATAAATGGGTGGTTGTTGGTCAGCACAGACTCGGTGGGCCAAAGGGCCTGTTTCAGTATTGTATCTCTAAATAAATTAAATAAATAAAAACGAGAGCTGAAGTGGCTTGATTTAACTAGGGGTGTGATAGAGTAACCTGAGTGAAAACATGGCCAATGTGGAGGAGCATAATTCAGGGCTGGGTACAAAATTGTTAAAATTAACTCAACTAATCCAAAAATTCAATGAGGAAGATGTGGAAACATTTTTTGTGTCCTTTGAGAAACTGGCAAGGCAGTTAAAATGGCCACCTGAGACCTGGCCTCTTTTATTACAAAGCAAGCTAACCGGAAATGCCCATAAGGTTTATTCCCTGTTGCCAGATGAGAGTTCGTCAAATTATGAACTGACAAAACATGCTATTCTCGGGGCATATGAATTAGTATTCGAAGCCTATCACCAACAGTTTAGAACCATCAACAAGCAAGCTAATCAAACTTATCCATAGTTTGAAAGAAGTAAACAGCTGGCATCTGATCAGTGGCTGAGGGCTCTTAAAGTATAGCTCAGCTATGAGAATCTCAGAGAAGTAATTCTGTTAGAGGAATTTAAACACTCTCTCCCACTCTCCATAAAGACCCAGGTAGAGGAGCAGTGGGTTCAGAGAGCCTGGCAAGTGGCCGTTCTGGCTGATGAATTTGCTTTAATTTATAAGTCGGTTTCCCAGGGGAGAACCTTTCCCAGTCACCCGCACAAATCCAAAAATAACAGAGGCTGGGAAGTTGATAGGAGCCCAAACAGTACGGGAAGAGAAAGGAAAGCAGGAGACACAGGGGGCCGTCCTCCAGCCAAAAAGGAAGGTGCTGTGAGCAAGAGTGTGAACTGGAGACCTGTGTGCTTCCATTGTAATAAAGCAGGTCATTTAAAAGCTGACTGCTGGAAACTAAAGGGAAAACCTGTAGGGTTAATCAAGGCACACCTGCCCAGTGAAGAAGTGACCCTGATGGAAGGCACAGCAGAACAAGTTGTGGCTTTAACTGCAGTAAGAGTGAAACCCAGGAAGCTTACGGCTGCAAGTGCAGGAAAATTTAATAGGATTCCTGAAGGTTATCAGGGTTTTGTGTCTGAAGGGAAAGTAACCCCATACCCCTCGAGTGGGGCATGCAAGCCCATAGTAATTCTCAGGGACACAAGGGGCACGAGATCCCTTTTACTGGGAAATGTCCTGACCTTTCCCCCAGAGAGTGCAGTGAACACCAGAATGGTGGTGAATGGTATTGGAGGGCAGTGTATGCCTGTACCTGTACACTGGGTACACCTGGAGTGCAACCTAGTTTTGGGACCAGTGACTATAGGGCTTGTCCCCAGTTTGCCTGTGGATGGGATTGACCTGCTCCTAGGTAATGATCTGGCAGGGGTGAAGGTGGTAACCCCCCAGTAGTTAAAGAAAGACTGCTGGAGGTCAGAGAGACAGGGCTGTGGCAGAAGATGAGCCCCTGCAGTTTCCCTGAATGTGTAGTGGATCAGGCCATGATCAAACCAGCTCCCCCAGAAGACACTGAATTGGCACTGCAGGCAGATGACCAGGTCTGTCTGTCTGAGGCATTGTTTGGAAAGTTAGGAGATCCAGGGAATGAATTAAATGGATTTTCCCTAGCTGAAGTTCAGCGAGTCGACCCAGTATTGTGAGAGTTAGCACAGGCTGCCCAGTCTGAAAGTGAAGCAGAGGGAGTCCTCGATTACTACTGTTTAAAGAATGAGATACTGATGAGGAAATGGAGTTCTCCTCACAGACCTGAGAGCAAGGAGTGGACAGCAGTTCACCAGTTACTGGTACCAGAGAGAAATATTAAGGGCCGATGAGACTACAGTGGCTGTTCATACTGGGATATGAATGACCAAAGCCCGCATAAGACAATTTGACTGGCCAAAACTCCCCAAAGATGTGGTGGAGTACTGCAGGAGTTGCCACATATGCTAGGTTGTGGGGAAACCCCAGCCTATAGTGAAAGCTGCACCCCTAAATCCTGTACCCGTGTTAGGAGGACCCTGCAGCAGGGGGCTGGTGAACTGTAAGGGACCCCCACTGAGAACAAAAAGGGACAGGCAGGCACAAAGTTGGCAAAAGTTTAGAAAGGGAAGGGGAAAAGGCGACCAAGAGGGCAGATTAGAGGAAGTCTGGGAGGCATCCCGGATAACAATCCCTACTGTCCAATCAGCCGATCAGAAAGTTAGACCCCACATCCTTCTATGTAAATGCAGACACTAGAAGTACCCCACCAGAGTTGCTAACAGCAACAGGAACCTGCAGAAACAAAGAAAGACCTCTAGGGGGGCAGAGAAACCGTGAGGGTGATGCCTCACCCAGTCGGTGTCACAGGGATGTGCAGTAGAGTCTGCACAAATACCTGCAGGCAGGCGTGTCCCAGAGGACAAAGGGGAGATTTACAAAGAATTCTCCCCCACAGTCAGAAAAAAGAAAACCACCCATCCCCCTAAAGTCAAAAGCCTTTGCATGACTCAGCAAAGCACTGAAGGAGAATTCAAGATAGACCTGCCCACTACTGACTCTCCTGGAAGAAAATATCCAACTCAGGGCTAATTAAACCTAACCATCTAAAAGACCCTAGGCAGTCCTGGAAATGGGCAAACTGAAGAAAAACTTCCCCAAAGGGGTAAGATGCCTAAAAGGGAGCAATTAAAGCAGCACTGGCACCAAGAAAAGACAGGCTGTAATAAGTTTTAGAATTTATGAGAATGAATCAGAGAAATGCATTTTTTGTCTGTATCTTATATTTTCTCTACGCCCTTTTAATGAAATGCACTTTTCACAAATCGCATTTCATTTCTCTGGGTGTGGAGGTGACATGCTGGGCCCCCACCTGCCAAGAATTAGGCATATTAATTTCACCATATGAACACTAAATTTCAAATTGTTGCTGGGAAGAAGAGAAGGCCTGTTACAAGGGCTGCCAGACTTGGATGGAGGACGTTTGCATACCAATCGGGACAAGAGAGGTTACTGCCCTTATCCACTTATCATAAAATGGACTTTGATCGCCAGGTACTGTGTGTAAGAGGAGCATTCCAGAGACTGCGAAGGTGATACAATCCACAAACTGGTTAAACCAGTTGGGCACATGACTAACTGGCTGGACCAGGATTTTTGGAACTAGCCACAGAGTTTGAACTCAGAGTGTCTGTTTGCTCCTGGACTGAAAAGACCTCTCCTGGCTGGCTCGCCACAGCCTCTCCTGTCTGCTCCCATCTTTTATTCACGGAACTCCAAATCCACTGAAGACACATGAACCCCAAGAGAGAAAAGTCTCCTACAGTGAACAAGGTTTAAGAAGAATACTGGACCCCAATGAAAAGCAAGAGCTACCTACAATCAAGGACTCTACAGTGAACTCAAAGATCTGTAACAAAACCTCTCTTCAGAGATTGCCTCAAACTTTTCCATTTTATTTTTTCTGCTCTGCTCCGTCTCTATCTGCATGTGTGTATCGCGTATGCATGCTAGCGTGGGTGCGTCGTGTATCTATAGGCGTTAACCGAATTAGAGTTCAAGTTTAATACATTTCAACCTTTCTTCTTTAAACCTAAGAAAACCTGTTTGTGTTCATTTCTTTGCCTTATAATTGGAAAGCGTTGGACAAGGATTCAGCAAGGGGGAGCTAAAAACACCATGTGATAAAATTAAGACCTGTTACGGTAAGACCAGGTGAAGGCTGAGAGCCTAGACCCCTTTCTCACCTGGTCTTAACACCAGCCATCTTTACAATTTCCCTGGATACATTGAAAAACTGGATAGATAAAACTCAACACCACATTTTATTATTTTTTTCAATAGATTAGTGAATTGGTTCAATGCAAACATCAGTCCATGTGTAGTAAAATTTTAATTTGGTCTGCAGGAAAATCTGTCCTTTAACAAACCATAATAAAATTTGCCTGCTTACTGCAGCAGTAATTTTAATAGTAATTGCATTTTTTTGTATTGATAAAATCCGTTTTATTATTTAGTTGGTGGACTGAATAGACTTAAAACCTAATTGACATCACTATCTAAAATATTCAATCATGATTGTTTGTCAGCCTCAACTTGACTTTTTATAAATAGGAGATTGACATGAATTTTATGCAATGACTATGCTCAAATGTGTTACTCCAGGACATGTGCAGTCAAGTTAATTTTAAATCTCTGAGTGAACTGTAGATGGTCAGGCATTTAATATCATAGAAATAAATGGGGCAAGTTTAAGTTTGAACTTTGCTGAAAAGGGAACCTTCTCTTAGGTGGTGAAGTGATGGCATGAATGAGTAATTTGCCTCAGTTTTCAAAGAAGTGTATGAATATTTGTTCTTCAAGGAGAGCTGTGAGAAAAACAAAATCTAAAAATATACATAAATCTTCCTGTGAATCATACCATCAAATAAAACTACAATATTTGAAATAAAAAATCAATCTTAAACAATGCTCTGCTTTACACTGGAAGTAACCATTTTGTCAACAATTGGGATATATGTTCTTCATCAACAATATGACTAGCCCTCCCAACAACAGAGTAGCTAAATTATTTGACCATTGTAAAACCAAAGGCCTTTTGTTCTTTGTTTTTTGCTGAGCTAGCTGTACTTTATGGGCTGGATTTTGTTGTCCCCCAAGCGTTGGGTTCTTTGGTCGGGGGCGAGGTTCAGGATGAGGCCCACCACGGACCTCGATGCTGTGAGGGCCCGGCCTGATCCTCCTAGCGGCCGCAAGGCTCCATGGCGCCCCGCCCGCTCCCGCCGCTGAGCGATAGCACAACAATTAACATATTCAGCAGACGGAAATTATTAGATTTAAGTGGCATTACCTGCGATCTTAAGGGCCTGCAGCAATCTTTGGCGTGGCCGCCAGCACTCCTGCGCTTCAGATCCCCGTCCAGAGAAACACGGCACCACACTGGTGGCGAGGGGGGAGGAGGTACATTTGTCAGTGTGGGGGTGGGAGGGGGGAAATTGAGTCAAATATAATGTACTGGGTGTAGGGGATGGTGGGAAGGGTTAAACCTTGAACTTTATGCAGTTTTTGGGGGGGTGGTCGAAATTCAGATGTAAAGGGTAAGTGTTTTGGGGGGAGGGGTGGAAAGCACAAATAGTTATTGTAATTGTTATTGACGGGGTGGGAAAGGAGTGTTAGAAATGTATTTAATTTTATTAAATTTAATTAAATCTTGTAAATTTAAATTGGGTAGCAGGGCGAGCTGCCCATTAAAAATGGTGCCAGTGTCTGCACACAGGCAATTGACACCATTGCCGGGGATGGACAGCCCACCCCCTCCATTAGATTGGGGAGGAGGGGCAGGCCGCCCCAGCTATTTAAGTGAGCCACCACACTTGAGATTTGTAAACTCTGTGAACTTGACATAAGAATCACAATTCTTAAGTGGATCATTACATTTGCACACGCTCTTTGGCGTGTGGCCCGCTTTTTGAGCTTGCCACCAAGATCGGTGACAGGCTCTTAAAATCCAGCTTATCAGAGTATCGGTAGAGTTCCTACAGTTGATCTCAGTACCCTGGAATAGGGACGGGTGGGAAAAATCAGCCAGGGCTTCTGCTCTTGGATTAATAACTCCCGCTTGAAACAGAACATTAAGATCAAGCATGCCTAGAGAATATTAGGTTCAAGCTTGGCCAGATCATTTTATAAATATATCAAATGTAAGCTATAGTTAAATAAAGAGTAGGGCCTATTAGAGTCGAGAAAGGGAATCTTCTCTTGGAGGATGAAGGAATGGCGGATATAATAAATGAGTAATTTGCCTCAGTTTTCATAGAAATGTAAGAATGAACAAGAGAAGGAGATGGAACAATCAGATCAGATAATTACTGATAAGCAACTTGGACTGGAAAGAGTGTGTTTTTCAAAATGGAAAAGGTACTATTCCCTAATATGCATTCTAGAATACTGAGCAAAGACAGAGATGAAATAGTAGAGGCTGTGACCACAACCTTTCAAACATCCTTGGGTCAGGAAGTTAACCCATATGAGTGGAGGGTTCTTAATGAAATAGCTAATGACTTAACATTAAAATCTATGATCTGAAATACTCTTGTTTTTGACTAAAAAGTGCCCTAGCTGCTCTACTTCAGTTCATTTGTAAACTCTGTGAACTTGACATAAGAATCACAATTCTTAAGTGGATCACCACATTTGCAATATGTTCCTCATCCAAAGTCTTTACAGCCTATTGTGCAAGCAACATATTCTAAAGAGGATATTATAAACCATTTTTAGGCTGATTCTATCTTTATTTCAGTATTGTACTACTAGCTTTTAGCTGTATCTTATATCTTCTGTGTATTATATTGTAAGTACATCTGTTCATTTTAGCTTCTCTACATTGGTCTGACTGTGCGGTATTTACCATCTTTTTGAGAAGACAGGAGAATATGGTAACCAACTCAGGTGATCCCTAGTGCACCATATATCATAATTGGAGGGGCAATTTTAATCCCCTGTCCTGCTGTTCCACTCACAGCACATATAAGGGTACAGGTTTTGTTTCAATGGAGATTTGATCTGAAGTTAAGCAGAGGAAAAAATGTTGGGAGAAAGCATGAACTATCCCATGAACCAATGTGGGTAGAATAGATAAGCTGCACTATGTCCCTTCTCATTGCTTTCAGTATGACTACTCATCTTCCCCTAAACAGGATGCCATGCTGGATATTAAGTTCATTTATAAAATAAAAAGAATGGAATCATTGAGCTGGCTGGTGTTCCTTTCTGAGTGGCCAACCACTCAATAAATTCTTCAGAATGCAACATCTTTCAGTTCTTGCATTATGTGGCTCAGTATCACACGGGCAATGTCCGTCAGTAAGCAGGTTTTCTATCATCTTGACTGTCACTGACTTTTGCTGTAGCTTGTCCTTGGAAGTAAAGAACAAATATGTTCTGCTTAAGGTATCGGCTAGTTGCATCTGTTTTCCCGGCTGATAAACGACCTGTATGTCAGATAGCTGAAGTCTCATTAACCTCCTTTATAGCTTTCTTGGAGTGTTACGAAGTGGTTTCTTATTTTTTCATTGAATTTCTAAGAGCTTACGATATTGTATGTACAGTTGCTGGCTTGCCACAAGTATATTGATGTAATTTTTTAAGCTCAAATACTACTAGAAGTGATTCTATTTCAATCTTTGCAAAACTGGGTTTCAATATCTGTAAGTGCTCTACGTGCACTGGATGCCCATTTGTGACTTGTTTCTGAGACATTCACTTGCACAGTGGGTTTTGCTTGTGGATTGTAGAACTTCAATATGAGATCAGCTGATGCCAGATGCTTTTCTTGGTCAGATTCTTGGTTCTGGGTTTTGATCTGATATCATTCTGCATCGTTAAGTGTCACTTGACTCAGTGGTTTGCACAATTCACTGAGCTTCACAAAAATGTAGGAGATACAAGCAACAAGCTTAATGCTTCGTTGGATTCCTGTGATATTTGTTGGCTTCAATATAACTGAAACTGCTCTTGATTTGGTTCCAGTCCTTGACCTGTAATTGCTGGTGCAAAAATGGAATTTCTGAGTTTTACTAACTTGGAATTTGAGATCTTGCCAATGGCATTTTTCCAAAAAATCTCTGAGCTTTCCATTATGATTGCTAGAGGATTCCTCAATTGTGAGATTGCCATGATACATCAGTATTGTATTTGTGATGGATTTCACTCCTTGGTCAATTCTGGCTGGGCTGAAATTCTTTTGATATGCAAGGCATATAAAGGGCATGCACAGTCACCTTTATCTGTCATATGGAGTTTTAAACATGTAATATCGGAGCGCTTTTTGTTCCAGAGTAAAGGCATCCATTTTTTGCACTCCGAAACACTGAATACTTCTCTTAAGTCGGAGAATGCTTTTCAGCCTTAAGCGTGGCATGGAGCTGACTTATCGCTTTGTTCAAAGTTCTAGGGTGGATGCAGATTTTCCCCTTTCCAGGCTTATTGATAATTACTCGGCTTAATCCCCCATATCATAGATGATTTACTTGAGTCTGGTAATTTGTGAAATCTTTATTCATGCTTGCAGTTTACCTGAGAATTTGAATAGTTTTCTACAAGCATCAATTTCCCACTTGAATCACCTGTGTAGGCAACAAATGAAAATGTTGCTTGCTGACTGAAATTACCTCCAGCTTCCCAATTTTTTTCAGTTCTTTCTCAAACTGGCCTCTTTTTATATGTATCACTACAACTGGTACTCTGGTGACTAAATCACAAGTTTTATCTTAGGATTCAAAACCAACTGATATTTTCCCTCCAGCTGGCCTGTTCCTTGATATTCTTTTCTTTCCTTAGTTGAATCAGTGGCTTTCTTGGTTTGGATTCTGGCTGCTAGTTAGATCCATTTGTACAGTAAGTATATTTTTATACTGACCTTGCCTCCAAATGAATTATTGCTCCCATCGATGATGACAAATGCAGTATAATATTTTTACCATTCTCTGGGTTCACATCTTGGAATACATCTTGGAGCATCCCAGAGACTTCAGGGTAGGCTCATTATACATTTCTAGAGCCTAGCGTGTCTGTTAAGGTGCTCAAATTAGTTAACTGTATGGCTTGTTGCACCAGAATCTAACTAGAATTCAATTGGTCTTGCTGTTTAGTGGCATGAACAGTCATCTTCTGTGACTGAAGTTCACTAGTTCTTATTCACTTCCTTGGCTTGGTTATATGTGGCTTGATGATCTTATCATTCTTCGTATTTACGTGTAACATTGTGAGGCAAAATTAATACATTTTCTATAATTCCTGTATGTCTGACAATAATTTGGGAGATTTTCCCCCTTCTTTCTGCTTCTCTGCACAGTATTACACTGCTTCCAGGAAATGGACTTGGTGGCTTCTGCTGTTGCATTGCCTTTTAGACAGGCTCATCTTCTGCGAGAGTGTGTGAATGATATCTTGAGTTTTTTATGGTCCGAATGCATTCATCAGAGAGCTGCGCTGCTGTTTACTTTGAAGACAATTTTGCTCAATCTAAGTCCGTTTTGTTGAATAGTTTCTGCCTCAAGTTGCCAATTCCATATATGATCCTAACTGGCCAATGGTTCATGCAGTTCCCCAAAATTGCAGGGAGCTAACATTTTCAATTTGATAGCTCAAAATGTGAATTTCTATCATAACCATTGGTTATCGGCAAAAAATTATAACACTTGGCTGTTTTATCAAATGCTTGCATTATCTTCATTTTCTCACAAATAAATATGGGACTCCACCCCCCCAAAAGGCTGAGGATGCTGGGTCAGTTGAAATTTGCAAGACTGGGATTGGTAGATTTTTGTTAAGTGAGGGTATCAAGGGATATGGATTAATTATGGGTAAATGGAGCTGATGAACAGATGGCCATGATCTAATTAAGTGTGGAACAGGCTGGAGGGGCTGAATGGCCAACTCCTGTTCTTACGTTCCTATCTCTGTGATAGCAAACTGCAAAGGCAATACGCCAGGTGTAATCAGATTCAAAAATTGCTGGAAATACTCAGCAGGTCAGGCAGCATCTGTGGACAGAAAAACAGTTCACGTTTCAGGTCAGTGACAGACCTGAAACATTAACTCTGTTTTTCTCTCCGTAGATGTTGCCTGTTGTTGTTGGCTTCCTTCCATCTACAAGAGATGATGGGCATGCAGCAAACAAGACATTTAGATGGGGTGTCTTCATATGGTGCATCTTTGCTGATGGCTGTGGAGGCCAATTCTTGAGAGGCAGGTTCGGCCACAAGTGCCGCACATGATGCTACCTACCTGACCTGCTGAGTATTTCCAGCATTTTCTGTTTTTGTTTCAGATTTCCAGCATCCGCAGTATTTTGCTTTTGCTTTGGACAAAAAATCATTTTTTTATCTTTGTTGATTATTGCAAGTTCCATATAAAAGTCTTTCCATTTGCAATATTTGATGCTTCCAGACCTGTAGTCATTCATTTGCTTGTTTTCTCACTACTCTGACAGCTTTGTCGACTCTGTAGCTACATGCTATTATGTTTATCACAAACTGTCTTTTTTACTGCGGCGAAACATATGTGATATTTCATTGTTAAAAATAGTATGTTTCGGTGCTTTCTGCAGCAGAAGCAACATTAGTCACAGTTTCAAGCTTCAAAGTAACTTTTTTCTTTGCTTCAGCTCAACGCCTATGACCTGCAATTATGGTTCTTTCACTCCTTTATCTGACTTGCTGCAGCATCTTTTTTATCATCAAGGAGAGGTTTGATTCTGTGTTTCAGAACAAGAACACTTTGAGATAATTAGCTGCCTCGAACACTGCTGTCCAGCTCTCTCAACGATGCTGCGGTACATGTGCATTGGTACATTCAGCTGCTTAGTCTATATACCACATGGGATTGTTTCAGGAGTTGAAGCTTTTAGAGGCTTCAGTGTAGCAATTCATCGAACTGCACCAACGGTCAGCATCAAGCATATTTCAGGTTTTATCCATTATAAAGCTCTCACGTTTACCAATTAGGCATACTACAGTCTGCCGGACTGAACATTGAGTTCGATAATTTCAGATCATGACGGGCCCCCTATTTTACTTTTATTTTTAGTTACTTTTTTCTTTTTTTTTATATATATTCTTTCATGTTTATTTTATTTTATTTCATAATTTGTTCAGTTTGCTTACCCACTGTTTTTTTCATGTTTATACTTGCGGCTGTTCAATTTTCAGTCCGTTAACACCCTTTCTGTATTAATGCTTTGTCTTTCAACACACCATCAACATATCTTTGCTCTATGACCTTCTGGTCAGCTATTCTGTGACCTTGTCCCATCTACACCTTCTCCTTTGTTATCTCTTGCCCCAACCCCACTTTACTTGCTTATAACCTTTTACGTTTCTAATATTTGCCAGTTCTGAAGAAGGATCACTGACTTGAAACGTTAACTCTGCTTCTCTCTCCACGGATGCTGCCAGATCTGCTGAGTATTTCCAGCATTTCTTGTTTTTATTATCAAGCTCTCACACTGCTGCCCACAATGGTGTGCATTGACCTTAACTAGAACAGTGCCATGAATGCACCAGTGTGACACTTTCTCGTCCCGCCCAGCACTTTTCAGGGAGCTCTTCGAGTGAGGCTGACAATTTGGTGGCACTTAATGCAAACCTATTAGTGGATTTGTGCCATGGGTATGGATTGGGGTTGCTCAAACTCATTTTAGTTAATATTTGCAGCCATCCAGACTACAGCTACCAGACTGAACTGTTTCACCCAATAAATCTGGGCAAGAATTGAAATCAGTGATCAGAGACAAACTACAGTGTCCCTTCTGTCCACTTGAATCTGTAATCTTTAGGAACTGGAAAATGCTTGTCAAGTTGCCTGCATGGTTAAGTCAGATTAAATTGTCAAACGTCATAGATCTGTTCGTGTTGATTGAATTTGAATGATGATTGCATATCTTTACACGTAATGAATGAGCAAGCTGAGTTATTTGGCAAGTTAAATTATCATTAGGAGGTATCTTAATGTTATTTTGAGAAGTGGTAAAGTAATTTATGGATATCTTTACATGTTCCAATATATGCTGATTATAATTTGAGATATCTTAAAATGATTTCAAGACAAGCAGTTAAGAATATGGTTGAACGATTTCCTACTCTCCTAATAAACTGAGTCGTGGCATATCTAAAATGTACCAAGATAACCTTAAATTGATTTTGGTATTTTTGCCAGAATTTGAGATAACAAATTGATTTTTGAAGAGCATATATGTAATTTAAATGATTTGTTGATGTTACAAAATGACATATTGCATGCCTTACTCAATAGTCAGTCAAATATATCTCAATCTGTCCAAATTGATACAATTTTTCAGTGAGACATCACTCTAAAAAGTAAACACTCTTTTATTAAGTAGTGAACTGTTATAGAGAACATTTTTATTTATTTATATCCAGAAATACATTTATTTTCAGCCTATATGAAGCCCAGACTGTTAGAATCGAATTCTCTTGTACATTGGCTGTCAAGATCCTATATGAAATAAGTTTGGGCAGACTCAACTGAATTCCAAATAGACAAACAGCCCTAAATGGACACTAAATTAGGTATCTCACTCTAAGACCTCAGGATGTCTGATGTGGCAAGTGGTTAGGTATTACACCACTGCAGTGTAGGATGCTCTAATGAGATTGAGAATAGTTAAAGGAACTTTACTCCCATCTCACATGCTATATCTGGCCTGAGAGTATGCTCATAATGCATGCTGAAAATAGAAAGCATTCCATTTACCAAGGCTATTATACTTCACCTTTGGGAGCACAAAGACTTAATAAAATAAAGTACTCTCCTGGACCTGGCATTTGTACAATGATACAATTTGAGATTGCTTACAATCTCTTCAGCAAAACAATTACTAGGGTTAATCTTCATTTAGCTGGCTGAGATTTAAATGTTATTTTGCTTCAAGTGCTTGGGCACTAGTCTTGCTAGGACAGTGAAAAGTATTTGCAGTTATTAAGTATCTGGGAGCGATGGGGGGAATGGGACATGGAGTCCATAAGTTATCACTGTTATTGCCATAGAATTAGGCCTCAAAGGAGTTTGATCTGTGCGTGGAAATCTGTACAAGTACATCTGTGATTTGACCACATTGACCCTGTGTTTCTGTCCATAACTTGCCAGTGTTGTACAGGATGTAACATGGCCTTTACTATTGGACTTACAGATGGACGGAATCATTCCCAGAAAATGCAGCAAGAGGATAGCCACCAGAGATGAGACTGAATTTTCTTGAAATTAATTGATTTTTTAATAGAATTTCATTTTGTGATTAGTGAGATCACACAGGATTCCAACTGCTAACTTTGATTAAACATATAGATTAAAATAAAGGTTAACCAGACCCAGTGCTTCCTTTATGGCTCAGCTGATTAATGCAATGGCGAGCAGAGACTTGCAGACCAGAAAGGTCTGATCGATTATCAGCCTGCACTGAGTTATCTGATTTCAGTTGTGATGGTCGTACAGATGTTCCAATCGGTCTCAGTGACCTTAGCTAAAGGACTGAAAAATGAACTAAGTTTCCTGGTTAATATCTGATGGTTCTTATACCCCCATATTCAAACAGCTTGGTAACACTCATATCTCGGTTCAACCATAAAAAATACCACTCAGGCAAAGGCGGTGCCTGCCCCTCATGGGATCAAAGCACAGTAAGCAATCCATGTCTTCAGTACAGAACAGGAGGAAAGACAATTAGTGATATAGGAGAGAAGAAGAAAAAAGTATATTGAACAGACTCTGATCTTTTACAGTGCCCTTCTGTTCCTATTCAAATTGCTTTACTAGAAATCTGTCGACAAACCACACAACATGGATTAGTTGTAATATTGAATGGTTATGGAGCACATAAGGCAGACTTCTGTGTAGAGATGTAAGTTAAAATGGGGAAAGGGTTCTGGAAAGGGAGAGAAAATATTCCAACCTTCAAAAATGCTGTTTTGTAATGATCTGTTTGCAAGTGACAGTCTCCTGCTGCTCTCCACCTCCAATGAAGTATTTTCCCTCTGTTCTAACTTTCTTCTTGATGAGATGACTGTAATCAGGAACTCAGAGTGAAGCATCACATGGACAATGCATTTGCCCTTCCACACAGTGCTAGCCCATGCTTCCGGTCTACTTCCTGTACAACCCCTGTCACTGATCTGCCTTATTGAAGGAAAATCTTTCAAAAATTGATCAGTGTCTCCTATATACTGTTGTCTTGCATTATGCACATACAGTAGATGTTTTCCTACATTACAACAGTGACTACACTTCAAAAGTAGTTCTTCAGCTGTGAAACATTTTGGTACCATCCTGGTACCATTTTGAGGTCTGAAAGTAACAATATATATGCAAGTTCCTTCTTTCTGTGCAAAGAGGGGCAATGCTCCATGTTGAAAGTTGATAATTAACTGGGATATTGTTTTGTTGGAAACCACCTATATTTGTGTGGCTAGAAATAAAAGTGACCTCCGCGACAAAGTGGATTGTTGTAAATTCAGACAATTAGAGCATGATGATATTAATGGGTACATAAGTTTGGTACTTCCTTCCTTTGATGACATTGCCCTTCCTGTGATTTAAGTGTTTAATCCCGGAGTCATTTTCCTTCTATTTATTTCAATATTTAACTGTTAAAATATTACTACTGTAGATATGCTGGACATATCGAGATAGAAGTTTCAAAGATGCCACCTGGAGCAAGTGGTTATACCACAAATATCTCCATTTATTCTCTCTGATAGGCTTCAAACCAGCCAGTGCATCCAAAGTGGATGCTTTGACGATTAATCGGCAAGTCTTGCGAGACAGCTTGGTGATTACAATGGAAAGTGCTTTCCCAAGAGTTTAGGGGCAATGTCTTTCCAGGTATGCAGGATCTAACCAGTGCTTTCAGGTCTAGTCTTAGAACCCACCTTCATGATGTCATCGTCACTCCTGTTGGCATCTCGTGTATCATTTCTAGCCTTCCCCCCTTAGATGCCTGCTCATATTAGTGTCAGGTTACAGGACTAGGCTGCCCACCCACCTGCCGTGGTGATGCAACATATTGAAGTACTCTCCCCATTCTCTAGAAGCCCTGAGACAAGGCCCACCTCAGTTTCAAAAGGCTCATGATATCACAGTGTACCCAAGCACAACTCGCATTTCTGGTCCTCCGAGCAGCACCAGGACAGGTTGAAGAACAGCACAGTGAAGCAGGCTAGGCATGGTGGTAATGAGATAAACTTGCTATAGATATATGTGTGCACAGTAAAACTATTTTGTTATATGAAATCCATGTGTTCTGAAGTTAGTATTTATTTTGTGTTGAGAAGATGTTTAGAGGATTCTTTATTACAGGAGATTCCTTTTGCCCCCTTACTGGGCGGTTGCCTCCTAAGCTAACTCTGGGAAGCAAAAGTTGTATCTTCTACCAGAAGCCAATTCTACCAGAATATAGTGTGTATTGTAGTATAACTGTAATTTACTGACTTGCGACCAGATTCTTGTCCAGTATGCCAATATGTACCCCTTTTACAACAAAATCTCTGATTTTAAGGTTCATTCTCTTCAATGAACGACAAGTGTTTATCATGACTAAATGTTAGCATGTATAGGCTTTCAGATCCCAGATCTTTCCCTTGCTTAATGGCAACGGTTTTTCCGACAACTGTCTTATCACTATTATAAAAGATAAATGGAATGGAAAGGTCGCTGTGTGAACGAACTTCCCCGAACTCCAGCTGAAGGGAGCTTTAGCAACCAATTTAGTACATTTTGCCAAAGAGTGATAGTGCTGACTAGAGCATTATTGACAAACGCATAAAAAACCTAAAAGCCGCAGCAAGCCCCATAGATCTCCCCCCTTCGTTACCAGTAATATTTTATGCTGAATTTCTAATCTTGAAAGAGACTTCACATAGAATAGATACACAAAGCAATGGATGGACGAAGGTAGTGCTGGCATTTTAGTGTAATGGCAAGGCTGTATCTGAAATATAGTAATATAGAGCTGATAACTACTGCAGTGACTATTGAGGTTTCCAGTGAGAGAGCTATTTCAGAACATGTTAATTGTAGAGTATGCATCAATAACATCACACCACATAAATCTTCCTAGGTAGCCATTGGTAAGAGAGAAAGGGATCCAAAAATATAATTAAGCAAAATAAGGCCCTGAAATTCCTTGGCAGTTTTTGCTGGTCTATCACTAACTCCAGCGAACGCACCAGAAAATGCTTAGTATCCAGTTGTGCTGGGCGCCTCCTACTTCTGAAGGTTCTCAACATGCCTTGCAAGGGACAGAACCTCTGCATGCTCCCTGCAGGTTTGTGTTGTTCAGGGAAATTCTAGCTGGCCTGGCTCAGTTAGGAACTGGCTTGTTTCTGAAGGTTCATACATTAGGTGTGTTTAAGTTCACCAGCATTCAGCTGGGTGAAAGTGGTTTTCACACGTGGGGTCCAGGCCAGAGAGGTGGCCCCGAATCCCCAAAGATAGGAGATTCTTTTTCAGAAACAATTCCATGCCTGGCCTGCAAAGTGGGTGGAAGGAGATATCACTGGTGTCAGTGCATTCAGATGCCAACTAGTTTTGTGAAGCAGCCTTCAATAGGCATGAGGCCCTGATTTGCACCATCAATGGGCCTAACCTCTGTTTTAGGCAGGAGCTCTGGCGACTGCAAGGAACCCTTGCCATTATGGTAATAAAAGCAAAATACTGCAGTTGCTGGAATTCGGAAACAAAAACAAAAAGTGCTGGAAATACTCATCAGGTCTGGCAGCATCTGTGGAGAGAGAAGCAAAGTTAATGTTCTGATGAAAGGTCACAGATCTGAAACGCTAACTTTGCATCTTTCTCCACAGATTCTAGCCATTATGGCATGTGGCACAGACACGCATGTCAATAAAACCTAAAGGTACTGAAAGGCAGTCGGTGCCTGTGGAATTAATTGTATCCCAGCAAAGAGTCACTGCCTTTCAGAAACATGGGGTAGAAAGTTGGCAAGGACAAAAAAGGGGAAAAATAATCCTGGCCCAAGTATCTTGCCAGCTGCTGTCAGACATCTCCAATTTCCTCTGTACTGGTTTGCTCCAAAACAGAGAGCAGCTTGACATAAAAAAAATCATAAATCATTAATTTTTTTTATTCTTTCATGGGATGTGTGCAACACTGGCATAGCCAGCATTTGTTGCCCATTCCTAATTTCCCTTGAGAAGGTGGTGGTGAGCTTCCGTCTTGAATCACTGAAGTCCACGTAGGTACACCCACGGTGCTGTTAGGGAGGGAGTTCAAGGATTTTGATCCAGCGACAGTGAAAGAACGGCAATATAATTCCAAGTCAGGATGGTACGTGGCTTGGAGGGGGATTTGCAGCTGATGGTCTTTCCATGCGTCTGCTGCCCTTGTCCTTCCAGGTGGTAGAGGTCACAGAGGTGCTGTCGAAGGAGCATTGGCGAGTTTCTGCAGTGCATCTTATATATGGTACACGCTGTTGCCAATGTGCATCAGTGGTGGAGTGAGTGAATTTTAAGGTTGTGGATGGGGTGCTAATCAAGCAGGCTGCTTTGTCCTGGATGGGTCAAGCTTCTTGAGTGTTGATGGAACTGCACTCATCCAGGCAAGCAGAGAGTACTCCATCACACTCCTGACTTGTGCCTTGTAGATGGTGGACAGGCGCTGGGGAATCAGGAGGTGACCTGCTCTTGTAGCCATAGTATTTATGTGGCTGGTCCAGTTAAGTTTCTGGTCAATGGTAATCCCCAGGATGTCGATGGTGGGAGATTCTGTGATGGTAATGCTGTTGAATGTCATAGGGAGATGGTTAGATTCACTCTTATTGGAGATGGTCATTGCCTGGCACTTGTGTGGTGTGAATGTTAGTTGAAATGTTTTATCTTTAACCCTGCAAATTGATTCTGTTTTCTTTTATTTAATCTTATTTCCTAAATTCAGGACAACCTGATTAATAATTTTCTCCTGTTTTCCCAGCCCCCTGTGGAGGGAACCTGACCGGGCCCACAGGGATCATTTTATCTCCTTTTTATCCAGAGCCCTATCCTCACGGCAAAGAATGTGACTGGAAAGTGACAGTATCACCCGACTACGTCATTGCTCTGACGTTCCAGAGGTAATTTCTCAATGAAAATGAGGTTATTAAAAGGGAGTTGCACAGTTGCTTGAGGACGTGGAACTTATCGGGCTATTGTAAAACAAAGAGGATATAGGTCTAAGCTGGAATGCTCTTTCAAAGAGCCAACGGAAGTACAACAGGCTGAATGGCCTCTTTCTGTGCTGTAATTTTCTATGATTACATTAACTGTGGAACATTACAGTTCCAGTATAACAAAGACACAGGATAAAATGCTGCAAAATTAAATGCAGGTCATTGTATTTTTCTAGTTTATAGTGGGCACTGAGCACGTACAAAACAGTTTGGAATACAAGACAATTCAATGTGAAAGATGCCTGATGCAATTTGGATCAAGAATGTGAAAAGCTAGTGATTTGTACATTCAGTCAATCTCCTACACTGCATTGTGTACTGCAGGATCAGTGGGGGGTTGGGGGGAGGTGGTTGAGGCGCATCGAGATTTTGATGGTGAATAGGCTCAAAAAGGATGTGTTTGAGGTCAATGAGTTTGACATTTCAACATCCCTATAGCATCCAGTAACGAGCTTCTTGAACACTGTACACTGCCCAACACAGTGAGAAGGCATATACTTGTGAGAAAGAATTTCTGATATCTGATGGATCTGTGCAAAAGGAAAGTGTGAAGATCAAGCGAGTCGAAAGTTTGTGCTCTGGACTCTCTCCTTCAAAGATCTGAGAGAAGAAATGAAGTCCTGACAGATCTCCAGGCCCACTTTTTGTGCAACTCTGGATAATGTCTGCATGATGCTTTGTGTATTAAAAATAGAATCATAGAATTATACAGCACAGAAGGAGGCCATTCAGCCCATTGTGCCTGTGCCAGCTCTGGAAGAACTATCCAATTCGTTTCAATCAATTGAGATCAAATGAAAAGGGTATATATTTTACCCACTCCATGTAGAGCGTTGGTCTTGATAAAATCTCGTGAATAATAGATGAGATGAGAATTGTTGTCTGTGTAATCAGTTTTGATGAGAAAAATGATCAGTTCTCTGAACAGCTAAACGTCACATGAAAAGCTTCTGTTTTATAAACAATATTAAATATAATGCAGTTCAACAAATATAAAAGCATAATATTCACAGTGCACAAGTTAACACATTGCTCAGGCATCAGAACAGTTTTTCTATTTTTAATCATTAAAGCTGTTTCATGCTGGTCTTGCAACAGGCTAATTGGGAAAGGGTGGAATAGAAGTTACATGGCAGCTGGAGGTTGACACTGTGGCCTTTCATCAACAGGAGTTCAAATCCTGGGACTGATGACATGATGACAGACATTCTCTCCTGCTGAAACCTTGTGAAAATAATTGTGTTGTGTTGATTTGAGCAGTATTACAAGGCATCAGTTATTACAGTCCATGAGCTAAGAGCAGTATGGAATGTATTAGGCATTGATATCAGTATTTTACCATTTTATATGTCTATCAATGGGAGATAGACAATTGGTCTTCAGAAATTCTTGCCCATTTATATACTTCACATCCTGTAATTCATTGAGGACTAAAGCAAGGTTTTAAATAAAATAAAATGTGCAGCAAAAATCTGTGATTTTATTCAGAGAAGGTTTTGATTGTGGAATTTGGAATCATTCTTCACCAATTGTTTCTTAAAATCCAGTTTGCCATATTGAATATCGAAAAGTTCTTAAAATACCACTTCTGTAGTTATATATTATACTCAGTGTGAGCACCTTGAAAGTTCCTGAAGAAATTCCAGCGGTTGGCACACCTAATTTTCTCAAAGCAAAATTATGAAGATTGGGGCAAGTTTATATTCATTTTAAAAAATATTTTCAGCCCATGCCCCTCACAGAACCTATCCTTAGTGAGAATGAGCATGTAAAAATAAATCAGAAATGTTTTTTCTTAACTGCATACAAAAATACTCAGCTTTGCACATCTCTGTCACTAAAGATACAGATACTGTTTAGTATGAAAAAGTCGTCCTTTCCTTCTCTTTTATGAGTCTCTCTTTATGCCCTTTTGTGTCCCTCAGCCTCACCTATCCTTCTGCATTTCCCTCGTACTCGATGTGTTTGTCTCTTCTCTTATGTGCTTCTTTTCTCCTTCGCTGTTTTTGGGGCAGCTCAGGGGTTCCACTGGGCGACATTTGCACTGATAGGTCGGGTCCAGCAACTTTGGGACTTGTATCTCATTTTCCCTTTGGAAATTTGACAGATATGAACATTGAACATTAATGGGCAAAATAAAACAGTTTTCAGTGATAACCTCACTCCAGAGTCAGTGTCACAGAGTGCAGGGATTCCAGATCTTGGCGGGATTCCGGATTGTAGCATTTATTTATTTTTTTACAATCAGTGTATGCTTCAGGAGGGAAAACTCAGACAAGGTGTCATTCCCATCTACTCCCCCACATCAAGGGACCTCTTTAGTTAGAATGGCAATGATAGAGGCCTGGAGTTTGTTGCATTGGAATGAAAGGTATGGGGATTGGTGGGGGCGGGGGGGGTGGGTGGTGATATTTTTAAAAAAACAGAATAAAGTTAAGTTGACCCAAGGAAGTAAAGTATCTTATTCAACAGTAATCTTGACAATTGAGCAAAACAAATGGTAACATAAAAAAGCTTTCTCACATAATGGCATTGAAGCAATAAGTTTCCTGCGACTCACCATGATGCTATACGATGTAGGTATTTGGGCTGTTTACCAAAAAATAATTGTATGTGCTCATAGACCTTGAAGCAGACTTCAAAAAGATTTTGCTTCAATTACTTTTGAAAGTCATATTGAATCATGTTCCTCTTCTGTGCTTTCAGCTTCAATGTGGAACCAGGCTATGATTTCCTTCATATCTATGATGGGCCAGACTCTCTCAGTTCTCTGATTGGCAGCTTTCATGGCTCGCAGGTGCCTGACAGAATAGAGAGTAGCAGCAACAACCTCTTTCTGGCCTTTCGCAGTGATGCCTCTGTCAGCATGATGGGATTTGCTCTTGAATACATGGGTAACTCATTTTCATTCAAGCAGATCATTATATAAGCAATAATTAACAAGAAAGTGCTGCTTGTTACCAAAGCCCCAGGGATAACTTCCAAATATACTTCTGATGAGTGCAACCATGCATCTAAGCCTTGAAAGAAAGTACACATCTGAATTCATTATTTCTTTTAAATTACGCATTTTTTAAAGGTATAATTGAATTAGTTCCATTCCCATCTGTTGTTCTTATGATATTGCAATGTTCCACAGCATAAGTAGCATAGTTGGCCAGTTCTTAAAAGAACTGTGTTTGGTACAGGATTCTGCAAACATCATGTTCAAAGAGAAGCTGCCTGGCAATGTTTGTTAATGGTGGGGACGGGTGAAGGTGTGGAGGGGGTGTCATGGCCTGGTAAACAGGGAGGAAAGGATAGGAAGAATCAAAATTAAGAAGGTAATTGACAGTGGGCCACTGTTCAGTAGCTACTGGGAGCAGATTATTCTGCTGCCTTCCTAACTGAGGGATGATATCTGTCACAGTAACAGAGGCAAACATAATTCTCTCAATTAAATTGTTTTTTTTTTTAAACCTTCTGTAGTGGCTTTTAACAAGTTAAATATGTTTATCTGTCTTCTATTCATCTGATGCCATGTCTATTTACATGCTGGTAGGCTCAAAATTGAGGGGGAAAGCAACACAGGTCAATACATTCATTGTCATGAAACAAATGCGCTGTCGATCAGCATAAGAACTGGATTTTAATGCATTTTACAGGGTTGACTGCCCCATTTCCATAAGGATCTTTAGGAACATGAAAAGGCCATTAAGTCCAATAAGACCTTCCTTATTTTTTTGCAAGCTGGCTGGCCAACCTGCTTTTTTCTGGCTTACTAATTCAGTAGAGATCTTTTGAGATCTATGATTTTGACTTTCTCATGGCAATGGGTCAGACCAAGCTCATTTAAAAAAGAGAAAATTGCTTTTTATGGTACTATACTAAGCATACTTGAGTGAATAAGTTTAATCACTCAAATGCTTGTTTTATTGAATAAAATGTTCTTCTCAAGGATGTTAGTGGGCATGCTAAATAACCAAGTAATAGATGAAAGTAATAAATGAAAGTGTTGGCTGTGGCTCAGTTGGTAGCACACTCCTCTCTAGGTGAGGAAAGTTATTGGTTCAAGTTCCATTTCAGAGACTTGAGCACAAAAATCTGGGCTGACACACCAGTATAGTACTGAGGGAGTGCTGCACTCTCAGAGGTGCTATCTTTCGGATGAGGTGTTAAGCTGAGACCCTCTCTGCCCCAAGGTGGATGTAAAAAGATCCGATGGCACTATTTTGAAGAAGATCAGGGGAGTCCTGGCCAATATTTATCCCACAATCAACATCACAAAAACAAATTATCTGGCCATTATCACATTGCTGTTTGTGGGACTTTGCTGTGCATTAATTGTCTGCCACATTTCCTACAACAGTGACTACACTTCAAAAATACTCCATTGGCTGTAAAGCGCTTTGGGATGTCCTGTGGTCTTGAAAAGCACTGTCTAAATTCAAGTCCTTCTTAAAGGAGCAACCACTAGAATGAGTGCTATAAGTCGTGGAATTTAAGTGACACAATTGTGTTCTAGTAAAGTATTGAGTTAAATAAACATGAACCTGTTAATGTGAGGGAGATGCTGAGGTAATTAAAACAAGTTGTCATTACGACTATGGAGGAGATTTCCAAAAATGCTGTAAGCCATGCTATGATGAACTGTCATGCAATAAGTGCCAAAATAACAAGGATTAAGGGGTTCTCTGGAAATACAGTCATAATTCCTGATTTGAAGGACTTTGTTGCAGAGTGCAGGAATGTAATTGCCGTCACTGATTTATTTAATTGCAGCAATTTAACAGAGGTATTATTTTGCTCATGCTCTGATGGGCAACACCATAATGATCTCTACTGAACGACGACAAACAAAATGTACCTTCAGATAAGCTGCATTTTTTTAAAGCTAGAAAAACACCAGTTTTAAAACTTTGGAGAGAGGCAAGGTGGAAAGACAATGCAGAGGAAGGGGTGAATAAGGGGAAAGAAGGTGGATGAGGTGTGCAACAGATGGCTTGAAGTCTTTGCAAATTGAGACTTGAAATTCCACATAATCATTTGTGGCCCACTGGCTGATTTTAACATGAGCTTCCAGCCCCCAGAACAAAAAGGTGAAAGATCCTTGCATTTAGAGTGTTTGATGATGTATTCATCCTTATATAAAAGCAAAATGCTGCAGATGCTGAAAATCTGTGGTAAAAACAGAAAATGTTAGAAATACTTAGGTCAGGCAGCATCTGTGGAGAGAAAAACAGAGTTAATGTTTCAGGTCACTCTGTTTTTCACCTCTCAACTTACTGCATATAGAGATTTAAGAATAATGTTTAAGTCCCTGAGTGTTTTAAGGGTGAAATAAAGAGACAAATGACAGATTTTCTCAGAGGTTCAAAAAGGAAGATAAATATTTTCACTCAATAAGTGAAAAAATATTTGCGACTTCACCTGTTCATGCTCTCTCTCTCTCTCTCTCTCTCTCTCTCTCACACACACACACATACACACACACACACACACACACACACGTACATAGAGTCTGATTGTTGCAAAAGAGTTTGTTGTTAAAAGAAAATATTTAGAAGCTTTTCGGGAGAAAATCTTTCAGTGGTGCTAGCCTGAATGCTCTTTGTCTTGAAAAAGATGAGGTGTCACAGATTCCTTGTGGTTAAGCCTCAATCCAAGGTTGATGGTGGAAATTCTGGTTCACTTTCACAGATGGGGTGTCCCAAAGTCACCTTGCAACTTCTCTCCTCCAGTAGTTAAAAGATGTTATCAGTAGGGCTTCTGCTTAGCTGGAACTGTCTCATAGCTGTTCTGGTTGTAAAAGACCTTCTCTGGTTGCCTGTGTTCTGCCTTTCTCTCTCTAGAGCAATACCTTTTAAGGTGGAAACTTGTCAGATTGGGGTATCGGTCAGGTGACTAAGGGCTCTCCCCCCTGGAGTGAGTCACACAATGATCCAGGATATGTGAACCATTGTTATATAATGGCTTCTGAATTTGGTCCATTCTGAGAAATAGATGTTTATTTTGCACCTATTATTCTGGCCCTGACTTCGGAGTCAGTCTGTCTGCAGAAGTTTTTGTTAGCTCCATTCCTGCAGATAGGAGTTGTTAGTATGGAATAGGCTGTTTTCCATTTCAATGTGTTTTCCCCCATTCAAATTGTCATGACCAGGTGAGAAAAGGCTCTAGGGGGTTCCCTCTCAATCTTTTGCTGGTTTGACCAGAACAGGGTTTAATTTTTAAAACACTGTGTTTCAGCTTCCCCTCAGTGAATCCTTGTTTACTGCTCTCCAATTATAGTGGCAAAGAAATCAACCAGACAGGTTTTAGAGTCATAGAGTCATAGAGTCGTACAGCATAGAAACAGGCCCTTCGGCCCACTGTGTCCATGCTGACCATAACGTCTATCTATACGGATCCCGTTTGCCTGCATTAATTCCATATCCCTCTATGCCTTGCTCATTCAAGTACCTGTCCAGATGCCTCTTAAATGTCTCTACTGTTCCTGCCTCCACCACCTCCTCAGGCAGCTCATTCCAGATACCCACTATTCTTTGTGTGAAAAATTTACCCCTTTGATCCCCTTTAAACCTCCTCCCTCTCACCTTAAATCTATGCCCTCTAGTTTTAGTCACCCCTACCATAGGAAACAGACTTTGGCTATCTACGCCTCTCATAATTTTATATACCTCTATCATGTCCTCTCTGAGCCTCCTTCGCTCCAGGGAAAACAGACCCAGCCTATCCAAACTCTCTTTATAACTCAAGCCCTCCAAACCAGGCAACATCCTTGTGAATCCTTTCTGCACCCTCTCTAGCTTAATTACATCTTTCCTGTAGAAAAGTATAAGTTCATTAAGCTTAAAACTCTAATTCAGTCAAAACTACTACGAATACGCACCGCGACCATGCTAGCATGCATACGCGATAAACACACATGCAGATAGAGACAGAAAAGGAGTAAGAATAAAGGGTAAAAGTTTGAAGCAATAGCTGGGGTTCGTTTACTGTCCTTTCAGTTTGATGTCGTTTGATTGCAGTTAAACCTTGCTGTTTCGTTGGGGCCCCTTGCATGCTTTCAACGTGTTTCAATGTAGGAATCTTCTTTCTTGAGGTTTAAGTGGCTTCAATAGATTTGGAAATTCATGAGAGAGAGAGATAGCCAGGGAGAGACACCTTCATTCTGTGTTGTCTTCGAAGCAGTCTCTGTCATCAACTTGTCCTATGAGCACAATTCAAAAACCCTGGGCCAACAGGTTAGTCATGTGACTATTTTTTTTAAACAAACTCTCCTGCGTTTTTGTGGATTCCTTTCATATAAGACACCCGCAGTGGGGGCAGGAAGGGGGTGGGTGGGTAATGGAAAGCTGGCTTGTTCCACTTTCAGTGTCTGGTGCTCAAAATCCATTTGGGTTAATTGGATCAGGGAGCAGTTCCATTGTCTTTTCCTAGGCAACTGTCTCTTAGAATACAAATTTTCCAGCCATTACTGATCTCTTTAAACAATTCATCTCTTCAGTCTAGTAACAGTTTAAAATTAATGTTCATAAGACAAAATTAATATGCCTCATACGTGGCAGGTGGGCTCTTCATGACACCTCCACTCCCAACGTAATGAAATGCAATTTTTTGAAGAGCAATTCCTCAAAAGGAACTAGAGAGAAGAGTAGGTCGAGGAAAACACATATGCATCTCTCTCATTCATTCTCATTCATTCAGAAATCCTAAAAATTATTACAGCCTGTCTTTTCTTGGTAGCAGTGCTGCTTTAAACTGCCCTTTTTGGCATCGCAATAAATATGTGATTTTTGGGGAATTCTTGTTTTCAGTTTGCACATTTCCATGACTGCCTAGGGTGTCATTGTTCCTGTTGAGGTCTGCAAGGGGTGGATTAGATTTAATTAGCCCTAGGTTGTACTTCTACTCATGGACGTCGGCAGTGGGTGGATCCACTTGGAACTCTCTTTCAGTGCTTTGATATGTCATGGTCCTGTCGTTTTTTTTTCGGAATATGCCGTTTGCCTTTAAGGCTTGCAAGGGATCAGTATTGCTTTAACAGCCGGCAAGCCTTAGGAGTTATAGGAAGGTGCATTTTCATTGCCTTAGAAACTGCCATTTGGAGACTGCAATTCAAAGGGTGCATTCTCAATACCATGGAAAGCTCACTGGTAGTGAGCCTGATGTGATACATTTGTTACAATTCTGTTTGAACTGGCAGTTAGTAAGACAGTTTGAACACATAGACAGAGACACAGGGCACAGCTGTGATGAGCACACCTGAAACAGAGCTCTCTACCATTTAAACTGAAGGAAGAGGATTTTAGTCTGATTATTATTATCTCTCAAAATTCTAAAAAACATCAAGCAAAGACAGAGATCTCAGGTAATTTAAATTGAAGAAAGGAAAGTTTGACTGTGACAATCTTTTATCCCTTAAAAAACTCTAAAGTCAGACCGATTCCATTGAAAGTGTTTGCAAGTTGTTAATTGTTGAAATTCGCTGGGGATGGAAAGCATCACCTAGTGAAGTTAGACTACAGACTGTTCTACTGCGAAAGAACCTTTTCTCCCGTATCGGACGACTATGAGGACTTCAAGCAACCTCGGACTGTAAATTTGCAAGGACTCTAATTTTTTCTATTTTAAATGCTGTTTATAGCTTCATAGTGTTTAAGAATTTAGTTCTTTTAATAAAGGGTTAATTTGTTGATTTAAAGACACCTGATTTGGTTAGCCTCCTTTGGAGGTTAATAGATTGTACAATTTGGTGGGTCTTTCTTTAATTTGGAAAGTTTGTAAATGATATGCTAGCCGATCTATGGAACGACAGGATTGAAATAACAGTACGTTGGTCCCACCACAATATGAATCGTATATTTTGTTTGGGGGCTTTGACAGGAGCAGTCAGTCGTAACAGATGAGTCATGCAAGGGCTTTTCACTTTAGAGGATGGTTGCTTCCCTTTTCTCCTGACTGTGGGAGCAGATTCTTTGCTAATCCTTTTGTCCTCTGGGACATTCCTGCTTACAGGTATTTGTCCAGATTCTACTGCACTCCTCTTGCGGCACTTTGACTTGGTGAGGCATCACCCTCACGGTTTCTCTGCCCTCTTGAGGCCTTTTGTTTTTCTGCAGGTTCCTGTAAATGCTGTTTGCAACTCTGGTGGGATGCTTCTGGTGTCTGCTTTTACATAGGACGATGTGGGGTCTAACTTTTCAAACATTCGGAGTTGGCTGACCATTTGGGATTCCATTTGGGATTCCTCCCGGACTTCCTTTAACCTGCCCTCTTTGGCCCTTTTCCCCCTTTCCTTTCTAACCTTTTGCCAGTCTTGTACCTGTCTGGTCCCTTTTGTTCTCGGCAGGGGTCCCTTACAGTTCACTAGCCCTTTGCTGGAGAGTCCTCCAAACACCATTACAGAACTTAAGGCTGCAGATTTCACTGTGGGTTGGGGTTTTTCCTCAACCTGCCACTTGTGGCAACTCCTACAGTACTCTACCACATCTTTGTGGACTTTGGTTTTTTGTATACCAACATGTACAGCCACTGCAATCTCATGGGCCATTCTTAATATTTCTCTCCGTTACCTCTGCGGCACCACTAACTGGTGAACCACTGTCCACTCTTTGTCCTCAGGTCAGTGAGGAGAACTCCACTTCCTCATCAGTACCTCATTCTTTAAATAGTAGCAGTCTGGGACTCCCTCTACTTCAACTTCATACTGGGCAGCCTGTGCTAACTCTCTCAGTACTGGGTCAGCTTGCTGAGCCTCAGCTAGGGATGATTCATTTAATTCATTCCCTGGGTCTTCTAACTTTCCAAAGAAAGTCTCAGGCAGACAGACCTCATTGTCATCTTCCTGCAGTGTCAATTCAGTCTTCTGTGGGGGGAACTGGTTTGATCATGGCCTGATACACTACATATGCAGGGAAACTGCAGGAGACCATCTCCTGCCACTGCCCTGTCTCTTTGACCTCCTTCAGTCTCTCTTTCACTACTGGGGAAGTTACCACCTTCGCCCGCGCCAGATCATTACCTAGGAGCAGCTCAACCCCGTCCACAGGCAAACTAGGGACAATCCCTATGGTCACCGGTCCCGAAACTAGATCGCACTCCAGGTGCACCCGGTGTGAATGTACAGGCATACACTGCCCTCCAATACCATTCACCAGCATTCTGGAGTTTACTGCACTCTCTGGGGGAAAGGTCAGGCCTTTTCCCAGTAAAAAGGATCTAGTGGTCCCTGTGTCCCTGAGGATTACTATGGGCTTGCTTTCCCCACTCGAGGGGACACAAAATCTTGATAACCTTCAGGAATCCTATTCAATTTTCCTGCACTTGCAGCAGTAGGCTTCCTGGGTTTTACTATTACTGCAGTTAAAGCTACAGCTTGTTCAGCAGTGCTTTCCATCAGGGTCCCTTCTCCTTCACTGAGCGGATGTGCTCTGATTAACCCTAAAGGTTTTCCTCTTAGTTTCCAGCAGTCAGCTCTTAGATGACCTGCTTTATTACAATGGAAGGACACAGGTCTCTAGCACACACAACCAGAATAAAATCTGTATTGAAATCTTTTCTCTTTTTTAATTGGGATCAATTTGACTTCCCACTTCCAATTTTCTCGTTTGTCTGTGGGTCCAATCTGGATGCTCGCCTCCAAATTTCTGTTATGATCAGGTGAGAAAGGGGTCCAGGGGTTTCCTCTCAGCCTTTCCCTGGTTTGACCGTAACAGGGTTTAATTTTTAAAACACCGTGTTTCAGCTTCCCTTCAGTGAACCCTTGTTCACTGCTCTCCAATTCTGGTGCCAAATAAACCAACCAGACAGGTTTTCGTAGATTTAAACAAGAAAGGTGTAAGTTTATTCATCGTAAAACTCTAATTCTGTTAAAACTACTACGAATATGTGATGCGACCATGCTAGCAGGCATACACGATAAACACACACACAGATAGAGACAGAAAAGGAGTAAGAATAAAGAGGAAAAGTTTGAAGCAATAGCTTGGGGTTCATCTATTGTCCTTTGAGTTCAATATAGAGTCTTTGAATGCAAATAAAATCTTGCTGTGTCTTTGGGGCCCAGTGGAGGTTTTCAAATTTGTTTAGATGTAGGAGTCTTCTCTCTTGAGGTTTAAGTGGCTTCAGTGGATTTGGAAATTCATGAGAGAGAGATAGCCAGTGAGAGAGACCTTCATTCTATGTTGTCTTCAAAGCAGTCTCTGTCATCAACCTGTCCAGTGGGCCAGCAGGTTAGTCATGTGATGAGTTTTTTAACAAACTCTCCTGCGTTTTTTTAAATTCCTTTCATCTTAGCAGAAACCTGCAATGGTTGGGGGGAGGGGGGAATGGAATGCTGGCTTGTTCCACCTTCAATGTCTGGTGATCAAAAGCTATTTGGTTTAATTGGATCAGGGAGCAGTTCCATTGTCTTTTCCTGGGCAACTGTCTCTTAGAATGCAAATTTTTCCAGCCACTGCTGATCTCTTTAAACAATTCATCTCTTCAGTCCAGCAACAGTTTAAAATTAATGTTTCATATGACAAAATTAATATTCCTCATTTGTGGCAGTTGGGGGTCTTCATGACATAATCCAGTCATGGATAGTGGGTTTCGTCTTCAACAAGCAATGTGTCCAGATTTCGAACAGATCCAGCAATGCAAAACTGGGCATCCATGAGGCGCTGTGGGCCATCAGCAGCAGCAGAATTGTACTCAACCACAATCTGTAACCTCATGGCCCGACATATCCCCCACTCTACCATTACCATCAAGCCAGGAGACCAACCGTGGTTCAATGAAGAGTGCAGGAGGGCATGCCAGGAGCAGCACCAGGCATACCTCAAAATGAGGTGTCAACCTGGTGAAGCTACAACACAGGAATATCTGCGAAAGCAGCATACGATAGACAGAGCTAGGCGATCCCATAACCAACGGATCAGATCCAAGCTCTGCAGTCCTGCCACATCCAGCCGTGAATGGTGGTGGACAATTAAACAACTAACTGGAGGAGGTGGCTCCACGAATATCCCCATCCTCAATGATGGAGGAGCCCAGCACATCAGTGCGAAAGATAAGGCTGAAGCATTTGCAACAATCTTCAGCCAGAAGTGCTGAGTTGATGATCCATCTCGGCCTCCTCCTGAAGTCCCCAGCATCACAGATGCCAGACTTCAGCCAATTCGATTCACTCCGCCTGATATCAAGAAACGACTGAAGGCACTGGATACTGCAAAAGCTATGGGCCCTGCCAATATTCCAGCAATAGAAGTGAAGACCTGTGCTCCAGAACTTGCCGGGCCCCGAACCAAGCTGTTCCAGTACAACTACAACACTGGCATCTACCCGGCAATGTGGAAAATTGCCCAGGTATGTCCTGTACACAAAAAGCAGGACAAGTCCAACCCGGCCAATTACCGCCCCCTCAGCCTACTCTCAATCATCAGTAAAGTGATGGAAGGTATCATCAACAGTGCCATCAAGCGGCACTTGCTTAGCAATAACCTGCTCAGTCACGCTCAGTTTGGGTTCCGCCAGGGCTCAGCTCCTGACCTCATTACAGCCTTGGTTCAAACATGAACCAAAGAGCTGAACTCAAGAGGTGAGGTGAGAGTGACTGCCCTTGACATCAAGGCAGCATTTGACCGAGTATGGGATCAAGGAGCCCTAGCAAAACTGAGGTCAATGGGAATCAGGGGGAAAATCCTCTGCTGGCTGGAGTCATACCTAGCACAAAGGAAGATGGTTGTGGTTGTTGGAGGTCAATCATCTGAGCTCCAGGACATCACTACAGGGGTTCCTCAGGGTAGTGTCCTAGGCCCAACCATCTTCAGCTGCTTCATCATTGACCTTCCTTCAATCATCAGGTCAGAAGTGGGGATGTTCGCTGATGATTGCACAATGTTCAGCACCATTCGTGACTCCTCAGATACTAAAGCAGTCCGTGTAGAAATGCAGCAAGACCTGGACAATATCCAGGCTTGGGCTGATAAATGGCAAGTAACATTCGCGCCACACAAGTGCCAGGCAATGACCATCTCCAACAAGAGAGAATCTAACCATCTCCCCTTGACATTCAACGGCATTACCATCACTGAATCCCCCATTATCAATATCCTAGGGGCTACCATTGACCAGAAACTGAACTGGAGTAGCCATATAAATACCGTGGCTACAAGAGCAGGTCAGAGGCTAGGAATCCTGATGCGAGTAGCTCACCTCCTGACTCGCCAAAGCCTGTCCACCATCTACAAGGCACAAGTCCGCAGTGTGATGGAATACTCTCCACTTGCCTGGATGGGTGCAGCTCCAACAACACTCAAGAAGCTCGACACCATCCAGGACAAAGCAGCCCGCTTGATCGGCACCCCATCTACAAACATTCACTCCCTCCACCACCGACGCACAGTGGCAGCAGTGTGTACCATCTACAAAATGCACTGCAGCAATGCACCAAGGCTTCTTAGACAGCACCTTCCAAACCCGCGACCTCTACCAACTAGAAGGACAAGGGCAGCAAATGCATGGGAACACCACCACCTGCAAGTTCCCGTCCAAGTCACACACCATCCTGACTTGGAACTATATCGCCGTTCCTTCACTGTGGCTGGGTCAAAATCCTGGAAATCCCTTCCTAACAGCACTGTGGGTATACCTATGCCAAATGGACTGCAGCGGTTCAAGAAGGCAGCTCACCACCACCTTCTCAAGGGCAATTAGGGATGGGCAATAAATGCTGGCCTGGCCAGCAATGCCCACATCCCATGAATGAATAAAAAAAACATGTTTATTGACAGTACAGGACTGGTCACCTGACCTCTACTCCGTTTTGTCTGTACCACAAATATGTCCATTTTTTTGCAGTTCAGTTCAACAGTTGACTTTTATTTCATAATTCCCCCAGTTAATTTCATATTTCATTATTGTTCCCTCCACAAGCGTAACATTCCACTTCGAAAATACTAAAACTGATGAATTGTACCATGTGCAGTCTGTTTTCCCACACTCACATTGGACAAGTAAAGAATGGCATATTTCAAAAAAGTGAAATCTTGATGCAACTTTCGAGTATTTGGTGTCAATCCTTGTTTAGACCTCCCAATACCACGATCCTGCTTCCAGCCCTTATTGGTATGACCATCTCAACGCGAGGTTAAAGTTAGATGCATAGGAGGTGATTTTCATGTCTGTAGGACATACTGAGAAAATTACCCTGAAATCATAATTGTCCCTAGGGTGGTAAGTAAATTGCCGGTTGAACAGTACAGGGTTATCTGAAGCGTTAACCTGTTTTTATTTTTCAGCTGGTTTAAGGTTTTAGTTAAGAAGCATCACTTTCCTTCTCTTACTGCTTCATTCATGTTTTATTTTCCTTTTGAAGTTTGCTATTACTCCCCAATATTACATAAAGTGGTTGGAATGAGAAGGTGGGCTAGTTACTTGCTGCCAAACGTTTGACAGTGCCACCCTCAAATTGGACAATTTTTCATTGATCCCTTTGGGATGGCTAACTCAGCTCAGTATGCTTCAAACCCAACAGCAGCATGGCCTTGATTCCCAGCGTGGATTTGACATTTTGTCAGGACCCTTTAGTAATCATTACATGCTTCCTGTGTAACAGTTTGAAAATATGCAAGTGTTCGCCTCAAAGACAGAATAATTTTCATAAGTAAACACAGAAAGTGTTTGTATATTTCTGAATTGTTCTTGCATCAGCAATTGTAAACAGTGTTGCTTGGATTTATACTCGCTTGCAATTAACAACCGTGTAAATGAATTCGCTCAAGAGCACATTGGTGGCAGATTTGCACAGCTTAAAAAATGAAACACTTCAAGTCAAGTACCACTGTGCCTTTGCTGCAATGCTGGAATCATGGAAATACACTGTTAGTATTATATTTAATGATAGTTGGACTGATGGAACCATTAAACACAATAATATTAGCCTGTGGTACACATCAACAATTTTCTACAGCTACATAAAAGTTTCAATTTCTTCTTTTGCAGTGTTTATTTAAATTAATAAAATGACTCTCTCATAAAGGAATTGCTCATTATCTCTTGAATTTCCAGCATACTGTCACTGTGCATTTGGATTCCCCACCCAGTGCAGTCTTAAATTTTTGAGGTGCAAAATGGGCATGATGCTAAGCAGTTTAACAAAACTGAGGCCTGTGTCTGATCTGGTCGGGCATTTGCCCCACTGCTTAATTGGTCAAGCCCTTTTGTTAGGCAGTAAGTGCAGGCCTCATTTTAATAAAAGAGAAAGACTTGCATTTATTTAGCACTTTTCACAGCCACTGGACTTCTCAAAGTGCTTTACAGCCAATGAAGTACTTTGGAAGTGTTGCCACTGGAAGAAACGCAGCAGCCAATTTGAGCACAGCAAATTTCCACAAACATCAATGTGATAATGACTAGATAATCTGTCTTTGTGATGTTGATTGAGGGGCAAACATTGGCCAGGGCACCAGGGATAACGCCCCTGCTCCTCTTCAAAATAATGCCACGGGATCTTTTAAATCCATCCAAGCAAGCAGATGGGGCCTTGGTTTAACATCTCATCCAAACGACAGCACCTCTGACTGAGCAGTGGTCCTTCAGTATTGTATGTCAAATTTGATTTTTTTGGTGCTTCAGCCCACTTGAACCCAGAACCTTCTGACTCAGAGGCGAGAGTACTAGCAAATGAGCCACAGCTGACACAATAGTCACATAAAATTTCCAATCATATCTGTAAATAATTTGTATCATTTAAACTCTGACAGACAATTGGTCATGTCACCCATGTACAACCTTTTCAATAAAAGAGCTTTTAAGTAAAAAAGACAAGTTATCACAAAGTGCACTCATTTCTGACCTGGATGCCTAAATTCACGTGGACTAGTTGGAGCTATCGGCCCCCTTTTGCCTCCCTTGTGCCCCCCCCCCCCCCACCCCTGCTGGGAGTTACCTGTGGACCTTGAGAACAGCCAAAACTAGCCCACAACATGTCTGAATTATGATCGGACGCTCAAGGATGAATTTAAGACGTTCCCTGGCCTCCTCCATTCTGCTGCACTATTGGAATTGCATCCGGTTTTGGGTGGTGTCCAATTCCTATCCCAGTAACATCCCACTAAGTAACATCACCAGGTCCATTCTCTTTTCAAGAGTTTCATCGTCAGAACTCCTATGAAGGTCAGAATTTAATTGCTAGGATCCCTTTTTATAAATCAACCTTTAATAAAAATGGAGATTAACTTCAATCATCCTTTCCATTTTTCACTTTCTGACTCTTTTTTTATTTAAATGTCCTTTTTTCAAAAAGCTGTGTATGGCTGATATGACTAGTGGAATTGTCATTCAGAGTTTAAATGATACAAAATAAATACAGGTGTTAATGGAAATATCCTGTGGTGACATTGCAGCTGTCACACTGTCTGTAACTCTCTTCTTCAATTTCTGGCTCCTCTAATTTGTCATCAGCACTCCATGACAACAACAACTTCCATTTATGTGACGTCTTTTATGTAGCAAGCATCTGAAGGTGCTGCACAGAGGAGAACCGAATACAAGTGGTGATGGAAGAGTTAGGAGAGATGACCCAATGTTTGTTTTTGGGGAGGCTTTCATAGGCAGGGAGAGAAGTAACAGGATGGAGGGGTTTCGCTCTATTGAGACAGAGAGTCGGGCTTAAACAGCTGAAGGCTCTCCCGTCAACAGTGGGGCAGTAAAGGAGAATGCTCAAGCAGTCAGAGTAGGAGGACTGAAAGCACAGGTTGAGGTTAAGGAGTGGAGGAGGTTGCAGAAGCAAGATAGGGTGAGGCCATGGAGGAATTTGTAAATGGGGACAAAGATTTGAATTTGAAGTGTTGGTGACGAGGCATACCTATGTTATGTATACATGAATGTAGCTACATTTCAAAAAAAGTAGTTCATCGCCTGGAAAACTCTGTTGGACATCCTGAAGTTGTGAAAGGTGCTATATAAATGCAAGTTTTTTTTAATATTTGCTGTGATTCTTCTATCTTCTCCACCAAACCCACTTCCTCTCTCTGCCCCCCATCCCCCCGTCCCCCCACTCAACCGCACACATAACCAACATACAAGGAAATTGTATTTGACAGATGTTCAAGTAAGCACCACTGGCTTGCAGTTCAAAGTATCCAGGAAAATGTGTTGTTAGCAGCAGCTGTGCCATTTGTGTTCTCAGTGGTGTAGTATCACAAATTGCCTTTGATAATACAGTTGCAGAGTCGACATGATCTTTCCAGAGTTTGTCATTATCGAAATTTAATGGAATTGGTTTTCACAAAGAAATAAACAGAGTTATTCACAATTTTAATGCAATTTTTGTTATTAAAGAGAACCCCAGAGAATCTTGCTTTGATCCTGGAACGATCAAGAATGGCACAAGGGTGGGGACGCACCTCAAGCTCGGATCCACAGTAACCTTTTACTGTGACAGTGGCTATGAAATAGTTGGCTATTCAACTCTGACTTGCATCATGGGAGGAGATGGAAAACCTTCCTGGAACAAGCCTGTTCCATCCTGTTCAGGTAACTGCACCCCATGCAGAAAAGTTTAGTCCAGGTATAAATGTACAAGATGCGATTCACAGTAACTGCCACTTACTTGCTGTAGGGTAAAATGTCAATAGTTTAGTCCTCTGGTTTCTTATGTCCCCACCATTCCATGCAAAAATTTCTTCCCTCGTGTTGTGCTCATCTGTGCTACAGGGTGTTACTACAGTGAGAACCAGGGTTGACGCACATTTCCATGTATAATGTGCAATCGCTGTGCCTCTTGGCTCTAAAGCATACAATGTGCTCAAAGATCATATTAGAAAATAAGAAATAATCCCAAACTGTTCTCTGTTATGTGAACAATACTGATTGGGTGCATTCCAATTCTAAGTATGAGAAAGATACCTATTAGCAAGGAACAAAAACCATGAAACGCACCTATCATTATTTACTTTCATGCAACAGCTAGGAAATAATTATGAAATTGCAGCAAGTAACCATCAGAAAATCAGCCAATCAAATCATTCAGGAGATTTTTTTTTTGCAAAGTGGCTAGCATGTTTTCTGAGCTTTCTAATGATATTTTTAACAAAATCACATCACAAATGAACAATTAATACGAGAATGACTAACCCTACATGTTTAGTGTTCTGTATAGTGTTTCATATCCCTGCAATGTCTTCTTTCTGGAGCTTCATCCTTTCCCAGGTGCTTAAGACAACAATTTCAATGCTTCCATCAGCTTCAGTTGGGAAGCTAGACTTCATTATCCTTTTTTGCCTCCCCTTAAAAGGAGGTATTATCATGCATGTGCAACAGACCCTATTTTCCTCAGATTTTTCAATTAGTTTTTTTTGTCTGATTTGAATAATTTGCCATTTGTTTCTGCTCTGTTACTGATAGAAGTGCCTAATATTCATTCTCTGCTTTTTATCAGATACTTTTCCTCTGAAAATCAAGTCACTCAATCGTGTGCAATAGGGTCTTTGTTAAGTTCAATATTTTTACCTGGAATTGTGAAATGTGCTGTATAACACTGTGGTAATTAAAAAAACAACACACTCTGATTCATTACGTGAAACACTTCAACAGAGTAGGTTATTATATTGAGGGTAGTGTGAGGTGGGAGTATAAATGGCATGAAAACAAAAAGGACTGTTATTTTCCAATAATTTTAACCTGTCATTTTACTCTATTTCTTACATTGACTTGTTCATTATGCACGGTCAGAATTAGAATGTTTTTGTGATCTGAATTTTAATCTGACCATTCGTCCTGAATATTTTTGAAAGATATGATTAGGTAACATTATCACATTTATTTATTAAGAAACCTCATTGCCTTTTAACCCTGGTTACCTAATAAGTACTCCAATAATCTGAATAAATTTAGTTTTGGAATACAATTAATTTTGGCACATTAGAAAAACTGAGGCTAGAAATAACTATTGGTGATAATAATAGATAAATGCTTTAACATTTTCATATATCATTGTTCTGTCTGTGCTTTTAACATCAGCTTTGGCTCATTTCAAAGTAAATAGGCTAATACATAGGAACAGTAGAGGCCATTTAACCCTTTGAGCCTGTTCTGCTATTCAATGAGATCATGGCTAATCTGTGACCTAACTCCACGACCTAACTCCACATTCACTCTTGGCTCCATATCCATTACTACCTTTTGGTTCACAAAAATCTATCAATTTCAGATTTAAAATTAACCATTGCCACTTGCAAAAGAGAGTTCCAAATTTCTGCCACCCTTTGTGTGGAGAAGTGTTTCCTAAATTCACCCTTGAAATATCATGCTCTAATTTACAGACGATGCCCCCCAGTTCTAGACTCCCCAACCAGTGGAAATAGTTTCTCTCCATCTACCCTATCTGATCCCCTTAATATCTTGAAAACTTCAATCAAATCACCCCTTACCTTTCTAAATTTCTGTGGATATAACCTAGTTTGTGTAATGTCTCCTCGTAATTTAATCCTTGGAGTCCAGGTATCATTCTAGTAAATTGATGCTGTATTCCCTACAGGGTCAATATATCCTTCCTAAGGTGTGGTGACTAAACTGCTCACCGTATTCCAGGTGAGGGCTTTGTATAGCTGTAACATAACTTCTACCCCCTTGTATTCTAGTCCTCTAGGTATAACGGCCAGGATTCCATTAGCCTTACTGATTATTTTCTGTATCTATTCATGTCATTTTAATGATCCATGTGAGCAGACCTCCAACTCTCTTTGGACCTCCACTGTTTTTAGCTTATCATTTAGAAAGTATACTGTTTTATTCTTTTTATGTCCAAAGTGGATGACCTCATGTTTGTCTGCATAGAAATCCATTTTCCATAGTTTTACCCACTCACTTAATATCTGTTTTGTAATTTTATGCATGGCTTACAATGTTGCCTATCTTTGTGACATTGGCAAACTTGGATATGCGATATTCTATCCCATCATCTCTGTTTTTAATGAATACAGTGAATAGTGTTGATGCCCAACACAGACCTTTGCAGGATACCACTAGTCACATCCTGCCAATGAGTACCAGCTCATTATCCCTACTCTCTGTCCCCTGCCACTCAGCCAATTTCTTAACCAGATCAATAATTTGCTTTCAACTTTTGCTAACAGTCTCTTATGAGAGACTTTATCAAATGCCTTCTGGAATTCCATATAGATAACATCCATAAACATTCCCCTGTCCACTCATTTATTCATCTCTTCAAAAAATTCAATCAGATTCGTCAGGCAGGACCTACCCTTTACAAAACTGTGCTGCCTCTCTTTGATCAGCTGAAAATTTGCAACATGTTCAATCACTCTCTCATTAATTGTACACATTTGTAATTTCCTGACAATAGATGTTCGGCTAACTGGTCTATAGTTCCCTGAATTTCCGCTCTTGACTTTCCTCAGTAGCAGAATGTCATGCACAATTTTTCAGTCTAAAAGAATAATTCCTGAATTATGGGAACTTTGGAAGACTATATGCAATGTTCTCATCTACTTCCTTTAAAAACCTGGAATGGAAACCTTCTGGTCCTGGGAATTTGTCACTGTTGAATGCCATTATTTTCTTCATTACTGTTATTTTGCTTACATAAATTTTAGTCAGCCTCTGTCTCTGATTCCCACATGCTACACCTCTGTTAAAATAGGAAATAGAAGACTACCATACTGTTACTGTAAGAAATTTGTCCAGTGTTATCACCAATAGTCTATCCTCTGGTATTACACTGCATACTTTCCCCATTTACTACTTTTTGACGCACACCACGTGACAAGCAATTGCGATTCAGTGGTTGGGGGCTGGCCTTTAGACTAGGGAGTGAAGCCTTTTGAAGGGTGAGTTGTAGCCAAAGTGTTCTGTTTTAAAAATGCTTAGGTTGAAATGAACACTTTCTTATGCATCTTTGTCATTGGGTGCATTGATGTCTCATACCATTCAACAACTCATCAAGCATTGCTGATGTTTCCTGAAACTTTCTCAGTCACTTGAGTGAAATACACCCCAAGCGATGGAAAAAAAAGTGGTTATATTGTCAGGGAAATGATAATCTCAGAAAGAATGGTGGCAATATTTCTCAAGCTGCAAAACGATGGTTATGTCCTGGAAGTATGGCAGCCTAGGAAACATCACAGTGCCCTTGATGTGGGAGTCAAAGGCAATAATTGCACGTAATGAATGCTCACAGAATGCCATATTATGATTTAATTTAAATAGTTATAAAGTACTAGGATTAGGATTTATTAAATTCATGATATGCTGCCAGTCAAAGAGAAGCCCCCCTGCCCTACATCGGACATGATTGTTGCATTTCATTTCTATAAACTTTCTGCTTTATTTTCCAGCACCATGTGGAGGCCAATACATTGGATCAGAAGGTGTCATTTTGTCTCCAAACTACCCTAAGAACTACACTGGTGGACAGACCTGTTTATATTCCATTATTGTGTCTAAGGACTATGGTATGGAGTTCTCTCTCATTGAAACAACGCTACCTGAGTTAATTGATTCCTGATCATGTATCTAAGAATGTGTTTCCATTGCATGGTTCCTGTTCTATATTATTATAAAGATGACCTGCTCAGAGACATTTTCAATACAGTATTTCTGTCCTTGTCTGTTACTAAGCAATCATTTCCATTTCCTCTTTCACTCTCATTTATTAATTGTTAAATTAACTTTGTGTTCATAAAAGACTCATCAGTAGCAGAGAGAGTCATTCTTTAGTCTTTTTATCTATGGCCTTCAAACTGCCACTTTCATCTTTTCTCAGCCCTTGCACAGACCTAGAAATTGCTAGAACATGGTTGAATGCTGTTTATAGAATAAATTAATATGTTTTTTGTTTTGTTTGCATTTTGTCGATAAGTCTCACGCGAAATCAATATGATTATAAAGTAATGTTGAGAGGCCTGAAATTGTCTCAGGACCCAAAAGAAAATTGCTAATTAATGTTTGAATTTTAATCTGTTGATTAATGAATGTATTTTCTTTTTCTCCCATGCAGTGGTATTCGGCCAGTTTACATATTTTCAAACAGCGCTGAATGATGTGGTGGAAGTGCATGACGGCCCAACCCAACATTCACGGCTCCTCAGTTCACTCTCTGGCTCCCACACAGGTACCTCCAAATCATTAGGCACAAAATCATGTGTACAAAGAAAATGATTCTTGAAGTGCAATCGAAACCTATTCTGTACTCCACTAATTCAAGTGTTTAACATGCAAGATAACAGGGAGTGTGTTACAGAGCTACAACAAGCCCCGTGCAATGAAATATCTTACCAGTGCACTTGCAATAACCTAGTGCAGTGTGAGTGATTGGTACAATATCAGTGCAGTGTGACTGACTGGTACAGTTCATTGCAGTATGTGTGATTGAATGCAGTATCAGTACAAAGCTGCAATGTGAGCAAAATGGTTTAGTCTCACTGCAGCATGAATGATGTTCCTATGTAGTAAAGTGAGAGAAATGGCCCACTAGTTTTCACCTCTTACTTCTTTATAACAATCAGTAAATTAATTCAGTTATATATAGGTACATAGTTACTAGATTCATGACATTAAGTACTATGTAGGATTCAGAGGTGGGTTGAGGATTGAGTTAACCTGCACTCTTGGTGTTGCTGCTACAATGTACCACTGTAAGTTACTGTATTAAAATACATTGTAAAATGTGCACTGCCTGGTATGTAAAAGCATTAAATAACATCACAAATAGTGAATGCAAAACATGACCTATTTATACAGTTAACAGAACACTGGAACTGTGCTATTAAGCACACTAGCTGGTATTTTTTCACATCTGTTAGTTTGAGAATTGCAGTGGTACAGTTGAAATAAGAACAATCTGTGTACCTTATGTGTTTTCCTCCAAAGGTACATTATATTTGTCATCAACACATCTAAAATGGAAGATTAGAGTCATTAAAGTGAATTGCCTGTGATAGATTTGAAGATGCAGTATAGAATAGTTACTGAGCCTGGAGAGAAGGAACTGATGATGGTTGAGTTGACACCATTGCTGTATGTGCAGTTACTGGCAGCAACTTTGAGGTGTTACAGAGAGTGCTCGGGACTGAATTCGATACCTGGCCAATGACAGAATCATAGTACACATATCTTGTGAGATATGTTTATTCCAGGGACAAAATCTTGCCAATGATGAACATTAATAACCACATGGTGACTGAATTCTCAACCTGACTACATTGCACACACTGTGGGCTTATACAAGCCTCATCTGACATTGGAAAAGTTCTGTAGCCAAAATAGTCATGTAATGGTACAAAGCTAGGTAGGATTGCAACCTGTGAGGAGGCTGCAAAGAGATGGAGACAGATTAAGTGGTGGGCAACAGGTGACAGATGGAGGATAATGTGGGGAATTGAGAGGTTATTCACTTTGGTAGTAAGAAGAGAAAAGCAGAATTTTTTTTAAAAGGCATGAAACTTGTAAATATTGATGTTTAGAGAGACTTGGGTGTACTCATACAAGGAACACAGGAAGTTGACATGCAGGTACAGCAAGCAATTAAGAAGGCAAAGGGTGTGAGGATTAGAGTACAAGAATAACAAAATCTTGCTACAGTTATATAGGGCTTTGGTGAGACCACACCTGGACTACTGTGCGCAGTTTTGGTCTCCACATCTAAGGAAGGAAATACTTGCATTGGAGGCAGTACAGTAACGGTTCACTAGATTGGTTCCTGGAATGAAACGGTTGTCCAATGTTGAGAGGCTGTGCAAATCGGGCCTATACTCACGAGTTTAGAAGAATGACAGGTAATCTCATTGAAACATACAAGATTATGAATTGGCTTGACATGTAGATTCTGTAGTTTCCCCTGGCTGGGCAATCTAGAAAACAAGGCACAGTCTCAGGATCTAGATCATTTAAAACAAAATTGGCTTGGTGATAGGAGGCAGAGGGTGGTAGTGGAGGGTTGTTTTTCAGATTGGAGGCCGGTAACCAGTGGTGTGCTGCAGGGATCGGTGCTGGGCCCTCTGTTGTTTGTCATATATATTAATGACTTGGATGTGAATGTAGGGGGCATGATTAGTAAGTTTGCAGATGACACCAAAATTGGTGATATAGTGGACAGTGAAGCAGGTTGTCTAAGGTTACAACAGGATATAGATCAACTGGGAAAGTTGGCAAGGGATTGACAAATGGAATTTAACGCAGACAAGTGCAAAGTGATGCATTTTGGGAAGTTAAACCAGGGCAGGACATATACAGTGAATGGCAGGGCCCTGGGGAGTGTTGTTGAGCAGAGAGACCTTGGGGTGCAAGTACATAGTCCCCTGAAAGTGGCAACATAGGTAGACAGGATGGTGAAGAAGGCGGTGCTTGCCTTCATCGGCCAAGGCATTGAGTACAAGAGTTGGGACGTCATGTTACAGTTGTACATAACGTTGGTCAGGCCGCATTTGGAGTACTGTGTACAGTTCTGGTCGCCGCACTACAGGAAAGATGTGATTAAGCTAGAGAGGGTGCAGAAAAGATTCACAAGGATGTTGCCTCATTTGGAGGGCTTGAGGTATAAAGAGAGTTTGGATAGGCTGGGTCTGTTTTCCCTGGAGCGAAGGAGGCTGAGAGGGGACATGATAGAGGTATATAAGATTATGAGAGGCATAGATAGGGTACATAGCCAGAGTCTGTTTCCCATGGTAGGGGTGACTAAAACTAGAGGGCATAGATTTAAGGTGAGAGGGAGGAGGTTTAAAGGGGATGAAAGGGGTAAAATTTTCACACAAAGAATAGTGGGTATCTGGAATGAGCTGCCAGAGGAGGTGGTGGAGGCAGGAACTGTAACAATATTTAAGAGGCATCTGGACAGGTACTTGAATGAGCAAGGCATAGAGCGATATGGAATTAATGCAGGTAAGTGGGATTAGTATAGATAGCATTCTGGTCGGCATGGACGTGATGGGCCGAAGGGCCTGTTTCTATGCTGTACGACTCTATGACTTTAAAACACAAATGAGGAGGAATTTCTTCACGCAGAGGGTTGTGAACTTTTGGAATTCTCTACCCCAGAGAGTTGTGGATTCTGCATTGTTGTGTATATTTAAGGCTGAGATAGAATTTTGCTCCCCAGGGAATCAAGGGGTATGGGGAGCGAGCAGGAAAGTGGAGTTGAGGCAGAAGATCAGCCATGAACGTATTGAATTGTGGAGCAGGCTTGAAGGGGTCATATGGTCTACTCCTGTTCCTGTTTCTTATGTTCTTATGTGACTTTTGAAAAACTGCTTTTAAGCAAATCTTGTTGAAGCCCAGTGGTTCCAGATCCAACTAGTAGCACAAAAAATGACCACATTGCTAATATAGACAGAAATACAATATAAGGGAGCATTAGGAAACACATTGGAAGGCAGATAATGGAAGAAATTGAAAAAGAACTTGAGCATTCCAAAAGGAACTGATGTTATTGGTTCTATCAGGACATGCACTTCTTCTTAAGTTCACAAATCCGTGAATCAAACCCTAACTCCATTGTGAGCTAGTATTTTGATAAGGAGTTCTATTTTAAATATGTGTTATAAGTTCCTGACGCTGACCTCCCTTTACGTTCTCAATCTGCACTGCATACACACGGTCTGCAGAGCAGGATGCTCTTCTTACACCCAGTTAATCGTGACCTTGTTTCCTGTTCGTTGCACATTGCCTTTTTCTGTTGCTAGCTGAATCATTGCTCCTCTTAGCCAAACAATACCCTACTAACACCTTAAACTGATTCCAGGCAGTCTTACCTTTAATCTGAAATTGGAGATTTAATTATATCCACTTCAGATCTGAATGGTCAAGCAAATAATCATACACGAATACTGTCAAATAAAGAATTCACACTGACCCTTACAAGGTGCCTGGGTGAGTCATATACAGTTACGTTCAAATCGGTTTTAAAATTGATGATATTGGCAATCTTAACCATCCACTGTCTGTAAATTGTCAGATCGTCTGACATCCAGTACTCAAGCAGAAATTTCCTCCTGTTAAATACTGGGAAAACAAAGCCATTATCTTCAGTCCTCTCCAGAAACTCCATTCCATCCCTCTCCATGGCAACTGTCTTAGGCTGAACTAGACCATTCGCAAACTTGGTGACCTTCCAGCCACATATCTGTAATATTACTTGTCCCTTTGGTGTGTGCTCTGTTTTAAGACTCACAGGACGACAAGTAATATCCCAATAAAATGTGGGTTTTATTATAACTGAACTGGGGTGTATATATACAAATAGTTGCTGTACGAGCTCGATCTAAACATCTCTTACTCTGCTGGGCTCCACCCACAACTGCCTGGTCATGTGTGACACAACATCACTTCCTCTGGTATCTTCATTTGCAGCTGTTAAGGTGGTGCCTTCTTAAGGTTGTCCCACACATCACCCTTTTTTCCAAAGATAAAAACATATGTGCAATATACAGTGATGTTGTGGTTCGAACTAACTATACATTATTAAACAAACAGGTAAGCAAAATTAACATTCTCCAAAACATAGAGGAAGTTTCCTAGTTTCCTTGTTCATCCCAATCTAGTTATCATGAACCTCTTCTCACGTTTGGAAAGCTTAGAAAAATGATGAAAAAATCACCGGCAATCCCTCAGGCCTCCAGATATTTGCTGCAACGAACTGAAGTCAGAGGAGAGACTCCCAGTCATATTGCCTCTTCGTGCCAAGAGTCCTAGCCCTTGGGATGAATTTTATCAGCGCGCCGCACTCTGCGGTGGCACGCTGTGAAAGTGGCGGCCTTCCGATACGGATGTGCCGCTGCACAGCCCCCACGATATTACTCAATTTACAATTTAAATTGAGGGGGTGGAGCAGCTACCGCCAATGACATCATCGGGGTGGCCGCCGCTTCCCCGGCAATGGTGTCCAGCGTCATCACACAGGCACTGGCGCCAGCGCCATTTTTATAGAGTTTCAAGCCCTTCGCAAAAATTTTATATTTTTAAAATCATATTACACTTCATTTGTTTTTAGTAAATAAATAGAAAATGGAGGCCCTTTCCCAACCTCCCAATGGTCTTTTCATTCCCCTTTATTCTGAAAACTTATTCCCGACCCGAACTTCCCCCTCAACCTTCTTATGTTTGACCTTTAACCCCTTCCCACCATCCACATGCTAATAAAGAGTGTTTACCCCGCTCTCCCTCCCACCCGCCCTGATAATTTTATTCCTCCCCCCTCCCCGCCAGTGTCTCGCCTCTGAACTCCAACTGCTCGTGATTCGGGGCTGGTTGGTTGTAAAATTGGCGTGGGATGGTCGCCGTTGGCAGGTAAGTTCATTTAAATTTCATTGGTGTTAATTTCAATATTTAAATGAAGGCCCCGCCACTAAGTGGCGGGGGGACTGCACGAGGCCTCGCTGCCGCCGCTAATATCTGGCGGGACCTTCTCGCTGTCAGGGGTCGAGGTGGGCCTCTCCCTGAAGAATTTTATGAGCTCCCTTGCCACGACCCCGGATGTCAAGGGGCTCGTAAAATCAGTCCCTTGTGTCATTCTTTACATGGATAGACCTGATAGATTCAACTTGGATATTTTTCGCCATCTTCGGTGCGTTACTGACTTCATGTATTGTGACAATTCATAGACCTCGGCATACCAGAAGTCCTGCAACAGCTGGTCCAGTTGTGTCTACAATCTAAAATACTTGTGGCAGCCATTTGGAGCTCCCATAACTGCACTACAAGGTTATCGTTACAGTGCACTTCATTGGAGAACCATTGTAGGCAGTCAGCCTAACTGTGGTGGGTTGCACCATAGATTTCCATTTTTTTAAATACATGTCCTTCATTATATGGATGGGCAGAATATTTTCACTTGCTCCGATGTCAATTTTTACCCTGAGTTTATGCTTGCCACTCTTCTGTGGACATATAATCGTGGCGAATGCCTCAGATTACGCAATAGCATTGACATGTCAATCCAAATTGACTATCTGAAATGCTTATTGCTGTTTGCATGTGAGCACTCTTTGTCCATAGCCTCCTGGCAATCTGTGTCGCTGCTGACCTGAAGTATTTGCTTGGGCTTTTGTTTTATGTTGGCATACCTTTTGTTGTGTTTGCCATCCTTTCTTGCAGAAGTTCTCTCAGCATGTGATCTGCTACCATTCTTGTGTGCCGTGTCTGAGCTTGACCTTCTGCACTGTCTTGCCCAATGTCCTCACATGCCACAAGCTTTGCACAGGTCCTGGCACGCCAGACAAATGCAAATTGGGAGAGTCAGGCCACATTTGCCACAAGGCTTAGCAGACTTCTGAGCCTTGGTTACCATCTTATTGTTGTATCTGCCCCCAACACTTGGAACTGTTGGCGTCCAGCCATCATGGCTTCAAATTTCCTTCCTTGATTGAGTAGTGTATCTATGGTGTGCCCTTTCTTCTTTCTAGAAGGTCTTTTTCAAAGGCCTCTAGTGGGGTAGACGTGATTACAAGCTCTATAACCCATTCTGACAATTCGATATCTGAAAAGTCACAATATTGAGCTTTGTCTTGACACCTTGCAACAAACTGGTCAATGTACTCATGTTGCCATTGCCGGTAGGTCATAAGCTCAAGCCTATGTACTTGGAAATTTGGCTTTACTTTCAGTTGCTTTTCCAGGAATGTCCAGATCTTGGTAGGGTCCTTCAGATCCTCAGCTGACAATCCTGAGGTATTGAACCATTTCAAACCCTCTTTGCCCAGTGCAAGCTTAATTTTGGTAGCTTGTCTCTCTGATTCATTTACTTCTTGGTCCAGGAGTCACAGCTCCATTTGCTGTTGGAATCGTTTAAATGTAGGTGCTCTGTCTGACACCTTCCAGTCCATAACTGGATACTTGAAAGCCATTGTCATAATGATCCTACTTTTTAAAATAAATATAAGACTTTTACTGGTAGTATTTTTCACAGGCACACTTCTGTTCATTTCCCTTTTAAGACATTCTTTTTTTAGACATGCTCCTTTTAAGAGTAATAGAGACTGCAACCTTTGTTGTTGTACAGCTTGTTTAAAAATAAAAGACACAGGGTCTTTGTTGATGCAGCTGTTCATTTTTTTAAACTGTGAACTGCCTTTTTTAAACAGTGAGATTTTTTTCTAAGCAGCCATTTTTATCTGGCAGTACTGGCTGCTGCCACAGCCAGTCTTTCACTTCATGCTGGACCTCCCATGGTTCTCTTGGGCCCTTCCCGCTCTTTTTGCTTTAGGCGAGAGTTAAAACAATAATGGCTTCAGCTATTGCTTTTAAAATGTTTTCACCCACTGCTAGATAGGTGAAAGCTCAGATCTCCTGGAAAATTGCTTGCCATACTCAGAGTTTCAACACCTCCCAGGGTCCTGTCTGTAGCCTGGCTCACTGCAGTATTGTGGAGTCTCTTGCTAGCTGCTCTCCTGATAGATCTTCAGCCACTCAGGTGGGTAGCCTGCATTTCTTTGTTCTCTCACTTGATGTGCTCTTCAAGAAAGATCAAACATTGCCATAATGTGATTTTTGGGAATCTTCAGATAAAATATATCCCTCCACTGCCACCATATAATATTATTTGTCCCTTTGGTGTATGCTGTGTTGTAAGATTCATAGGACTGCCAGTAATATCCCAATAAAACATGGCTTTTATTAGAACTGAACTGGAACATTTATATATATATATATATATATATAAAATAGTTACTACATGAGCTAGATCTAAACACCTCTTACTCTGCCGGAATCGACTGCCTGCTCATGTGTGACACAACATCACTTGCAGCTCTTAAGGTTGTCCATTCTTAAGGTGGTCCCTACTTAAGGTTGCCCCACAGCAGTATCCTGCCCATCACCAAGACAGCCTACTATCATCTCCATTACATCACCTCACTCCACCCCTGTCTTGTCTCAGCTCATTGCTGCTGAAACCCTCAAACGTGCCTTTATTACCTATAGACTAGACTATTCCAATGCACTGTTGGCAGCCTCCCATCCTCCACCCTTCATAAACTTGAGCTCATTCAAAATTCTGCTGCTTAGGCCCTAAACTCTGGAATTCCCTTCCTAAACCTCTCCACCTATTTACTTCAGTTTCCTCCTTTAAGACACTTCTTTAAAACCTACTTCTTTGACCAAGCTTTTGGTCATCTGTCCTCATAGCTACTGATGTGGCTCATATCAACTTTTGTTTGCTAATGCTCGTGTGAAGTGTCTTGTGACGTTTTACTATGTAAAAAGTGTTATATAAATGCAAGTTGTTGTTATCTAGGTGAGAGATAACAGTTCTGGAGAATGGGATGCTTTTTTTTTAGTATCTTATTTTATTTTCAAGCACTTACAGCTCAGGTATAGGGAGGTTCAAAGTAAAACTCACTTAACCCTGTCTCACTGATTAGCTGTAACTTAGCCACAATGCCACATCTCTACTGTACTAGTCTGAATATATTTTGTTCATCATACAGCCTCACTAAGTTATGTCTCTATTTAGTGCTGATTAGTGGATAGATTTCTGCTGTGAACCCACATTCATGGGCAACTGGGCTAAGAACTCCAGAACTCACTTTATGTAGGATCATTGGAACTGTTAAGAGAGCAGAAGTCTTCATTCCAACAGTCTACTCCTGAATCAAACTTATCCCAGATAGAGGAGACAGTGTGCATAGTCGATTGTGTCACTCAGTCCCTGATAAATGCTGCAGGGTTGAATCCTGACATTTCCCTTCTGTTTTTTTCCAGTTGGCTGGGTGGGCCTGAGGTTTCGAAAGCCCATCCAGTGCCTTCTTTTGTTGACAGCTTTTCTGCTTAAAGGGGCCAGATTTTGTCACCTTTGGAAGTCCTGCCCTTGAGTAACCGGTGCCACTGAAATTATGGATAGCTGCTGAGTCCTGACAGCCAGCAATGGACTTGAGGATTTCTGATCTTCAGTTTAATCCATGTTCCAAGAAAAAATCTCAGTGTGCTGAGGTACAGGAAATGAATTCATGATCCACTTACCCAAATTATGTGACATGTTGGAACCAAATTCAGCACTATACATTGTGATGGAATTTGAAAGTGCAGACTGCTATTTGCACAGTTGGCCTGTTGAATGTACTGCTAGGTGCACTGACCTTGAATTCAAAATTGTATTTTTTTCTGAGTCAGTCCTTTACTGGAAAATGAAGCTGAAAGCTTCAGAGTTCTGGTAAACAGAACTGGTTCAGACCAGTTAAAAACACAGGACACAGAGTCATATGATCAAAGATGTGAACAGAGCCAGTTCAAGCTCAGGTTACAGGCTGCAGAGTTGAAGCAAGCAGCAAGCTGTTTTTTAAACAGGACAAGCTGCTGTGATTGGCTGCTGCTTTCTGGGAGCTGGCCCTTGGCAAATACAAGTTGCTACAGATGTTTTCAGTGTCTTAAAGAGTTACTAATGACACCACGCCATTAAGACTGTTGTGGGTAGGGCTGAGGTCATTCGAGAGGTGACAAGACTGAAATTTTGGAGGGAAGACTACAATGCTCGCTATCAAAGAGAATGCATCACATTTGTGTCTGCATCTTGGAAGATAGGATCTGGAGATCTACCTGAAAAGTTCAGAGATCTGAAGGACTTTATGGCTGTAACTGGTGCTATCTTTGCTGCAAGGACTGCCCAGAAGTTCCGTGAAATCTATCTTCGTTGCATCTGAAATTAAGCTATAAATATATTGACTGTGATTTAACCATTAGTTTATGTTTAATTTATGTTGGTTTTGGTTTGAGTGTTAAAGTAAGATTTGTAAAAGTGAAATCTTGTCCGATTTTTTTCTAAATTGGGGTTGGTCAGTGGATTGGATTCTTTTGGTTTGTGATCTTCACGGTGATCAGAACAACATAAATAGGTCAGTTTCAAGCAGGTTCATTCTGCAAACATCTAAGTGAGGCAATCTGGCTCAACTGAATACATCAATCACTCTCCAGACAGATACTAACCGAGAACACTAGCAAAAACTGACCGACAGCTTCACATAGGCTGACACAATCCCAAAAAGCCAACCCCCTGAAAAAAGCTGTAGAGGCATGTGAAAATAAGCAGTTAAGCACAGTACAGTGAGACACGAACTTGCCATAACCTAATGTTACAGCCATGTGGTGAGATTTGGGTGGTACCCACTTTTCAACTCTCACCTGATAGCAGCAAGTGCATTATATTATTAAGGTCTAGATTTTGTTAGGTATATGGAATACTTTCCTTTATCGGCCGAGGTATAGAATACAAAAGCACAGATGTAATGCTGGAACTGTATAAAATGCTGGTTCGGCCACAGCTGGAGTATTGCGTACAGTTCTGGTCCCCACATAACAGGAAGGATATAATTGCTCTGGAGAGAATACAGAGGAGATTTACAAGAATGTTGCCAGTGCTTGAAAATTGCAGCTATGAGGAAAGATTAGATAGGCTAGGGTTGTTTTCCTTAGAACAGAGGAGGCTGAGGGGTGACTTAATTGAAGTGTACAGAATTATGAGGAACCTTGATAGAGTAGACAGGAAGGACCTGTTTCCCCTGGCGGGGAGGTCAATTACCAGGGGGCACAGATTTAAGGTGATTAGTAGAAGGATTAGAGGGGATATGAGGGAGAAAACATCCACCCAGAGGGTCGTGGGTGTCTGGAATTCACTGTCTGGATTGGTGATGGAGGCAGAAACCCTCAACTCATTTAAAAGGTACCTGGACCTGCACCTGAAGTGCTGTAACCTGCAAGACTATGGACCGGGTGCTGGAAGGTGGGATTAGATTGGGCGGCTAGTTTTTTCAGCCGGCGCAGACACGATGGGTTCAATGGCCTCTTTCTGTGCCGTAACTTTTCTATGGTTCTATGGTTTAACCCCTTTGGGTCTTTTTTGTCAAATAAACAGACAACGACAGATTTTCTTGTAGATTTAAAACAGAAAATGAATAGTTTATTGATTAATACACCTTACGTCGAAATTGTTGCAACCGCATCCACTCACGCATTCATTTGCGTGCGTTCGCACGCACACACACACACACACACAAAAAGATAGATATAGAGGAAAAAAGGGGTAAGCAATTACAAGTGGGGGGTAGATTTCGGGGGAGGTCACAGTAAACCTGTTGAATTCTCTTGGAAATCAAGTTCTCATTGGTTCACACCTGAGGTGATTGTGGATTTCTCTCTTGGTTGAAAGTTCAGTTGAAGTTGGTGGATTACTTCTAGTTCACTGCTGTAATAGTGTAGATACAGAATTCTAGAGCATGGCACATGCCTTCTGGTTTGCTGGAAACAAGCTTCTGGATGCTGCTTTTCTTCCCCGGGTGTCCCTCTCTTGGCTGCTTTTTAAGGTAAAGCTGTGTTACTTCTCACCACCTGGTAGGAGATGCTCTGGTCTCTTCCCCATGGTGATCACACAAAAGCCCAGGATGTGGCTACATTACACATTTTTTTCAGTAGAAGACATTCAATTTTGGAATATTTTAGGATGGGTGCAATTGACACCTCTTAGCTTTGAAGATTTTCCTTTATCCCTTTCAGACAATTTGAATATAAAAAGGCCAAGCCTTTTTTTCTTCGGTAGCCATTTTGGAGCATTGTTCACTTTTTAAAAGAAAGTCCATTTTTGAAAAGATAAAGTCAGTTTTATAACTCTTCAGATTCCGTTCATAAGTTTTGTATTGTCACACTTCTTGTGCACGTGAAACTAAGCTTCAGGGACATCCAAAATTCCATCACTTTTGTTGCAATACACAGAAGCACTGTTTGCAGCAGTAGTGATTTAGAAATAACTAAATAGTGATGTGGGCACTGAAGGCATGAGATTTATTCTCCATGAGCCCGTCCTACTTTTCCCAGAGCATTTTGATTATCTGATTTGGTGCATGTATTGGCATTTCGGAGCCCAGCATAATTCTGATTGTGAATCTGTATGTGATATTTTATTCAACACATCATTATTCCAACCCCACATATTAGTTTAATTTCAAACCATAGGAATTCTACAAAGACAGTGACCAGAATTGTCAAAATAAAGCCAATCGATGCATTTATACCATGGAATCCTTTAGTCTCAAATAGTAGTTACAGCCAGTATTTTGGAAAATAAATCTTCTTGGAAGACACCAGCTGGGTCTGTCCCAGCAAGGTCTTTTCAAGGATATAAGCTGCTTATTTTAATTTTTTTTCAGCCTCAAATTTGTGCACAACAAACAAGGAGGGAAAGTGCAATTTGTTTAATTTTAATTCAGCCCTCAACTAATGTGGTGACAGACTCCAGTCCCACCTTTCAAATAATCTCATTCGTTGATACTGACATAAAAAGCCAATGAAAAAGTTGACTTTCCAAGTGAAAGGAAGATGAGATGACACATTGGTTAGTGGTTGGCATTATTTTCATTTTCTTAGGCAATAATAAAAACACTTGTCTATCATTTTGAAACTTCCTAATCGTTAAAACCACAACATTACTGTCTCTCTAAGCCTTTACCCTGCTCTTGGGCTGGGAGTATCAGATGCTGGATTTGGTATAAAATGTGGAAAAACTTTTAATTCCATAGCAATGTCAACCTTCATCTTGATGAATGCAAATTCCCAGTACATTCGCAAAAAAGAGTTGTCCCTCAAATGATTAATAAAATTTAAATAAGTTCTCCCATTAGAATAAAGGTCAATTGCATTGCTGGACAATCCCCAAAATCAAGTGAGTAAAATGAAAAGATCAAGGGAGGTGGTCCTGTCCAATGGGTAGTCAATATTACTGTATCTGATTTCACAGTAGCTGTTTAACAGTCAGGTCTGCTGATTTTATTTTGACCCTAGCATTTTCTCCCTTTCTTAGAATGCCAAAGATTAGGTATAGTTTTAACTTTGTTTGTAAATTAAGCAATCAAAGTCAATTGAGTGATGGAAAATGTCAACAGATTGGATTTCCAAGCTGCCAGTATTGCTTTCAAAAAGAAATTGCCTGCATCAAGCAAGCTATTGACAGTGAGTGGGAGAAAGATAATGAATGAGAGAGTTGTAAATGCAAGATGAAAATGATACACATCAGAAACCAGCTTTGACTTTTTCATTTTATGAATTTAATTGCCTTAAGACCAGTAAAGCCGTCATGGCAAGTTATAGCCGATGATAACATATCATGAACAAAACGTTATCATTGCAGAAATGTTGCACCCTGTAGGATTACTGGAAGACTTTTACATGGTACCAGTAAAGTCCTGTCCTTACATCAATCAAGGAAGAACAATGAAGAATTCTATGTCTTCTGAATGCCAAACTCTGTTTCTTTGAGACAGTTTTAACCAGCAGTTGGCAGTTGTAACTTTCAAAAGTCTAAACAACCGGGTAAATCCCTAATTGTATGTGAATGTTCAAAACTTCTGCTGGGAAGCAGAAAGGATCCCTGGTGAGAAATGGTGTGCATTTAGCTTGCAGGCATCTATTAAGGTTTTCCATCTGTATGCCTTGATTGCTTTGGTTGAACCAGGAGTTGGAAATAAAGAATGGAATAATGTCTGAGCTTTATCAGTACAATATTATACAAAAAAATCACCATATTTATATATATATATATATATATATATGTGTGAGTGAAATTTGCAGGCCACTTACGAATAAGATTTTATTTTTCAAATGGCCTTTATCTATTCCCCAAGCGAATTTTTTTTTTAAATGGTTGAAACTGCAGGGAAGTAGAACGTCTTTCAGTTCATTGAATGCTCCTTGCTGGTTTGTGTCACTTGCTTGTGTTTCAAAAATAACCCCCACTGTGTTGATCTTTGTACTTTTCAAATTCTTTCCTCTTTTATCGCAGGGGAATCTTTGCCGCTGGCCACCTCCAATCAAGTTCTAATGAAGTTCAGTGCCAAGAGTCATGCAACAGCTAAAGGATTTCACTTTGTCTATCAAGGTAGGTTTTGTGACCCAATCACTGAAGCATCTTGTTCAATAATTGAACTTCTTGATTTAAAGCGTAGTTGCTGTGATCCAATTATCTTTGTTTTTGAAAATCAAAATGATATTTTCACAAGGATCAACAGTGCTGGAAAGTTCTGCAAGACTGTTAGTCAGTGGATTTATCAAAAATCATGTCCTTATCATTTAAAATCGATGCAAATTGGATGTAAAATGATTTAACATTATATAGTCTGTTTTGATTCTCGCATTACCTTTGTTTCTTCCATCTCTGGACCTAGTTAACTGTCTGAGCCCCTCTCCAATTATAGGCCATTAAGGCACAATTGCTTCTTTGCAAGTATCTTGCAGATTAGGCAATGTGTTCTCCATTACTTCCTTACCAGTAAAATCTAATATATGTGTGTTTGTGTGTATGTGTTAATAAGGCCACATTTACTGATCATTCCTTGTTGCCCTGAGAAAGTGGTAGTGAGCCTTCTCAATGACCTACTGCAGTTCATGTGCTGATGGTGTTAGGTAGGGAAGTTCAGGATTTTGACCCAACAGCAATGAAGGAATGGCAGAATAAATGCATGTCAGAATTCTGTGTGACTTGGAGTGGAATATGAATGTCATGATGTTCCCATGATCTTGCTGTTGCCCTTCATAATGTTTGAGGTCATGGGGCTGAGAGGTGCACCCAAAGTCAGCTTTGTGAGTTGCTGAAATATGTCTTATGCATAATACATTCTACAGCCACAGTGCTCCAGTAATGGAGAGGGTGGATATTGAGTTGAGTGGCGGGGCTTCCAATCAAAGAATCTGCTGTATCTTGCATGGTGCCCAAATTCTTGAGTGCTATTGCACTTGCCCCTTCCAGGGGAAATGGATACTTTCTTCTTCCTTCGATGATTTTCACTTGCGAATCTTCTCCATTATTCATGGCTAAACATTGAATATTGGCACACCATTTGAATGCAAGGACTTTCTCAGCCAGCTCAGATCTTATCCTTGCCTGACATCCATGCCTGTGTACTTCTGGCATGGGTGAATGGATGGTGATGAGGAGCAGGAAACAAGATGGGTTTTCCTCTTCCTAAATCAAAAGCACTGAGGCCAGCTGGAGGCTACAATTATCATGTCAGCTGAGAACAGCACAGACTGGAGAACAAACCTGGGATGTTCCTGATTATCGCACTGATTTTTGAACCACCATGAGAACCAGGGTTAGGGTACTTTACAAAAAAAAATAAAGAATATATAACTCACAGGATTTTGAGCTTCCGATTTCTGTGACCTATGTGTCCAGAGTCAGCAGGTGCACCTATTCTAAATCTAAACAAAAGCAGAATAAATTGCACTGTAGCACATCAGGGACATTGAATGCACCATCAAAAATAATATTCTACATGAGGTTTAACATCATATTGCATGCCTTTGGTCTAGACATCGTTGTTGACCAGTGTTCATTGAATATCAGAAATTCTCTCTCTCATAGTTATAGCAGATAAATCTGTGAAATTATCAACACAATAACAAAGGCAAGTAAGGAACTGGGTTCCATCAGTCAAGGTATAAAGTAGAAATCAAGAGATTGTATTTAATTGTATAAGGTATTGGTCAGATAAATCCATTCTGGGGTATTATTTGCAGATTTTCTCATCTAATCCGATGAAGGATATTACCCTTGGGAGGTTACAGAAATTAATGATTAGGATGATTCTAGATCTCAGCGTTTAAGTTATGAAGAAAGGTTACCTAAATTGAACTTGTTTTGTTTGAGGTGATCTAATTTAAGTTTTTAAGATCATGGAGATAAATGACTAAGTGTTCAGTATGGTGGAAGGTTCGGGGGCAGAGTCTAAAAATTGGGAATTTAGGAGAAAAACAAAGTGGGACAAACAATTTTTACCTGAAGGGTAATATAGTTGGGGAATAATTTATCAAGAAGGGCCATTGAAGCAGCGATTATAAGTGAGCTTAGATGTGTTTCTGGAGATAATAGCTTCAGGGGTAAAGGCAGAAGAGAAGGTGGGAGGATGGGTTTGACCTGGAAACGAAGAGCTTGCTGAGGTCTAATGATTCCTCACAAATTCATTTTTTTTTTTGCCAAAAGCACTGGCTGAATTATTGGCAGGAATTCAATCTTAATTCACCAGAAAAACATCTCTTCTGTGGTTTATAATGTCATGCCAACTCTCTAATCTGCACTCCTGGGGCCCGCTCTGACCTGTTCTGTCCAAAATACCAGTTGGAGTTAGTGTAAAACTCAGGACCTCAACTTACATTGTAAATACTGCCTGACTTGGGGACACTTCAGCCACTCAGTGATAGGCCCCAGTATGTTGCCATTTGCCACAACAGCAGGAACAGGATGGTCAGCTATTCTCCTCCATTTTCAGGCACTACTGCCCTGTTTCTACCAGACAGGAGGCCTCAAAATTCAGCACTCTAATTTCTGTTTTTTTGTTAGCTTAGAGTACTGAGCAGCTTTATCACTTGTTTAGTTTTTGCTTCAAAGTCACAATGTAAAATCTGAAAAGCTAAAACCAAGCACAATTTTAAAGGACCTGTTGCTTAATCAAACGTAGAAAAATGTCATCTTTTCTGCCCCATCAACGTTCCTTGACTCCCAGTTTCAAAACAACACGTCCTGCTGCCCCATTTCGCATTGGACTATTCTCACTGTTGGTTGGCTCTCAGTTTGAGGTTGACAGTTTGTGCTCATTTGTGCTGAGCTGTGTGCCATTTTCTGCAGTAGATTAATGTCAAACTCACTTCATATGACCTGGTGCAAAATGAACTTTAACCTGGAATGGACTTGAGTTTAAGTTCCCAAAGGAGAAAAAAGCAAACTTCTAAGCATGATTTCAATTACATGGGGCGGCACATTTCAACTATGGGGCGGCACAGTGGTGCAGTGGTTAGCACCGCAGCCTCACAGCTGCAGCGACCCTTGTTCAGTTTTGGGTACTGCCTGTGCGGAGTTTGCAAGTTCTCCCTGTGACCGCGCGGGTTTCCGCCGGGTGCTCCGGTTTCCTCCCGCAGCCAAAGACTTGCAGGTTGATAGGTAAATTGGCCATTGTAAATTGCCCCTAGTGTAGGTAGGTGGTAGGAGAATGGTGGGGATGTGGTAGGGAATGTGGGATTAATGTAGGATTAGTATAAATGGGTGGTTGTTGGTCAGCACAGACTTGGTGGGCCAAAGGGCCTGTTTCAGTGCTGTATCTCTCTATGACTCTATGTTGGCTATTATCTTTCTTCCATACTAATTAGGAGCAGGAGTAGGTCACTCAGCCCTTTGGACCTGCTCTGCCATTCAATAAGTTCATGGCTGAACTGATTACTCCACATTTCCACCTACCCCCGATAACCTTCTACCCCCTTGCTTATCAAGAATCTATCTATCTCTGCCTTAAAAATGTTCAAAGTCTTTGCTTCCACCGCCTGTTGAGGAAGAGAATTCCAAAAACTCATGATCCTGTGAGAGAAAAGATTTCTCCTCATCTCTGTCTTAAAATGGGCGACCCCTTGTTTTTAAACAGTGACCTCTAGTTCTAGCTTCTCCCACAAGAGGAAACATCCTTTCCACATCCACTTTATCAAGCCCCACAGGATCTTACATGTTTCAATCAAGTCGCTTCTTATTCTTCTGAATTCCAGCAGATACAAGCCTAGCCTGTCCAATCTTTCCTCATAAGACAGCCCGCCCATTCCAAGTATTAGTCTAGTGAACCTTCTCTGTACTGCTTCCAACGCATTTACATCCTTCCTTAAATAAGGAGACCAGTACTGTACACAGTACTCCAGATGTGGTCTCACCAATGCCCTGTATAGCTGACGCATAACTGCGCTACTTTTGTATTCAATTTCCCTTGCAAAAACAATAACATTCTATTAGCTTTCCTAAGTACGTGCTGTACCTGCATACTAACCTTTTGCGATTCATGCACGAGGACACCGAGATCCCTCTGCATCTCCGAGGGGGATTCTCGTGATATATTATCCTGCTTCTGTACTGTCAGCATGTATGCATATGCAGATGCACATGCGGATCAAAGGTGTATGTGAAGACTCATTTGGATATGAGGTTTTTATTCCAGGTGATTTTTATGTAAAGCTCAAAAGTAAGTTCCTGATAAAAGTTAATGTTTAGGTAACTAATTTACATATAAATAGCCTGTCATTTCCTTTGAAATATTGTCTCTTGTATCTTTCGGTTTGAGCCTTTAACCCTCCCCTTCACTGTCTGTTTGATGACAAATCGAGAACTGAATTTGAATTATTCCACTGATTTACAGCCGTGCCCCGGACAAGTGCGACACAATGTAGCTCGGTACCAGAACCAAGGTATGGCAAAAGAATCGGAAACGACTTTGCTGTAGGGGCCATTATCCGCTTCGAGTGCAACCCTGGTTATGCCCTGCAAGGTTCCAAGAACATAGAATGCCTAGCTGTGCCTGACGCCTTGGCACAGTGGAATGACTCTGCACCAAGCTGTTCAGGTAAGTAGACTGAACCTTTAAAACTTCTTAAATCTTAGAATGTAATACCTCTCATCAGTGACTAAGCTTGGCAAAATGACATAGACCAACCAAAGGAATTCTTGTAAGGATTTAAATTCTGACGTATACAACGTCATCACAAAATGACTATTGGGTTAGGTTATTAATTTAATTCCAGTGACTAAAGGCCCTGCAATTCCTGGGGATAAAGAGGATGGAAATCCTGAGTTCAGGGGCAGCACTGCTGAATTTCTCTTGCAGGCACAATGGGCTGCATTTTGAAAGGCTGCCGCCAGAAGAGGCAGTGGGCGAAAAATCATGGTGGCCCGCAAACATGGGGCATGAGTCGCAGAGCTGCCGCAATTCCAAACGCGGCGGCTAATTAGCATGGCTGGAGCAGCCACCTCCCAATGATATGGAGGGGGTGGGCGAGCCAGCAATGGCATCCGGCGCCAATGCGCAGGCACCATTGTTAAAAGGCTAAGAGCCCTATATGACAATTTAAATTTTTAAAGGGCCAGTTATTTTCCAGTTTAAAAAAATGAATAGAAAAGACTTTCCATGCCCTCTCCCATCCCCCCAATGGCATTACACATCATTCCTGCCCTTCTCCCCAACCTCCCCAACCAAAGTTCAGACCTTTGTCCTTTACCCCTTCCTGTCACCCCAAACCAATCCAAAGCCTTTGACCCAGCTCCCCTCCATGCCCCGCACTGAGAAAATCATCATCTTCCCCCTCCTCACAGGTGTCGTGCCTTGTTTCCCCAATTGGGGATTTGAAGGCATGGCATTGCCGGCTGCCAGAATGAAGAACTCAACCTGCTGTCATAATTGATGCGGCCAGCATGCTAATGAAAGGTAAGTGCCCATCTGCATATTTTAATGCAAGTACCAGAGCCGAGTGGAGTGGGGAGCTGCCACGAGGCCTCGCCGCTACTGCCGAGATCAGGACGTGGCCTGCCGGCATCTGGGTCGGTTGCAGGTCTCATCTGTTGCAATCTTCATGCCCGCCACCCCGTCACCGTTCCCAGCATCGGAGACCCTTTAAAATCCAGTCCAATGTGCCTGTTCTAAAGATGCAAGTGACCCTGTCCTGCCTGAATTTGAGGTGGAGTCCCTGGCTTGAGCTTAGGGTGGACAGGGTGTCTGCTGCATTTATGCCTGTGAAGTGGGCCCCAATACTTTTGGGATGCACATGAATAAACTGAGGATTCAGTAAATCCTCTGACTTGAGTAATGCCAATTTCTGTTGCTTAATTATTCAAGAATAACACTTTTGCTCCACCAGTGGCTCAGTGACTCCATCCAACGAGGAGCCGAGCTGTACAGATCAGGAAGGGGCCTGGTGTGATCTGTAGTTACTGCTGATTTAGCTGGCCCCAGCCACAGTAACAGCAGGGGTGCTACATTTGGCTGTATAGTCGAACAGGAAAAATCAGCTTTCACGTCCAAAGGATCATCCTCTGCCATTTCTGCCGCCTCCATCATGATGCCACCAGCAAACACATCTTCCTCTCCCCTCCTCTGTCAGCATTCCGAAGGAACCATTCCTTCTGCGACACTCTGATCCACTCCTCCATCACCCTCAACACTTCCTTCCCCTTCCCATGGCATCTTCCCATGCTATCACAGGAGGTCTACAGCTGCCATTTTACCTCCTCTCTCCTCACCATCCAAGGCCCCAAACACACTTTCCAGGTGAAGCAGAGATTTACCTGTACTTCTTTCAATTTAGTATGCTCACTACTCACAATGCGGTCTCTTCTACATTGGGGAGATCAAAGGCAGATTTGGTGACCACTTTACTGAATACCTCCATTCAGTCCACAAGCATGACCCCGAGCTTCCCCACTTGCTCTCACGCCTGCTGCAGTGTTCCAGTGAAGCACAATGCAAGCTTGAGGAACAGCACCTCATCTTCCAATTGGCCGCTTTACAGCCTTCTGGACTCAACATTGTGTACAACAATTTCAGACCATGACTGGTCTTAAACTTTTTCATGTTTTTGCTTTCGGACAGAGCTGTTCATTTTTCTGCCATTAACACTCTCTCTAGATAAATGCTTTGTCTTTTACTACAACTATTACCACTCCCTTTGCCTTTTATTCCATGACATCTTTGTCATTTAATCTCTCCCACCCTCTGCCCTATCACAGACCTTCCCTTTTGTTCTCCCCACCGCCCCCCCCCACAACTTTCACTTGCTCAAAACCTATTACATTTCTAACCTTTGCCAGTTCTGATGAAAGGTCATCGACCTGAAACATTAACTGTTTCTCTCTCCACAGATGCTACCAGACCTGCTGAGTATTTCCAGCACTGTCAATTTTTATTTCAGATTTTGAGCATCCTCAGTATTTTGCCTTTATTTTAGCCATCATTCCTGCTCATAATTGCCATCCAATGACCCTGTAGTTATGCAAATGTGTGGAAATTAAGTGAGGCTGGGATTGAACTCAGAAGTTACAATTTGTGCAGTCAAATAAGCTCTCACATGAATATCAACAGCTTAGATGGGGTACGAGAGAGTGGGCAGCATCTGTGGAATTGAACCGTAGAAATTGTATCTTAGCAACTGTACCTTGGCAGCTAGTTGACAATTTTGAGAAGGGAGGGGAAAATTGTTAAGAAGAAAAATACATTTACAAAAATCATTTGTCTTCTGTCTTCTCTTTTGCTCTCACGACATAATTAACTATCCCTGTCAGTAGAGGCCCAGAGGGTCAGAGAGTCACCAGCCTGTTCCCAGGGCTCCGCCAATACCAACTGCTAGGAGGTTGGGCAACTATCGCTCTCTTACTTTCTTTCCTCCTTCTACACTTGTAGCTTTCAATCCACATTCACACACAATACTGTTTAGCATGATAGCACTCTGACACATTGTGCCAAAGGACTAGCCATGTTGACTAATTCTTACAACTTGTCAGCAAATTAATCATTATATTTCATTTTGGCAGTCGTTAATCGTTAGAATTTCTGCATCCGTATTTTCACCAGATGTTGAGAAATTCCCAAATTATTTGTTCCATTTCAGAGAAAAACAAAACAATTCCAGGAAGCAGATTACCAACGTCTCTTCTTTGGCAACGAAATGAACAGAAGCTCTTTCAGAAAATAGTTCTTTTCATAACTTAACTACAGTAGCTGATAATATTTACCAAACAAATAACAAAGTGATTCCTGACAACGCAGCCAGCCACTGACGTCATCAGGCTGCGCCAAGGTGCGCACATGTGCAGGCGGGCTCCTGCTCTCTGCGCGTGCGCTGCGTTCCGACTTGCCAGGACTTGTTAGTGCATGCGCCAATGACATCATTGCGTGACGTGTGCATCTTCGGGCAATGCGCCTGGTCGGCCTCTGCGCATGCACTTTACGCGTACAGCCATGCAACGCCACCAACAGGTATTCACCCATGCGTCAAGCTCCGCTCTCCCCCCCTCGCTGCTCTCTCCGGCCGCTCCACTCCCCACCTCGCTGCTCTTTCCGGCCTCTCCGCTATTTCGGCCGCTCCGCTCCCCCCTCGCTGCTCTCTCCAGCTGCTCCGCTCCCCCCACCCTCGCTGCTGTCTCCGGCCACTCCGCTCTTTCCGGCCGCTCTCCCCAACCCCGTCCCCAGCCTGCTCCGCTACCCCCCTGCTCTGCTCTCCCCCCGCCCCGCCCCTGCCCCGACCCGCTCTGCTCCCCGGTCCCGGCCCGCTCTGCTCCCTCCCCCCTGTCCCCAGCCCGCTCTACTCCGCCCCCTCCCCCCGTCCCCGGCAAGCTCTGCTCCGTTCCCCCCGTACCCTGCACGCTCTGCTCCCTTGCCTCCCCGGCATGCTCGCTCTCTCCCTCCTGCCATTGTGTGCTGCCATGTGTTTAGGTTAGGTTGCCTTTGTGTGATTATTTGAGCAGCGCCATCTTTAGACCTGGCAGCTGCCTGAAGTCACAGATTGTGACGTTTTAGTGGCACATGCTGCATTTCCGCCACCTAGTGGCAGCGTTGTCAGCAAACGCAGCCAACAAATAAAAATAAAAACAAAATTTCATTGCTGAAAATAGAGCATTTCAAATGTCAGTATTAACTACTGAGAGCATGCAATGGCAAGCAGCTTGGATGAGATTTACAGAGGAATCAATGTACAAAATACAAAAGAACCACAAGGGAAATGGCAAAGATGAGGGAGCAAGAAAGAACAGTGAGAACTAATCAACAAAACTATTGTTCTGTCATGAGTTATGTTTTCTCGCTGTGCTCATTCATCCTTGTCTGGTTGATTTCTCCTTTTCTTTTCTTTTGGGCCTCCTTATCTCGAGAGACAATGGATACGCGCCTGGAGGTGGTCAGTGGTTTGTGAAGCAGCGCCTGGAGTGGCTATAAAGGCCAATTCTGGAGTGACAGGCTCTTCCACAGGTGCTGCAGAGAAATTTGTTTGTCGGGGCTGTTGCACAGTTGGCTCTCCCCTTACGCCTCTGTCTTTTTTCCTGCCAACTGCTAAGTCTCTTCGACTCGCCACAATTTAGCCCTGTCTTTATGGCTGCCCGCCAGCTCTGGCGAATGCTGGCAACTGACTCCCACGACTTGTGATCAATGTCACACGATTTCATGTCGCGTTTGCAGACGTCTTTATAGCGGAGACATGGACGGCCGGTGGGTCTGATACCAGTGGCGAGCTCGCTGTACAATGTGTCTTTGGGGATCCTGCCATCTTCCATGCGGCTCACATGGCCAAGCCTATTTTTATGGGCATAGTTTCAACTCCATTAAGGAGGCAATGGTGTAGTGGTAATTTCACTGGACTAGTAATCCAGAGCCCAGACTAATGCTCTGGGGATATGGGTTTGAATCCCACCACAGCAGATGGTGAAATTCGAATTCAATTAATAAAAAATCTGGAATTTAAAACAACTAGTCTAATGGTGGCCATGAAACCATTGTCGATTGTTGTAAAAACCCATCTAGTTCACTAATGTCCTTTAGGGAAGGAAACCTGCTGCTCTTACCTGGTCTGGTCTACATGTGACTCGAGATCCACAGCAATGTGGTTGATTCTTAACCGCCCTCTGAAATGGCTTAGCAAGCCATTCCATTCAAGGGCAATTCGGGATTCTGGCCTAGTCAGCAAACAAAATTTAAAAAATGTCCATTGTAGTCACGCTGACTACAGTCAGACTGTGAAAGGGTGGTGGGTGATGAGCTTTGTTAGTTATGCTAAACTGAACTAATTTCATCGCTAAAGTGATTTTGAGATTCTAGTGAGAATTGAATTTTTGTGGTGTTTATTAACCCACCATTTCATCACCATAGTCAGAGTCAGATATCAGTGTTATACAGCACAGAAACAGGCCCTTTGGCCCATCGTGTCCATGCCGGCCATCAAGCACCTAACTATTCTAATCCCATTTTCCAGCACTTGGCCTGTAGCCTTGTATGCTATGGCCTTTCAAGTGCTCATCTAAATACTTGTTAAATGTTGGGAGGGTTCCTGCCTCTACCACCTCTTCAGGCAGTGTGTTCCAGATTCCAACCATCCTCTGGGTGAAAAAGTTTCTCCTCAAATCCCCTCTGAACCTCTTGCCCCTTACCTTAAATCTATATGCCCCCTGGTTATTGATGTCCTCTGGTTCTCAACCCTTCTGCCAATGGGAACAGTTTCTCCTTATCTACTCTGTCCAGACCCCTCATGATTTTGAACACCTCTATCAAATCTCCTCTCAACCTTCTCCTCTCTAAGAAGAACAGCACAAATTTCTCCAATAACCAAAATCACCACCTTCAGGAAAGGAAGCAGAAAGGAACTAGAAGTCAGATTGGAAGGAGGGGAAAAACAGAATTAAAAATAAGGGAAGCATTACTGTGTACTCACCAGAGAAACAATTAATGTGAAAAGCCAAGCATAGATGAAGAAATAATCCCCGCCGATTTTAATGATGTACAACAGCAATGAAGTCACAGGCAGCAAAATACATTGAGTTACTGCAAATTTCTTCAAGGCATCTTTAAAAAAGAATCCCAAAGTAATTCTGTCTTCTTTCTTTCTCCTATGCAACAAAAAAAAGGTGGCCCCAATGACTCTTGACTTCCCCCAATTATGCCATTGGCAATCATTCATTAGATAATGCTGTTCAAAAATTGGACAGGACATCAATGGATGGCAGCATTATTGCCAGATGTGTCTGACTTTGATAATTTAGAAGGAGTCCTGATGTTTGCAATGTAGCATGTAATCCTGCAAAGTCAGGAAACTGAAATGATAATTACTTTTAGTCAGTGCTCATTTTTTGCCAGCCAAACTTGTAGCTTGCAAAAGAGAATTTTTTTTTTTACACAGTTACTTCTTGTGATCTGAAATGCACTGCCTGCACGAATGTTGGAGACAGATTCAGTAGTAACTTTGGAAAGGGAATTGGATGTACATTTAAAAAGGAAAAAAAAAGTGCAGGGCTAAAGAGAAAGAGCAGGAGAGTGGGACTAATTGGATGAACCTTTCAAAGAATCAACACAGGTATGATGGGCCAAATGGCTTCCTTCTGTGCTGTAAGATTCTATGGCCAAGATTTTATGTGGCGCCCCTGAGGCAGGGTTGAAGGTTTGGAGTGGGGGAGGTGGGTGGCTGCGGCGGGGTCAAGGGCCTGTCGCCGCTCCATCGCCAAGCCATCTTCCGGGGGCGGGATAGGCTGACAATCGCCTTCCCACCCAGAGGCTTATTGAGGCCCTTAAGTGGCCTATAACGGGGTGGGGGAGGGCCTCCACTGCGCAGGGAGGATGCCTTGTGACACAGGCTTCCTCCCTGCGAGCTTGGAGGGGTGGTCCCTCATTCGTGGGCAATTTGTGGTCCATGAAGGACCCCCACCAGGCACCATGGACAGCTTTACCCCTCAGAACCCCCTCCTCCCCCTGCCCCCCACCACCCCCGGTCAGGGCCATCCGGACAGGCGCCGGTGACCTTGCCTCACCTACCTCCGGTCTGGGGTTTCAGCCAGTGGGCCTGGCTCCAAGGCCTCTGCAGTACCAGCAGTTACTTGTTGTGATCTGACATGCACCACTCCCAGTTGCAGTGCGGACACTGCCGAGCTTCCGGCCTTCTGATTGGCAGGCAGCTCTTGGAGGTGGGATCCCCATCTTTAAAGGGAGGGGGATCCTAACTCCTGAAACTTTGATTCAAAAAGTCTGGAGGATTGCTCCGGGGGAGGGCACGAAAAGGCAGAGGCGGGGCTCACCCTGCCTTTTTGGCCCGGCGCCAGGAGTCCTGTCTCCAGCACAAAATCCAGCCCTATGATTCCCTTCCCCCTCAGAGTAAACGACCAAGCTCATGACTTTAGTCCTTGGAGGCCATTTCACTCTACAACCTGAGGCTCACATTGTCTGCAATTTTCTCAACTTGAAATTGTACTTACTCCCTCAGCAGTAAGCATATTGACTTACTAATTAGGAACAAATAGGCTGTCTGTAATGGTCGACTTCACCAATTTAAATAATGTGCAGTTGTTGCACAATCTAAAGGTTCACAGGGGTCCAAAAAAGTCCCAGTAGTTGTTCAGTATTGTTTAGAAGAAGGACATACTTTCCCTAGAGGAAGTACAACGAAGGTTCACTAGTCTGGTTCCTTGGGACCTATGAGGAGACATTGAGTAGATTGGGCCTACATTCCCTGGAGTTTGGAAGAATGGGAGAGGATCTAATTGAAATCTATAAAATTCTTAAGGTGCTTGACAGGATAGGTGCTGAGAAAATTATTCCCCTGGCTGGGGAATCTAGAACATAGTCTAGAACAACTGCAGTCTCAGAATAAGGGGTTGGCCATTTAAGACTGAGATGAGGAGAAAGTTCTTCACTCAAAAGGCTGTGAATCTTTGGAATTCTCTACCCCAGAGAGCTGTGGATACTCAGTTGTTGAGTATATTCAAGACAGATGTCGAAAGATTTTTGGGAATTACAGGAGATGGGGATAGTGCAGGAAGGTGGAGTTGAGGTCGAAAATCAGTCATGATCTTATTGAATGGGGGAGCAGGCTCCAAGGACCAAATGCCCTTCTTCAGCTCCTATTTCTTAATGTTCTTATAATTGGAGTTGCAGGTGTAGAAATAATAAGTGGTGGTGGGAGAGGGAAATATCTTTGGAGCAGGAACTAAAAAGTGATGATTACTTATCCACATTAAATTTTGCTGATGTCCACTCTTATTTCACAGCTAAAGCAATTTCTTTCCAATTGAAACAGTTTCTTCTGTAGCATCCATGTATGCAATTAAAATGCAGAATCATGGAAATTTCTGGAACAGTATCTGACAGAAATTTGGTCGAGTAAAAAATGATTGATTTGATGACATGCTTAGATAAGTTAGATAAAGAAAAACTGTTCCCATTAACTTATGGTGCAAGACCAGGAGAAACAGATTGAAGGTTTTGGGCAAGAGTTACAGGGGAATGTGAGGAGGAAGCTTTTTACGCAGCAAGTGGTAATGACCTGGAACTCGCTGTCCACGAGGGTGGTGGAAGCGGAGACGATTATGATTTTAAAAGGAAATTGGAAGGGCACTTGAAGGAAATAAACTTGCAGAGCTACGGGAGTAGCTGGATTGGACTGACTGGATTGCTAAACACAGAACTGGCATGGACTCAGATGGGCCAAATGGCCTTCTTCTATGCCGTAACTGACTCTATGATAATAAAACAGAGAATGAACACTGCTGGCAGAACTCCCAGTCTATTAGTCACATTGACTGCCTTACAGGGATTAGTTTCAAACCTATTCCTGTGGTGATTTAATTGTTGGTGTCGGATACATTTTTGGAGTACATGATCATTAGATGTGGACTCTCTTTTCTTGTGACCTTCATTTCTGGAACTCTGTAATATTGATGTTGAATGACATTTAACCCTTTTGCCCACCTCTTGTGGAGCTCTCCTCACATATTGCAGTTCCTGCCTTTAAATTTTACACTTGTCTTTAAATTAACAATTGCAGATTCATGTGTATGAAGTGTCCACCTGGATGTTGAAAATATTTACTCAAGTCTTGCAATTCATAACAGTTATTTAGTCCAATTAAACCGTTTAATGTACCAAAACAAAACTTGGTGTTTGGGCAAAGTCTTTTCTGTCCCCAACTTCAAGTGCTTTATTCGAACTAAATACTGAACCTTGGAAGTTCTTATCTTTGTCCAAAAGATGTTTTTATTTAATCTGAACTGTATGAGGATTTCATTGTATTCCAGAGTGATGCAAGAGTTCATTACCTCGAGTAACAATACTGCGATTGAAACTACTTTCCTTTTTCCACTGTCAATCCTTACTATGCAGTTGCTGCTGTCGTAGAGCTGTTACGACCAGGTGAGAAAGAGGTCTCGGGGTCCCTTTCAGCCTTCACCTGGTCTTACTGTAACAGGGTTTTATTTTTTTAAACACACTGTGTTTTTAGCTCCCCCTTGGTGAATCCTTGTTCACTGCTTTCCAATTATAAGGTAAAGAAACCAGCACACACAGGCTTTCTGAGATTTAAAGAAGAAAGGTGAAATTTTATGAAACTTAAACTTAAAACTCTAATTCAGTTAATGCGTACGGATACACGCTGCACCCACGCTAGTATACATATGCAATACACACATGCAAATAGAGACATAAAAGAGAAGAAAAATAAAGTGGAAAAGTTTGAGGCAATATCTGAAGAGTTTTTGTTACGGGTCTTCAAGCTCACTGTAGAATCCTTGTTTGCAGGTGAATCTTCCTTTTCGTTGGGGCCCAGTATTCCTCTTAAACCTTGTTCACTGTAGAAGACTTTTCTCTCTTGGGGTTCACTTGTCTTCAGTCAGTTTTTGGAGTTCCGTGAGAAAGAGATGGGAGCAGACAGGAGAGAAGAGGAGGTCTGTTTCAGTCCAGAAGTATTCTGTTTTATGCCAGTTCAAACACTGTCTCTACAACTTAAAACACCCCAAGTTGGCCAGCAGGGTAGTCACGTGACCGACTGGTATAACCACTACTGGCTTTGTGGATTGAGTTGAAGCAGGGAATAGCTCCTTTGTCTACAAGCACTGTCTGTTACTATGCAAAAATGTCTTTCCAGTCAGGGGCCTGGCAACCCCTTGTAACAGGCCTTCTCGTCTTCTCAGCAACAAATTGAAATTTAATGTCAGGAGCCAAAAAGTTACATTCCACCCATAGCTTATTTGTGCAATTAATATTTCAAGCCCACAAGGAAGGTTTGCGTCACTGTTCCCCCTTTCCAGATCATGAGAACCTGCTGAAATCCCCCCTCCCCGCAACTTATCACTGCCTGACATTCTGTGCACACTCGCTGACGCCTCCTGCTGAAGTAAACTGGGGCTGAAATTTATCCAGAAATCAGAAACAGTTAATATTGATTATCAGGCTTAAAGAGGGAGACACAAGTTAATAATTTGGGATTGATTCCCCACTAGATGGGTCATACAAGCAATTCAGTCAGGATATCTGTTGCTGGTATAAAAACAAGAAATGCTGGAAATACTCAGCAGGTCTGGCAGCATCTGTGGAGAGAGAAGCAGAATTAATGTTTCAGGTTAGTGACGTTTCATCAGAACTGACAAAGGTTAGAAATGTAGGCTGCTGGTGCTGACTGAGAGCTTCATGCTCTCAGCACAATAAATGATGGAGCTTTTAAATGATTTTCCATTTCTCTTGCTGTACCATATGGGTGGAGATAAAATCACCGAGAGTGGACATTGATCCAGCGAAAAGGGTAATCCTACAGAGAACTTTCAGAACCAAAGGACATGAAGCAGGCTTTCTGTTAAAAAAAAAATCTGAAACCTAATGAAATCTGCTGTGTCTGCTCTTGCTGCTTAACTTAACTTATTAAAATAGATTTGTAGTTCCTGACTTGAAGGGACTCCCAGAGCCTTATTTGTCTATCAGTTAAGTAGACCAGGTGTACACTATATGATATAAAAGGGCTCATTGTTCAGCCTTTGTCCAGCTACCACAGATTATTCTGTGCATAAGATAACATTTCGGCTCATAAGTGTAAGATTGCCATTGCATGAAAGAAAGTATCTGAAGGTCACCCACATCATGCTGGTGAGGATAAAAGATAAACTGACTTTTTTTATGTCTTCATTTACACAAACAGCATTTCATTTTGGAACATTTTTGACCTCTGATTCCATCAGCAGTAAAGAGTTTACAGCAATATCTGCTTGTCCAGGGATTTCTGACAAATTGTAAAGGGTACAGCTGCATATGAGGTCATTAATTCTCCTTCTACAAGATCCATACACCTATTTACATTCAGTCTTAATGAAACCAGTTCATCATTTTCTTTTCAGTACCTTGTGGAGGAAATCTCACTGAACGAAAAGGCACAATTCTATCACCGGGATTCCCTGATCCTTACCAGAACAGCCTGAACTGTTTATGGAAAATCACGGTTCCTGAAGGAGCTGGCATACAGGTATTTATTACGATTAAATAAAAAGCGAATGACAATTGATTTTAAATGTGCCATCAAAATCTGCCCACTGTTTAAAATATGTAGGAATCATCACACTCTGAAATATTCCCATTAAATATTTACAAAACGTTACAAAATGTTTACCATACAAAACATGTCATTCAGCCCAACAGGGCCATGCTGGTGTTTGTGCTCCAAATGGACCTCCTCTCACCCTTCTTCATCTAAACCCCAACAACATGTCGTCCTACATCTTTCTCCCTCATGTGCTTATCTAGCCTTCCCTCAAATGCATCTATGTTCTTTGCTTCAACTACTCCTTGTGGCAGCATGTTCCACATTCGAACCACTCTATGGGTGGAGACATTTCTCCTGAATTCCCTATTGGATTTATTAGTGTCTATTTTATATTTATGGTCCATAAACAGAAAATGCTGGAAATACTTAGCAGCATCTGTAGCGAGAGGAACAAAGTTAATGTCTTAGCTTGATGCCCTTTTGTCCAAGCTGGAAAAAGTTAGAGAAGTAATAGGTTTTAAACAAATACAGAGGCTGGGAAAGGAGGGAAGGGAGGAAAGAACAAAAAGGAAGGTCTGTGATCGGGTGAAAGGCAGGAGAGATTAAATGACAAGAGGGATGATGGCGCAAGGCAAAAGGAGATGGTAATGGGACAAGTAAAAGAACAAAAGATGGTTCTAGAGGAGGTGCAAATGGGAATCGCAGAATCATTGCCAACAGCTGCTGTCTGAAAAAAATGGGTCTGCCTTTTTGTGGGACATGTTATATATTCTTTGCTCCATTCGCACTTAGATCCCATCCCTCACCTCTTTTGCCAGTATGTTAATGACAGTATCGGGGCCGTTTCCTGTTCTCAGCCCGAACTGGAAAATTTCCTTAACTCCACTTCCAATTTCCACCTTTCACTCACCTTCACATGGTTAATTTCTGACTCTTCTCTTCCCATCCTCAACCTCTCTATCTCCATTTCTGGGTATAGGCTAGCAACTATTGAACAAAGAACAGTACAGCACAGGAACAGGCCATTCGGCCCTCCAAGCCTGCGTCGATCTTGATGCCTGCCTAAACTAACACCTTCTGCACTTCCGGGGTCCATATCCCTCTATTCCCTTACTATTCATGTATTTGTCAAGATGTCTCTAAAATGACGCTATCGTATCTGCTTCCACCACCTCCCCTGGCAGCAAGTTCCAGGCACTCACCACCCTCTGTATAAAAAAACTTGCCTTGCACATCCCCTCTAAACTTTTCCCCTCGCACCTTAAACCTATGCCCCCTAGTAACTGACTCTTCCACCCTGGGAAAAAGCTTCTGACTATCCACTCTGTCCATGCCGCTCATAACTTTGTAAACCTCTATCATGTCGCCCCTCCACCTCCGTCGTTCCAGTGAAAACAATCCGAGTTTTTCCAACTTCTCCTCATAGCTAATGCCCTCCAGACCAGGCAACATCCTGGTAAACCTCCTCTGTACCCTCTCCAAAGCCTCCACGTCCTTCTGGTAGTGTGGCGACCAGAATTGCACACAATATTCTAAGTGTGGCCTAACTAAAGTTCTGTACAGCTGCAACATGACTTGCCAATTTTTATACTCCGTGCCCCGACCGATGAAGGCAAGCATGCCGTATGCCTTCTTGACTACCTTATCCACCTGCGTTGCCACTTTCCGTGACCTGTGGACCTGTACGCCCAGATCTCTCTGCCTGTCAATACTCCTAAGGGTTCTGCCATTTACTGTATACCTCCCACCTGCATTAGACCTTCCAAAATGCATTACCTCACATTTGTCCGGATTAAACTCCATCTGCCATTTCTCCTCCCAAGTCTCCAACCGATCTATATCTTGCTGTATCCTCTGACAATCCTCATCATTATCCGCAACTCCACCAACCTTTGTGTCGCCCGCAAACCTACTAATCAGACCAGCTACATTCTCCTCCAAATTATTTATATATACTACAAACAGCAAAGGTCCCAGCACTGATCCCTGCGGAACACCACAAGTCACATCCCTCCATTCAGAAAAACACCCATCCAATGATACCCTCTGTCTTCTATGACCGAGCCAGTTCTGTATCCATCTTGCCAGCTCACCTCTGATCCCGTGTGACTTCACCTTTTGTACCAGTCTGCCATGAGGGACCTTGTCAAAGGCTTTACTAAAGTCCATACAGATAACATCCACTGCCCTTCCTTCATCAATCATCTTCGTCACTTCCTCAAAAAACCCAATCAAGTTAATAAGACACGACCTCCCCTTCACAAAACCATGCTGTCTCTCGCTAATAAGTTCGTTTGTTTCCAAATGGGAGTAAATCCTGTCCCGAATAATCCTCTCTAATAGTTTCCCTACCACTGACGTAAGGCTCACCGGCCTATAATTTCCTGGATTATCCTTGCCACCCTTCTTAAACAAAGGAACAACATTGGCTATTCTCCAGTCCTCTGGGACCTCACCTGTAGCCAATGTGGATGCAAAGATTTCTGTCAAGGCCCCAGCAATTTCTTCCCTTGCCTCCCTCAGTATTCTAGGGTAGATCCCATCAGGCCCTGGGGACTTATCTACCTTAATGCTTTGCAAGACACCCAACACCACCTCCTTTTTGATAATGAGATGACTGAGACTATCTGCACTCCCTTCTCTTTGGTGAATACTGATGCAAAGTACTCATTTAGCACCTCACCCATTTCCTCTGTCCACGATCCATCCACTATTTCCAGTATATTCTGTTTTTATTTCAGATTTCCAGCAGACATATTATTTTGCTTTTGTGTTATATTTATGGCCCCATGTTTTGGTCTCACCTGCAAGGGAAAATACTTTCTCTATGTCCACACTATCATATCCTTCCATAATCTTAAAGACCTCTATCAGGTCACCCCTCAGTCTTCTCTTTTCTGGAGAAAAGAGCCCCAGCCTGTTGATTCTTTTCTAATAGATATAACCTCTCAGTTCTATTATCATTGTACTAATTTTTTGCACCTTCTCCAGCACTTCTGTATCCATCATATAAAATGAAGACCAGAATTGTTCATAGTACTAAAAGTATCGTCTCACGAAGGGTCTCTGCAAGTTTAACATAACTTCTCTGCTTTTCAATCCTATCCCTCTCGAAATAAACCCCAGTGAAATAAACCCCGGTGCTTTGGTTGCTTTTTTTAATGGCTGTGTTAATCTGTGCCATTACTCTTATTGATTTTTGTATTGGTACCCTGAGATTTCTGTTCCTCTACCCCAATTAGACATGTATTTTCCAAGGAGTATGTGGCCTTATTCTTCCTACAAAAATGTACTCTTACACTTAACTGTATTTGTCAATTATATGCTGATCCTACCTTGGGTCTTCCTGTATTTTGTCACAGTCTTCCTCTGTATTAACTACAGCCCCCAATATGGTGTCATCTGCAAATTTTGAAATTGTACTTCTGATTCCTGAATCGAACCTGTTTATGTAAATGGTGAATATTTCTGCCATTTATTAGAGTTCAGAAGTTATTCTGATTTTGAGAAAGAATATAGTATTCTCAACTTTGACTTTGAAAAAAATTCTCCCAGGATTTGTAGGAGAGATAAAGAAACATATTTTTGATTTGTGAAAGAGAAACGCTCATGAACTAAATGTTTTTTAGAGGGAAACCTTGAAATCAAAACCCCTTTTTATAAGGAGCTTTGCTGTCATTGCGATCTGGTAGGCCACCACAGATGTAGGTTAACCTTAGTATAATTAATTTCAGTGTCCATCCCAACCAGATGTGTACCCAAGGATTAGATTGTGTTGTAATGCAAAATATCAGCACTTCCCCCTCTATCCAGTGTGGCCGTGAGATTATCCAGTGTGTGAATGAACATACAGATCAGGGATCCAAAGATGAATTCCTATTCAGGCTGAATTAGCTGATCTATTGGAGCAATGATAAAGGTATTATCGTTGCCTCAATGCCTCTTAGTGAGAGAAGAGAAAATCATAAATTCTGCTGCAACTGTTTTGCTGACTTGTATGACCTTCAAAATGGCAGCTCTGACGCTGAATGCTGTGGGGCAGCTATCTCCTTTTGGTTATTCTGAACTCGGCAGAACGGGTTTGAAAAATTATTCTTTGCGTACAATTGAAAATAAAGTATTTGGCTTTGACTTCATCTCCATTTTGTATCCCAATCCATTGCAGAGTAACGATTACTGCAATGTGTTACAGTAGCATCATCCAAATTCATGAAGGTCATAAAGCGTCAATGATGTGATTCCTTTCCTACTCAAGCCAAAAGGGACAGGAACACAGTGCTCCAAAAGCACTGGCATCAACATTTCAAATGCGATGATGAGAATTAAGAGATGTCGTGCAGCTTGTGCACAACCTCAGGCAAATTGGATCTGGAGAGATAGACCCAACTTTTTCTAAAGTTCCTATGATATCCACTATACTAAGCTAAATTTTTTAATGATGTAAGTGCTCATTTCAGTCAAGTTACTTCACAGAGCCTGCTAAGTGGGGAATTTCATACAGGATTGAATTTCTTATAGTAGAACCCAGAAGGAATAATGTGTAAGTTTTAACGCCCTTTACTCGATTAGTTACCTCATGCACACAAAGGAGCAATATGAGGCCAACTGTTACTTTTGCTGCAGGTTTTAACATTTTGACATAACTTCATTGATTATTGAAATAATGAAAGTTACGCAACATGGTGACCTTACAGAGCTGTAAACTGGTGGAATGAGTCTGGCCAGAAATAACGAGCTGATTCAACAGGATTAAACAGACAGAATAATTACAACTGAAGGCGTATTATCAATTCCATAGGGAAATTTCAGAATGTTTCATTCCAAATGTATCAATACACCATTGTAGTCAGACTTGCTCTGCCACAAATCCTAAAACTTCAGCAACACGAACCTTGACAATGGGATGTTAGAAGCATTTTTTAATTTAAACTATTCATCTCCTTCTCCTCTTTGTGAAGTGTCTTGTCAGACATTTTGCATGCAATACAAAAACCACTTCAACAGGAGTAAATAAAAATGGATGTCGGTAGGAAAGTAATTTATGTTTCCATTTCTAATGTTTGAATATTCGTTCAAGTTGAGTTAGCCATAAAATTAGGACCTCATTAATTCCCAGTGAATATTCTCAGTACACTCAAGCCTGATTGCTAAATTGTCCTATTGTTACTACTGACCTAAAACAGAAAGTGCTGGAAATGCTCAGCAGGTCTGGCAGCATCTGTGGAGAGAGAAACAGCGTTAACGTAGATTCAGAAGAGTCATATCTGACTCAAAACGTTAGCATCACTGGAGAGAGAAACAGAGTTAACGAGAAACAGACTCAACATTAACTCTGTTTCTCTCTCCACAGATGCTGCCAGACCTGCTGAGCATTTCCAATACTATTTCTTATTTCAGATTTCTAGCATCTGCAGTATTTTGCTTTTATATTACTACAGACCTCTTGTTGTAATCAACTTTTTCACATGGTCGTGCTGCAAGTTTTGTTGCTGCCCAAAGCACAGCTCAAATTCCTGATCAGAATTGAGTTTGTAACAGGGTTTAATTTTAAACACACTGAGTTTTGAGTTTCCCCTTTGTGAATTCTTGTTCACAGCTTTCCAATTATAAGGCAAAGAAATTAGCACAAACAGGCTTTCTTTGGTTTAAAGAAGAAAGATGAAATTTATTAAACCTTAAACTTAAACTCTAATACGGTTAACGCTTACAGATATATGACGTGCCCATGCTAACATGCACATGTGATACACACATTAAAGTAAGGACAGAAAAGAGCAGAAGAAAAGAGAAGTAGAACAGTTTGAGGCAATCTCTTGTTACTGTACTTTAAGACGCTATAGTCCTTGATTGAAGGTATGGTCTTGTGTTTCGTTGGGGCCCAGCGTTCCTTTTAAACCTTGCTCATGTAGGAGACTTTTTCTCTCTTTGGGTTTACTTGTCTTCAGTGGTTTCCGAAGCTGGTGAGAGCGAGCTGAGGGCAGATAGGAGAGGAGATGTTCTCAATCCATGAGCACACGGCTTTCTGATCTCAAGTACTGTTTTCTCCAAATTTAAAACTCTCAGTTCAAATCTCTGCAACAGCCAGTTAGTCATGTGACTAAAACTGGTCTGACCACTTCTGTGTATTGGGGAAGCAGCTACTGGGTCCCCATTGTTTCAACACCATCTGTTACTATGCAAATGTCTTTCCAGTCCGGGGCTTGCAATTTTTAAACTTTAATATTCATGTGGCAAAATAATATGTGCCTCGATCTTGGCAGGTGGTGGGTGGGGGGCGGGGGCTGTTTGCCTGACACTGACCTCCAACGATGGGTGAGATGAGCAGCTAGTTGCACATTTTTGTGGATGTTTATAACCAGAAAATTGAGAATGGAAAAACTGCATCTCAAACTTTTCGATATTACATTTGCAAATAAAAACAAGAAATGCTGGAACCACTCAGCAGGTCTGGCAGCATCTGTGAAAAGAGAAGCAGAGTTAACGACTCGGGTCAGTGACCCTTCTTCGGAACTCTTATTTCAGATTTCCAGCATCCGCAGTATTTTGCTTTTATTTTACATTTGCAAATTTGTTGACCAAACAAATCTGAAAAAAAAACTCAGTGGAAATTTCTGTTTTACCAATGTGTACTATACGGTAAAAGGAAATGAAAATAAAATTAAACTGTTTGATGGCACTCTCCCAACATAAACAAAAATTGAATACATGCACACCCTCAAAATGTAATCCATTAAAATACAGATTAAAATGTTTTAAAAATCACAGTCCTTTCTAAGTGACCAATGTACAATTTAAATAAGTGCAACACAAGGCAGCCTGAAATACTCATTGGAGAAATGTAATAATGCAGAAAAAATGTAACGTGCATTTATGAGAAGTAACTGCATGTCAGAGAGTGTTGAAGTGAAAGGCTGCTGTAACACTGCTTACTGAGATAGCTCAGCTTTTTGGTCATAGTTCATGAGTCATCTGTCCTGCTCACCTACCCTGCTGATGAAATGGATGTAGCTAACAGCCATTTCAAGAATATCTAATGAACATTTGGAGCAGAACATCGGAGGCTCTTCCCTGACGTACCATTACGCTCTGAGCCACTAATGTTAAATACCTGCCAGGTTGCTCAGGAAACCAATATTTAACTGTTAAGGACATTAGAGGGAATGAAAAAATAAGGCATGTTAAAATGCATTAATTTGTTTACAAGTATTGAGGTGATCAATTATAATCTAATTTTCATAATCATTGGCCCCTCTCCACTGGATAAACTTTGCACAGTAATTACGTATTCATTATCTGTTCCAGATTTTTTTAGCATGCAGAATTCTTAATGAAACAATGTAGGCAGGCAGCTTATGAAATCAATATATTTAGTGGTGTAAAGGAGGTTAAGTGCAGTTACTTCAGCTAAATTAATCATTATTTTTTAAACAAATGAATTCATTTATATTCAGAGCAATCAAATGTAAACATTTCAAATTCAGCCCAAACATCATCTTAGCATGACAAGCTAATCCCATTTGTCTTAAAAAGTGCATTCATGTAAATGGGTATTAGGTCTGAATTATCTGTTTTAAAAAAACATAATTTATTCAGTTACTGTGCCTGCTCAGTGGTGCCTCCACAATGAATTCTGGTCATGTTTGAAGTTGTTCCCAAAGACAATCTCAGGTTTGCTATTCCTTGATGTGAAGGGAAGTATTCCAATAGTGTTTTCTCTTCTTTCCAACAGCCTCCTGAAGGCAACAACAGTTGGGTAGAATTACATAGGCATTCATGACCCACCAGTATTATGAGGCATCATATGACAGCCCAATTTAGTCATTTCCCAGCATTTGTTCTTTCCAGCAGAAGGTATTGGATAGCAATCAGGATGCAAGTCTGGTTTATTTCCCAGCCAAGGGGTAGCTCAGTTAATTCTCAGTGCCTTCAGTGTTAATGCAGCTGAGATCAATTAACTCAGCACAGACCAGCAGTTGAACTTGGAACCTTTCATTCTGCGTAACCATTTGATGGAAATCTAATTAACTCACACAATTACCAAATAAAACTCTGTAGCGCAAAATGTTGGAGCAGTAACATGTTGCACCACCAACTATTGCAATGAGCCCCTCAGCAGGGGAGGTGCTGAGCAAAGGCCAAAAGGCTCTTCCCAGGAAGTAAAAAAAAATCACAAGAGAATTCCCTGGATCATTCCTATTCATCTTAGTGGATTGTTTCAAAACACTGTTGGTAGACATGGAAGCAGGGTGTTGTGATTTTAAGAACACCGCATGGCTTTAAAAGCATCTTTTCGAATTGTTTTTGTTTTCAAATATCTATAACTGTTAAACATATGCAAGATTTATCCCAATAGCGAAGCCTTTTTTAGATACAAAAACAATCAGTTTGATTTATGTCACCAAAATTGCCAGCTGCCCCTTACCTATGGTGACCTGGAAATGAACTGTACAAATGTGCCACCAAACTCAGTCCTGTAAAGTACAAATCAAAATATAGTCAAATAACATGACGCACAAAGCACAAGAGGAGTTATTTCATGACAGATTCTGCTCAAAATAATTATTTCAAGAAAGAAATCTGCTTTCATGCTCCAAATTGTACCTGAATGACTCATGACCAAAGGAGACAAATAAAATAATAAGAAAGTAATCCAATAGCTAGAATCACCCTGGATTGTTCTGATCATGATAAAATATAATGCAATCTGTTTGCTGGTGCATCCCCTTCAGGTCCTTGCAGAAGTTCCCAGCAGTAAACTAGCTGCAGTTAAATTGGGTAAATAAAAACCTTGCAACTGTCTCCTTCACACTTAATGTTTGTGAATGTATAAATTTAAGCAAAAGATTTCAAAGCCTTCGCATACACTATGTAACGCTGTTGGGAATTTTGGCATGCTGTAAGTAGTGGATATTGCAAACCATGATTTATACCGTGCAGTCATCTCAGAAGCATGTAGTCATGATGGTCTGGCCATCATGGTATAGGATAGGCTTGATGGATCAGCTGGTCTGTTCCTGCCTGTTAATTCCATATGATCATATGTTAATTTCATTAGTTGCTTCCTTGCAGACACCCAGTTACATTTAAATGAATACTAGTGGAACTCCCAGTTTCAGGATTGGCACAGGCTGAGTTTTATGAGCCTTCCGGTGTTGGGGGTCATGGCAGGGGGGCCCAGACAATTCTTCCGGGAGAGGCCCATCACAATCTCCGACGCCGGGAAGGCCCCACCGTATTCTACCACCTGGAGCGAGTCCTTAGTGCGGATCCCTCGCAATCTGCGGTGGGGTCTTCATTTTAATATTAAAATTAAGTTTAATAGATGCAAATTAACTTACCTTGTCCCGACGGCCATCCCACACCTGTATTCCAGCCGCCGGCAGTAATTCCTGCGCCTTCGGAACTCCATTTGGAGTTGCGAGGCGTGACACTGGTGGGGAGGGGGGAGCAGTGACATTATCAGTGCGGGGTGGGGGAGCGGGACAAACAATTTGTATTGCTGAAGGGATGGTGGAAAGGGGTTGAAGGGGAAATGTTACGAGGTTGCAGGAGAAAGTTTGGGTTGGGAATAAAGTTCATTTTGGTGATATTGCCCCAGAAACAAACATGGCGGGGGGAGGTACGTGGGAAAGGGCCTCCAGCATTTATTTAAATTTTTATAAACAATGCACCACAATATAATTTTAAAAATTTACATTTCTTCAGAGGGCTTGAAGCCCTTTAAAAATGGCGCCACGCCTGTGCAGTGGCGCAGGGCGCCCTTGCAGGGATGGAGCGGCAGTCCCCTCTCTGTCATCAGGGGCGGCCCCCTCCATTGAAATGAGCCCCCACGTGAAATATCGCGGGGGCTCAGCGACGGCGCATTCACACCTGAAAAGCATCGAGATCAGAGCGCGCCGTCGCGATTTGCAGCATGCTCATAAATTTCAGCCCAGGATGTCAACACGAGTTTGAAAGAGGACAAAGGGCACATTCATCTTTCTTGTCTTCAGTGACAACAAAGCCCTGGTGCGGGTTAAACTTGCTGTGTATAAAGCGTATCTCCGAGTAAATCAATGTCGCAGTCCAGAACTCCTCGGCATGCACCTGAAGGGCTTTCCCGGGCCCATGTGTAAGCTCTGGGGCTAAGCTGTGGATTGGATTTGCCGTAAAGGAGAATGTTTTGAAGTACAGGAGGCCCTTTGCAGATCAGTTACAGCAGGCCATGAACCAGGATTTAAGAGTTTATGATGAGTAAGCCTGTGGCATTGCACTTGCAAGTCTAGGACACAATGGCTGGCACATTGTAAGCTACACTGAAGGCAATGTTGGTCGCAAAGCTAATGAGGAAATTCTGAGACTTGCATGTGAGAACATGTGCTCATACCACCATGGCTCAAACCTTGACAGGATTGAGTTAGGATATAGGATTGATCTCCATTCTGTAATTATCCTTTGTTCATGCGGGTGTCTGATGAACATCAGGTTAAGTCATATCAATTGAACAGGATTTCTTTTCATTTATTTCATATTTGTCATTTATTATTTAACAGTGTATCATTGGCAAAATTAATGGTATGTGAAAGCTGTAGATCTGCTTTCTACAAATTACATTCAAACATATCATATCAAGGATCTATCTTGGGCAGAAATAAAGACAGGGCTAAATTGTGGCGAGTCGAAGAGACTTAGTAGTTGGCAGGAAAAAAGACAGAGGCGCAAGGGGAGAGCCAACTGTGCAACAGCCCCGACAAACAAATTTCTCTGCAGCACCTGTGGAAGAGCCTGTCACTCCAGAATTGGCCTTTATAGCCACTCCAGGCGCTGCTTCACAAACCACTGACCACCTCCAGGCGCGTATCCATTGTCTCTCGAGATAAGAAGGCCCAAAAGAAAGAAAGAAAGAAAGAATCTATTAAACCTATAGCATAGCCAAAAAAAAGACATTACAAGATGTAGCACTTTAAAGGATGTGTGTTGTTTTTAAAACTAATGGTTTTAAAATCATTTACTGTTTGAATTTCCGGCTGCAGGATCCACTTTTCACCCAGAAACATTTTATTAAAACTATATAGGTTTATTGGTGCTACAGTAAACACAGACAGTGATTACGTATTCCACATAATCTACCAAGTGATAATGTAAATCATTTAGCCAGCATGGAAGATGTTAGGAGGTTTGAAAATGCATTTAGACGTAGGCTGGGGGAGCTGGAATGCCAGACGGACAAGCTCAGAAGGCCGAATAAGCACCATACAATTTATTAAACTCTTTCAGTACTTAGATACAATTATGCACTTTATTTCCCATTACACTCTGCAGGATACAACATTTAAAGCAGATCAAATTCTGAAACACAGTTGCTATCTTAAAAATATGATGTTACTTTGAATATGAATGAATCTTGCAGGTCTCCACGGACCAAAGAATTTCATTAAACAGTTTCATAGATGACAGACGCACCAAATATCTTAGCCTCTGGGCAATTCTTTCCACCATCTTCACAGCTTGGAACACACGGGAAGCAATTTCAGCATAGTTACAGATATTGCATCATCAGTGGCTTTATCAAAAAATGTATTGTTAATTTACTGCTTACACCGGCCACTATGTATAGTGGGCAAATCAGTTACTCACACTGCATATTTGTGCTTCTTATTTGGATGCATATTCTGCTCATTGATTGAAGCTGTTGATGGCTGAAAACTGAGCTAGGTTATTATCTCCACTGCCTGCTCATTGCATATTGCCTAGGTGAAGTGTAGAAAGAAGAACCTGGTGGGAATGATCTCATGCTGAAAACAGATTTAATTACAATGGGAAATAAATCAGGTCATTTCTGGAAGATGCATGTGATCTTCCCTGCCAGATTTCTCCCCTAGTCCCCCATGGTTTGTAAACAGTATCCACGTAAAGTATTCCCACATGATGGAAGAGTGTGGGTCTGATCCAAATTTTTGCTTTCTCTTGTCTGCTCTGATCGTTTATCTGAGGCAGAATCTCAGACAGCCCTCCGCTAATGGACCAATTTGAGATTTGCATTTCCTGCGGCAATCCTCACCATGGCTCTTTTGAAAGAGACTAACAATTTAGTGCCATTTTGCACTGAATATTGATCAGTTTGATGCTGTAGGTTTGTGTCTGCCAAGAACTTGAATTGAGAATGCCCAAATTCCTCGATAATGTCTTGCCTCTGCCTCTTTGTACCTATTACCTGACATGCTAATTTAACCAATATGCATATATTGATACAATTATTGGCCAATTTTAAATTAGCACATAATATTTAATTGTGGTTTCAGATTCAAGTTATCAGCTTTACCACCGAGCATAACTGGGACTCCCTAGAAGTCTTTGATGGAGGCGATATTACAGAAACAATGCTTGGCAGTTTCTCAGGTAATTTCATCTTATCATTGAACTTAAAATATTGGCAACAATTGTGTTCTTTTTTAAAAACAGATTTGGTATGTCTCTCATGCTGTACATTAATGTGACCACAAGAGTTAGCATAAAGCATGGAAATCTATTTCATACACACACCTCACATCTCAAGGGCAGATGACAGGGCTGATCTTCTGTCCTTTCAGCTCCAATGCCTGGATCTGAACCTGCTTAGACTTTAGTGTTTTGACCATTAGCCTTGCTCATCAATTCCCCTTGAGGATACGTACAGCAGCAGTAATGAGTGAAAGCTGCAAACCCATGGATGGTGTCCAGCATCCGTCACGGAGAGATACTCATCTTTTTTCTGGGCTCCATCTAATTGTTGCCTCGTCCTCTCAGATCTGGGAAGGGCTGAATGCAGGAACCAAGACTACATTTTCTGAGCTGCCCTCATAATGGGCAGTCTTTCAGCATTGGTGGAGCAAAATGCACCTTTTTATAGCGTATAAGGGGCAAAGACCTGGCATAACAATTTCCTGCTCCTTTTTCTTTGTTTTTTGCTCAGGACCTGATGTTCTCTAAATGCAAAGCAAAGGAAAATAGTCCCTTACAAGTCCAAGGAGTTCTTCCAATCTTGGATGTATCACTGGTTCAGCCCGATACGTGTGCACTTTTACATAGTCTGCTTTCACTGTTACATTGGAAAGAGTCCAGAGCTTGCTTGCTTGCTTTCTTTGGCCTCCTTGTCTCGAGAGACAATGGGTAAGCACCTAGAGGTGGTCAGTGTTTGTGGAGCAGCGCCTGGAGTGGGTATAAAGGCCAATTCTAGAGTGACAGACTCTTCCACAGGCGCTGCAGATAAAATTGGTTGTCGGGGCTGTTACACAGTTGGCTCTCTCCTTACACTTCTGTCTCTTTTCCTGCCAACTGCTAAGTCTCTTCGACTCGCCTCTCTTTAACCCCGCCTTTATAGCTGTCCGCTAGCTCTGGCGATTGCTGGCTACTGACTCCCCCGACTTGTGGTCAATGTCGTAGGACTTCATATCGCATTTACAGACGTCTTTAAAGCAGAGACATGGACGGCCGGTGGGTCTGATACCAGTGATGAACTCGCTGTACAGTGCGTCCGTGGGGATCCTGCCATCTTCCATGCGGCTCACATGGCCAAGCCATCTCAAGCGCCTCTGGCTCAGTAGGATGTTGGCCACCTCGAGGACCTCTGCGTTGGAGATACGGTCCTGCCACCTGATGCCAAGGATTCTCCGGAGACAGCAAAGATGGAAAGTGTTGAGACGTCGCTCTTGGTTGACATACGTTGTCCAGGCCTCGCTGCCATTGATCAAGGTACTGAGGTCACAGGCTTGAAACACTCGGACTTTTGTGTTCCGTGTCAGTGCGCCATTTTCCCACACCTTCTTGGCCAGTCTAGACATAGCAGCAGACGCCTTTCCCATGCGCTTGTTGATTTTTGCATCGAGAGGCAGGTTACTGGTGATAGTTGAGCCAAGGTAGGTGAACTCTTGAACCACTTCCAGAGCGTGGTCGCCAATATTGTCAGATGGAGTATTTTTGATGTCTTGTCCCATGATATTCGTTTTCTTGAAGCTGATGGTTACGCCAAATTCATTGCAGGCAGCTGCAATCCTGTCGATGAGTCTCTGCAGACACACTTCCATGTGGGATGTTAATGCAGCATCGTCAGCAAAGAGGAGTTCCCTGATGAGGACTTTCTGTACTTTGGTCTTCGCTCTAAGATGGGCAAGGTTGAACAACCTGCCATCTGATCTTGTGTGGAGGAAAATTCCTTCTTCTGAAGACTTAAATGCATGAGAGAGCAGCAGTGGGAAGAAGATCCCAAACAGTGTAGGTGCGAGAACACAGACCTGTTTCACGTCACTCAGGAGAGGAAAGGGGTCTGATGACGCACCGCTATGCTGAATTGCTCCACCCAGCAGTCCATTTGCTTCCATTGGTCAGTGATCGTTTCCCCTGATTTAAACTTGATGTGGGCAATCTTCTTGATGGTTGGCCCAAAAGCTCTCTTAATGCCATCATACATTCCTTTGATGTTTTTGGTGTCGGAGGCCAGCTGAATACGACTGCATAGGTGTTGCCAGTAGTCGTTTGCGCAGCGCCTGGCTTTCTTTGCGCGGTGCTTCTGGCGGCTTTAAGTGCTAAGGATGTTAACTCGCTGGGGGCTTTCTTGTAGTTCAGCAGTGCAGTGCGCTTAGTGGCTATGACTGGTTCCAGCTCTTCAAAGTGATATTGAAGCCAGTCTGCATTCTGCTTCTCACGTTTGCTAGAGGTGGCCATTGCTGAGTTATAGATGGCGTCTCTGATGTGGGCCCACTTGGTCTCTGCATCCCCTGCAGGAGTGTTTTGAAGGGCTTTTTCGAGTGAATTCAGAAACTTTTGTGACAGCTATGGGTAAGAAATTCTGTTTGCGTTGATGCGCGGGCGGCCCTTCTGCTTGGAGTGATGTAGCTTCTTTTGTTTGAGTCTAACTTTACTGCACACCAGAGAGTGGTCGGTGTCGCAGTCCACATTGTGGAAGCTGCGTGTGATTTGGACACTGTTTATAGAGGCTCGCCTTGTGACGATGAGGTCCAGCTGGTGCCAACGACGTGATCTTGGGTGACAGGGTTTAGTATGAAAGAATGAGTTGGTGATGCAGAGGTTGTGATAGGTACACAACTCAAGCAGTCTCTGTCCATTCTCATTCATCCTTCCAATGCCATAGCACCCAAGGCAGGAGAGCCATGAGTCTTGGTCGGCCCCAACCCTGGCATTAATGTATCACTGGTTCAGCCCCCTAAGTGTGCACTTTTACATATTCTGCTTTCACTGTTACATTGGAAAGAGTCCAGAGCACAGCTGTAATTTATAAGGGGAGGCTCACAAGACTGAACTGGTTTTCTTGGGAGAAAAGAAGATTGAGAGAAGTTATGAGCTAGGCCTTCAAATTGCTGAGAGCCAAAGGTGATATAGCTGTTTGCAGATTATTTGACTTTGTACATGAGCACAGACCAGAGGATAGGTTTTGCAAGCAACATGAGCAAGCAGCAGGTAAAGTTCATGGTTCGAAAAAAGTCTTAATCAAAATACACAAAAGCAACTGAGGCTCTGTTTTTAACCTAAGAGGAAGAAGATAAATATGTGATTGAATGTGGGATTTGAGGTTATAAGAATAGGTGTAAAACATTTAATAAGATATAAAACAGAGGGGAGGGAGGGACAGGGCAGGCATCCAGTGCACATGTGAGGAGGGATGAATAATCTTGCCGGGTTAAGGACTGCTTCGGAACAACTTTCCCTAGAGATTACCACATGAGGTAGAGAATCTGCTCGGATGTAAAAGGATTTAACTTGATGGGCTAAACAACTTTTGATGATAAGGATAAGACAGGCTTTTGCCTTCAAGTGTTATGCTCAATATTGGTGATCTGAGGTTTCAGGTCTGCAATGTTATACCTTCAATGTTACTGTCACATTTATGATGGTTCCTCTGCTTAATGAGGATTTTTCCACAGATGATGGTGTCAGTCACATTTCATCTGTGCATCTCACATTATCTATTCTAGTCCAGTGATATACACACTACGCTATGGTGAAGGACATTCATTGCTAAGATTATAAAATGCCTCTGGTCGTTTGTGACATTGAGTGCTTCAAGTATCAAAACATTCCTAAAATCGGCAAATATTGTTTTAGTGCATTTGATATATTGGTATTATTCCAGGCTCTCATGAAATATTTGTATATGACTACCTATAAATTATTAATGATGTGAAGAATATGTTTTCATTTTGGCACTAAAATGAAATGTACTGTAAAATATTTAATTTTTGCCCCAGAGAATAATCTGAAGTTCTGTAGAAATCGAAGATAACTTTGAACATGACTTTTACAGATATTCGAGGATAAAAATTGTTTGCATTAATAACTGTAATGAACAACAATAACTGCACAGAATCTCAATACTCCTTGGACTAGTAATGCGCTTCAATATACCGCATTGAGGAAAGGCTTTACAGTTGTTAAAACCTGGAAAACGTATCTCATTGCTGGATCAAAGTATATTTTTACTTTTGTATGTAAACAGAAGGTGACTTGTAAACTGTAATGTTTGGCTATTTTCTGAATCAGTGAATCCAAGGTGCTGTGGTGAGGGCTTATGTCCACATTGATTGCTTTAGCAAGTGCTGACGGAGGAGACAACCTCGAGATGTTTGCCACTCCACTCCAGAGAGAGAAGGAGGTGGAAGCAGTTGACCTGTCAACCACCCGTGCAGAACTGCTCGAAATGACCATATCAAGGGTGATGTTAGCAGAAGCCTGCAAGCAGAGCACCTCCTGACTCTCTCAGATGGACCATTTAGCGGTGAATAAAGAAAAATAAAATTAAACAGGGAGGGTGAAAATACTTGAGGCTAAATAATTTTGTTGCGTGTTTTTGGTTATAAGAATTTTGCTGAAATTTGACAGAGAAATGTGCAAAATCCTGATTATCTGCATTACTTTACTTCATATACATCCTGTTTTTACATGTTTCTCTTCTGTGATCAAGTAAAACTACAGTCTATTAGTCATCTTTAACCTCTTAGAATCAATTTAATCCTGAAAATAACTTATTCACAGGAATTTTCCAGTGTTTTGGTCCTCTAGGAGGCACTGCAAAAACAATTCAGGCTGAGTTGGCATCAGATTTTTACAACAATGATTTGAAGCTCACCATTAGACTAGCTTTTAATTCCAGATTTATTAATTGAATTCAAATGTCACCATCTACCATGATGGGATTTGAACCCATGCATTAGCCTGGGCTATAGATTACTAGTCCAGTAACATTACCACTACACCACTGCCTCCACCTTAATACAGTGATATTAATTCGGTGCATGACGAAGTGGACTCTAATAGATTTGGAATGTCTGAACCAGTGAAGGAGATTGAGGTGTGCAAGTAGCAGAAGCTATTTTTGCAGATAAAGCAGCTTAAGCCATTTTCTGATGTAATATTAAAACAAAGGATTTTGAATTGGTCTCAGCTATGAGATGGGCAAGTTAGAATTCGCCTCAGTGTAAGCATCAAATGAGCTTCACATTAGAGCTAACACGTGCTGTAGTGCATTTTGTTAAATTTACTTCAGGTTGTAATGCCCACGGTGAAGCATCTGCTGACAGTCCTGGTGATATCTTCTGATTATTTTCTCTGATTCATATCTTACAGGTACCACGGTCCCCGCTTTGTTGAACAGCAGCTCCAATCAACTTTATTTGCATTTTTACTCTGACATCAGTGTTTCTGCCGCTGGGTTCCATCTGGAATATAAAAGTAAGAATTATCAGTGGGTGTTAATAGCTTAAAAAAAATCACACAAGCTAAACTCCCGATCTAGATATTTGTAAACACTAAACATAGGTCACTTCCCTCTTCTTGATTTACCTCATCGGCTCTTTTCAGCCTTAGTTGGAGCCTGTGCCTTTTGGGTACCCTGTACCGAGGTGGAACCCTGCATGTTGGTGGGATACCAGACATCTTTGGTGCTACCCTCTATTATTTGCTTGCTACATGTTTTGCTTTATATAAAGATTCTCAGATATCAAAGCCTGGCTCATGGAGCAAACACTGAATTTCAAAACTATTATTTGTTAGTGTTTGTGAGCTTGCTACTAGTTTTATCAAAGAGTTTCTGTTTTTTCTTCTTAACTTTGCTTGTTGTTGTTTGATACCAACAAGCCTGAAACTGTCTCCCTGTCACTGTGTTACAGAAAGCTAATCTGTCCGGAAAAAAAAAAATTATCCTCGGCATTTTGCCTGATAGCTTGCGCAAATGTAGCAAGCCAGCTTCCCGATGGGTGCTGGCAGTGGCATTTGTTGCATACACGATATAAAATGAATGGCACCGTTGACAATTGCAGCAGATTCTCATCCTCATTCATGAATGATGTGGCCGCACTGGATTTAAATGACCTTTAAATACACATTCAGAAATTACTGCTGAGTGTTATACACAGGCTGCATCTTTAAGCTAATGTATTCCTGGAGGTCCACTGCCATTCATATTTTGAACAGGACAGCTTTCAGAATTGCACTCTCCTCATTTTTCAAGCTCCATGTGTTGAATAAATTCATTATTAATTTATTAAGTTATAAAATTAATGAGATAAAAATGGTTTTGGAAGTGCAGAAATTCTAGATGACACTAGCTGTTAGAACAAGCAGATTGATAAGTGAAAAGGACATGGATTTGATGAACGCTGCTTTGGTTTCTTCACAATTCATGGCTTACAATATGTGAGTAAGGTTGGAGGCTATTGATTTGAGCACATCAGTTGAAGTCAAAATCTGAATTTGATATTCAAATTTGGAAGTCCAATTTTTGATTCTCAAATTTAGACAATTTGAAAAATGTGTTGAATTCTTATCTTTAAACCCAATCTTTCTGTTACACATGCACTTCACAAATAGGAAAAATAATATAGTTCTATTTGCAAAATAGCACAGTCAGATCTATTCAAAGAGGGACCAGACAGTGCATTTGGGAGCATTGTTACACTATCCTTACCACATCAGAATTGTATTTTAATCCATTAAAGGTTCGGAATGGAAATTTCCTCTCCCTAATAGTAATGAAGGTTCTAAGTGTTTCTCCATAATTAACTGCTAATTAGTTCTAAGTTGTCAGTTTTATTCAGAAAGAGAGTAAGGATAACTGACCTTCAACCTGCAAGACCAGCAGAATCTGCCAGGACTGATTGGTTGGCTACCTGACCAAAGGTAGCCTGTAGCACAAGCAGGTAACTAAATCCAATTTATATGGTTCTTATTTGAATAATTAACAGAAGTTCTTCGCACCCCTCTGGCCTTCAACTGACAGCTAACCTAAAGTGGGATTTGTAAAATCTAGCTAGAAACTGAGATTTAAAGGCTCATGCAGACTTAAAGGTAAGTAGCTGTATATGGAGGCAAATATTGTTTCAGACTTTATAAACCTTCAAGACGAATATTAAATATTTTTCAACCTTTGGCCAGGTTGGTGGAGGGGAGGAAGTGTCAAATGTATATGAAGTGAAACAAAACTCAAAATTGGGCAGGAAATAGAGGCTTGATGTGTTACAGTAACCACCTTTATGTTGGATGGTTGGCAAAGTGACTATGCTCCATGTTGTGGGTGCAGGATTTGGTGTGGAGTGGTGCACAGTTTAACACTTCAGGAAAAAACACTACACCATTTCTGGCAGTGGGTGGTGACCATGCTAATTTGATGGATGAGTTATCTGTAGAATCTGGGAACAGATACAGGAGAGTACAACACACTTTAAGGAGTTTGTCATTGTAAGACTAACTGACAGAATACCACGTGTTGGATAGATGGCCAAAGGCTGTGTGCTGCAAAGTGTTGCTTTTCCATCTGTTCCACATTTACAGCTTGCTGCTGCCAATTCCTCATATACTTACAGCCCTCTCATTACATCTGATGTATACACATACCTCATTAAAATGCACATTGAAGATGTGGTGTACAATTGGAAACCTTGCGACTCTCACATTTGCCAAGAGCATTTACACCACAATCCACTGCAACATGCATAGATACTTACGGCAATCCAAGTTGACCTGCAGGTTGACCTCATGCCTGTGACTTTACACGTGGTCCATCAACCTACAGCACGTCAAGACTAATTGCTGATTCTACAGCAAGAAGACACATTGAGGGAATAATTTACACGATTGCACTGCAGAATAGGCACAAGGCTACTTCTGGGATTTTTTGATCCCACTACATGTGCTCACACAGTTGCCATTTCAATACAACATCCAAAGTGACAAGGATGGGAATTCCTTTGGGAGTTCCACTGATCTTACATTTGGAGGAGGAAAGGTTGTCTCTGAGGCAACAAGAAAGGCAGGTATGACTATAGCTCACATCTTATGTACACACCATTCTTACTCCAAGGCTCGTATTTACTGGCCCAGACAGTCCTTTCTTTGGCATCTCAGAGGAGATCTGTATTCAACACTTTAAATTACATGGACTGCCATAGGACTATTTCAGCTCTTTTGCGCTGAACAGCAAACAACCTATCTTGTGGAATTCTGCACCAATTGACACAAAAACTTCTACATCCCCAGATTTACAACATACCCTGGATCACTCAGTTAATTGGTTATTCACTAATGCATGAAATAAGTTACAGAGTCCTTCCTTCCAAGGTCAACATGTCGAAAGGCGGCATCAGCTTCACAGAACACAGAACATTTCCTGGATGCTGATGCTCCCAAGGGTACAGGGCCAACTGGACAGTATTCACAAAATATGCAGACTGTTGAGGAATCATCTTTAACCCCTGACAAGCAAGGTGAATTGCTTCACTCTGGACAAGGTGCTTTGAAATTCTGAACAGGATCTCTTCATGCACATCTCATACATCAGGATGTCTATTTCGCTGCACTGCTCCATTCCTCTGTGTCTCAACATTGGGTTTCCTTTCACTTTGTTTTTGCATGTCACTTCTTCCCCCCCATCACTTCCTCCTTCCACTGCCTTGACCCAGGTTATAAACTCTGTACCCTTGCCCCGATTCCATTCCCTTTACAGCTGTCCATTAAGGCTGAACCTATTTGTGTACAGTCTCAAAACTGTGTTAAACTTTAAGCTAACCATTTACTGTCATCTCCACAATAGCTTAACCAAACATTTATCTCTCCGTCCTAAACCCCTCCCTACATAAACTTCAATGAAACTCTGCTTCCTATGTGCTGTCTTGCAGTCAGCCCTGCTTACCGATTAGTCTCATCTTCGACCATCTCCTAACAGATCAAGGCACATTCCTTGTCCACATTTGCAAATACCTCCTTGGCCTTACTTCAGTTACGTCTACAACTGCCTCCAGTGCTACATCCTGGCAGCTTGCACATGTTATTAATTGGTTCAAGCAAACCATATGGTTGGCAACAGCTAGTTGCACATGAGAATGACATACTACAATATACACAAAAGACAGCTATTACAGATCCACACTCATAAAAAACTGAAATAACTCCAAATATTTGGAAGTTGTAACTAAAAGTTTAAGCGAACTGTAAAAATTTAAATAAAAGTAAAATACTGCAGATGCTGGAAATCTGAAATAAAAACAAAAAATGTTGGAAATACTCAGCAGGTCTGGCAGCATCTGTGGAGAGAGAAGCAGAGTTAACGTTTCAGGTCAGTGACCCTTCATCAGAAGTCACTGACCTGAAACGCTAACTCTGCTTTTCTCTCCACAGATGCTGAGTATTTCCAGCATTTCTTGTTATTATGTAAAAACTTAAATCAAGTTTTCATTGCAGATTTAACGAGAAAAGAAAGGTTGAGATCCCTGACAAATCTGAGACTCCAACTTTCAGCAGGGTATGTCAGAGGTATCAGCTGTTTAACCCTATCCAGTTCCAATTCAGTTCCATTTAATTTGTCTGTGAGCATGGAAGATCAACCAAACAACCTGAAACCTCTTCCCACATTTGCTGATAAACGTGTCTTGTCAGGAGGGTACATCTGTGCTGGGTAGTCAGTAGAGTACATACATGTCTTCTATTATGCCCAGACTCTTGGGAACCCTAAGAATTGTTCTGTGCCCTGTAAAATCTAATTCTGAATCTGAAACAGACAAGAAAAAAAAACAGAGTGAACTCACAGTATACTGGTAAGCTTTTAATTTAATTTAAATTAATCAACTATATAGTAAGACTAGATAAATTAATTGGTATAAAATCTAAAGCCATTTTGCTAATTTATCATATAATTAAAATCAGTGTTCATTTAATTAATCAGAGCTGGGGATAAAGTTAAGATTAAATAGCAAGGGACAGTAACACTAAAGGGTTCCAAATTTTTCAGGAAATTAAGATCTGAGGTATATTTATTTAGAGATACAGCACTGAAACCGGCCCTTCGGCCCACCGAATCTGTGGCGACCAACAGCCACCCATTTATACTGACCCGACAGTAATCCCATATTCCCGATCACCTAGGGGCAATTTACAATGGCCAATGTACCTATCACTTGCAAGTCTTTGGATGTAGGAGGAAACCAGAGCACCTGGCGAAAACCCACGCAGACACAGGGAGAACTTGCAAACTCCACACAGGCAGTACCCAGAATCGAACCCGGGTCCCTGGAGCTGGGAGGCTGCGGTGCTAACCACTGCGCCACCCATGTAGATAATGATTGTTAAGTAAAAACACTTAGGTTAACTCCCGATAAAATAAACTGATGTCAGCACAAGGGAAGCAGCTGATTGATCGTGGCTGGTAAGTGTTTATTTCTTTAACTCATTTTATTTCTGTTATGTTGGTTAATTGTCGAATAAATAGAGGCATGGAAGTGCATCGCGGATCTGTGGGATGCACATCCTGCTCCATGTGGGAGCTCCAGGATGCTTTTTGTGTCCTGGACAATCACACGTGCAGGAAGTGTTGTCAGCTGGAGCAGCTTGAACTCTGGGTTTCAGTACTTGAGCAGCAGCTGGGATAACTGTGGTCAATCTGTGAGACAGAGGCCAGAATTGTACGACCCCGAAACAAGTGGGCTGGTGGTGGGGAGGCGGTGTGTAAAATTGAGTAGCAGGTGGGCGGGCCGTTCCTGACCCCCTCCTACCCCCATGGGGCGGTGGTGGTGTGAAACAGCCCGCCCACCCCTTAAGTGGCACTTAAGAGCCTCCTCCTGCCAGATTGGGTATTTTACCCTCGGCGGCCAGATGGCAGAAGCCTCAAGGACCCTGCCTGGTAAAACCAGGCAGCCTTCTTGCGGGCTAAGAGGGGCCCTAATGATCGGGCACCCTGTGCCATGCAGAGGGCCGCCCTGGAAGCCCCAACTGCCCCCAACGCATAACTTTCTCATCACCCCCCCCAACTGACCCTCCTTGCCTCACCGGGGCCCGGCTGATTGTCCCCGGTGAGGCCCTAAAAACCTACCTGTATACCGGGGCTATCCTTCACCTTGCTTACGAATACAGGGTGTAGTCCCAGCAGTGGCCACCACTCCCGGTGGCGCTGCAGGGATTAAGAGCTGCTGGCCTGCTGATTGGTCGGCAGCTCGATTAAGCAGGACTTCCTGCCTCAAATAGGCGAAAGTCCTGCCCAAGGCCAGTTAAGGGTCTGGGGAGCGAAAAATCCCAGTCTGTCTCCCCAAGTCCGGCGGAGGAATAAGAGGAAATACAACAGGCCTAAATTTGGTTGACTATGCATGTATGTGAATGCACGGAGTAGAGTAAATAAAGTTGGTGAGCTGCAGGCGCAGGTAGCCACATGGGAATTTGATATTATGGCAACATCAGAGACAGGACAGGACTGGATACTAAATATTCCTGGGATACAAGGTATTCAGGAAAGATAGGGAAGGAACAAAATGAGGAGGGGGTGGCAATATTGATGAAGGATTATATTGCAGTGCTGGAGAGACAGGATGTCCTCGAGGGCTCAAGGACAGAATCTATTTGGTTAGAGCTAAGAAACAATGGAGGTACCATTATAATACTGGGTGTATTCAATAGGCCACGAAACAGTGGGAAAGATATACAGGAACAAGTTTGTCTAACAAACTTGATTGAATTTCTCGAGGAGATGATTAGGTGTGTAGATGAGGGTAAAGCAGTTGATGTAGCAGTTGATGGACTTCAGTAAGGCTGTTGATAAGGTCCCACATGGGAGATCGGTTAAGAAGGTTAGATCCCATGGGATCCAGGGCAATTTGACAAATTGGATCCAAAATTGGCTTAGTGGCAGGAGGCAGAGGGTGATGGTCGAGGGTTGTTTTTGCAATTGGAAGCTTGTGACCAGTGGTGTACCGCGGGGATCGGTGCTGGGACCCTTGCTGTTTTTAGTGTACATTAATGATTTAGAGGTGAATATAGGAGGTATGATCTGAAAGTTCACAGATGACACGAAGATTGGTGGTGTCGTAAATAGTGAGGAGGAAAGCCTCAGATTACAGAACAATATAGATGGGCTGGTAAGATGGGCGGAGCTGTGGCAAATGGAATTTATTCCTGAGAAGTGTGAGGTGATGCATTTTGGGAGGACTAACAAGGCAAGGGAATATACAATGGATGGTAGGACCCTAGGAAGTACAGAGGGTCAGAGGAACCTTGGTATACTTGTCCTTAGATCACTGAAGGCAGCAACACAGGTAGAGAAGGTAGTTAGGAAGGCATATGAGATACTTGCCTTTATTAGCCGAGGCATAGAATATAAGAGTAGGGAGGTTATGATGGAGCTGGAGTACTGTGTACAGTTCTGGCCACACACTAGAGCAAGGATGTGATTGCACTGGAGAGGGTGCAGAGGAAATTCCCCAGGATGTTACCTGGCCTGGAGCGTTTCAGCTATGAAGAGAGACTGAAAAGGCTAGCGTTGTTTTCCTTAGAGCAGAGAAGACTGAGGGGGGACATGATTGATTAGATCGGAAGAAACTTTTTCCCTTAGTGGAGGGGTCAATAAGCAGGGGGCCTAGATTTAAGGTAAGGGGAAGGAGGTTTCTGTGCTGTATGACTCTATAACTCTAGGTGCCAAGAACGATGGAGTAATTATAATGGGAGGCTTAATAATCCTAATATAGATTGGGATAGTAATAGTGAAAAGGGAAGAGGGGGAAGATTCTCTGAAGTGCCTTCAGGAAAATTTTCTGGTTCGATATGTTTCTGGTGCAACAAGGAAGAGGGCATTGCTGGATCTAGAGCCAGTAGGGGAACATTTATGTTACACTGATCATAGTATCATAAGGTTTAGGTTAGGTATGGAAAAGAATAAGAAGAAACAAGAGTAAAAATAATTAGCTCAGCTCCTGACCTCATTACAGCCTTGGTTCAAACATGGACAAAAGAGCTGAACTCAAGAGGTGAGGTGAGAGTGACTGCCCTTGACATCAAGGCAGCATTTGACCGAGTATGGCATCAAGGAGCCCTAGCAAAACTGAGGTCAATGGGAATCAGGGGGAAAACCCTCCACTGGCTGGAGTCATACCTAGCGCAAAGGAAGATGGTTGTGGTTGTTGGAGGTCAATCATCTGAGCTCCAGGACATCACTGCAGGAGTTCCTCAGGGTAGTGTCCTAGGCCCAACCATCTTCAGCTGCTTCATCAATGACCTTCCTTCAATCATAAGGTCAGAAGTGGGGATGTTCGCTGATGATTGCACAATGTTCAGCTCCATTTGCAACTCCTCAGATACTGAAGCAGTCCGTGTAGAAATGCAGCAAGACCTGGACAATATCCAGGCTTGGGCTGATAAGTGGCAAGTAACATTCGCGCCACACAAGTGCCAGGCAATGACCATCTCCAACAAAAGAGAATCTAACCATCTCCCCTTGACATTCAACGGCATTACCATCACTGAATCCCCCACTATCAACATCCTAGGGGCTACCATTGACCGAAAACTGAACTGGAGTAGCCATATAAATACCGTGGCTACAAGAGCAGGTCAGAGGCTAGGAATCTTGAGGCGAGTAACTCACCTCCTGACTCCCCAAAGCCTGTCCACAATCTACAAGGCACAAGTCAGGAGTGTGATGGAATACTCTCCACTTGCCTGGATGGGTGCAGCTCCAACAACACTCAAGAAGCTCGACACCATCCAGGACTAAGCAGCCCGCTTGATTGGCACCCCATCTACAAACATTCACTCCCTCCACCACCGACGCACAGTGGCAGCAGTGTGTACCATCTACAAAATGCACTGCAGCAATGCACCAAGGCCCCTTCGACAGCACCTTCCAAACCCGCAACCTCTACCAACTAGAAGGACAAGGGCATAAAATCCATGGGAACACCACCACCTGCAAGTTCCCGTCCAAGTCACACACCATCCTGACTTGGAACGATATCGCCGTTCCTTCACTGTCGCTGGGTCAAAATCCTGGAACTCCCTTCCTAACAGCACTGTGGGTGTACCTACCCCACATGGACTGCAGCGGTTCAAGAAGGCAGCTCACCACCACCTTCTCAAGGGCAATTAGGGATGGGCAATAAATGCTGGCCTGGCCAGCGACGCCCACATCCCGTGAATGAATTTTTAAAAAAAATTGGGGGAGGGCAAATTTCAACATCGTGAGAACGGATCTGGCGTGGTTGAATTGAAATCAAAGATTAGAAGGCAAAACTGCAATTGAACAATGGGCTGCCTTTAAAGAGGAGATAGTTTGGGTGCAGTCAAGGTATTTTTCCACATGGGGAAAAGTAGAACAAACAAAGCCAGAGCTCCCTGATTGATGCAAAAGAAAGCAAGATAAAGCAGAAAAAGGATGTGTCTGACAGATGGCAGGTTGATAATACAAGTGAAAATCAGGCTACATAAAAAAAAGTTCAGAGGGGAAGTGAAAAAAGAATATAAGAGAGAGGAGACTGGTAGCTAACATAAAAGGGAATCCAAAAGTCTTCTATTGGTATATAAATTTTAAAGCGGTGCTTAGAGGAGGTGTAGGTCCAGTTAGGGTCCAAATAGGGGATTTACACATGGAGACGGAGGGCTCAGCTGAGGTGCTATGTGTGTACTGTGCATCTGTTGTTACCAAGGAAGAAGATGCTGCCAGTGTCGTAGTGAAAGGGGAGGTAGCTGAGATACTGGATAGGCTAAAAATTGATAAAGTGGAGGTATTAGAAAGGATGGCTGTACCTAAAGTTAATAAGTCACCAGGACAAGATGGGATGCATGTGAGCATACTGAGCGAAGTAAGGGAGGAAATTACGAAGGCACTGGCCATAATTTTCCAATCCTCCTAAGGTGCTGGGGTAGTGTCAGAGGAATGGAGAATTGCAAACTTTACAACCTTGGCCGGAATTTTACATCCCCTCAAAGAGCGGGCTGGTGATGGGAGGTGGGGGTGGGGAGTAAATGGTGTGGGAGGCACGAGGGACCCTTCCTGACCCAGTCCCGCCTCCGCCACTGCCATTTTACGCAGGACGGCGGCAGGAAACGGCCCGCCCACCCTAGGCCAATCAAGGCCGTTACGTGGCCAATTGATGCCACTTAAGGGTCTCTGCCCACCACCATGGGGATTTTACCATTGGTAGGTGGGCTGCCCAGGCCTGAGAAGAGCTGCCTGACAAAAGTAGGCAGCCTTCAGATGATGTGGGGGGGCCCTCCTGATCGAGCACCCTGTGCCCAACGGAGGGCCACCCCCGATGCCCCAATCACCCCAATGCCCAACATGCTCCCTGCTCCCACAATTGACCCCCCTTGCCTCTCGGGGCCCAACTGATCACCCCCATCGAGGCCCAAAAAACCTCCTACTTTTGCGGGCCGTTCTTCCTCTTCATCATGAAGCTGGGTGTAGCTCCAGCAGTGGCCACTGCTCCTGCTGGGACGAAGAGCTGCTGGCCTACTGATTGGCCGGCAGCTCCATTAGGTGGGACGTCCTGCCTCAATGAGTGCCTGAGGAGCACAAAATTCGGTCTGGATCCCCCGGCCCGGCAGAGGTGGGATCGCCACCAACCTTTTGGTCGGTGGACAGCTCCCGTCCGACAAGCAAAAAATTCCGGCACTTGTTCAAAAAAGGGTATAAGGATATGTCCAACAACTAAGGCCAGTCAGTTTAACTTTGGTGGTGGAAAAGCTTTCGGAAACGATAATTTGGGACAAAATTAACAGTCACTTAGACAAATGTAGATTAATTAAACATAAGCCCAGCATGGATTTAATTGAGTTTTTTGGTGAGTTGATAAGCGTAATATGGCATACATGGACTTTCAAAAGACATTTGATAAAGTGCCACATAACAAGCTTGTCAGCAAAGTTGAAGCCCATGAAATAAAAGGGTCAATGGCAGCATGGATACAAAGGTGGCTGAATGACAGGAAACCGAGAGGAGCGGTGAATGGTTGTTTTTCAGACTGGAGAAAGGTAAGTAATGGGGTTCCTCAGGGGTCAATGTTAGGACCACTGCTTTTCTTGATATATATTAATGACCTAGACTTGAGTGTACAGGGCACAATCTCAAAATTTGCAGAAGGCACAAAACTTGGAAGTATTGTGAACTGTGAGGAGGATAATGAAAGACTTGAAGAGGACATAGACTGACTGGTGGAATGGGCAGATGAAATTTAATGCAGAGAAGTGTGAAGTGATGCATCTTGGTAAGAAGAATGAGATGAGGCAATACAAAATAAAGGGTACAATTCGAAAGGGGATGCAGGAACAGAGCAACCTCGGGTATATGTAGGCTTGGGCTGATATGTGGCAAGTAACATTTGCGCCACACAAGTGCCAGGCAATGATCATCTCCAACAAGAGAGAATCTAACCATCTCCCCTTGACATTCAATGGCATTGCCATCGTTGAATCCCCCACTATCAACATCCTAGGGGCTACCACTGACCAGAAACTGAACTGGAGTAGCCATATAAATACTGTGGCTACAAGAGCAGGTCAGAGGCTAGGAATCTTGCAGTGAGTAAATCACCTCCTGACTGTCCAAAGCCTGTCCACAATCTACATGGCACAAGTCAGGAGTGCGATGGAATACTCTCCACTTGCCTGGATGGGTGCAGCTCCAACAACACTCAAGAAAGTCGACACCATCCAGGACAAAGCAGCCCACTTGATTGGCATTCACAAACATTCACTCCCTGCACCACCGTCACACAGTGGCAGCAGTGTGTACCATCTACAAGATGCACTGCAGCAATGTACCAAGGGTCCTTAGACAGCACCTTCCAAACCCGCAACCTCTACTAACTAGAAGGACAAGGGCAGCAAATGCATGGGAACACCACCACCTGCAAGTTCCCCTCCAAGTCACACACCATCCTGACTTGGAACTATATCACCGTTCCTTCACTGTAGCTGGGTCAAAATCCTGGAACTCCCTTCCTAACAGCACTGTGGGTGTACCTACCTCACATGGACTGCAGCGGTTCAAGAAGGCAGCTCACCGCCACCTTCTCAAGGGCAATTAGGGATGGGCAATAAATGCTGGTCCAGCCAGCAACACCCACATTCCGTGAATGAATTTAAAAAAAACAGAGGACATCAATTTAAAGTAATCGGCAAAAGAACCTGAAGCGACATGAGGAAAGGCTTTTTTACACAGGAAGTGGTTAGAATCTGGAGTGCACTGCCTGAGAGTGTGGTGGAAGCAAATTCAATTGAGGCATTCAGAAGGGAATTGCATAATTACCTGAAGAGAAAAGATTTGCAGGGCTATTGGGAAAAGGCAGGAGAGTGGGACGACCCAAGTTGCTCTCACAGGGAGCTGGAACGGACATGAAAGGCTGAATGGCCTCTTTCTGCACTGTAACCGTTCTTTGAACCTATGAAGGAGAAACAGTGCTGGAGATAAGCTAGTGAAAACCAAATTCTGCATCTTTCAACAATTCCTTACAAACAATTTTTTAAGTAAATACATATTTGTTTTAAAAATCGATTTTAAAGAATTGATAAATTGTTAAGTATTCATAATAGCTTGAGTTCCAAAATCATGTACAACTGATCTACTGCTTTATGACATTATACTGGTGTACTGTCTGCTCCTGTGATGGAATGCTGATGCTTTCTTTATTGTCCTCCTTTACTCTCTGCTGCTACTGTAAATTTTTTACTGAGGCAAATTTCACGTTATCTTCTTTACTCTGAGGAACTATGTGAATAAAATCCTCTGCCAAGTATCTGTAGCATATGTTGCGTTATGGAGAGTGACAGCTGGTAGCATTGCACATGGGAGATGGCATTGTTTTGCCTTCCTCCTGAGCATTTTGAGTAATAGTCCCACAATGACATCATAACTCTAATTTTTTGCCTTTAAATATCACTCACAAGACTGCAATTAATAAACTTTTTTCATAGAAATTACAAATGCTTACTGAATCCTTGCATGTCAAAAATGATATTTTGATAGTTGAGATCGCAATCGTCACGGTGCAAGAAGAGAGTTGAGGAAAATGGAAAGGAAGCAGCTGAGAAGAATGCGGAAGAAATTCGTTTGCAACATAAATGATGAGAATCAACCAAAACATTCCTGGAATGTCTATAATCATGACAAATCTGCCATGTTCACTCATTATACTATTTCACCCTCACAGTTGAATAGATTTCCCTTTTTATTATATCACACAATCAACAATTCTCAGTTTCTACCATTTGTCCATGAATGGAAGAAACAAAACAGATCGTCAAAGCCTCTTCCCTGATTATAAACTTATGTGCACCATGACCATGCTAGCTGTATGGAACATCCTGGAGCTAATGGTCGTGGACATAATGAAGTCTATATTGAGGTCAGAATGTCTTTGTGTTATTATACTGTGAGGTTGAAGTGGGGAACCACTCGATACCACTGTGCTGGTTACACCACCAAAATACACTGGAAACTGTACCAACCAGTATGACAAGGGATCGTGTACTTAGTCAGAAATAAAACTATAGCAACTGTGCTAGAACTTCATAAATTGTTGGCATTGTAGGAACAGACATGTCTTTCAGTAATTGCTCTCTCTCTATTTTCTAGCTGTGGGGCTAACCAGCTGTCCAGAACCATTGGTCCCTGCTAATAGTGTGAAGATTGGTGAGAGATATTTAATCAATGATGTTGTGTCCTTTCGATGTGAACCAGGTTATCAATTGCAGGTAATTAATAATAGAGGGGTGTGGGGGATTATGGGACAGAGAGGGTTTTTTTTGTATATTTCAAATGAATATTAACTAAGAAAGATCAATTACTCCTGTTTATTCTTATAGGGACACTCCCATATTTCCTGCATGCCTGGAACAGTCCGCCGATGGAACTATCCTCCACCGTTGTGTATTGGTATGTATCCAACAACTATTGCATGATGCATACAAGGTCACATTATATGTGCTGTTTGAATTTGTTAGTTGCACTCTGCCTCTTTTAATCCAGTTGCTCAAGGAGTACCAACTATCACTACAAGTTTTAGCTCAGCTTATTTGGTAGCGCTCGTGCCTTTGAGTCAGTAATTTGTGAGTTCAGGCTCCATTATGGAACTGAGCACTCAATCTCGGCTAGTACTTGTCAAAGGTACTGTTTTTTTGGGGATGAGATGCTAAATTCAGAACTATCTGCCTGTTTACATAAATAATCCCATGATATTATCTGAAGAAGGACAGACACCTGGGCCAGGATTTTATCTGGGCGATGCAGGATGCAGTTGGTCTCGGCCACCGGCTAAAGTGCCGGCGAATGCCCCGCATTACTTCCTCTGCGGAAGGCCCACCACATTATGTGCCAATTAGGTACTTAAATGGCTGAGGTGGGCCTTCCCCGGTATTAATGACCCCAGTGACTCCTGCCTGCTAATCAGAGACTGGCAGCACTTTGAGCAGCCCTTACACAAAAGTGGTGGCTTCTGCCAGTACTGGAATCACTGGAGGCACTGGACCCAGGCCACAGGTGAGTCAGGGTGGAGGGGTTTTGTGGGATGGGGGGTATGGGTTGTAGGGGAGTCAGCAACAAAGGCAGGGGGTTGGCTCTCAGCAGGATTTCCCCCCCCCCCCCACGCCCTTCCCGATGCTAGTCCCTCAATCAGGCACTAAGTGCCTGTCAATGAGGGGCCCGCCCCCACCCCACTGTAGCCGAGAAGCAACCTACAAGGGTTTGCTTTGCATGGATCCTGTACGGTGACAGACCTGCCTGCTGCTGGGCTGATACCGGTGGAGGCAGGATGAGGCCCTTAATTGGGCATTAATTGCCCACTTAAGGGTCTCCATTGACGGCGGGATGGGAGGGCTGTTCACGGGTCTTGCTGCCCCGGACTTAATTTGGGTGGAGCTGGGAAGCTGGCGGGGTCTCCGCCTGGCACCATCCCACCTGATTATATGCTCTCCCCACCTCCAAAGTCACTGCAGGGGAAAGCATAAAATTCCCTCCCAGTGTCCAATATTTTTCCCTCAATTAAAAAGAGCTTAACGAGTCATTTCAACTCAATTTTGGTTTGTAGGCCCTTCATGTGCTCAAATTGCCTTCAATGTTTTGCACTTTAACAGTAATCTGTTGATTGTCAAGTGTTTTGAAATGTCCTGAGGAAATGAATAGAGCTTTCTTTGTTTTTCCCCTGGTTTGAATGGGTGCACTGCTGGAGTGGACTGCCCTTCCCCACCAATAAAAATTCCATTTGCCCACAATTTTATTTTTTTAATTAATAGCTTTTTTATGCCCAAAAACGAGAACTTCTAACTGAAGATCCGGACCCCTGGAATCTTCTACTTCTGTTTAGATTAGATTAGATTAGAGATACAGCACTGAAACAGGCCCTTCGGCCCACCGAGTCTGTGCCGAACATCAACCACCCATTTATACTAATCCTACACTAATCCCATATTCCTACCAAACATCCCCACCTGTCCCTATATTTCCCTACCACCTACCTATACTAGTGACAATTTATAATGGCCAATTTACCTATCAACCTGCAAGTCTTTTGGCTTGTGGGAGGAAACCGGAGCACCCGGAGAAAACCCACGCAGACACAGGGAGAACTTGCAAACTCCACACAGGCAGTACCCGGAATCGAACCCAGGTCCCTGGAGCTGTGAGGCTGCGGTGCTAACCACTGCGCCACTGTGCCGCCCTTAGTTTTACCCTTTTGTAATTTTTCTGTTGTGATTATGGCTGATGATCAGTCTTACCGAAGTCCTCCCCCACAAAAACTTGGTCCACTAGGCCCACCTCATTTCCCAGCACCATATCCAGCACTGCCTCCTTTCCAGTTGGGCCAAGAACGTACTGATCAAGGAAATTCTACGGTATACAATCCAGAAATTCCTCCCCCTCTCTCTTTACTGTAAAATTATTCCACTTATTATTTGGGTAATTAATGTCCCCCAATATTACCATTCTATAATTCTGGCATATTTCTGTGATTTCCCTGCAGATTTGCTCCTCTATCGCTTTCTCACTACTTGGAGGCCTATTGACTACCCCCAGTAGTGTGATTATACATTTTTGCTTCTCAACTCCAACCAAGTCGATTCTGTCTTTTCCTCCTCAAGGACATCCTCTCTTTCCAACACTGCAATGTCTTCCCTAATCAGTACCGGCATCCTACCTCCCTTTTTTCCTTCCCTATCTTTTCTCAACACATTATATCCTTGTATATTAAGTGCCCAGTTCTCATCATTTTTAAGCCATGTTTCCGTTATTGCCACTACATCATATTCCTATACTGCTATTTGTACTTGTAGCTCACCAACCTTATCACATTTTGTGTGTTTACATCCATTGCAATCCTGTCTTTGTATTGAAGATCGGAACTATCAGCCTTCAGAAATTTTAGAAAGATAACATGGAATACTAATAAGAGTCTAGAAGACTCAGTACACACTGCTCTTATCCTTAAGTTGTCAGATTCCCTCTGCTTGTATTAAGCCAAAGAAGAAAACCCCTTGAATTGTTTGATATCCCCCATTTCTCCATGTGGTGAAATCTCATTTTATCGGAACACTGAAACTGAAGAAGGGAATTAACCTGCTTTTGATTGGATCCAGCTTTCTGATTCTCAATTGAGATTTGCAGTGTACTGAAGCTGCTGAGATGTTATAATCCAGACTTGTTATCCACTTTCACTGAGCTCAGTGAAACTTGTAAAGTTTCATTGCGTACCTCTGTACTACAGTTTGTTCCAATGAAAATCAGCATTGACTTTCTGGCAAAAGGCATGTTCCAAATATAATTGTTTGAGTTATGGCTTTGTGCCTGCAATTGCCCATGCCACTAATTCATTATCAAAAATAGCCTCTGATCCCACCTTTGCCTTCCAGTGTTCACAGGCCACACCACAGAAACATTTATCATGCATCTGCTCTTGTAGCAGCCCTTGCTAGCCCAGCCTGCTGTCATGCTACCCAATAGCAAAGTGCAGAAGATGTGTTTGGCATTCCTTAGATTGGGCAATAGGAGAAAACTGGAGATCAGATAATTCCAGCCAACTTCCAGATAGCTTATTAGCATTAGCACTTGCTATTCTTCTTATCCATTTCATGATGCAACTTGTCAGAGAACATGAAAGAGGTTCAGGGAGAACATTCTGAAAGGATGTGCGAAGTTGGATTCTTGAAATAAAAACAATGAGTCGAGAACTTTAGCTGTCAGACTACTCAACATGAGGAGGGGGTGGAGGTTTGGAGAAACCAGTGTCAGATTTGACTTGAAGATCATTCTTTGACCTTGCCAATCTGTAGTCAAATCCACTCCTAAATGATGGGATGAGCTCTTCTTTCTGCTGGTTTTAAGAATCTGATGTAAAATGAGTTTGGACAATGTCAACATAGAACATAAAACTATCCAGAATATGCCATTAATTGACAATCTCGCTCAGTTGTCAAGAATGGATAGTGCGAGAAATGTGGCTTTGCTGCATGAAGGAATGCCCTTCTGAAGTTGAGGTTAAAGCCTATTGACTTGGTGAATACGGAAGCTTTACTTGTTTTTAACCAGCGCTATAACTGGTATGCAAGGATCTGAAACTGAGTGCAAAAAATGTTTCCCAGCACAGACATATCCCACCTTGTTAAGCATGATTCACTGCAAAGGTCACCTGATGATGCATTAGAAGTGAAAAATGCAACAGCTTTGTGACTGAACCTACAAAAGATAGAATTCAGTGTGGAGGTGAGGAAGAGGTGAGTGGAGTAATGCTGTTTCTCACTGAAGCAACACAGTATATTAGAGTTGAGGTCAAACTTATAGTTTGATAAGTCAACCA